>NC_067413.1:21845225-22498796 GCF_009764475.1 Pristis pectinata
CATAGGGCAACCAGTCATACTGTACCAACTCATTTATGTAATACTTTTTACACATGAGGTGTTTGTTAGGCTAACCAACATTAGGTCATGTAATTCCCAGTGGAGCTAGTTAGCACACTGGCTGCATGAACAGTTATTATCCTGTTATAGACACTTTGCCTTGCAGTTTTAGTCTTGAGTTGTCAAATATAATTGTGTGGAATATGTAAAATGCATACAATTTCCTATCCCTGCATTTTGAAGGGTTATATTGATTAAACTGCAGTAGTACTTTGCATCAGTGATACTCAATGACTTTGTTTAAGTATTAACAAGATTTGCCTATTTGAAATGCTCACATCTTCCCTCCACTTTTCTTGTACTATACATATCGACAGCATACGGCCATTTACTTCAGGCCCTTACCTATTGTTACTCAATATAGAATGTCTTCTCATTACTTCACAATGCATGACGTTACTTTGCTCAGTGCCCTCTGGGGACATGGTCGGGACACTTTCAATGTTGCTAACATTGATCAGCTAATGATTCAGTAGTGCATCATTTTCACAACTGAATCACTAGCTGATCAATAAGGCTGCTGTAAATTTGTATCTGTAATTATCGTGTCTGTCTTTAAATACTTTTTCATTCCTGATTTTTGTCCTTTTTTTATCTCTAAGAAGCATTCATGCCAATCCCAAATAAGCATGCCCCAGAAAAATTCCTGCAGATTCATAGATTTCAGTCAATGATAATGGAGAAAGCAGCAGCCTGAAATTTCTGGGGTCGGGGAGGGGTATGGTCTTAAAGCAGGGATATTCATATGAAATACTCAATATTCAGATAAGGCATGAAGATCAGACTCAAGCCTGAATCTTCAGTCACAGCTTCCTGTCATGGAGCCAAATTCAGGCAATTAACCAATTCCTCACCCAGCATTCTGACTATGTAGCACAATGTGTCGACAAAGTGAAAATCGCTGATAGAATATAAAACATAGAATATAGAACAGTACAACACAGGAACAGGCCCTTCAGCTCATGATGTTGTGCCGAACTAATTAAATTAGTAATTAAATGCCTAACTAAACTAATCCCTTCTGCCTGCACAATGTCCATATCCCTCCATTCTCTGCACATTCATGTGCCTATCTAAGAGCCTTTTAAACGTCTCTATCATATTTGCCTTCGCTACCACCCTTGGCAGCGCATTCCAGGCACTGATGCGAAAGAGAAAAGCAAAAAAAGATTCTAGCTACAACAAGGCAGTGTTCTTTACCAAGGAATGCCTGAACCATCAGAGAGGAGTCCTTTATGTGGGAAACCACTGGAAACAATCTGCAGGTTGGGTCACATCCGTGCAAAAAGTAACAGAGTTAACTTTTCAAGTCGAAGATCAACATACTCTGAGGAATTTCATTGCACACTGGTGTATATGACAATAAAGTAATCTGAATCTGGGTTGGTGGTTAATTGACCTGATTAACATTTCTGATCTCTGTCTCGGAGGCCGATGTCAGAACATCCTTCAAGAGGGTGAACCCTCACAAGGCGTCAGACCCCCATGGTGTACCTGGCCAAGTATTGAAAACCTGTGCTGACCAACTGGCTGGAGTGTTCAAGGACACCTTCAACCACTCACTGCTATGGTCTGAGGTTTCCACCTGCTTCAAAAGGACAGCAATACCGGTGCCCAAGAAGAGGAGGGTGAGCTGTCTCGATGACTATTGCGTAGTAGCATTCTCATCTACCGTGATGAAGTGCTTCGAGAGGTTGGTTATGGCTAGAATTAACTCCTGCCTGAGCAAGGACCTGGATCCACTCCATTTTACCTACCGCCACAACAGGTCTACAGCGGATGCAATTTCACTAGCTCTCCACTCTGCTTTGGAGCACCTTGACAACAGCAAATCATATGCCAAGCTGCTGTTTATCAATTACAGCTCAGCGTTCAACACCATTATCCCCTCAACAAACTTCAAAACCTGGGCTTGTGTATCTCGCTTTGTAAATAGATCCTCAACTTCCTTATCGGGAGACCACAGTCAGTGCAGATCAGTAATGAAATCTCCTCCTCGCTGACAATCAACACAGGCGCACCTCAAGGATGCGTGCTTAGCCCACTGCTCTACTCCCTCTACACTCATAACTGTGTGGCTGAGGACAGCTCAAATGCCATCTATAAATTCACCAATGACACCACCGTTGTTGGCAGAATCTCAGATGGCGATGAGGAGGCATGCAGGAGTGAGATAGATCGGCTGGTTGAGTTGTGTCACAACAACAACCTCGGAGTCATCGTCAGCAAGACCAAGGAATTGATTGTGGACTTCAAGAAGGGGAAGTCGGGAGAACACACACCAGTCCTTATTGAGAGGTCAGCAGTGGAAAGGGTTAGCAGCTTCAAATTCCTGAAATCTCAGAGGATCTATCCTGGGTTAAACACATTGATGTAATCACAAAGAAGGCATGCCAGCAGCTTTACTTCGTTAGGAGTTTGAGGAGATTTGGTATGTCACCAAAGACTCTTGCAACTTTCTATAGGTGTAGGGTGGAGAGCATTCTGACTGGTTGCGTCACCGCCTGGTGTGGAGTCTCCAATGCACAGGATCATAAGAGGCTTCAGAGGGTTGTAGACTCAGCCAGCTCCATCAAAGACACAACCCTCCCCTCCATCAAGGACACCTTCAAGAGGCAGTTCCTCAAGAAGGCGGCATCCGTTACTAAGGACCCTCACCATCTGGAACACACCCTCTTCTCATTACTACCATCAGGTAGGAGTTACAGGAGCCTGAGACCCACACTCAGTGACTTAGGAACAGCTTCTTCCCCTCTGCTATCAGATATCTGAAAGATCCATGAACCCATGAACACTAATTCTTTATTCCTTATTTTGCACTACTTATTTATTTTGTAATTTATAGTAATCTTTTATGTCTTGCACTGTACTGTTGCTGTAAAACAACAAATTTACTGACATATGTCAGTGATAATAAGACTGATTCTGATTCTGATTTAAAAGGCACTTGGACGGGTACATGGATAGAAAAGGTTCAGAGGAATATGGGCCAAACGGGCAAATGGGACTAGCTTAGATGGGAATCTTGGTCGGCATGGACCAGTTGGGCCAAAGGGCCTGTTTCCATGCTGTATGACTCTATGACTCTATCTTACATGAGCACTGAAGAATATACAGTGAAATTCTGACAATCCGCTGACTATTCAGAAATCCAAATGTTTGGCATCTGGTTCGTCAGACCCCGGTTCCTACACTCACTTGAAACTCATCAGGTTCTGTTTCCCTCACTCCCTTGAAACTTCTCAGAGCCTTGTTTCCCATAATCCCTTTAAACTTTTGGTTTCACTGGAAAATTTAATATTACACTGTGTTACATTGAATAAAAGTGAATTAGAATTGTTCTAGAGTATTAATAGAATAACTTACAACAGTCCGGATCTGCTAGTCTAGCACCTCCCAGATAAGTTTTCCTGTAATTAAAAAAATAGCTCCTGTATATTTCCCAATTGTGCAGCAAACACCAAAAAGAAATGGTTAATTATTGGGGTGCATCTGATGTTTCAGCTTCTTTAATATTTAGTGAAAACACAAGCCTAACATTTCCTTCCTATTCCCTCCAAATTTTACCAATGTGTTCACAAGCTACATTAATCCTTCCATTGGTCAGACCAGCAGAGAAAATCACCTCTCCTTTCATGAAAGATGTGTCTTTCTGCATTATAAAGAAAAGTAAATTCTTTAGTAGAGGTGCAGCTGGGATGATGCATTGCCATTAGATCTCAATATTCCACTGCTGAGTCCAGGACTTTTATTCCAGCATTGACATCCATTGTAAAATCATGCATACATCCAGTACTATTTGGTGACCTACAATCTTGAGTTGGACATATTTCAAGCAACTCTTCTTCCTATTATCTGGTGAAGAAATATTGTGACAAATTATCCCAGGTACTGTAATCTGTGGAAGATGAAGGTACATGAACTTTTCTGGGATATCTCACAGGAAATTGTGCAGTAGATGTCAGATGCTACCTCCAAACTCATTGATGACAGCCAGGATAGTGAGTTTAACTAAACAGCTGTGGAATTAGGTATCTAGCAGAGACCTGACCCCCACGGTTCTTGAGCACTTCCTTTACACATCCTTGTGAAATGTGTCATCCTGATATAACTTAATGGTAAATGTTTCCCATTTGGCAGATCCATTATGGGTACTCCTGTTTGGCAAGCAAACTCTGATAGATTACTAATGGGCTAGGCTGTAGCATTTGATTATTTAAATGCACCAAAGAAACGATAAGCTTTCAATTTTGTCTCAATTATTCTGAAATAGCTCATTAAACATTAGGTCACTCCCTTTTTTTTCTTGGGAATGAGATGTTCATAATACCATAATTTAATTTTGAGGTTCTTTAACCTTGACTTTTCTGGATTCCAGCAGATAATTCCCTAGCTCACTTTAAGCTTAATTAATTGAAAGTACCCAGCGTCAAACATTTGATGCCATCATTCACTGTAACTGGGAATATTTCCAATTGTATTTCAGTTTGAGCCCTGGATTCAGTCATTTGACCAAGATTGTTATTCTCTACATGCATAAAATTCTGACCCCTAAATAACTTCCAATTATTCTCATGTTCCATCATTCATTAACTTAAGGATACATCCGTTAATTGCTCTGCTCCACCTCCACCCTAACAAACTTCAGAATCTAAAATTCTTTGCAGGATACCTGCAGAGCTATATACTGCAAGAATACAATGTAGGATGATGTGAGATCCTTTGTTAATCAGCTAAGAATAGACTGCTGATAATAGAACGTACATATTTTAACTCACAATATATTGGGCATCCCAAAAGTTCCTTGAAGTACTTCCCCCAAGAAATGCATATCTACACACACTGAAAAGTATTGGCAAAATAGACTCCATCTTATGTCTTTCTGAATCATTTATAAAATGTGCATATCACTAGAAGCACAAGAATTTATTGTTCAACCCTAATTTCCCTCGGGAAAGCAGCGAAGAGCTCCTTCTTGATGGAAAAAAACGATTATCAAAATGATGTAAAAGCAGAAAAAGATAGGGCAATATCTGCGGAGGGAGAAAGTAGGTTAATGTTATAGTTTGGTAATCGTTCATCAGAATTGGCAAAATCTAGAATTCAAGTACATTTTCAATTGCAGAAAAGGTGAGAGGTGGTGAGAACAAAGGGAATATTTGCAAAATGGTGAAGACCAGGAGAGGGCAAATGAAATAATTGGTATTGGTGGCAGCTCAGTGAGCTGGAGAAAGTTTGCTAATTGTAGATGGTCTTTCTAGAGCAGATGTAAATATAAAGAGGTGAATGCAAACAGGGAAGGAGAGAGAAGAAGCAATGCCGGAACTGTGTGATATAAAACAACGCAGATGCTCAAAATCTAAAATAAAAACAAAATGTGGGAAATACTCAGCAGATCTGGCAGCATCTGCAGAGAGAGAGAAACAGAGTAACAGTCTCGTTGATGATCTATCGTCAGATCCAATAGTTTTATGTTAATTATGGAAAAAAATAGGAGTGGACAACAAGTTAAAGTCCTAAATTGGGCTAAGGCTAATTTTGATGGCATTGAAAAAGTTGAAAGATTGATTAGGAGATGCTGGTTACAGGTAAGGGAACATCTGGCAAGTGGGAGGCTTTGAAAAGAGAGGTAGGGAAAATCCAGGACCAACATATTCCTATTAGAGCAAAGGGTAAGGCTGGCAGGATTAGGGAACTCTGGTTGACGAGAGATATTGAGCCTCTAGTCAAGAAAAAGAAGGAGGCATATGTCAGGTATAGATAGCTGGGATCAAGTGAGTCCCTTGAGGAGTATAAGGGATGAGGAATACGCTTAAGGAAATTAGGAGGCAAAAAGAGGACATGAAATATCCCTGGCAGATAAAGTTAAAGAGAATCCTAAAAGATGCCATAAGTATATTAAGAGAGAAGGTAACTAGGGAAAGAGTAAGTTCCCTGAAGGATCAGTGTGATCTTCTTTGTCTGGAGCCAAGGGAGATGGGTGAGTTCTTAAAAGAATATTTCTTGTCTGTATTTACCGTGGAGAAGGACATGGAAGCTAGTGAGTTCAGGGAAGAGAACAGTGTTATCCTGAAACATATCGACATTATAAAAGACAAGTTGCTGGCAGTCTTAAAGGGCAAAAAGGTGGATAAGCCCCCAAGGGCTGACCAGCTGTAACCTAAAATGCTATGGGGAGCAAGGGAAGAAGTTGCTGGGGCTCTGACAGAGATTTTTGTATCCTCTTTAGCCACAAATGAGGTACTGGAAGACCAGAGGATAGCTAATGTTGTGTTTTTATTTAAAAAAGGCTGCAAGGACAAGCCAAGGATCTACAGGCCAGTGAGCCTTACATCAGTGGTGGTAAAGTTGCTGGAGAGGTTTCTGAGAGATAGGATTTCTTTGTATTTGAAAAGGTAAGGACTGATCAGAGATAGTCGACATTGCTTTGGGAAATCATGTCTCATCTTAGGAAGGATGTACCGATGTTGGAGAGGGTTCAGGATGATTCCCGGAATGAAAAAGCTTGCTTATGATGAGCATTTGTCGGCTCTTGGACTGTACTCACTGGAGTACAGAAGAATGAGAGGGGACCTCATAGAAACCTTTAGAGTGTTGAAAGGACTGGACAGAGTAGATGTGGCTAAGCTGTTTCCCTTGGTGGGTGAGTCCAGGACTAGATGGCACAATCTTAGAATTAGAGGGTACCGGTTTAAAACAAAAACGAGGAAAAATTTCTTTAGCCAGAGGGTAGTGAAATTATGGAATTCTTTGCCACATACAGCTGTGGAGGCCCAATTATTGGGGGTGTTTAAGGAGGAGATTGATATGTATCTAATTAGTCAAGGTATCAAGGGATATGAGGATAAGGCCGGAAATTGGGACTAGATAGGAATATTTTTAGTTTAGCTCATGGAGCAGACTCGATGGGCCGAATGGCCTACTTCTGCTCCTTTGTCTTGTGATCTAAATACAATTGAGTTTTTTGAAGAGGTGACCAAGAGGATTGACAAGAACAGGGTGGTGGACTTTAGCAAGTATAGGCTGAGATTGTTTTCCCTAGATCAAAGGAGGCTGAGGGGTGAGGTTTATAAAATCATGAGGGATTTCATAAGGTGGATGGTCACGGTCTTTCTCCCAGGGTAGGGGAGTCTAAAACTGGAGGGCATAGACTTAAGAAGAGTGGGGAAAGATTTAAAGGGGATCTGAGAGGCAAGTTTTTCACACGGAGGGTGGTGGGTATATGGAATGAGCTGCCAGAGGAAGTGGTAGAGGCAGGTACAATTACAATGTTCAAAGGACTTTTGGACAGGTATATGGGCAGGAAATGTGCACAGGTTGAAAGAATGTCCGGTAGATTCATCACATTGAAGGTGGCAGAAATTATAGAGGATGATCATTGAATGATGGAAGGTACACCTTCAGAGCCAAACACAGGCAAATGGGACTCCAACATTGCAATCAAATCAGCTGACAAAGGAGATATTATTGCTGTTTGGAGAGCTAACATTTTCCTTACTGAAGAAGAATGTTACCTCTCTGACACCGCTTCATACCTCCCACCAATGAACATCAGGCCAATTGTCTGCCAGAAAGTAACTAGACTAGTTCCTCTGGAGTCAAGAAAGTGTGTGAAATGTAAGGGATCCTTCAGGTGGTGTGACACCAATGAGCTTGCTGTCTCTGATTTTTTTGCATGGTAGAAGTGGTGAGTTTCAGAGGGACTGTCAAAGAAGCATAATTGAGCAATGGTAGAAAGTGCAACCATGATGAACTGCTGGTGGAGGGATTGAATAGTGATGGCAGAGGATTCAGTGTTTATGCAGTGTTTACCCTTGGCTGCAACTTGTTGATGTAAACCATTATCCAAACAAAACATAAATAGCAACTGGGGATTAAAATGTGAGTATATACATAAATCCTAAACCATGATAACCTAAAGTAATGATGTGAGTGATAAAAATACAAAGAAGCACCTACAAAGATAAAACCTGGAAATAGCCATGAATTTGATTGGTTTCTATCCCACTGTTATAAGACTATTGAATGGTCCCCTAGTACGATAACATGGACTCTTGACCTCACAATCTACTTCGTCATGGCCTTGCATTTTATTGTCTGCCTGCACTGCACTTTCTCTGTAACTGTAACACTTCATTCTGCATTCTGTTATTGTTTTACCTTGTATTACCTCAATGCACTGTTGTAATGAATTGATCTGTGCAAATGGTATGCAAGACAAATTTTTCACTGTACCTCGATACATGTGACAATAATAAACAAATTTACCAATTAAATTTAAGGTTGTGGGCTCATTATACCACCTGAGAGGATCAAGCAAATAACTTGAGTAGAGACTTCAGTGTATCCCTGAGGGTGTGCTACACCACTTTTCAGATGAAATGCTGAGCCCCCTTTTTGCCCCTCTGAAAGATCCCAAGGTACTCTTGAAAAAAGTGCAAAGGAATTTCCCATGAGCCAATAATTGTTCCTCAGTCAACATTACCAGTTCATGATCACATTCAGCATTCTATTACCACTATGATTACACTTCAGAAATATTTCATTAGAAAAAAAGTATCATGAAAGGTGTAATACAAATACTTCTCTTTTTGTGATAATTTACATGTTTTCGTATTTTTCAGGCTATATTTATGCTTCACAGTCTTTTTTTTATAGTTTACGTGCTAAGAAACCCATTCGTAGTTTCATCCAATTACTACATCTTGACCTATTATCGTGTACTCCCCTTCTGAAAATCAGTTGCACAGGCTTCAAAACAACCAAATTTAGGAATCAGAGAAAAAAGCATGACTGCCTCAATATTGCACATTTAACACCATCAACCAAAAACAGATTGTGTTTTTTCTCCAAGCTTGCACCTTGATCATCAACCAATTTTAAAGCTTGTAGGTTCTTCAGGAGGAGAGCAGATCACCCATACAAGGTCTGACCTCAAATTTCATAGGCACATCTATAAGATTTATTTATATAACAGAACAATCGGTGGAGATAACAATTTTTTCACTGTACCTCGATACATGTGTCACATTGGCATTCAGAGCCAGTGCTGGAGAGATACAATCCTCCACAATCAATGAAGGAATCTGAAAACGTTTATTAACTGTTTCAATTAAAATCCGATTCCTGAATTCCTTTGTTTACTACGTCTACTTTTCACTTTACCGGATTTAATTTCATCTTTCCTTTCTAGATTTTATTGACATACTTTTCTGAGGAAGACTCTATGAGGATACATCATTGTCCCTAGTTTTCTCTATAAAAATTCCCATACTACATATTATGCTCCTTGTCTGTTGCCAGACAGCTAATTATTCAATAAAATTCACAACTCTCATCCTTGGCTGAGGTATAGAGCTATTAACCTGGCTGTAAATTATAGCAAGTCCAGCAAATAGGAGGGTTTCAATTGCAGCCAAAACAGTTGGTTAGCTATAGAAATATGAAGAAAATGGAAAATGGGAAAACAAGTTGCAAGGTTGTACACATTCCTGTATACAAGGAAAATGTTGTTATCTGATGGGCAATCCCTCCCTGACTACTGGTCTCCATTGTTATAGAACATAGAACAGTACAGCATAGGACCAGGCTCTTTGTCCTACAATGTCTGCGCCAAACACCATGCCAAATTAAACTAAATCTCTACTGTCTGCACATGACTTATATTTAACTTATGTTTTTCTCTTGTGAATACTGCTTATCTGATTCTATGTGCCTGCGATGCTGTTGCAAGTAAGTTTCTCATTGCACCTGTGCATACACATACTTGTGCATATGACAATAAAATCAATTTTGACTTTGACTTTGATCCATATCTTTCCATCCCCTGCATACTCGTGTGTCTATCTAAAAGCCTGGTAATGCCACTATCGTATTTGCTTCCATACTACCCCAGCAGCCTGTTCCAGGCACATACCATTCTCTGTGTAAATAACTTGCCCCACACATCTCCTTTAAACTTTCCTCCTCTCACCTTAAAGGCAAGTCCTCTAGTATTTGACATGTATCCTGGGAAACAGATTCTGACTGTCTACCCTATCAATGCCTCTTATAATTTTATAAACTTCTGTCAGGTCTCCCCTCAACTTCAGACGCTCTAGAGAAAACAATCCATCTATCCAACCTCTCCTTGTAGGTAATAACCTCTAATTCAGGCAGCATCCTGGTAAACTTCTTTTGCACCCCTTCCAAAGCCTCCACATCCTTCCTGGAATGAGGTGACCAGAATTGCACATAGTAGTCCAAGTGTGGCCGAACCAAAATTCTATATAGCTGTAACATGACTTCCTTATTCATACTCGCTTAAACTTATCTTTTGTACCTCAGTTTTGTCAGGACAATAGTGCTCTGAGCTGCTCTCCATTTTCCTCTTCTAAACACTTATTTTACTCTGCTCCTCTTTCTTACACACTCACTCAACTGAAACTAACTCATTATTTAATGAGACCTAAAGACTGAAAAACATCCATAAACCTTGATTTCCAAAAAATTGTTAGACTTAAGATGCCAGCTTCTGTCATTTCACCAGTACTTGCTGATTTATTTTGACTTGAGTCTTTTGCAGGACTGCTTCTAAAAAAATAATTACGATAGGGTAATCTTTGCTACAGATGATATATCAGTACTGCAGACAGGGTTGTAAGTGGGTGATCCTCACCTCCCCTGATACTAGCATTCTTTGACCTTAAATTTGACCTGACACTATCCAAATGAGTTAAAACTGGTAAGGCCCACAACACAGTGTTCCTTTAATAGTGTGAACTCAGTGTCCCCTTAATAGTTTGTAATACTTAAAAATATTATACAAACACTTGTATGCAATCCCCATTGACGTACAGTTCCCCTTTACTTTAAACACCATTTACATTAGTTCTCGTTAGCTCTACTGAATTCCAAAAATAGTCACACCCAGTGATCATTCTGAGGAGTCTGTTCCTATCTGTACAACTGATTGATCCTTGCAAGTTGCCAAAGTTTGCTATGACTCCACCGTCTTTATAATACAAAAATCACACCCATGACAATTTGATTGACACACGCCAAACCACCCAGCCCCCACACTTTGATTGTACCATCATTGCCTTAACTGTGTATGTCTGCTCTAAATTTGTAAAATGGTTTCTTCTCATTCTTGCATCAGTGAAGTAGTCTATGTTCTCTCACAGGAATGTCATACTGTTTGATGTTTTGGTGATTTGACCATTATCGCGCAAAGGCTTTGTGAGGGGGAAATGTTCTGAGTTTATTAGTATTTTGAAAGGCTGGTGAATGGATTTTGTTCCAGCAACAATATGGGCATTAACATTTCAAAAAGTTTTTGGGGATGAATCCAGCTTGGTGGAATCACTTTTGATATTTCTATGTAGATTTATAATTCTTGTGGTCTGATGACTTTATTTATTTCCTTAGGTTAGTGTGGAGTCCATTGTGTTTCTGTCCAGTATAAATCACTCACTTTGCATTTCTTTCACTTCATAATTATTTTTAAAAGTTCATTTAAAAACCCAATTGTTTCCACAGAGCACGCTAGGTTGTGAAGTTTTGTCAATGTTTATATGCAAAGGTCACAAAACTGCCTTTGATACAAGAGATTCTGCAGATGCTGGAATCTGGAGCAGCACACACATAATGCAGGAGGAACTCAGCAGGTCAGGCAGCCTCTATGGAGGGAAATAAACAATCACTGTTTTGAGTCGAGACCCTTCATCAGGACTGGAAAGGAAGTGGGCAGAAGCCAAAATAAAAAGGTAGGGAGAAGGGGAGGAGCACAAGCTGGCAGGTGATGGACAAATCCAGATCAGAGGGGGATGGTTTAGGTGGGCCTTTGCAGTACAGCCAACTGACCCTCTGGATATTGACATACGTGGACACAGCCCAGCACGTCACAGAAACCAGCCTCCCCTCCTTGGACTCTGTCTTTACCTCTTGCTGCCTTGGTGAAGCAGCCAGCATAATCAAAGACCCCACCCACCCAGGTCATTCCCTCTTCTCTCCTCTTCCATCGGGTAGAAGATACAGGAGCCCGAGGGCACGTACCACCAGACTTAAGGACAGCTTCTACCCCATTGTGATAAGACTATTGAATGGTTCCCTTATACGATGAGATGGACTCTGACCTCACAATCTACCTTGTTGTGACCTTGCACCTTATTGCACTGCACTTTCTCTGTAGCTGTGACACTTTACTCTGTACTGTTATTGTTTTTACCTGTACTACCTCAATGCACTCTGTACTAACTCAGCGTAACTGCACTGGGTAATGAATTGACCTGTACAAACGGTATGCAAGACAAGTTTTTCACACTACCTTGATACAAGTGACAATAATAAATCAATTCCAATACCAATACCAATTTGTTCTGCAGATCTGGCTGCAGGGTCTGGTCAGCTGTGATTTGGAGAGAGGGAATTTAATAGTCCTATCTAGACAATCTTATAAATGGGGTCCACAAAAGTTGCTCTCTGTGGCTGCTTGTTCACTCATGTTTCTTTTGACCTGCAGTCACATCCAGTGTTGTGTATTACACTATGATATCGAGGACCAAGTGTAGGCTTGTAACCTTCACTGATTTAGAACAGAATACCAGTACCAATCCATCCGTTCCATCTTCACGTTCAAGTTTATTGTCACAGGCATACATATACAGGGTATAAATGTCATGAAAATTAGCTTTTTGCAGCAGTAGCACAGTACATTACAAACATAAGTTAACATAAACTTAAATTAACGTAAGTTATGCATAACTTACATGACAAAATAAACATAACGACACTAGTGCAAGTTGAGAGAGAGCAACTTAAGAGAAAGCTGCCTGGAATCCCATTTTACCAGGAACTCAAGATGATTGGCACCTCTTGTCATTGCTTTCTTTCAGTGAATTTTTACAGCACAATCATTTAATTGTGTCTGTCAGTGTATTTTCCAATATTTTCTGCTGGAAGAAATGTTATTTACAAAATTAGCAACATTTTTTCTTCATAAGACAGAGAAGCAGACTGTGCAGAAACTCTTCCCACAACAAAAGAATCTCGAAGAAAGCAACATTAGGTGGCTCATCGGCACACCTACTAAAGCTTCTGTCTTATTACTCCAGCCACCCTGACACAATACAGACTCCAATGCTGTCTGTGTGGAGCTCTCATCTTCTCCAAGTGACTGCATGGGTTTCCTCCAGGTGCTCTGATTTCCTCTCACGTCTCAGAGACATGTGGGTTGGTGGATTAATTGGCCATGTAAATTGTAAGTAAATGGTAGAATCTGGGGGGAATTGATGGGAATGTGAGGAGAATAAAATGAGATTAGCATAGGATTAGTGTATAAAGGTGCTTGATGGTCAGTATGGACATATGGGCTGAAAGGCCTGTTTCCATGCAGTATGACTCTGTGAGCATCTATATGGTATTTCTTCCAACCCTTGACTTCATCTCACTATACAGCACAGCATCTAAGTGGAAGCTATTCTGAAAGCAGTTTCTTTGCCAAGTGTCCATTGGCAAACACCTTCATGTACTTTAAATGTAAAATAAATTCATGCTTTAAATCGGACATAAAATAAGCCCTGACAGAAGGAATAGAAAGTAGCTCACCCCCTGTGACTGCGTGGATTTCCTCCAGGTGCTCCGGTTTCCTCCCACATTCCAAAGGTATATGGGTTAGGAAGTTGTGGGCATGCTATGTTGGCGCCAGAAGTGTGGAGACACTTGCAGGCTTCCCCCCAAAACACACTACGCAAAAGATGCATTTCACTGTGTGTTTCGATGTACATGTGACTAATAACAATAAGATATCTTATCTCAATGGATTTGACAAAGGAAGTCACCAACCCTCACTGTAGACTTGTCACATCTCCTTAGAAATGGCTATAAGTAGCTCACTCACCAGTTTTGTGAGTCATATGGAAGCACTTGCTGTGTTGACTCTCTGTGCTATGAAACAATGACAAACAAATGCCATTCATGATATCAGCACTTTTTAAGTGTCTTGGAATACAACCTGTATATTTATATATCCTCTTTCATGATCTCAGCATGTTCCAAAGCACTTAACAGCCAATGAAATTCTTTTGAAATGCTAATGTAGGAAAACTTGGCTACCAATTTTAACACAAAGGTCTCAAATGAACAGAGAAACTGCTTTTAGTGTTGTTGGCTGAATAATAAATGTTGACCAGAGCTGTTCTCCAATTCTTCCCCCAAAAGTTCCATTTAGTTTTCACATCCATTCATGGCATAATGTTTCAACTAAAAATGGTACAGTCCTCTCTTAAGTGTGCTCCAATTTTCTGTGCTCAAATTCTCGACAATTCTCTTGGATGTGAAATCTCTGATCTTGAAGTAAAGTTTGGTTCTCATGAGATTGTCTGGTCCACTGGCACTATGGCTTCTACTCCAACTCTTTAAAGCCAGAAAAGTGATAGCTTACACTGCTGGCTTACATAAAATACTCCTTCTGATGGAATGCAGAGTTTAAGTTAGGAAGTACATATGTTGTTTGTCTGTGTCTGTCTGTAAACGTGTGAAAATGAGACAGTCCTTGATGATATTGGAATATGGATAAATAAGTCGACAGGTCCAATTCCTCTTCTTTGAAATCAGACTGTCCACAATAGCCTCCTACAAAACAGTATATAAGGGTAGGGATTTATCTGCTCTATTCTTGTGCAATGGTTTGTAGTTTCACAGATGACATGAACTCAATATATTGTCACCAAAAGCCAGAAAAATTGATCCATCGAATCCATGTCAGCTTTCAGACAACTCCTAATAGTCCATTCTCTAATTTATTTCCCTGTAGCCTATTCTTTCTCCCCTGTAACCTTTGCATCACACTTCACAGCGATGGTTCACTCACACCTGCTTGTCTCCTCACTACCTCAAAGTAATTAGAATATAAACAGAAGGAAGTTGCTGGGAAACCTGCTGTGAACCCTGTTCTGCCTGTTTACAAGTACAACAGGCCCATTGAAGATAACAAGAGAAATTAGCTGCTGGAAGAAAGGTGTGCAAAGCTTTTTTTTTCATTTTTGAGGACGTGGGCATTGCTGGCAAGGCCAGCATTTATTTTCCCTCCCTAATTTCCCCTGAACAGAGCAGTTTGCTCGACCATTTCAGATGATGGTTAAGAATCAACCACATTGCTTTGGGTTTTATTGTCACACATAAGCCAGACGAAGTAAGGATAGGAGATTTCCTCCCTGAATGGTGTTTTTTTAATGGCAATCCAGTAGTTTCAGATTCATCATTACTAATATCCAACTGTTTTCTTCCAGATTTTTAAATGAATTTAAATTCCATAGCAGCCTTAATGGGTTTTGAACTCTGGTCTCTTAGTCCAAGGCCTCTGGCCTACTAGTCCAATGTTCTTAACTGCTGCAGCACCATTATATTTGACTTAATTAAGTTAGTTTAAAATCTATTAATTATTTTCCATATGTGTAGGGGGGTGTTTTAGAACATAGAACATAGAATATTACAGCACAGTACAGGCCCTTCGGCCCACAATGTTGTGCCGACATTTTATCCTGCCACAATATCTATCTAATCCTTCCCTCCCATATAGCCCTCCACTTCTCTATCATTCATGTGTCTGTCTAATAGTCTCTTAAATGTCCCTAATATATCTGCCCCCACAACCTCTGCCGGCAGTGCATTCCATGCATCCACCACTCTCTGTGTAAAAAACTTACCTCTGACGTCCCCCTTATATCTTCCTCCAATCATCTTAAAATTATGCCCACTTGTGTTAGCCATTTTCACCCCGGGAAAAAATCTCTGTCTGTCCACTCAATCTATGCCTCTTATCATCTTGTACACCTCTATCAAGTCACCTCTCATCCTCCTTCTCTCCAAAAAGAAAAGCCCTAGCTCAACCTATCCTCATAAGACATGCTCTCCAATCCTGGCAGCATCCTGGTAAATCTCCTCTGCACCCTCTCTAAAGCTTCTACATCCTTCTTATAATGAGGCGACCAAGAGTTTTAACTTTTAAAAAATGTTAACATTTCAACAATATTTTCAATTTTTGAAAGGTTCTGATAGGTTTGAATACTTGTCGATGTCACATTCATTAAATGTTCAAATGCACCACCCGCTTAGACTGGCAGTGAGCTGGGAGGAGAGGGTGGTGGGGGGATAGGGGTCATCGTTATTAAGGCCATTCTTGTCACTGCAGCAGGCCACACATCAGGAGAAGCCCTCCACTGCCTTGCATTCACCGACATGCAGGGAGCCTGGCTTCCAGTGCAGGATTGTGCACTGAACCATGCTTAAGGAAACAGTATGTCTGGGGCTAAGGCGATGAGTGAACTCAAGGTAGAGAAGTATCTATGCCATTGTTTTGTGTAAAGGTTCAGCATTCACCAGAGGTGTTTAGTCAGAGGTTGCCTGAAAACCCATAGGCAGGTGCGAAAGAGGAGGAGAGTGAGACTAATTAACACCTTCAAAGTGACAGCACAGGACATGGTGAATTGAATGTGCTGCATTCTCAACTATATTATTCTAATGAAACAGTTCAGTAGCTTCATTAAAATACATCATTGTCTTTCCACTCTGTTTCTAGGTCTTACTTGTAATTTACACGGGCTACAATGGGTGTAATTGGGTGGTGCGGGCTCATTGGGCCAGAAGGGCCTGTTGCCGTGCTGTATAAATAAAGTTTTAAAAGGTTTAATCCTGGCCACCATCTCCTATCATCCATACTGCTTTGAGCAAATGTCTGAGAGTAGTGAACAGAGCAACCCTTTACGACATGAAAACACCAAAAAAATGGATCAATAAACATGATCAATAAAGAGATCAGTCCATTTATCAAGCATTTTCCAAGAAATCCACGAAGGTGACATATGAGATGGTTAAAAGCTTGGCTGATGAAATTTAAAATACCCTTAGTTCTGTGAGAAAAAAGAGAATCGTACGGTTACAACGTAAGATACGGATGTCAAGTGGAGACAAAAGAGACTGTAGATGCTGGAATCTGGAGCAACAAACAATCTGCTGCAGGAACTCAGTGGGTTGAGAAGGGTTTCAACCCGAAATGTTGACAATTTCTTTCCTCCCACAGATGCTGCTCAACCCGCTGAGTTCCTCCAGCAGATTGTTTGTTGATAAGGATGTCAAGATCTTAAAGCAGAAATATTAGCACTTCATATATCAATGGAATAATATTTTTGAAAAGCAGAAAAAGGTCATTGATAAGATATCAATTAAAGAGAAGAAACACCCCTGTTATTTTGTGCATAGATTGGAATACAATTGCTGGAAATCACTGAGGTCTTCAAATTGTTTCACGAAAATCTGTATTCTTCAGAATCTAAAATAAATTGAAAATTTAGACAGTTTCTTTATAATAGGAGCCAGTCTCAGCAAAATAGAAAAACATTAATGGAGGAGTATTGAAAAGCCATGATCTCTTCTGGAATTATGCATTGAATGTAATGGAAGGAAAGAAGATGTTCGTGATGAGGGCTTTTATAAATATTTCTTTCATGAACAGGGCCAATTGTATGGAAAGAGTCCAATACTGTTTTAAAGTAACACGTCCCAATCTTTACATCTGGCCAGAGGAATTCTTTCTTGGACTGTTGAGCCTGTATCAGGGTGGCCAAACCTTCTGGCTCTCAGAACCAGATACAACGTATTCAGAAATTCAAGAGTCTCAAGACACACATAACATTTATTCATCCATTTTTGTTGGTGACACTCCACCTTGTAAAAAGAAAAACTCTGAATGCATACTTGCTGCATCATGGTTAAGCACCACTAGAGTTGAAGGCCCTATTAGTCTCCATCTTGGCCACATGTCTTTGAAGATCTACTTGATATACTTCCAAAGCAGTGTAGAGGACTTGTTCAGATGCCGATTTGTAAGGGTTTCACAATGTTTTGATTTTATTAACTTCATCAGACAATACAAGAATTCACAGTACAGTAAAACTTTGTGCCTGAGGAGCAGACTTGCTGCACGATTGGAGGTTATTACTATTAATATATTGAAACAATTTTAAAATTAATTTCTTTAGATGTTGCAGAGTATTACAATGACCTTCTCAGTAAGCCTTGCAAATTTAAAACGAGTGCGGGAGATAGGACCATGGTCATTTTAAGGAGACCATTGAAAATGGGACTCTGGTAAGTCGGAAGAGAGTATGGGAACTAGAAGCCTAGTGGTAGGATGGGAGTCTGGAACTAAAGCCCTGGTCAATCAGATGGGAGTGGGGGAACTGAAGCCCCAGGGAGTCAAAAGGAAGCACAGGAAACATTACCTGGTGAGCCAGATGCTGAATCATCATCACTTCCAAGTAGTTGGATAGCAGATTAATGGAGTTTTACTGGAATATGTGATGTCAAAAATTGAAATTTTGTCTTCTTAAGTTTTGAATACATTATTCCTGGATTTTGCTAACAGAATTTGATTGTAAACTGTGATCTCTGCATCATCCTTAGAGCCCATCCTCCTGTTGTTCCATTTCTGTAAGTATGATTTTGGGAATCAAACGTATCAATTATCAGGAAGGAGGAAGCAGCACGTCTGCTGCTACAGGTCTTCAAAACTGAAAGTCATCAAACAGGTTTTGCAATGTAACCTTGTGTTCCTTCAGCTTGTGATCTACTCGAATTTCAGAGGATGTTTTTACTCGTGAGATGAGGAGAGTGATTGAGATCTCTTTACACTATGTCTCTTTGCGGGATAGAGTCGCAGAATTACACAGCATCAAGACAGGCCATTCGGCCCATGCAGCAACACTGACCAATGGGCACCCATCCATAATAATCCTGTCTTCCAGTACTTGGCCCTTAGCTTTCTATGCCTCGGCAATTTAAATGCTCTTCCAGACATTTCTTAAATGTTGTCAATGACTCTGCTGCCACCACTCTCTCTGGGTGAAAAATGTCTCCCCTAGATCCCCTCTAAATCTCTTACCCCTTACCCAAAATCTATGTCCTTTATGGATCTTTAACTTGCTCTAAAAGTTGAATGCTGTCTAATGACAGCTACATTTTCATCCATCCCTTGGAGCTGAATTTTGCAGATGGCCCATAATATCTGAAAGATATGCAATCTTGCATCCACCATTCCTCTTCATTTTCTGGATAGGACTTTTCTTTTTCATTAAGGAAAAGATTCACAGGCTCCACAAGTTTTGTTAAGACGTTGAAAATCAAAAAACTGCAGATGCTGGTAATATGAAATAAAAATGGAAGCACTCAGCAAGTCAGGCAGCATGTGTGGGGAGAGAAACAGTTAACCTGGATGTGCTCTTTGTTGTACCCATCCCTCCCCACCTTTTCTGCCACTGAAAAATTAACTTGCTTTTTCTCTTTTCCTGCTCTGATGAAGGATCTCAAACCTGAAGGTGCTGCCTGGCATATTGAGTGTTTCCAATATCTGTTTTTATCCTAGTTAAGACATTGTTGGCTGATCATCACCTCACAATATTACAGTATTATGGAACATCATTAGGTATATCTTCAAATTCCAGAATTTCAATAATTTTTTTAAAACTGTTCAGTCTTCCCATTTAAATTCCTGAGTAGTTCTTGTGACATTTTCTTATTTCAAGTGCCTGTTTATGAGATGTTCCAATGCTGAAAAGTTTAAGCAGTGGTACATCAGCATTTTTAAATGCTTTGTCAAGTACACTCTTTACGTCAACACTGCAAATTGCTTCCTTTCCTGCAAAAGTCCAACATTTCTTCTTTCACAGTCCCATCCATGAAAACACAGCAAATAAAGATCCGATAATCCTACTGTGGATTCATCACAAGCATAAGTGAATGTCTTCAGACTGTTTTGGAGCCTTCTTCAGTACTAATCTGGGAAATGCCTTCTCTGTAGTGCGGCGTGAATTTGGGATTTGCTTTATCAGTGCTAAAATTTAGTGTTATTTGAATGTAAAATTGCAGCCACTTCAGCAATATCCCTCATGACAAATTCTTCATCAGATTACGAACCTTTGGTGTGAACAATGTTCCATAAAGCTATCATATTTTGCTCTGTTAGCTTTCTTACCGAATGCAGAAATTGGTGTTTTTTGGCTCTTTAGCTGAGCTTTAACTAGGTTGCCTTGTTTTTCCTTAATTCTGAGTTAGGAGGATATTCAGATGAAAACTTGTGTTTGTGGTGATGTTTCAAGCTGTTCACTCTGCGGTGTGCGAGCAGTACTTGCAGGGAAAGCACAATGGTCTGCCGCCTTTAACATTTTCCCATTCTCGCTTAAAATCTCTGTTTCCTTCTTCATACCCACATTTCTTTCAACCAATGACGCAGATGAGTCATGAGCACAGCCTGTAATAAACTGGCCTATATTCTGCAGAAGTATCCTGCAGGGAGATCGCAATAATACCACATGTATTCAGCACAATGATTCTTACTCCAGCCATCTGATATCATCACCCCAGTATACTACATGCGATGTGAGTTAAAAGGCTATTCTGACAAAGTCCGAGGGCAATCACTGGATATCACAGATCATCCTCCCCAGTGTGAGCTGAATGTCATATCCCCCATGCCCCCACCCCACAATTCGCATTGGATATATTCTGAATGACTTAGCTACTACCCCCCATTCCTCAATATGTGTCTGCACAGGGTAGAGGGCAATGTGCATTGGATGTCACAGGATTAGCTTTCAATATGTGTCTACCAAGAGGAGAAAACTGAACACCATAGACCTCCTGAAATACACCTGTGGAGATCAGAGGCCACTTTATACTGGACAACGTAACTCCCTGAAATGTGTCTGCTGAAGTTACCAATCGAATGGTTAATACTACATAATAAATTCACAAAGATACTAGAGAAACAAAGGACTGCAGATGCTGGAATCTAGATGAGAAACACAATGATGCTGGAGGAACTCAGCAGGCCAGGCAGCATCCATGGAGAAAAGCAGGCAGTCAACTTTTTGGGTCAGGACCCTTCTTCAGGACTGAAGATAGGAAAAGGGGCAGCCCAATATATAGGAGGGAAAAGCAGAGCAGTGATACAAAAGAGGGGAGGTGGGGTGGGGACAAGGTGGTGACAGGTAGATGCAGGTAAGAGATAGTGATAGGCAGGTGGGGAGGAGGGGGGGGTGGGTCAAAGGGAAGGAGAGAAAGGAAAAAAAGGGTTGAAAAAAAGGCTAGGAAAGGGAAGAAGAGAAGAAGCATGGTGGGGGGGGGGGTGGTGTGGGGAAGTGGGGTGGGGATTACTTAAAGTAGGAGAATTCAATGTTCATGCCATTAGGCTGCAAGGCTCCAAGATGGAAAATGAAATGCTGTTCCTCCAGTACGCGCTTGGAATTCTCCTGGCAGTATCACTGATATGTCAGTCCTCGGCCTCCTCCACTACCAGCAGAATTCCAAGCGCAAACTGGAGGAACAGCACCTCATTTTCCGTCTTGGAACCTTGCAGCCTAACGGCATGAACATTGAGTTCTCCCACTTTAGGTAATCCCCACCCCACTTCCCCTCAATCCCTCCCCCTCCCCCCACCATGCTTCTTCTCTTCTTCCCATTCCTATCCTTTTTTTTCCTACCTTTTTTCCTCTCTCTCCTTACCTTTGACCCATCCCCCGGTGGATCTGCTCTCCCCTCCTCCCCCGCATCTACCTGTCACTATCTCTTATATGCATCTACCTATCACCTCCTTGTGCCCACCCCACCTCCCCTCTTTTGTCCACCTATCACTGCTCTGCTTTTCCCTCCTATATATTAGGCTTCCCCTTTTCCTATCTTCAATCCTGAAAAAGGGTCCTGACCCGAAATGTTGACCACCTGCTTTTCTCCACGAATGCTGCCTGCCCTGCTGAGTTTCTCCAGCATTATCATGTTTTTGATAATAAATACGCAACTGTGTTCATTTATATACCAGTAGTAGAATCAAGAGAGTGGCTAAAAGTAGAATAAAGCTCCCTCTAGTTTATGCCTTATCCCTTAAAACAACATCCGCTAATGTAGTATTATGTCTTTTTTCTCTCTGGGTTCTTTGAATGAAATTGCTCTTTAGAGTCAAGTTGTGAATGTGTGCCATTTGCTTACTGAAGAGCTGTCAATACATTAAGAAACAAATGGCTGATAATTCCAGCACACATGCACCAGTTAGCAGGTAGCCTAGCACTGGGGGAACTCTGTTCGGACTGCTGGTTGGCCTTAAATCTGCCCTATTATAATAGAACACCATGCACTGATGTGTCTCAGTTCATAAAGTTCTGAAAGGAATAGTGGTTCTTACTAGACTTGAAATTAACCTTGCAAAGATGAGATGAGATAAGATAAGATTTCTTTATTAGTCACATGTATATCAAAACACACAGTGAAATACATCTTTACGTAGAGTGTTCTGGGGGCAGCCCGCAAGTGTCGCCACGCATCCGGCACCAACATAGCATGCCCAAAACTTCCTAACCCATACGCCTTTGGAATGTGGGAGGAAACCAGAGCACCCGGAGGAAACCCATGCAGACACGGGGAGAACGTACAAACTCCTTACAAACAGTGGCTGGAATTGAACCTGGGTCGTTGGCGCTGTAAAGCATTACACTAACCGCTGCACTACCGTGCCTGCCCAATGTCAAAATAGCCTTGATAAAGATGTTTCAAAGAGACAATGTTGACTCAATCATTGAGCAATCTAAGGGCAGATAAAGAGTATTTTGTATTATGTATATCTTTAAGGTAAAAATTCTTCATCTGTATCAAGTTAGCCTTCACTGGAAGTAAATGTAGTTGAGAGAATTGTTTTGTAATATATATTTTGCAATATATTTCAATAAAAACATAGGCCAACCGAGAGCAACATGTAGCTAACCCAGGGCATCGAACTCAACCATTCAGATATCTCTGCAAGATTCGATGATATTGCCACAAACCGAGTTCCTGCATGGCAGGAGATGCCTGCTACCCCACAGCAGCTGATAAATCTATCCTGTCAGTCTCCCAAATGCTTGTTCCTATCAGGCAGCCCATAGGTCAGGCATTTGTAAACTCAGGAGGATCTATAGTTATATGGAGAACATGCAAACTCAGTGCAGATATCACCTAAAATCAGGATTGAGCCCAGCTCTTTGGAGTTTTGAGGCAACAGCTCTAACTGCTGTGCCACCATGCCGCTCTAAGGTAGAGAAAGAGGAATTAGAATGGCTGACCATAGTCTTGGAAAAAGAGGGAGGTTTTAGGAAATATTTTAACAGAAGACCACGGATGGAAAGACCTGGACAACGGCTTCAGAATCAGAATCAGGTTTATTATCACTGACATTATGTTGTGAAATTTGTTGTTTTGCGGCATCAGTACAGTGCAAGACATAAAGACATAAAAATTACTATAAGTTACAAAAATAAATGAATAGTGCAAAAGAGGAATAACGAGGTCATATTCATGGGTTCATGTACCATTCAGAAATCTGATGGCGGAGGGGAAGAAGCTGTTCCTGAAATGTTGAGTGTGGGTCTTCAGGCTCCTGCACCTCCTCCTCGATGGTAGTAATGTGAAGAGGGCATGTCCCAGGTGGTGCGGGTCCTTAATGAGGCTTCTTGAGGGACCACCTCTTGAAGATATCGTTGATGGCGGGGAGTGTTGTGTCCCTGATGGAGCTGGCTGAGTCTACAACCCTCTGCAACAGCTTTTGATCCTGTGCATTGAAGCCTCCATACCAGGCGATGATGTAACCAGTAAGAATGCTCTCCACTGTACATCTGTAAAAATTTCCAAGAGCCTTTGGTGACACACCAAATCTCCTCAAACTCCTAATGAAGTCGAGGCACTGGCATGTCTTCTTCATGATTGCATCAATGTGTTAGGCCCACACTAGATCCTCTGAGATGTTAACACCCAGGAACTTGAAGCTACTCACCCTTTCCACCGCTGACCCCTCAATGAAGACTGGTGTGTGTTCTTCTGACTTCCCCTTCCTGAAGTCCACAACCAATTCCTTGGTCTTGCTGACATTGAGTGCGAGGTTGTTGTTGCAACACCACTGAACCAGTGATCTACCTCACTCTTGTATGCCTCCTGATCGCCATCTCAGATTCGGCCAACAACAATTCCAGAGTTTTGAGACAAGAAGGAGAAAGACATGGCTGCCACTAATAAGATTCAGAAATCGGGAGATGTGGAAGAGGCTGAGTTTGGATGAAAGCAGAGTTCCAGGAGGGTTGTTGGACTATTGGAGTTTGCACAGATAGGGAAGGTTGAGGCTCTTGATGGATATGAGTACAAGGATGCGAACTTTAACAACAATGCATTTCATGAACAGGACCAATATAGAGCAGCAGTACCAGACGTTTAGGATGAATGGTACTCGTTATGAGTTAACCAATGGGAAGCAGAATTTCAGATAAGCTTAAATTTCTGAATAGTGGAAAAACAGAGGCTGCAGTGGGGGCAGAGGCCAGTTAGGTTCAGCTTCTCTGTTGATTTATCAATTAACACCCCATAAATTTTATCTTCACCGAAGAGGGAAAATGAGACCTCAGTTTACTGTTTCAAAAGATGATACCTCCAGCTGTGGAATACAACACTGGACTATCAACTGGGTGCCACTGTTTGGGATACTCCACACATTAAGCATTAGACAAAATTGCAAACTTGGCAATCCATGCTGCAATCCCTCAATCTAGTTCACATTTCAACCTTGAAAGAAATTGGATCCTGCAGCACACAAAAACATAGTGTTACTTGATCTAACTTCTAGGCAACAGCTTTCTCATCATTATGCCACAGTGTGCTATATTCAGGCCTTATGGTTTTATGAGTCTCTTTCCAGTAATTGTGTGAATAACTTTAAGACCAACATATCCCATTGTATGAATTATTTATTGATAGTGGCACTTCAGAGATGCCCTTTTTTTCTCAAAGAGTCAAAAGGTTAATTTTTCTTACATTAAGTACAGAAAATAATATCCATTTAATTTTATTGCTCTTGTAATCCCTCTTCTGAATAATTGGTATTTTATTTCTCAAATCAGGAGGGATTGGACAGTAAATTCAACTTTTGCAGGTTGTCAGCTTTTGGGAGTAAGTGATTATATTTGACATGTTGAACGACAACACTTTCATCCAATGCCTCGACATTATTGCTGAGTTCTTAGAACTACACATCCTGTGCGCTGCTCTTAACATAGCCAGAACAGAGGAGCCATTGAGTCATACAGCAATGAAAAAAGGCTCTTTGGTCTACCCATTCTGTGCTGATCATCAAGCACCCATTTACACTAATCCTACACTGGTCAAATTTTATTCTCTCCACATTCCCACCAACTGATCCCAGATTCTACCATTCACCTACAGCCAGGGGCAATTTACAGAGTCCAATTAAACTACCAACCTGCATGTCTTTAGGATGTGGGAGCAAAACAGGAGCGTCCAGAGGCAACCCACTCCCCTACCCTGGTTTACACGGAGCATACAATGTTCAAATTCCACACAAACATCTCAGGAAGTCAAGATTATCACTGGGTCTGTGAGGCAGCAGCTCTCCTAGCTGCACCACAATACTACCCCAAACATTATTGTATTCAATTTTCTTCCCAGCCTCTTCATCATCACATTGTAAATTTTCTATCCATGTTCTCCTCTTCCTTATCAACATAATCCGAGTCATTATCTGCAGACCTGAAGTCCACAACTACAAAAATGACACTCATATTTACTTTTTCACCACTTTTTGGCTGCTCCAAATTAGGCAGGCAATGTACCTGTAGCATAGCTGCATATAATAATTGGATATGATATCGGATTTGATGGCTGCATGTAACATAGATGAAAATAATAAGGCTGCACCCATATTTTGTGAAGCATCTGCAGGGGCATTCTCCACAAAGTGGGTCAATGAAAGTTGTCCTGGTTCAGGGAGGAAGATACCAAAAAGAATGAATGAGAGATGAAAAATGCATATCAGCATTGGTTATCACCTGGATCGAGCAGTCCAAGCTTCCAGGTAGTACAAACATAGTTCTAAAGTTGACATTGCTGGGTGGTTAGAATTAACTTGGAAGTTGGTCAGACAGGTTGAGGATTTGGAAAAATACAAAGTGCTTTCACAGGGGAATGTACAATTCAAGAAAGAATTGACACGGAAATGGAATTTTTAAGAAATCTGTACATGGGGAATAAGAGAGACAAGTGTGCATTTAAATAATATTTTATCTCAGAAATTCAGGAATACTAGTAAAAAAAATCAGGATTTAGAGATTTCAAGGTCACTAGCTAAATTTTGCTTAATAAAAACAATGACTTACATTATTAATGCCCAAGCGTGCAAGCAACTTGTAACAAAAAGGAAAGGAGAGCATATGTAATGTGAAATATTAAAAGCCATTGGACAATCTGTGACAATACACTATTAGCTTCACAAACTAGCATCCAAGATTTAACTTCCCCACAAAGTTGCATCATTTCCCCTATATTGTTCCTTTAAATTCAGCACAGGAATTTGAGTCCAGCATTTAACAGTATAGGTGCTCTTTTAATCAGGTGACGATTTTTGGTGAACGCCAATCAACCTCTCTAAGCCTGAAAGTGAATAATTAAATATGTGGAGTCTCATTGTTTAAGGCTACGAATTGCTTTAGGAGATTTTAAAAACATTTACTACTTCTTAGGTTTTTCTTACTTTTCCCCTGTGTCTTTCCTTTTTTTCTTAATCCAGACTTTTTAATGCATTTACTTATTATATCTGATTTGACATTTAATTCACCTGCGCTATTTACTGCTTTGTTGTTCATTCCTCTGCTAATTTCTCAGTCCTTAAATCTGATTGCTTAAAGAGATTCAGCACTGTTGAACAAAGTTAGACTCACTTGTTATCCTCGACACATTAAACACTACATTGCATTCCCTAATTTTTCTTGGGTAGACAAGCTAAAACTTAAGCATGAACAAACAAATCTAACTCTACAAAATTTGGCCCATAGTGTTCAATTCTAGTTACAGCAGTTAGTGAAAGTTTAAAGAAGAGGGAAATGAGACCGAGTGAGGGCACAGAGAGAATTATGATAAGGGGGGAAAATGTACATTTGGTGGTTTTTGGCCAGAAATAAGGGTTCTGCAGAGACAGTCAATCAAAAGCCATCAAGCTTAGTGATGAAGAAATTCATGGTGTCCTCTTTCTTGTGAATAAGAATGAGAAGGCAGTGAAGAATGTTTTAGGGAGATGGTTCTTAGAGAAAAGAAGTCACGAGTTATCTCCAGAGTAATGATAGGGAACTGATCTGTGATGCCAGTGGAAAAATTGGGTAGAAATGCTTCACAGTTGAGGCAAAGGGTAAAACACCTTGAAACCAGGGAAGCCTTCAAACAATATTTGGAGCAACTCATTGGATGGAACTTGAGAACAAAATGGTAATGAAATAATGTGAATCAAGATTAACAGATCTTCAAGATTAGATAAGATTATAAATGCTGTAGCCATAACTTCTTAAAGCACCTTAAATTTAAGAGTTGTGCCTTGGAATAAAGTATTGCACATATTGCACCATTACTTGAGAGTGGAGGGTAAGAGTAATCACAGATCTTTCAGATCAATGTCAACTGTGGAAAAATCTATCATCAGATATACGGACTAAGCACTGAAAATGGATGCGCTGAATAAAGAGACCAAATTTGGACTTTTGAAGGATGGTTATATTTGACTAAATTAAAATGAGGCCCCAGCAAGACAAATAGGGGATTGTCTCCAAGGATTTCCAGAAGGCATATGATAAGATTCCATGTGACATTTGTTGGCAGACATGACAGCACAAATTGAGGACATGGGATGGTTGGTTGGTAGATAAGAATCTATTATTGGAGGCAGAAAAGAGATAAAGAGATTGTAATCTAATTTGTGGAATTTGACAAGTGTTGCTGTGAGATCATCACCCTCATCTCAATTTTCACCATAACTGTAAGTACCAGTTCCTTCAATACAGAAATGGAGGATTTTCCATCCAAGTTTGCAACCAATGCTAAGTTAGGAATGCAATGAACTAACATAGAACATAGAACAGTACAGCACAGTACAGGCCCTTTGGCCCACGATGTTGTACTGACTTATATAAACCTACCCCACAATCAATCTAATCCTTCCCTTCTACACAGCCCATAACCCTCCATTTCTCTTACATCCATGTGCCTATCGAAAAGTCTTTTAAATGTTCCTATTGTATCAGTCGCTACCACCACCCCTAGCAGTGTGTTCCAGGTACCCACCACTTTCCTACCTCTGACATCTCCCCTGAACATTCCTCCTCTGACCTTAAATGGATGTTCTATGGTATTGGCCATTGCCACCCTGGGGAAAAGGTGTAGCCGTCCACTCCATCTAACCCTCTCATAATCTTATACATCTTTATCAAGTCGGCTCTCATCCTCCGTTGCTCTAAAGAGAAAAGCCCTAGCTCACTCAACCTTTCCTCATAGGACATGTTCTCTAATCCAGGCAGGATCCTGATAAATCTCCTCAGCACCCTCTCTAAAGCTTCCACGTCCTTCCAATAATGAGATATTAGATCTTAGATATTTATTTATTAGTCACATGTACATTGAAACACACAGTGAATTTTTTTTTGCATTACTGAGGATGTGCCGGGGGCAGCCCGCAAGTGTTGCCACTCTTCCGGAGACAACATAGCATGCCCACAGCTGCTAACTTGTACATCCTTGGAACGTAGGAGGAAACCGGAGCACCCCGAGGAAACCCACGCAGACACATGGGGAGAACGTACAAACTCCTTACAGACAGCAGTGGGACTACCATGCTGCCCCTGACCAGAACTAAACACAGTATTCTAAGTGTGGTCTAACCAGGGTATTGTAGAGCTGCAAGATTACCTGGCAGTTCTTGAACTCAATCCTTCAACTAATGAAGGCCAGTACACCATACGCCTTCTTAACCACCCTATCAACTTGCGCAGCAACTTTGAGGGATCTATGAACTTGAAATCCAAAATCCCTCTGTTCCTCAAATCCGGGGTTCAGGATTCAGTAAATAAGTTAAGACCAAAGCAAAATGAACAGATTAAATTAAACCTTCAGCATAGCCATGGACAGGGATAGGAGCATGCGATCTGGGAAAGTTTTTAATTGGGGGAGTGCTAATTACTATGGTATTAGGCAGGATCTTGGGAACGTAAACTGGGAACAAATGTTCTCAGGGAAATACACAGAAGAAATGTGGAGGCTGTTTAGGGAACACTTGCATGGGGTTCTGGATAGGTTTGTCCCACAGAGACAGGGAAAGGATGGTAGGGTAAAAGAACCATGGTTGACAAAAGAGGTGAAATATTTAGTCAAAAAGAAGAAGGAAGCATACTTAAGCTTTAGGAAGCAAAAATCAGGCAGGGCTCTTGAGAATTATAAGTTAGCCAGGAAGGAGCTTAAGAAGGGACTTAGGAAAGCTAGAAGGGGACATGAGAAGGCCTTGGCAAGTAGAATTAAGGAAAACCCCAAGGTGTTCAACACGTACGTGAGGAACAGGAGGATGACTAGAGTGAGGGTAGGACTGCTCAGGGATAAATGGGGAAACACTTATGGAGGCGGTGGAGGTAGTGGAGATCCTTAATGAATATTTTGCTTCATTGTTCATGAGGGAGAGGGCCTTAGACGAATGTGAGGTCAACATAGAACAGGCATGTGCTGAAGCATGTTGAGGTTAAGAAAGAGGCAGTGTTGGAGCTTCTGAAAAGCATTAGGATAGATAAGTCCCTGAGACTGGGCGGGATATACCCCAGGTTACTACAGGAGGCCAGGGAAGAGATTGCTGGGGCGCTGACTATGATATTTGCATCCTCCCTGGCCACAGCAGTGGTACCAGAGGATTGGAGGATGGCAAATGTTGTTCCCTTGTTCAAGAAAGATAATAGGGATAATCCTGGGAATTATAGACCAATGAGTCTTATCTCAGTGGTGGGCAAGCTATTGGAAAGGATTCTTAGGGACAGGATTTACGAGCATTTGGAGAAACATAGTCTTATTAGGGATAGTCAACATGGCTTTGTGAGGGGCAGGTTGTGCCTCATGAGCCTAATTGAGTTTTTCAAGGAGGTGACAAAACAAATAGATGAAGGTAGAGCAGTAGATGTAGTGTATATGGACTTCAGTAAGGCATTTGACAAGGTTCCCCATGGTAGGCTCATCCAGAAGGTCATGAGGCATGGGATCCAGGGAAACTTGGCTGCATGGATTCGGAATTGGCTTGCCCACAGAAGGCAGAGGGTGGTAGTAGATGGAGAATATTCTGCCTGGAGGTCAGTGACTAGTGGTGTTCCACAGGGATCTGTTCTGGGACGCCTGCTCTTTGTGATTTTTATAAATGACTTAGATGATAAAGTGGGGGGATGGGTTAGTAAGTTTGTGGAAGACATGAAGGTTGTCGTAGGTAACAATGGGATATAGACAGGATGCAGAGTTGGGCAGAGAAGTGGCAGATGGAGTTCAATCTGGAAAAATATGAAGTGATTCACTTTGGAAAAACAAACATGAAGGCAGAGTACAAGGTTAGTGGCAGGATCTGAGCAGTGTGCAGGAACAGAGGGATCTTGGGGTCCAAGTCCTTAGATCATTTTGCTTTGGTCTTAACTTATTTACTGAATCTTGAACCTCGGATTTGAGGAACAGAGGGATCTTGGAGTTCAAGTCCATAGCTCCCTCAAAGTTGCCACGCAAGTTGATAGGGTGGTTAAGAAGCATATGGTGTGCTGGTCTTCATTAGTCGGGGGATTGAGTTCAAGAGTTGTGAGGCAATGTTGCAGCTCTGTAAAGCTCTGGTTAGACCACACTTAGAGAATTGATTTCAGTTCTGGTCACCTCATTATAGGAAGGATGTGGAAGCTTCAGAGAGAGTGCAGAGGAGATTTACCCAGATGCTGCCTGGATTAGAGAACATGGCCTATGAGGAAAGGCTGAATGAGCTGAGGCTTTTCTCTTTGGAGTGACATAGGATGTGAGGTGACTTGAAAGAGGTATATAAGATTATGAGGGGCATAAACAGAGTGGGCAGCCAGAACCTTTTCCCCAGGGCAGAAATAGACAATATCAGAGGACAAGGGAGATGTCAGAGGTAGGTTCTTTACAGAGTGGTGGGTGCCTGGAATGCACTGCTGGGGGTGGTGGTAGAGGCTGATACAACAGAGACATTTAAAAGGCTCTTAGATAGGCACATGGAAGTAAGAAAATTGGAGGGTTATAGGCTGTGCAGGAGGGAAGGGTTAGATTGATCACGGAGTTCATATAGTTCTGCACAACATCGTGGGCCGAAGGGCCCATACTGTGCTGTACTGTTCTATGTTCTACGTTCAAAATGAGTGGAATAAGCAATGACTGATGGATTTCAACGTTGGAAAATATTAGGTTGCCAAGAAAAGATAAATTATAGTACTTTCTACAAATTAAGAAACTAAGAATATAAGAATGTACGTAACTTAAATGAAGAAAATATTACATGTCACTTGGGAACCGATGCTGAATCTTGCCCAGTTCCTGCTGCAGGCTTGGGAGCTAGGTTATTAGTGAAGGAACTGTAAACAGAGCTGAAGACTACACAGCCAAAACCACCTTTATAATTGAGAAGATCATTGATGAAACTTGCAGATGAGTTCAGGTCACTACCCTCAGGAATTCCTACAGCAATTGCCTGGAGTTAGGATAGATTGGCTTCAAGTAACTATGATCGTCTTCTTTTGTGTCAGGTGTATCCTCACATGTTGGAGGATTTTCCATTTTCCCAGAATAATGCACTTCATAGCATTTTCTACCACACACTATCTGCTGCAGGCACCACTATGGATCCATGCACCATACAGTATTTAATTAGTGATTTTAAGGAGCAAATACTGAATGAAACAGAGATCACCAAGTGAGGAGAATCAGGCGGAGATACTACATTGGAATGGTAAACAGACATCCAATTTCTATTATGAGACACCTCCCCACCTCAATGCATCAGTCCCTCACCCTGCTTCTCTGACCTACACAGCTGCATGTTTGATTGATATTCTCTTAGTCATTCTTATGGGAAAATTATCAAACCAAGCCTTAATAAGGGTTAACATAGAACATAGAACATTGCAGCACAGTGCAGGCCCTTCGGCCTACGATGTTGTGCCGACATCTTATCCTGCACTAATATCTATCTAACCCTTGCCTTCCACTTAGCCCTCCATTTCTCTGTCATTCACGTGGTCAATGTTGTCAGTGAATGTATAATATATTTCATTAGAAGAAATGTATTAACAGCCACTGATCACAACAGAGTGGCCAATTTACTGGCATCTACAGGAAATCACACAGGGGCAGAAGAACTGGAGACTAACATTAATTCTCTCAAAAATACACAGGCAATTGTGAGCTTACATTCCAACAGCTTGCTACAACCTCTGAGTCTGGACCAGGAGAATGGAGGAGGAAAGATTCACACACCTTGGAACTACACCACACACAGACAAATTACAAGTCATCCGACTGGACTATATTATTCAATGTTTAGCAGGAACAGGAAAAGGGAGAAATGTAGCTGGTTCATGGAGTAATTTCATCCATCCAAAATAATTAGATCCCTCAAAGCCTTTAGAATGGGATTTTTTGAACAATTTACCAAAATAACAAGAGTAACAGAATGCTTGGTGATGTACAATGGCGCATGGTTAAACAATGCCTCAATTTTAAAATTCTCATCCTTATATTCAAATCTTTCAATGGTCTTCACCTGCAATTTAGAAACAAGGAAATTAGGAGCAGGAAGGAATAGGCCATTGTCTCCCCATTCTCCCCATGACTGTGTGAGTTTGCTCCGGGTGCTCCAGTTTCCTCCCACGTTCCAAAGACGTACTGGTTAGTAATTTGTGGGCATGCTATGTTGGCGCCGGAAACATGGCGACACTTGCGGGCTGCACCCAGAACATTCTATGCAAAGATGCATTTCCCTGTGTGTTTCGATGTACATGTGACTAATAAAGAAATCTTACCTTATCTTGTCTTGTCTTATGTCTACCACCTTCCCCACTTGTGTGTTTTTCTCTCTCTCTCCTTTTTTTTGAAAATAGGAGAATTGTGTTTGCCACCCTCCAATCTGCAGGAATTATTCCATAATTAATAGAATTCTGGAAAATGATAACCGATGCATGAATTATTTCCACAGCTATTCCCTTTAGTTCTCTTGTATGCAAATTATCAGATCCTAGGGATTTATTGGCTTTCAGTGCCATTAATTTCTCTCAAACTATTTTCTTACTATAACTAACTTCCTTCAGATCCCCAGCTTCATTAGATTCTTGGTTCCCTTGTGTTTCTGGGCAGTTACTTGTATCGTCTTTTGTGAAGACAGAACTAAAATATCTGTTTAATTGCTCTGCCATTACTTTTTACACAGAATGAATTCTCCCATTTCTGACTGTAGGGGACCTGCACTTGATGTCACTAGTCTTTTTCTTCTTGCGTATTTGTAGAAGCTTTCATAGTACATTGTTATGTTCCCTGCAAGTTTACTCTCACTATTCTCTTAGTCAATTTCTTTCTCCTCCCTTGCTGAAAACTAAACTTCTGCCAATTCTCAGATGCTACACTTTGTCTGGCAATCTTATTTGATGCCTCCTTGGATACAATTGTATCCTTAACCCCATTTATTCAGCATGAATCACTTTTTCTTTTGCATTTTAATGCCAAGCAAAAATATATAACTATTGTAATTTCTGCATTCATTTCCCTTAAATGTTAACCATTTCCTACCCACTGTTATGCCCATGAACAAAGGTCCCCAATTTATCAGAGCCAATTCATTCCTCATAACTTCACAGTTTGTTTAAATATAGGACCCTAATTTTGGATTAAGCTACTTCAATTTCCATCTTAATGAAGAAATCTGTCATGTTATGGCCACTTTTCCCTAATGCATAGTACACAACAAGATTATTAACGAACTCTTTCACATTACACAATACCCAGTATAGGATAGCTTATTCCCCAGTTGGCTACTCAACATACCAGTCCAAAAAGCCATCCCATACAGACTCCAGAAATCCTTCCACCACAGTATTAATACTAATTTGGTTTGGTCAGTTCATGTATAGATTAAAGTCACTCATGATTACTGTCGTACCCTTACTACAAGTATCTCTAATTTATTGTTTGATACTTCCCCTGTTTTACCACACCTGTTAGGAGGCACATAAACTGCTCCCACCGATGTCTTCTACCCTTGGTGTTTCTTAGCTTCATCCAGAATGATTCCCAATATTCTGAACTAATATCCTTTCACACTATTGCACTAACTTCATCACTAACTAACCACCTTTTCCTTCTCACCCACCCTTCCCAAATATCAGTTATCCTTGGATATTTAGTTCCCAGCCTTGGTCACGCTGCAGTTATTTATCTTTACTGGGTAACATATTTTATCTGCCTATCCCTCTTTGCACAGTTAATTCATCCACCTTGTTATGAAAGCTTTGCACATTTAGATACAGCACCTTTAGATATATCTCTTTCAGTTGTTTCAGACATTTTAACTTTGTTATTTGTTTATGTTAGATCTATTTACTCTATTGCTATTTTCTCTAGCCCAGATTTGTTAATGCATTCTTTTGTTTGTACACTCTGTCCCTTTCTCGCATGATCTGGTTGTACTTAACACAATCATTTTTCTACTCTACTCCTCTCTTGTTCCTCTCCCACATTTTAGATTTCCCTCCACTGACATCCTGCCTGAATCCCCAGCCCCAGTTAATTTTAAACCCTATAACCTCCCTATTTAGCTCCAGCAATTCTATATCCTGTGGAGACATTTGCTGTCCTCTAATTTTTCCTCTTCCTCATTTTCAAATTAACAGGCTCCGCCATTGGTGGCCATGTTTGCACTGCCAAGACCTTAAGTTCCAGGATTCCCTCCCTATACTTCACCATCCTTAAAATATACCTTAAAACTACCTCTTTAAGCTCAGCTTTTGGTTGCTAGCCATATCTCTTTATATGGCTTAATAATTTTTTATGTGAAAAGGCTCCAGCAAAATGCCGAGTAAAGATGTGATATAAATAGAATTTCCTGCTATTTGTGCTTCTGAAAGATAAAAACAAAGTGTTCTTTCTGACAATGCAGCACTCCTTTGCTATGTCATTGAATAAGCATTATTGATTTTGTCCTGAAATGCAGAAGCAGGACTTGAACACATAGCTTACTAATTTACAAGCAAGCCTCCTACAAAACAAAGTTGTCGGTTAACATGCATCAGAAACACCAGAGAAGAAAAGAATTTTCTGTAGTTCAGTCAGTAGAACTCACACTTCTGCATCAGAAGTTATTGGCTCAATTTCCATTCCAGGAATTTGAGCAATAAAATCTTGGCTAATATTCCAGTACAGTTCTGATTGAGCACTACATTCTTCAGATGAAAAACTCACAGGTCGATGTAAAAGATCCCATGGTACATATTTGAAGTAAAGAGCAGAATTACCCCTCATGCCCTTGGCAATACTCAGTCATCATCAAAATGAATCAGCTGATCATTATTACATTGCTGCTGATGGAATAAAATAGAAAATAATGGAAGGCTCTGCAGGTTAGGCAGTATCTGTGGAAGAAGCTAACACTTCAGGTTGAAGACCGTTCATTAGAATCAGGAACAAACTGTAAAATACAAAAATGAACTGCTGCATTTTTACTTTACACAGTCACTTTTCAGCATATTCATTACTCTTCTGTTCCCTATCGTGGTCTACTTCTACTCTAGATCTATGCTGTATTGTCATTGTATAGAGAATATATATAATACACATAGGACAGTATTAATTTCACCTCTTTCTTCCCCATCTTTCTAATCCCCTTTGCTTCTTTCCTCCTTCTTTACCTTGGTCCCTTACCCTTGTCCTTATGTCAACAATTCTCCTTCCCTTTCCTCATTTCTCTTTTCTCAACCTTTCCATCCTCTTCAACCCAATTTCACCCCTTCTCCATCCTATTACCTCTCTGCTCATCCCTCCTTTCAACACTATTGCCTCAAATTATTTTTCGTCCTTTGTTGGTGCTGTGTGGAATGCGAATACCCAATCAGATGCTCCACAAAACATTGTGAGATTGAGCTAAAATACAGTACATATTGCACCATGAGTGTCCTCAAATGGAAAAGCTTTCAATTGCCATTCCAATTGCCTTGCTAATCAATGGGAAGGCCATCTGACCTTTAAGGAACTCTCTCTCTGGCAACCACAGAACAGCTGCTTAAAAGGAAGAGGGAAAATCCAAGGGTTGGCGGGGGTAAACATGGTGATCTTCTCTGTGTGGAGACATCACCACATAAGGCTCTAACCTGATTGATACCCATGACATGAGTGTCTCCATCCATTGCAAGATGCAGCATGATCAGTAAGGTAAAGATCACAGCACATAGATGCTGTGTGCTGGTCATTTCATTGGTGATCTTTGCATGGTGTGCTCCTAGTTTTTCTGTGAGTTATCAACAAAGGTCATAGGTTGCACCCATAAGTTCTGATTTATGTTTGTAAGGGTGCAAATATGTGTTGCATGAACTCCAATGTCATTCAGTGCCTGAACAACACTGGAAAACTTGAGATATGCTAGGATGACTTGTGCATGGAAGCACTTCGGCCAATTTTCCAATGGATGCAAGTTCACCTGATGGTAATGGATCCAATTTCTAGACATATGTTGCTCTACTTTTTGCTTCTCCCTCCTGCATTGCCATCTACTGCTATCTCATGGTAGTACAAGTATGAGTACCGAGCATTTTGTGGTCAGAGGTCAATATGTATTGCCAAGATATTTTAGATTGCTTATCAAGAAGCTATAGAACATAACAAGGATTACTTTATAAAGAGGAAGAACAAGCCACTAGTGAGAACATAGTGCAGTACTCTCCTCGCAATATTCCTCCTTCCTGTCCTTCACTCCAACCTTTTCTGTCTGCTTTCTTCCCATCATTTAGTTCCTCCCTTTACTTCTTTATTTTGATCTCTCCTTCTCCTCCTCCCTCTCCCCTTATCTGTTTCTCTCATGCCTTAAATGAATTACCTTTCCACTGTAACCCTTTTTGACTCAAAAAATGCCTTAAATCTTGACTCATCATATGCAGTACCATGAGAGTTCCACTGATGTAAAATAAACTGGTTGATGCATGTGCAAAATTATAAGGCAGAGACTAGCAGGGGAAAATTCTGGCCCATCTTATAATGAATAGCAACTTCCATGTGTTAATTTTCCATCTGTGATCCAGATGAACTGGAAAGCTTTATCAAATAACAAATGCTGATATGTTTTATTTTGCTTCAGACCTTACATTCTTTTCACTTGAGGACAACACAAAGGCAATTTGCAAGCAGGCCCCAGTGGAAGATGATTGTTGTATAAACAAGAGTAAATTTAGATAGCCTTGATGACCTGATGATCGTGGAGCTTGAATAATTTCTCTCTTTAATCAGCTAGCACAGAATTTTACTTTTATTGAAGTTAAATTTTGATGAGAATAAGACTGAAACAGATGTATCATCACCATCAGAGATGGAGAGCAAATTAATTGCACTGTTGACTGACAGCTTGTAGTCAAATTCAATATTAGGTGTTTGATGCTGAGTGCCTGAGACAGAAGGTTGGAAATGTCTTTTTTTCTCAAAGAGAGGAGTTGCAGTGGCACTGTTAAAGGGAACAGCAGAATCAGAGCTCATGGAGTTAAAAGCACAGCCTGACCTTAGTGTGTTTCTGTATTCTATCTAGTTGACTTTTGGAATCCTATGCTGTGTATGTATTCTGTTTAACAATCTATGAAGCACCTATGGATTCGCTCACAAAACCATTAAAATTCTGTTCACTATTTGGAATTCTTGTATATGTTGCTCTGTCAACATTTATAGCACTTGAATGACTTTTACAGTATATTTTCATGTCACTTTTCCGCTAATGTCACTGACTCCTCTATCACCAGCTCTAGCTGAGTCCTACCTCATTGATAAGATATGGTAGCACAGTGTAATAATCAAGCAAAGTTAACCCCAAACATTCTAAACATCGATTTCACATCAAATGTGGTCCAAGAAATCTAACGAACTACAGTATTTATAACACTGATGCAGATGACTTTTTATTCAATTGAACAATGGTGATCTTCAGGGTGATTACAGGCTTGGTGATGATAATATGATTGAATGGCAGGAGGAAGTGATTAGACTCTCTTTAGTTGGAGATTGCCGACATTTAGGTCGCATAGCTGTCATTTGTCACTTGTTAGTCCAAACCTGCATGCTGTCCATTATTGCTACTTGCAGGCATAAGCTGCTTCATCATCTGAGGAATGGTAATTGGAGATGAACACTATATTCATCCAAAAGCCAATGGACAACGATTGACTTTAAAAAATCAATGATGAAGCAGCTTAACACAAATCTAGAATACTGCCCTGGGTTACTCCTGCAGCAAGGTGCTGTGGCTGAAATGGCTACAATAATTGGAGATGATTTCTCCTCGTGGAGACTGACCAACTTTACTAGAGTTCATTGATCCAGGTAATTTGCAGAGAAGCTGCCATCAGGAAGAGTAGAACAGCTGGCCTTCTTGGAATGGGATAAAAATTAGATGGTGCGAAGCTGCCTAGATGCAATAGAAGACTACTGGCAGTAAGGAAAGATAGTTGATGAGGTAAAGGTAAGTAAAGTTATAAGGGTCTCAGGGCTGAGGAGCCTGGGCTAGCAAAGACTTGAAGACTTCCCATGTAGGGTCCAGGAGTGACACTTAACCTAGCCCCACTAAAAAAACTTGCCTTTGGAAATCTTACTGACACCTCAAGAGTGTTATTGAGGTAGGTGCCCTCTATGGCTGAATAAAGTAACAATGAATTTCCATATTCGTGAGGAGATGTAAATTTCCATATATCAACAAGCATCCTGATGGAATCCAGTGGGAGCATCATCCCCAACACCAGCATTAAATAGTAAATCTGTAGCAGCAGATAGAACTGCTCCATGTTAACAGCATTCCCACTACTTTCCTGTAAATCATGTTTAAAAGCATCTGGAGTGTTTATTTAATCTATTCTGTAGGTTTTTGAGCATCTGTACACACTATTTAATAGATTTTTGGAGTGTTTATTTAACCTCTTTGTTAAACTTTTGGAGTACATGTACAAGCCACTCAATGGGGTGTTGGAGTGTTTACATAACATATTCAGTTTACTTTTGGAGCACCTATTCATGCTTTTCAATAGATCATTGAAGTAAGTATTTAACCAAGTCAATTGACTTTTGGAACACCTGTAGATTGGCTTTATGCAGGTTCTAATAACTCTTGGAGTCTGTTTAATTCATTTCAGAATAGCTGGAAAATTTATCATTTCCAGTTTTTATTCGGGTGGTGGACATCAGTTGTTGGAGAAACGAACCGTTTCCTTTTTGCCTTTTTGAACACAGCCCAGTCCATCATGAAAAGCAGCCTCCCCTCCATTGACTTTGTCTACACTTCCCACCCTCAGGAAAGCAGGCAACATCATCAAGGACCCCTCCCTCGCTAGTCATTCTCTCTTCCCACCCACCCCCCTTTCAGGCAGAAGATACAAAAGCTTGAGAACACGTATCACCAGGATCAAGGGCAGCTTCTCTCCCGCTTTTGTAAGACTCTTGAATAGACCTCTTATATGATAAAGATGAACTCTTGATCTCTCAGTCTACTTTGTCATGGCCCTTGCAGTTTATTTGTCTACCCGCACTCTCTCTGTAACTGTAACACTATATTCTGCATTTTTTTGTCTTTTGTACTACCTCAATGTACTTATGAATGGAATGATCTGTCTGGATGGCATGCAAACAAAAGCTTTCCACTATATCTTGGTACATTTGACAATAATAAATCGATTACCATTACTGTGACCCTATTGTGTTGTCAAAATAAGCTGTGGTACTTTTTCTGTGGGGTACAAAATAAGCAAAAGGATGGTGCTTTGCGGTATTTCCGATCAAGAAGAAAATTATTCAATTGTGTATAACATGTTCGGAAGCCTTAGGATCACAGCTGCAGTTGTGCCCAATGTGCATGACTTACAGCTACACAACTGGACAGAAAGGAATGACACCAGTGACCTAACAAAAGGTAGGCCACAATAACTTTGGACAACTAAATTGGAGGGGTATTCAGACAATGATCAGCAAAGTGGCACAGCTAGTAGAACTGCTGCTTCCCAGCTCTAGTGACCTCGGTTTAATCCTGATCTCTGGTGCTGTCTGTTGGAATTTGCATGTTCTCGCTGTGACTCCCTCATGGGTTTCCTCTGGTTTCCTCCTACATCCCAAAGATTGTTGGGGATAGAAGCTTGTAAAGCTGCAGGGAAGGTGGGGGTGGGGGGTGGGGGGAGTATGACTCCAATAGGGTAAAACCAGGGTGATCATGGGGACAGGCTGCAAACAAAGTTATTTGGCCGATGAGTGAATGGGAACAGGTAGAGGGAGAGAACATAGACAAAGGAATGTGGGAGTTGTGAAATTCAGAGTCAGATTCAGTTCAGTTTATTGTTATATACACCAGGTTGCAATGAAATTCCTTGCTTGAATGAAGCTCACAGAGCAAGCAATATACGGTACATGGTAATAATAAATACAACAGTAAATACGACAAGTGCAAAACAGTAAAATGGTGCAAACATTGTAGTGCAAACTGAAGTAGTGCAAAAAGAAATGTTAAAGTGACAATAACAAAATGACCAAGAGGGATAAAATTAAGAGTCCAAGAAGGTGGCAGCGCCACCAAGAAGGGGGTATGAAAGAGGTGATTGGTTCAGAAGTCTGATAGCAATGAGGAAGAAGAAGTTCTTAAGTCTGGACGTTTGGTCTTTCAAGCTCATGAATCTTCTTCCAGAAGGTAGGAGAGAGGAAAGGGAATGGCCAGGGCAGCAGGCACCCTTAATGATCGTGCTAGCTTTCCTGAAGTAATCCACTGTGAAGATGGACTAGACGGAAGGAAGTGACAAGCGAGTGGTGACTGGCTGCATTTACCACTTCTTGCAGGTTGCGTTGGTCTCAAGCAGAGCAGTTGCCAAACCAGGCTGACTTGCAACCCACCAGGATACTTTCTATATTACATCTGTAGAAGTTCGAGAGAATCCTCGTGGACAAGCCGAATCTTTCAGATGCCTAAGAAAGTAAATACACTGATGCGCTTTCTTGATCACCGCATCAGTGTGAAGGGAACAGTGAGGTTGCTGGTGATACAAAGGCCAAGGACCTTGAAGATGTTAACCACCTCCATAACAGCTCAGTTGATGAGGACAGGGTTGTGTTCACTCTCCTGTTTCCTTAGATCAACAACAGTTTTTTGTCTTGCTGACGTTAAGGACCAGTTTGTTGTTCTGACACTGTAACAGAAGGTTCTCTATCTCCTTCCTGTACTCTGTCTCACCATTGTTGTTGATCCAGCCGATAACAATGGTATCATCAGTCAACTTAAAGATTGAGTTGGCACTGTATCTGGCCTCACGGTCATTGGTGTACAGAGAGTAGAGCAGGGGACTCAGCGCACAACCCTGGGAATGTAGATCAGAAAGACAAGTCCAGCAGGTCAGGCTGAGAATGTCCTCCACTCCAGCAGAGGAAAAAAACCAAAGAAAAGAGAAACAAGCTAAAGTAGTATTACAGGTGGATGACTGATACAGACCAAAAAATCAAGTTACCTGAAGTTGTAGAATTTAATGTTGAATCCAGAAGGCTGCAAGGTGCCCAGACAGAAAATGAAGTGCTGTTCCTCAAGCTTGCTTTGGGCCTCAGTGTGACAGTACAGCAGGCCACAGACTGATACATCAGAGTGGGAGGAGGAATTAAAGTGGCAGGCAACAGGAAGCTCTGGGTAGCCCCTGCAACGGAACATAAGAGTTGGTTTTCTCCAATGTAGCGGAGACCACATTGCAAACACCAAATGCAGTACACTTGGAAGAAGTGCAAGTGAATCACTGCTTCACAGCGTCACAAAGTCACAGAGTCATACAGCACAGAAACAGGCCCTTTGGCCCAACTGGTCCATGCCAACCAAGATGCCCATCCAGGCTAGTCCCATTTGTCAGCATTTGGCCCATAACCTTCTAAACCTTTCCCATCCACGTAAAAGTGACTGTGAATCACAGCTTCACCTGGAAAGACTGTTTGGGTCCCTGGACAAGTGTTGCATTGCTTACAGTTGTAAGAGAAGACTTCAGTGTCCATTACAGAGACATGGTCGCAAACAATGGAACTTCAACTGAATACAACAGTTTGAGATCTGTACAGAGCACAGGGGAACCGGTGGAAGGGAAAGGGAAGGGAAGAACACAGGGGAAGGGAAGAATGGACAAAGTGACTGAATAATCAACTGTTCAGGAAGGAGTAGTACCACTGGGATGGACTTCAATGATAAGTAAAGATATAACAAGTAGTAAACAAGCAGTGAAGATTCTTTGTGTGGAAATAAAAAGTAGCAAAAGATTTAAGGAGTGAGAATTGTGGGAGTGGTGTATAGGTGCTCTGATAGCAGTTGTAAAGTGGTAGAATATTTGAATGCAGAGATTAAACAAGATAAGGAAGGGTACTTTTAATGGGGCACGTCAAATTGCGATATGCAAACCAGCTTGTGTCAGAAAAGCAACAAATTTTACATTCAAGGTAACTTCCAGAAAATTGGAATTATTAGTTTCATTTCTTTCATGATTGTGACGTCTTTTGTGGGACATGGACATCTGTGGGACAATAAACTGGTTAGCAGTTTTCCGTGTGAGCAGGATATCTGCAAATCAGGAAGGCCTTCCAGATTGTGCCTGGCAGAACCATTGGCATTGTCTTATTCCAGCAGAAGTAAGTCCAGGACCCACTGAGCTACAGATGGCACCACACCTGTTACGACACTCAGTCGATGGACACCATGTGATGTCTAATGGTGGGAGGACGTGTCATGCTCTGGTGTGTGATGAATGAGACCCAGTGAGAGTTCTAAACCAGCAGATGAGGAGACAAAAGTTGGAACTGGAATTAGTTTATTATTGTCGCTTGTACCGAGGTACAGTGAAAAACTTGTCTTGCATATCGTTCATACAGATCAATTCATTACAACAGTGTATTGAGGTAGTACAAGGTAAAACAATAACAGAATGCAGAATAAAGTGTAACAGCTATAGAAAAAGTGCAATGCAGGAACAATAAGGTGCAAGGTCGAAGCTAGGTTATGTTTTTAGTTATTTTGCCTTAGTTAAAATTAGTAATATTGTTTAATTAATTACTTCAGTGTGCCTTCTGTCAAGGACTGTGAGGAGTGTTCCACATCACCTGGGATCTTGCTACCCACCTCAAGGTGCAAGAAGGCCAGCAAGATCAGCCCTCTGCATCTGGCCCTTGTAAGTTCAAGCATGCAATGGCAGCATTTCTGGACAGTGGGTAGATCATTGTAAGATTCTACCCACTGGGACTCAGTTTTCCACATAACACCCTCTCCTCACCTTGCACAAGTGAGCACACGTGCGGCCAGACGAACTACCCCCTGATGAATTCTATATAAAGGAGCCATAAATGACTTACAGGTTAGTTATTATTGATTTCTTCCAGCGATTGGTGCAGTTCAGAAAGAGCCTAATGATTTACATAGTTTCCTCTACAGGGATTGCTGCAGGGATTGCTGCAGCAGATGCTGAAAAATTATTTGCTCAGTTCAAGGATTTTGCATGAAACAGTTTCTCCCGGAAATGGATGCATTAGTAGGTGTTCCTCTTGGAACGCTGGATGAGCAGAGGACAATGGAATGAGCAAACTACTGGAAGAGGGAGGAGGAGAAGGAAAGAGAGGAGGTAATAAGTGTTCTCTACTACTGGCCATTGAAAAGCAAGACTGGCAGATGCTGTCAGCAGACATTTCTGTAAATGAGTGAACAAAGATCATAGGTTCCTCCCAAAAGCTCAAACTTCCGCCAGCAATGGACTTCATCAGAACATAAACCAATGCAACACATGAACAGGCCCTTCGATATCTGTGCTGACCATGATGCCAATCCAAACTAATCCCACCTTCCTGGACATAGTCTATATCCCTCCATTCACTGCCTGTTCATATGCCCCTTTAATTGCCTCTCAAATGTTGCTATTGTGTCTGCTTCTACTGTTTCTTCAGCAGCGTGGTCCAGGCACCTACTACTCTCTGTGTAAAAAAACTTGCCTCGAAAACCTCCTTTAAACTTTCCCCCTCTTTCCCTCTCAGCTGTTCATTTGATACCTGGCTAGTATTATCTGAGTTAAAGTGAATCACACACAGAGGTGCTGGGTTCCACTTCTCAATGAGCAGCAGTGCAATCTATCATAGAGTCATGGAGCATGGAATTAGACCCTTTGGCCCATTATGTCCATGCCAGCCTTCAAGCATTCCTCTGCACTGAACCCATTTTTCCTCTCACATCCTCATCAACTCCCACTACAACCCCCACCCCATTCCACCCTCCAATTCTTTTGCCATCCAGCTACACTGATCAATTTACAGTAACCAATTGAACAACTGGCACAGCTTTGGCAAATGGACAGAAATTAGAGCACCTAGAAAACCAATGTAGTCACAGGGAGAAAGTGCAAGCTCTGCACAGACAGCACCCAGAGTCACGATTGAACCCAAGTCTCTGGAGCTGTCAAGCAGCAGCATTAACTGCCGCACCACTGTGCCACCTTTGTCCTGGGTGAAACTGCTCTTACTGGCAATTTACAAATTAAAAATTTGTCAGAAAGGGCCCAATTTCTAAGCTGTCATGTTCAGGAATTAAACTTCCTAACTGAATCTCAGCAACAAATTGTATGTGAGACACCTAGCTTCATAGAATCATAGAAATTTGCAAAGCAGAAGTCGGTCATTTGGACCACTATGCCCTTAACAGCCAAGAAAGAGCTTTCAGACTAGTTCTGCTTCCTAGCTCTTAGTCCTTAGCCCCATAGGTTATGTGATTAAAATTGCTCATCTGTGTCCTTTGTCAATGCGAGAGAGTGTCTGCATTCACCACCTTTCAGGCAGTGAATTTCAGACACTTATCATTCCTTGCATGAAAAACATCCTCAAATGCTCTCTTATCAAGTACCATGAATCTATGTCCCCTTTGTCATTGATCTCTCTGCAAAGAGAACTACATCCTTCATGTTTGCCCTGTAATATAATTATAAAATAATAATTATACAATCTTTAATTAAAGATGCTCTCACTGAAATATGCCACCTATTGAACTCATGATTGCAGCATCAGAGCAACAAGATGATTGTATGTTTCAAGGTGATCACAACAATGAACTTTTAAGAGTCTTATTTTCTTCCAAGCTGATGATAGAGATATTTATCCAAAGTGTCTAAAAGACTTCTCACAATTTGCTGTCCTTCAACTACAATTCACGTCTTGCAAGGGACCATCAGCCATGTGCCTTTGTCTGCCATGTTCTCCACACAGTGAAGTTCCCTATGGCTGCAAGATTCTGGCTGCTCACTATGATAAGAAGGCAGCCATTTGGCACCTAGGTTTTAAGGACAAGCACTAAGGAATGCAGAGGAGTTATTAGTTGACATTTACTGTGCAAAATGGGATGGTGTCATTCATAAATTTTGCTTGGTCTATTTAATTCGTGATGATAGCAGAACCATGGATGATGTTTCACTCTGTGACGAAGGGAAAATAAGATTTGGGAACTGTTAATCAATTTGGAATTGGATTTGCTATCACTAGTGTTACATATGTGTAAGTACTTCATGGACAGCCTAAACAGAAAAAGATCAATGTGTTGTCATCTCCATTACCTTCTTCTCCACCTTATTCCTGTTCATTAAGCATCTCTCTGCACAAAAAGTCTTTTTTTTACTTTCCTCCTGTATCTTTGAGTTCATGCCCCCTTATCTCTAAATCACCTGGTAAACAGAAGAGGTCTTTTTACCCTGTTATGATATTGTACACTTCCATCAAATCATCCTTCAACCCTCTTAGTTTCAAGGAGAACAACCCCAACTTCTCCAATCTAATCTTGTTGTAGAAATCCTTCATTCCTGGAATCATTCAAGTCATTTTTTTTTGTGCCCTCTCTAGGATCTTCACAACCTTCCTAAAATGTTGTGACCAAAAATAGATCTAATTTCTTTTGGAGCCTTCTGTAAACAACTTTCTGGAACTCCAAACCTACTGAATTTCCCTTGTCACCCTCTATTACCTCATCAGAAGTAATTCTATCAAATTAATTAAAGATAATCTACTTTTAACAAATCCAGATCCTTATATCACTTGTAATCTGTACATTCTGTATTATGTCTTGGTTCAAGAAGTACTTAATTATATTCCCAAGGCCACAGAATTATATGCTACATACATTGGTACATGGTCAGACCCACAAGTAACTCCACTTTCTAATGAGCGATATCATTTCTTGAGCAACAAAGCAGGAAATTAATTAATTACAATAATGGCTAAATGGGAGACTTTCCCTTTCTCTCCCTTGAGCTTTGTTCCATGTTAATTGCTTCTTCGGCAACTATTTGGGTAACAAGATGATAGTCTGGCCTTTTACTGGAATAAAGCTTAAACCGCATTGGGAAACAAAAGCACTTTCTATTTATCGATACTTGATAAAATCAAGAATATAATTAAAACATATATAATTAAAGATAATTTAAAGATAATTAAATACCATATCATGACAAACTTTAGAAAGAAAGTTGAAAATTTGGTGGAAGAACATAGGAGCAAACAAAAACAAACTCACATAGCCCCTCAAGCTTGTTCTACCATCCAATGACTTATCCCGCTCCTTGTTAACATTCCTGCCTGATATCCCCTGAGCTCTTTAGATTCCAAAAATCTATCAGTCTCCATCTTGAATTTACTCAACAACTGGGCATCCATAAGTCTTCTTTTACAATCCTCTGCATAGAAAAAATCACATCTCTTTATCTCAGTCCCACTTGGCCAATCTCTCATCACGCCACAATAAAATGGACAGCCTTTGTTGAAGTCAGAACAACCAGGACTATTTTTGGTGGTTGGTTCAGTATGCAAGCTATGTAAATTATTGAAGACAAAATAAACTGCAGATGCTGGAATCTGGCATTGTGTCTTTTTCTTTGGCAAGGAATCCTCATCCCCATGGACAACCCTTTCTCCCGTCTCCAGCATTCTCCTTCCACTTGTTCTCCTCTTTTTGGCCTTTCACCCTCTCTTGATCTTTTAATTCCTAAATGCTTGACATTGATTCTTTTAACTCCTTCACTCCCCTCACCCCCTCCAACCTCACCCCCTCTGAACATGTAGCACTCCCAACCTCATCATCAAACCCACAGACAAGATGGTTGCCATTGTAGTCTGGCGCACTGAGCTCAACCTTGCAAAGGCTGGATGCCAGTTTTCTGACACCTCCGCATACCTTCCTCTGAACCACGACCCAACTAACTAACAGCAGGCCACTGTTACCTGGCCATTTCAGATCTCATACGTCAGGCGATCTCCCCTCCACAGCCTCCATCCTCATAGTGCCCTGACCCTGCATTGTCAACTTCTGCCTCTTACCCAAGATCTATAAACAGGACTGCTCTGGCTGGCTTATTGTTTCCGCCTGCTCTTGCCCCTCCAAACCCATTCCTTTATATCTGGGCTTTATCTTGTCTCCCTTTGTCAAGTCCATTCCCACTTACATCCAGGACACTTCCCATGCCCACCATCACTTTGATAACTTCCAATTCCTTGGTGCCAACCGCCTCAGCTTTACCATGAACACCCAATCTCTATGCACTCTCCATCCACCTTCAGAAAGGGTTTAGGGCCTTCCGTTCCTTTCTTGAACAAAGACCCAACCAGTTCCCTTCCACTAATAAACTCACCTTCTCAACAGGACATGTCGTTATCCTCAACAACTTCTTTTTCAATTCCTCCCACGTTCTGTAGATCAAAGGAGTAGCCATAAGCATTCACATGAGCCCGAACTACACGTATCTTTTTTTTGGCTGCGTGGAGTATTCCTTATTCCGAGCTTATTCTGACACACCCTCCCAATTCTTTCTCTTCTTCACTGGTCCAGAACTCACGGTTAGTGTAACGCTTTACGGTGCCAGCGACCCAGGTTCAATTCCGGCCACTGTCTGTAAGGAGTTTGTACGTTCTCCCCACATCTACATGGGTTTCCTCTGGGTGCTCCAGCTTCCTCCCACATTCCAAAGACATACGGGTTAGGAAGGTTAGGAAGTTGTGGGCATGCTATGTTGGCGCCGGTAGCATGGTGACACTTGTGGGCTGTCCCCAGAACACTCTATGCAAAGGATGCATTTCACTGTGTGTTTTGATGTACTTCTGAATAATAAAGATATCTTATCTTATCACCACCTTTGCCACAACTTCCACCCTGCCACTAAATTCACCTGGACAATCTCTTACACTTCCCTTCCTTTTCTGATGATGAGGCTTTCTGCTCGCACGGTAGTGTATCGGTTAGTGTAACACTATTACAGTGCCAGCGATCCGGGTTCAATTCCGGTCTCTGTCTATAAGGAGTTTGTACGTTCTCCCTGTGTCTGCGTGGCTTTCCTCCGGATGTTTCCTTTTCCTCCCACGTTCCAAAGATGTACGGGTTAGGAAGTTGTGGGCATGCTACGTTGGCGCCGGAAGCGTGGCGGCACTTGCGGGCTGCCCCCAGAACACTCTACGCAAAAGATGCATTTCACCGTGTGTTTCGATGTACATGTGACTAATAAAGATATCTTACCTTGTCTTGTCTCTAGGGCTTCTGAAATATCCTCCTTCTTCCTGAAATGTGTCTTCCCCTCTGCCATAGTTAATGGAGCCCTCACACATATTCCCTCCATCTCCTCCATGTCTGCTCTGACCCCCACCCCAGATGGATAAAATTCCCTTGGTCCTCACCCCTCACCCACCAGTTTCCAAATCCAATAGATCATCCTTTGATATTTCCGCCAACTCCATCGTGATCCCACTGCCAGTCACATCTTTCCCTCTCCCCCCTTTCCACAGGATCCATTCTCTTTGTGACTCCCTGGTCCAATCATTCCTTCCCACCCAGCTCTCCCCATCCCCTGGCACTTTCCCCTACAACCATAGGAGGTTCAACACTTGTCCCTTCACCTCCTCCCTCACCACCCTCCAGGTGAGGCAGAGATTCTCCTGCACCTCTTCTACATTTGGTGATCATGACGTGGTCTCCTCTACACTGGGGAAACCAAATGTAAACTAAGTGATCATTTTGTGGAGCATTTGTGGTCTGTCCGTAACAGCCACTTCGAGCTTCCAGTTTCACATCATTTTAATTCTCCTTCCCACTCCCACATCAACCAGTCTGTCCTCGGTTTTCTCCATTGCTGCAGTGAAGGCAAATGTAAATTGGAAGAACAACATCTCATATTCCTCTTAGGTAGCCTACAACCCAATGGTAGGAGCATTGAATTTTCCATTTACCGGTAACCCACACACACTCACCTGTCCACCGAGGTTTCTTCCCTTGTTCACCTTTCCCATCCCCTCCCCCTCCACCTGGTTTCGTCTGCCCATCATACTCCATCTGGTTCCACCAGTCACCCACCAGCCTTTGTCCCACCCCCTCCCTCGTACTGATATATCCAGGCAATCTTTCCTCTTCCCTCTCAGTCCTGATGCAAGGCTTTGACCTGAAATGTTGACTTAGACTTTTTGCCTCCAGAGATGCTGCTTGATCCACTGAGTTCTTCCCTTGTTCTGTTTATTTTGTTGTATGTAAATTATTATTTGTTACTGGCAAGTTATTTGTTTAGCTGTTTAAAATATAAGATTGACCATTAACTTTTTTCTTTCTTCTTCTTCTTCTTCATTTAAAATGTGTTGCTCATCCCCAGTACTTGAAAAATTGTTATTGCTATTTGTAATTAATACAGCCAAGGCTCTCGAGATTTCCAATTAAGCAATAGTAAGTCTTTAGAGAAGCTCAGAAATACTGAGATCATTGTTGTCTATATCCTGCTGGCTGATGAAGCTGCATGATAAATACATTCAAATAAGTATTTAGTGTTTAATTACAGTTCCTAAAAATGTGGTTACCATAATTAATATTTTAATCATCATCATTGCAACAGTCAGTGATTTACATTTTGTTTTATTTAGAGATGAATAGAGAATGGGTAGATGGAAGTGGTTAAAATAAATAATCCAGTGAGGTGTGAATGTCAAAGTTAAATAATTTTATCAAGCCAATATTTTAATTTATATATAGAAGTCCTGTATGTGTGACACTGCTGTCACAGTTCAAAATTGATGACCTAGAAATGTGGGTGTTTGGAGGGGCAAAGAATAATTAAATATCTCCACAATAGTGAGGTCCAAGGATATTGAGATGATGGGTTTGCAGCTTTGTCATCGTGCAGGCTTACTCATCAGAAGCAGAGAAATGCCAGAAATACAAGAAAATTTCACCCTGGTCCATTATTACCATGGTCCCCAGGTAGGTGGGTTCAGGTGAGTGAACAGTTCTTACTAGAAGGAGTTTAATAATACTGTGAATATGATCTGTGGTGAGGAGTCTGAATTTTCCCATCATGAGTCTCAGGAACCACAGAATATGACTGGCAATAATGTCATTAATGGGTTTGGTTAGTGTCAGGAGGCTTGGAGTTTGGGAGTGATGGAAATGAGGAAAGTGGTCCAGAACAGGAGAGATGGAGGCTTGAGGCGATGGAGTGAATACATCAGTGACAGCAATCTGTTCATTTGTTCAGTGGGAGAAACACTCCTCCTGTGGACTGCACATCTGGTTGAGTGACTTAACTTCTCGGTTGTCCATCAATCCATGGCATTGGTTTCGAGTAACGGCTTCGGATGGTTCTTGGCAAATCAAAAGTTGGTGAAAGCCCCTTTCTTGTAGGACATGGAAAAAGGATGGGCATTGTCTATCTCCAGCCAGAGATGACTATCTTCCTGCACTATCCCCCTCCCCCCTCCGTCCCACCAATAACAATAATATGGACATTAGCATGAAATGGAGTGCTTGGCAAATGGACACAATAAATCTGAATTTCCATACCTCACTTTATCAATGAAACATAATATTGACTAAAATGAGAGCCGGTCTCCCATTCAAGAAAGAAATTTCTGAAGTACTTGTTATCTTCTAGTTAACCTTAGTATCAATGGGCCACCATTTGGTTTTCCAAAGGATAATCTACATAGCAGCTGAACGTTGGGACTAAGATTTTTTCTTAGTATTACAGACTACTTAGGAACAATGTCATAAAAGGTCTGTGAACAGGAAAGGACACAGAGGGAAAAGGGTAAAAGAATTTTATTTTTCTTTAGTTCTGTCTTTTAAACTACTCAGAACCCCTAGTCACATTCATCTACTATCCATATTTAACCTCTCATTCTACCAATACTACACATATTCAGTTTTATTTTTTTCCCCATAAATCTCTGACCTAATTTTCCTTCATGTTGCAGTTGTACAAGACATTGGTGAGGCAACACCAGGGATATTGCGTACAGTTTTGTTTACCCTGTTAAAGGAAATACACATAAAGCTGGAAAGAGTGCAAAGAAGATTTACGAGAATGTTGCCAGGACTCAAGGGCCTGAGTTATAGGGAGAGGTGGGGCAGGCTAGGACCTTATTCCTTGAAGCATAGGAGACTGAGAGGTGACCTTGTAGAGGTGTATAAGATGACGAGGGGCATAGATAATGCGAATGCACTCAATCTTTTGCCCAGGGAAAGGGAATCAAAAACTAGAGGGCATAGGTTTAAGGTGAGAGACAAAAGATTTAAAAGGGACCTGGGGGGTAACTTCTTCACGCAGAGGGTGGTGCATATGTGGAACGAGCTGCCAGAGAAAGTGGTGAAGACAGGAACGATAACAACGTTTAAAAGACACTTGGATATGTACATAGAGAGCAAAGGTTTAGAGGGACATGGGCCACATGCAGGCAAATCGGACGAGCTTAGGTGGGCACCTTGGTCAGGATGGACAAGTTGGGCTGAAGGGCCTGTTACCATTGTATATTACTCTGTTTAAGGACCTTTATGACTCCAAGCCAGACTATCTTAGATGGACACCTTGGTCAGTGTGGACGAGTGGGCCAAAGGGCCTGTTTCTATGCTGTATTACTCCATATCTCTATGACTCTATGGCCATTACCTTCCCATTCAACTAATTACTACTGGTGCCAGTAGTGAATGTCATGCAAAGATTATGATGTGAGAAGCAGTTTAGAAGCTTAGAAGTCTAGCCTTCCATTCTTGATCATTTCAGGATCTCCTACAATGTTTACAGCTACTTAAACCCTTCTGAAGAGTAGCTGCAGTTGTTCTCTAAGAAACAAGGTAACCAGTTTGCACACAACAGGCATACTTAATCACCAAACTAACAATGATTAAATAATCAGTTTCAGTAATTTTGAGTAGAGCATAAACATTGGTCCAAACACTTGGGATAGCTTCGTGTTCTTATTTGAAATAGTGTCATGGGATCTTTTACATACACACAAGAAAACAAAGTAGGCGTGGGGTGGTGGTGCTCAATTTAATGCCTCATCCAAAAGACACAAACCCCAGGAGTACCTCACCAATGTGTCATCTAGATCTTCATCTTGTGCCCAAGTCTCCAGTGATCCTTGCACCCAAGACCTTCTGAACCAGAGGCATGAGGAACTATAACCTATTAGGATGTGTGATTAGAAATAACTATGAAGATTAGACCAAGCTGAACAGACATCAGTTTGCATTTGGACAACAGAGATGTAAGACTAGAGAGGGACATTGAGCTCTTTACAAGTTTCTTTTATATCAGAATCTTAAACCATATCTACCAGGTATTAGTGATTCATTCACTTCTGGTCTATTCACAGTGATGGTGGTTTGTCTATCATTGTCAATATGAACTATTGTTCATCTCCAATTTAGTTCTAATTTGACTGTAAAGTCCAATTTTCTCTTAGAGTGGTTTTAGAGTATGACTGACCTGAGGACTGATTTTCTTTGATTTCCTTTTGATTACTTTCCTTCAAGCTTCCCCTCAAGCTTTGTTGTGTCATCATGAGTCAGCTTGTGTCATGTTTTACTGTCACAGGCATCATGATTTCATGGGTCAGTTTAGATGCCACATTTATTTAAATCGGTCTTCAGTCAACCTTTAAGTCTTCAGAATTGACAACCTTGAAAGCATTAACCAAGCTTCTTAGCCACTTATCTGAGAGTACCAAGAGAGAAAGAAATAGAAAATCAGCAGAGTTAATCGAAAAACACAGATGTATCCTGGGAATTGAACACTCTCCATCTGCTCAGAGAGCAATATCCAAATTCAGTTCATAGAATCAATTACAGAAGAATATGAGAACATAAGATCAGCCCCTTCTATCTGTTCTGCTCTTAATAAGATGGTAGCTGATCTTTAACCTCAGCATCACTTTCTGCAGCACAGCCCACAATCTCCTCCTAGACCACAGACCCTTGTTCCTCCAAAGGTCCACCCTCAATTTTTCCCCTTTGTCTCCAATTTCCCTTCGATCTTCCACCATCTTCCCTTCCAATCACTCCACAGCAGTCCTGGACGGATCTCTGACTCAATGTGTATTCAAAATCATAAAGGGTTGGAGTATAAAAGAACTCTTTTCCAATGGCAGAAGAGTTGGTAACTAAAGGGCAGAGGTTTAAAATAATTAGATGGACAATTATATCTTTTATGCATCACTTTATTATAATCTGGAAGGCATTTCAGGAAAAGCTGCTGGAAACAGATCCAGTGGTAACTTTGAGAGGGGAAAAGGAGTGTGATTTGAAATGGTGAAAATTCCCGAACAATGGGAAAAGAGATAAAAAACTTGAATATTTGAGCTGTTCCTTCCAGAGAGCTGTTGAAGGTATCGTGGGCCAACTGGCTTCCTTCTGTACTGTGAGATTCTATGACTCCTCAAAAATGGATGAATTAGAGTTAGATGAGATGTTAAGTGTTTTAAAAACTGAAATCTATTGCCAAACCACCTCCAAGCTGTCTATTTTCAGATTTACTGGATGAGGTTCAAGGTAAAGCAGGAGGCAAAAGGCCAATTTTGATGTTTACTAAGGCTGGCAACCAATGTTAACGTTACTTTGCAAGTTTCCTCAGGAAGCAGGAGATCCTCCTCTCTTTATCAGAATCTGTCCCACTATTCAAAGCTCGCTGAAGGATGAGAGGTTTCAGACACTAGGGGTGTAATGATCAATCCCCAGTCTTGGGACTGGGGATTGATCATTACACCCCTAATGTCTGAAATCAAATGCTCTTCACACCCCACCACCACTCATGCTCCCAATACCAGGTGTAGCCTCTCTGCCTGCTCCAGAGTGCCTCACAAAGTGTGACTTAAAACTGAAATGCCAAAAACCAGCAAAGCTGGTCTCGGGGTAAGGATTCAATCACAGTTCATTTACACATGCAGAGAACCACAGCTGGACTTCCCATCGAAAATTACTGCATGGCAAATCCTGCACAACCAACAACGCAGCCAGGTTCTGTCAATATTGGAATTAGTTTATTATTGTCACTTGTACCGAGGTACAGTGAAAAACTTGTCTTGCATACTGATCGTACAGGTCAATTCATTACACAGTGCAGTTACACTGAGTTAGTACAGTGTGCATTGATGTAGTACAGGTAAAAACAATTACAGTACAGATTAAGGTGTCACAGCTACAGAGGAAGTGCAGAGCAATAAGGTGCAGGGTCACAACAAGGTAGATTGTGAGGTTAGAGTCCATTAGGACTCACAATTCATTTACAATAAATGTAATACTGGGAATTTAGATAATGGGGTCAACAGAAGCTCTCAACTCAATTCCCCCTCTGGTTCCATTAGAAATCACTACCATATTGTGCTAAGCCATGTGGTCCAGCTAAAGTTCTTGCCTGATTTGGGATTTGTTCTAAACCATCTGATCACAGACAGGGGGCACCAGAGGAGTATGCTGGCAGACTGGGGAAGTACAGTGCATGAGCAATCGAGAGACATACTTACCTCCCACCAGAGCAAATTAACTTAAATTCAGTTAATTAAACAAATTCCAAATGAAAGAGCTGGCATCATAAATAGTGACCTCAGAAATACTGGATTTAGGGAAGGAAATTTCCTCACCTAGTCTGAGCTATGCATGATTCCAGAAGGCAGTTGGTATTGGTATCGGTATGGGTTTATTATTGTCACTTGTACCGAGGTACAGTGAAAAGCTTGTCTTACAAACCAATCGTACAGGTCAATTCATTACACAGTGCAGTTACATTGAGTTAGTACAGAGTGCATTGAGGTAGTACAGGTAAAAACAATAACAGTACAGAGTAAAGTGTCACAGCTACAGAGAAAATGCAGTTCCATAAGGTGCGAGGTCACAACAAGATAGATCGTGAGGTCATAGTCCATCTCATTGTTGTATAAGGGAACCGTTCAATAGTCTTATCACAGTGCCACTGAAGTGGCCAAGCAAGCTATTCCACTCAAAGAAGATTAGGCATAACATTCTGGTGTCCATATCTTTCGAATTAATTGCAAAAAACCAGAAGAGGTTTAATTTACTTCAGTGCCTCCAGGCAAGATAGAGGAAAATGGATCTCTTTTCTCATCATTATCTGATGTTCCATACTGGAAAGTATGCACAAGGGATACAGTGGTGCAGACAATTATTGCCATAGCTTACACATAAAGAGTTGTAATTTGAGTAAACTAATGGAGGGCAACCAACGATCGTAACTCTGCATCTGAAAATATACCTTCACTGATGGATGGAAGGAAATTAGATGGGGCAAAAAAAGTGCCTTGAAATGATTTTCTGTGTTCTCTCTGACAGCTGTCGATTATTCCATTTTACTGAATAATTTATCTTTATGAGAGATCAGGACCAAAAAGGAGTCTGTCACTGAGTAAGGAGATGGAGATTATTTTCTTCTCACTTGACGAGGAGATTGATACGATACCTAAAAGCTTGTGAGGGAAGAAACTGTGTTTGTAATTGACTGTGAAGTAAATGGTTTTCAATCTGCTGCAACTTAATTAAAAATAACTGCTCTTATCTCTTTTCATACAGCCAGGCTAATGACAAATTCTTTGTGGAGGAAACAAGATTTTTTTCAGGATATTTGAAGGATAACAGGTAAATTTCTACTTATAATGAAGTCACCATGGTTAACTTGCTTGTGGAAAAGCATTTAGCCATTGGTTAATTACAGCAACGTTTCTCTAAGGACATGCAGTCAAATTCACTTATTCATTTTGTTGCTGCTTTCAGTTTTGCACCAAGTTTATCCAATGAGGAATTTGCAACACAAACCAAAGACGGTTCTGGCTGATGATTAATTTGAGCTGAGTTAGCTAATCTTAGGGTAATAAAGAGAACTGCAGTTGGCTTTACACAATTTAAGAAGAGAAAAGTAACTCTGATATCTTACTTCCAATCATCTATCCCCACATTACAGCATTGATTATGCTTTAAAAAAATCACTTAATTGGCTGTAAAGTACATTTAGTTAGTTTTAGATTCTGAAAGTTTCTCTTGAAACAATGCACCAACTGCAAACTAGGACAGTTGTTTAAACCACGCAGCCTGGTGTCAGCTCAACTACATGCCTCACACAGTTATCAACTCTGGGGCACATTGAACACATGGACGTGTGCCTCAGGACCAATATCTGAGGTTCAGAAGAAGCTACGTACTGGGATTTTCATCATATGAACAACAGCCTCACTGCCTCACTCATCCTACTCAATAGGACTGACATAAGTCTTTATAAATACCACCCACTGCAGATTACAGCTTGAACCCTACACTACCATTAATTTTTCACCACTGTGTCACAACATCCAGAAATTCTCTTCCAAATAACTCTTCTGTCTGCTCACAAACTCTGTGTAGTTAAAAGTCTCCTTTCAGGCTTTTTGATGTTCCCTAACTTTTCCTTATTTTATCTTCCCAGCATTTCCCATCTTAATTGAGTGATTTAATATGTTCCTTTTAAGTGTTAGGTGAAATGCAAACATACTGTAAATTGTTGCAGTTGCCATTACCATCAACAGCATTCGCATGAAGTTATTAATCAGACTTGCATCTGATTAATGACAAAATGGGCGAGGCATACAAAGAAAAGTAGTCCCATTGAAACTATAACCCAACCACTGTCACTGAGGAGAAGAGAGAAGAAAAATATCAAGGGGAATAGCCAGCCCAATGGTTCAGTTGGCAATCTGTTCAAAGTAAGTGAAGCCTCAATCTGTGCTGACTCAGCTGATCAGAGCCAGGATAAGAATGCCACTGCTCAATTCAGCCTCAATATTTCTGGGCTATTCTTGGACAAAGAAAAGCAATCCTACTTCTTACCAGCATCATGATTTTTGTTGAAAAGTGCTTTATTTTGGCATAAAATCTTACTGCTACTTGGGTCAATGGACTGTCCTTCCACATCCAGTCCTAACTGGTTACAGTTTTCTCAGTGCCTAACACTGAACTGTGGTTTTCTCCCTCTGAGAAGCAGGTCTTTTTGATTAACTTCCTGAAATGATGTCTGTTCTTCGATATGGCATGCCCCCTTCCATTGTGACCTCATGATCTAGTGTGGCGTGTATCTGTCACATCTTAGTATCAGCTTGATATAGGCTTCATCCTCACTGGAAGTCCAACTCTTATTGGCAACAGTCGTTGGCATATTTGTTTTATTGATGGACTTGTCTTCTTTTAGCCACCTTTATGTGTTTACACGTCTAACTCCAGCAGCCTTTCTGTTGTTGAAGATAGAGCTCTTGTTCATCTCCTCATAAGTTTCTACACACAACTGTTCGCCATCCCTAGGGTTGAAGTATTGTGGAAGGCTAGGATGCTCAGATGGGTTTTGACTGTGATGATTTGACTTTCTTCAGTGGCTGGGCCCCAACTTTGCAGCATTCACTGCCTTTCCACTTCTTTGTGGAGGGTGAGGTGATGTTGTCAGGTTTGGTACGGTGTTAGTCACTGAAGAACTTCACAAGATTGTCTATTGTAAACTGTGACTCATTTTCTGTGATCAGCGTCACAGGTGAATCCTGCAAATGGTCCTATGAACTTGCAAATGACCATTGATAAGTGGGTACTCACTTAGAAGTCCAGCTCCCATAAATTTGAAAAGTAATTAAATGTCATGAGACACATTTTGCATTCCAGGTGGAATAGATCTGCCCCAGCTATACTCCAGAACCTACCTGGGATTTTGAAAGTAAAACAGAAAATACTGGAGATACTCAGCAGGTCAGGAGAGAAAAACAGATTTATTGTTTCACCAAATGATCCTCCACAGAAGCTGGAGGAAGATAAATTTTTGACGTATCAGGGAATTAAGTGCTATGGTGAACTTGCAGTGAAGAAGATTGGAGGCCAGCACAAACCAGCCATGATCACACTGAATGTTGGGTCAGGTTTGAAGGGCCAGGTGGCCTATTCCTGCTTTTATCCTTTTGCGCAACAAGCAATCTACTGGAGGAACTCAGCGGGCCAAGAAACATCTGTTGTGGGAAAGGAATTGTCGATGTTTCAAGTCAAAACCCTGCATCAGGACTGAGAGTGGAGAGGGGAGATAGCCAGAATAGAGAGGTTGGGGGAGTGGTGAGACAGAGGCCAGTGGGTAATTGGTAGATCAAGGGTGGGGGGGGGGTGGCTAGGGCAGATCGAGCCAAATAGGGGACAAGGAGGTGTGGAATTGGGAGACAGGGGCAGCTGGATGATAGATGGAGACAGAAAAAAGAGGTGGAGCCAGGTGGAGGGAGGGAAGAGTGAAGGTGCAGACAGCTACTGGAAGGTGATAAGTGGGAATACAAAGGGCTACCAGTGCTGGAATCTGATAAGTAAGGAGGTGATGATGAGAATCATTAGGGAGAGGTGAAAGGCAGATGAAACCTGGACCAGATGGGGGAAGGGGAAGAGCTGGCAGGTGAAATGTGTGGGTTGAAGAAACTGGAAGGGGCAGAGAACAAAAAATGGATGATTGGGGGCCAGAGGGGATAAAAATGGGAGAACCAAAGGTGGATCGGAAGCAGAGAGAGAGGTTGGGGGGAAACACTGCAGATGAGGGTTACCTGAAATTGAAAAATTCAATGTTCATCCTATTATGTTGTAGACTACCCAGGTGGGATATGAGGTGTTGTTCCTTCAGTTTGCATTGGGACCAATCCCTTCACCCTAATGCAGAATTTCAACTTGATACATCAACAATTCCTTCCCCCCCCCCCCCCCCCAACAGATGCATCTCAAAATAAGCTGAGTTCCTCCAGCAGGTTGTTTGTTGCTCTAAATTACAGCACCTGCAGTCTCTTGTGTCTCTATTTTCTTGTGGTCTATTCTTGTCTTGTGTTTTTATTTGAGAATTCCAGCACCTGAAAGTTGTTGCTTTTTCCACCTGAAGCTTGAAGAGAGCGAAGCTTTTCCTTTGGTTGGTTTGTTTCTTGAGTTTTGCACTTAATCCCTGCTCGCCCCATTCATTCCTACCCAGTAGATAGAGTAGATTCTATAAAGGCAAACCTTTACTCTCAGATGTAAGGAGACAACATTTTTCTTGCCTCTTAAGATTAGGTCTCTTTGAGTGCCCAGTTCATTGTTTATATGGAAGTCTGACTGAGAACAGCTGCTGTCTCTTTCCAACCTTTCTGACTCACTCACTTCAGGTGCTGCAACATCTCATCTTCCCTGCTAGCCGCCTCTGTCTTCTACGTCAATGGATGAGCAATTGGAACATGTTGTACCATGTTGATTTTCTCAAGCTCAGCATTCTTAGCATCCCTTGTGTCCTTGAGATATGCTCAGTTAAGTGTGTCAGCTACAAGTATATCTTTGCCTGAACAGCACTGAATCTTTACATTTCATGCCTGCTTCTACATAAGCATTCTCTGCAATGTCATTGGTGCTCTATTGAAGAATTTTAAAACAATGCTTACTGAAAACCCATACAATATATTGGTGAAATGTCCCCAGTTCAAAGATCACAATGAATAGCTCCTTCTCAGTTTGTGCATAATACATCTCTACATCTTGAAGAGCTCTCATTACATGTGCTGTTGACTAACTTTCCTGAGGGATCTTTATTCCAAGACCCTATTCTGAGATTTCTGCTTATAGTCTCAGCCCTTCTTATAATTAATGTACTGCAACACAGCTCTACTGGATTGTCTCCTTGATTTGTTTGGAGACATAAGAGACCACAGATGCTGTAATCGTGAGCAAAAAACAAACTGCTGGAAGAACTCAGTGGGTCAGTACCTGTGGAGGCAGAGCGATGGTCAATGTTTCAAACGAGACCCTGCATCAGGACTGATTTTGTTTGACTGCTCATTCATTAGGAATTTCCAGCACCATTTTCTCTCCTTCTTGACCAGCTTCTGGGTGTGTTACACATTTTGCTCAGATGGGACAGGAATTTGTATAGATAATTTCTCACCTGTAACATCGTTGGGATAGACATTTCATTCACTGGCTTGTTGATGGAAGGATCTGGCTTCAGACCATCTCTGTTGATCAAATGGCCCATAAAAGAGACTTCATTAATTTTCAATTTCAATTTTTGCTCATTCCACTTCATTTGCTTCTCCTTGTATCTGCTCATCAGAGCTCTCAGTTTCCAGTCTCTTCCCCCTGTTTTCTGTCTATAAAGACCAATGTACTATTTGTTATAATCTTTACTTACATGGAACATAGAGCAGCACGGCACAGGAGCAGGCCCCCTGGCCCTCGATGTCTGTGCTGACCATGTCAACTTTAACTAATCCTATCTGCCTAGTCATGGTCTATATCCCTCCATTCATTTCCTGTTCATGTGCCTGTCTAAATGCCTCTTAATCGTTACTGCCATATCTGCTTCTACCACCTCCCCTGGCAGGGCATTGCAGGCACCAACCACTCTCTGTGTAAAAAAAACTTGGCTCGTAAATCTCCTTTAAACTTCCCCCATTTCACCTTAAACCTGTGCCCTCTAGTAAAATAACAAAATTTCCAGCTATCTACCCTATCTGTGCCTCTCACAATTTTATATACTTCTATCGGATCGCTCCTCAGCCTTCAACAGTCCAGAGAAAACAATCCAAGTTTGTTCAACCTCTCCTTATAGTTAATACTCCCTTTAATACTCTCTTTACTTGACTGAGACCTTCAAATGCAACATTCAACATTTGCTAAACCTTGGTGCTATCCTGATTCCAATGTCTTCCTTCTCCAATTGCATCTACCAGTGGTGTGCTGAAATACGTTAAATATAAACTCTCCTCATCAGGATTTACACATCAGAATCCATTCTTTCCATACATTTAGATAACTAAAGAAATAAAAGAAGGCATCAGGCTAAAAGCTCATGCATACAAAGTTTTTAAGAGTAATGGGAAACTGGAAGATTGGGAAAACTTTAAAAAGCAACAAAGAACCACTAAGCAAGCAAAAAGGAGAGAAAATAGATTATGAAAATAAACTAGCACAAAATATAAAAACAGATAGTAAGAGTTTCTACAATTTTATAAAGCGGAAAAGGGTGGCTAAAGTGAACGTCGGTCCCTTGCAAGATGAGAAGGAGGAATTAATATTGGGTAATGTGGAAATGGCCGAGGCTTTGAACAGCTATTTTGTGTCCATCCTCATGGTGGCGGACATGTCTAACATGCCAAATAGAGATGTTATGGATGCGATGGGAGGTGAGGACCTTGATACAATCACTGTCACTAAAGAGGTAGCGATGAGCAAACTAGTGGGCTTAAAGGTAGACAAGGCTTCTGGTCCTGATGGGATGCATCCAGGATACTGAAAGAAATGGCGGAAGTTATAGTAGACGCAGTTGTGATAATTTACCAAAATTCTTTGGACTCTGGGTAGGTCCCAGTGGATTGGAAGACAGTGAATGTCATGTCACTGTTTAAAAAAGGATGTAGGCAAAAGGCAAGTAACTATAGGCCAGTTAGCTTAACGTCTGTAGTCAGGAAAATGCTTGAAGCTATTATTAAGGAAGAAATAGCGAGATATCTGGATAGAAATGGTTCCATCAGGCAGGCACAGCATGGATTCAGGAAGGGCAGGTCCTGTTTGACGAACGTACTGGAGTTCTTTGAGGACATACTGAGTGCAGTGGATAGAGGGGAACAGGCGGATGTTGCATACTTGGATTTCCAGAAGACATTTAATAAGGTGCCGCATAAAAGACTTATCCATAAGATAAGGATGCGTGGAGTTGGGGGTAACGTATTAGCATGGATAGAGGATTGGTTAACTAATAGAAGGCAGAGAGTTGGAATAAATGTGTGTTTCTCTGGTTGGCAATCAGTGGTGAGAAGGGTGCCGCAGGGGTTGGTGCTGATCCCGCAACTGTTCACAATGTACATTAACAATTTGGAAGAGGGGACAGAGTGTAGCATATCTAAATTCGCTGATGACACTAAACTGAGTGAAAAAGCAAATTGTGCAGAGGATGCGGAGAGTCTGCAGAGAGATATAGATAGGTTAAGTGAGTGGGCAAGGGTCTGGTAGATGGATTACAATGTTGGCAAATGTGAGGTCAGCCACTTTGGAAGGAAAAATAGATCAGATTATTATTTAAATGGTGAAAGATTGCAGCATGCTGATGTGCAGAGAGACTTGGGAGTGCTTGTGCATGAATGGCAAAAGGTTGGTTTGCAGGTGCAACAGGTTATTAAGAAGGCAAATGAAATGTTGGCCTTCATTGCTAGAGGGTTTGAATTTAAGAGCAGGGAGGTTATTCTGCAACTGTACAGGGTACTGATGAGGCCGCACCTGGAGTACTGTGTGCAGTTCTGGTCTCCTTACTTGAGGAAGGATATACTGGCTTTGGAGGCGGTGCAGAGGAGGTTCACCAGGTTGATTCCGGAGATGAGGGGGTTAGCCTATGAGGAGAGATTGAGTCGCCTAGGACTATACTCACTGGAATTCAGAATAATAAGAGGGGATCTTATAGAAACATATAAAATTATAAAAGGGATAGGTAAGATAGAGGCGGGATGGTTGTTTCCACTGGTAGGTGAGACTAGAACTAGAGGACATAGCCTCAAGATTTGGGGGAATAGATTTAGGACAGAGATGAGGAGAAGTAGTGGAGGCTACCTCATTACATATATTTAAGACACAGTTAAATAGCCTTTTGCAAAGTAGGGGAATTAAGATTTATAGGGAAAAAACAGGTAGGTGGATCTGAGTCCACAGACAGATCAACCATGATATTATTGAATGGTGGAGCAGGCTTGACGGGCCAGATGGCCTGCTCCTGCTCCTATTTATTATGTTCTTATGTTCACACTGAAAATCCGTGCTCTATTTGGGTCTGATGAAACACCTGTCATAGTTTTCATAGAGTAGTGACTGATCTTCAGAGCTGTTTTAAAGTATCTTTGGTCTAGGCAAATGATAGTTTCTGACATGATTTCTCACACACCCAGCTGTATACCCAGGGTTAGGTGTGTTACTGTTACTGCCTAAGTTAGTCTCTCCAAGTCAGCTTTAACTTTCTCCTTGAGAGACACTGAACACACCTGGGTTGGTGTACCACTGGCTTTTCTCATCTAAGATGAAATGATACCTGCCTTCTAGTTTCCCTGTTCTATGAGAGGCATCAGTATACTTATCAGTCCCATCTGTGGTACCAGAATACTTGCAAGCACAGCCTACCCCAAGGAACTGAACCTCATGTTCTTTTTGATTCTTTAGGTTCAACATCTCCAGAGAGCAGCTCCATGCTGGCTTCAGTTTAATATTGTTATACATTGGCAGCACATGACTCATTGGTTTTAATTGCATTGCATCAAGATTGATGGCTTGTTTGAGGAGTTCATTACACAATGCTCACCCGTCAGGCTGAGATATCACTAGACAGCATAGATTCAGTGGCAGAAACCACAATGATTTTCTCCATGGAGACAAACAAGTTCTGGAGCTTTCCACACTAAACAATGTTGCAAGAACACAGAAAGCAAAATAATCCTTAAAATAAAAAAATCTTAAGATACCTACAATTGGTTCTAAACAATAAAGTAGATGACCTAGTGGCACAACTACAGGTTAATAAATATGACATCGTTGCAATCACTGAGTCGTGGCTTCATGATGGATGTGATTGGGAACTGAATGTCAAGGGGTATACAGTGTATAGGAAGGATAGGCGGGTAGGCAGAGGGGGAGGTGTGGCCATGATGGTTAGTAGCGATATAAAATCAATAGAAAGGAAGGACATTGGGTCAGAGGAGGTGCAATCCTTATGGGTGGAGCTAAGAAATAGCAAGGGTAAAAGGACAATAGTAGCAGTCATATATAGGCCCCCGAACAGCAGTCAGGAAGTGGACCATAAGTTGCAGATTGAGATAGAAAAAGCGTGCCAGAGTGACAATGTGAAGATAATTATGGGGGATTTTAACATGAAGGTGGACTGGGAAATCCAGCAAGGCGGTAGTACTCAGGAGAGTGAGTTTGTGGAATGTCTAAGGGATGTTTTTCTGGAGCAACTTATTGAGGAGCCCACCAGGGGATCGGCTGTTTTGGATTGGGTGCTATGTAGTGAAACCGAGGTGATTAGGGAACTAAAGGTAAAGGAACCACTGGGAACAAGTGATCACAATATGATTGAGTTTAGTTTCAAGTTTGAGAAGGAGAAGCTGATAACTGGTGTATCGATATTTCAGTGGAATAAGGGAAATTACAAAGGTATGAGAGAAGAGTTGGCCCAAATTGATTGGAGGAGTAAGTTAGCCGGAGGGACGGCAGAGGAGAAATGGAAGAAATTTCTACAGGAAATAAGGACAATGCAGGACAGATATATTCCAAGAAAAAAGAAGGTTTTGAATGGAAAAAAGGCACAGATGTGGATAACGAGGGAGGTGAAGGATAAAATAAAAGCAAAAGGGGCGGCGTACAAAGTAGCAAAAATTAGTGGGAAAACAGAAGATTGGAAAGTTTTTAAAAATCTGCAGAGAGAAACTAAGAAGGTCATTAGGAAAGCAAAGATGAGTTATGAAAGGAAGCTGGCGGACAACATTCGGAAGGATTCTAAGAGTTTTTTTAAATACATAAGGAATAATAGAGAGACACAGGTTGACATAGGACCAATTGATAACGGTGCAGGAGGTATTATAATGGACGATAGTGAGATGGCAAGGGAATTGAATGAATATTTTGCATCGGTCTTCACCGTGGAGGACATAAGCAATGTGCCCGTTAGTCAGGAGTCTCACGAATTGGAACTGAGTTCAGTTGAGATTAATAGGGAGAAGGTGCTAGGAAAACTAAAGGGGCTTAAGACTGATAAGTCTCCCGGACCGGATGAGGTGCATCCCCGGGTTCTGAAGGAGGTGGCTGTAGAGATAGCGGAGGCATTGGCGATTATTTTTCAGGAATCGATAGATTCTGGCATGGTTCCGGAGGACTGGAGGGTAGCGAATGTAGTTCCGTTGTATAAGAAAGGTGGGAGGCAGCACAAAGGCAATTACAGACCTATTAGTCTGACGTCAGTGGTGGGAAAATTATTGGAATCTATCCTCAAGGAGGAGGTTACCGAATACCTAGAGGCGCAAGGCAAGATTGGACCTAGTCAACATGGTTTTGTGAAGGGGAGGTCCTGTCTGACCAACCTATTGGAGTTTTTTGAAGAAATCACAGGTAGGGTGGATAAGGGAGAGGCGGTAGACGTTGTGTATTTAGACTTTCAAAAGGCCTTCGATAAGGTGCCTCACAAGAGACTGATTAATAAAATGAGAGGTCATGGAATTATGGGTAGGGTAGCAAAATGGGTGAAGCATTGGCTGGTTGGCAGGAAGCAAAGGGTGGAAATAGAAGGATCTCGTTCTGGTTGGTTACCGGTTACTAGTGGTGTGCCGCAGGGGTCGGTGTTGGGGCCGCTCCTTTTTACCTTGTACATCAATGATTTGGATGATGGAATAAATGGTTGTGTGGCTAAGTTTGCGGATGACACCAAGATAAGTGGAGGAGTAGGGAGCATAGAGGAAATAGAAAGGATGCAGAGGGACCTAGACAGTTTAGGAGAATGGGCAAGTAAATGGCAGATGAGATTCAATGTTGAGAAATGTGCAGTTGTACACTTTGGAAGCAGAAATAAGCAGGTAGATTATTATCTAGAAGGAGAGAAGATTGAAAGTACAGTAGTACAAAGGGACTTGGGGGTACTCGTACAAGATACCTTAAAAGTTAACCACCAGGTTGGATCGGTGGTTAAGAAAGCGAATGCTATGTTGGCATTCATCTCGAGAGGTATAGTGTATAAAAGTAAGGAAGTGTTGATGAGGCTCTACGGGGCACTAGTGAGGCCTCATTTGGAATACTGTGTGCAGTTTTGGGCCCCACATCTTAGGAAGGATGTGCTGACGTTGGAGAGGGTTCAGAGGAGATTTACGAGAATGATTCCAGGAATGAAAGGGCTTACGTATGATGAGCGTTTGTCGGCTCTTGGACTGTACTCACTGGAGTACAGAAGGATGAGAGGGGACCTCGTAGTGACATTTAAAATGTTGACAGGTAAGGATAGAGTAGATGTGGCTAGGCTGTTTCCCTTGGTGGGCAAGTCCAGGACCAGAGGGCACAATCTTAGAATTAGAGGGTACAGTTTCAAGACAGAGATGAGGGGAAATTTCTTTACCCAGAGGGTGGTGAAATTGTGGAACTCCTTGCCACGCACAGCAGTGGAGGCCAGATCAGTGGGGGTGTTCAAGGAGGAGATAGACAGATATCTAAATAGTCAGGGTATCAAGGGATATGGGGATAAGTAGTCAGGGTATCAAGGGATATGGGGATAAGGCTGGAAAATGGGATTAGAATAGTTTTTTTTCCCCACCCCATTTCTTTTTCCCTTTTCCTTGGAGCAGACTCGATGGGCCGAATGGCCTGCTTCTGCTCCCTTGTCTTGTGATCTTGTGATCTTGTGAATATTGCATGGGACACATACGTTACAATCTATTAGTCCAAAATTGTGTGCAGTTCTGGTCACCCAGCTACAGAAAAGATGTCATTAAACTGGGAGGGGTGCACAAAAGATTCACGAGGATGTTACCAGGACTGGAGGGCTTGAGTGATAAGAAGAGGCTGGATAGGCTGGGACCTTTTCCCCGGAACATCGTAGGTTGAGGGTTGATCTCAATATTATCGATTTATAACCTAATAGCAGAACTAGTCAGTTCAATACATACAAAGAAAGTAAATTACCTAAAATTGTTGAACTCAGTTTTGAATCCCAAAGGCTACAACTTGCTCAGACAGAAGATGAGGTACTGTTCCTCAAGCATATGAGGCTGTGTTGGACAGTGGAGAAGGACATAGAGGGTTAGGGACACTTGGATTGGAACGGAGAATTAAAGTGACTGGAAGATCTGAGGACTGCTAGCGATCACCCAACGTCCTTCTGAATTCTCTATTCTAGAGGACACTACATTATGAACTTTGGAATGCAAACGTGAGTGCTACAGTGGTCCAGCTAGAAGAGCAGCGGCCACACAGCACCTGGCCTCCGGTGCTGTCTGTAAGGAATCTGCATGTTCTCCCTGTATTTGCTTGGGTTTCCTCGGGGTGCTCTGGTTTCCTCCCACATCCGAAAAATGTGCAGATTGGTTGATTAATTGGCAACTGTAAATGGACACATGTGCAGGTGAGTGGTGGAATATGGGGGAAGTTGATGGGAATGTGAGAAAAATAAAGCGGGATTAGTGCAGGATTATTGTAAATGGGGGTTTCAAGGTCGGTGCGGATTCAGTGGGCCAAAGGGCCTTTTTCCTCGACTCTTATGACTAAGTACGGGAATCACTGCTTCATCTGTAAGGACTGTTTGAATCCTGGATGGTGGGAAGGGACGAGGTGGGTATTGCATGGGTAAGTGCATGAGAAGGGGAGTGGTCTGTAGAAATGGCAGAAAAACTAGAAATCGTGAAGGCAACAGTCTCTTTGGAATACTGAAAAGGGAAGGGAGGAGAAGATAAGTCTGATGGTGGAATCTCATTAAAGGTGACGGAAATTAGGAAAGATGATCCATTGAATACGGATACTGTTGAGATGGAAAGAGGAAACCAGGGAACTCCATCCTTGCTCTGTCTGGGAACAGAGGAGAGAGGAGCAGAGGTGTGGGAAATAGATAAGAGACAATCAAGCATTGTGCAACTATAGAAGAGGGGTAGTCACAGTTAAAGAAAAAGGAAGACATCTCAAAGGCACCAGTGTGGAAATTCTCATCACTGAAACAGATATGATGGAAATGGAGGAACTTCGAGAGTTAAAGTCCTTACAAGTGACAGGTGGGAGGTAGTATGGTCAGGAAAGCCATGGGAGTATGTGGGCTTACAATAGATGTTTGTCACTATCCTATCTTCTTAGACAGAGACAGAGAGATAAAGAAAGAGAAGAGAGGAGTCAGAGATGGACTTTGTGAAGGTGAGAGCAGGGTGGAAATTAGCAACGAAATTAATGACATTTTCAAGTTCCACATAAGGGCAGGAAGCAGCATGAATACCACTGTCAACATATTGGAAAAAGAACTGAGTGGGTGTCTGAGTAAGAATGAGACAAGGTTTGCCTCCAGTATTTCTGTTTTTATTTCAGATTCCCAGCATCTGCAGTCTTTTTGGTTTTTGATCTATCCCTCTCTGATATCACTCACCACCAGGAAATCATTCTCCTTACATAAAACATAGAACATAGAACAGTACAGCACAGGACAGGTCCTTCGGCCTACAATGTTGCCTAACATCTGTGGTGGGGAAGATGCTAGAGTCCATTATTAAGGATAAAGTAGCGGCATATTTGGATAGCAATGATAGGATTGGGTCGAGTCAACATGGATTTACCAAGGGCAAATCATGCTTGACTAATCTACTGGATTTTTTTGAGGATGTAACCAGGAAAATAGACAAGGGAGATTCAGTGGATGTTGTATACCTCGACTTTCAGAAGGCATTTGATAAAGTGCTGCACAGGAGATTGGTGGGTAAAATTAGGGCTCGTGGAATTGGGGGGCGGGTATTAACATGGATAGAAAACTGGTTGGCGGATAGGAAACAAAGGGTAGGGGTGAATGGATGTTTCTCAGAATGGCAGGCCGTGACTAGTGGGGTGCCACAGGGCTCGGTGCTGAGACCGCAGCTGTTTACGATCTATGTTGATGATTTAGATGAAGGCATTGTGAATAACATTAGCAAGTTTGCTGATGATACAAAGTTGGGTGGCAGTGCGACATGTGTAGAGGAAGTTAGGAGAATTCAAGGTGATTTGGATAGGTTGGGTAAGTGGGCAGATACTTGGCAGGTGAAGTTTAATGTGGATAAGTGTGAGGTTATCCACTTTGGGAGCAGGAACAGGAAGGCGGATTATTATCTGAATGGTGTGGAGTTAGGTAAGGGGGAAATACAAAGAGATCTAGGAGTCCTTGTTCATCAGTCACTGAAAGTGAATGAGCAAGTGCAGCAGGCAGTGATGAAGGTTAATGGAATGTTGGCCTGTATTACAAGGGGAATTGAGTACAAAAGCAAAGAGATTCTTTTGCATTTGTACAGGGCCCTGGTGAGACCACTCCTGGAGTATTGTGTACAGTTTTGGTCTCCAGGGTTAAGGAAGGATATCCTGGCTATAGAGGGCGTGCAGCGTAGGTTTACGAGGTTAATTCCGGGGATGTCGGGACTGTCTTATGCTGAGAGGTTGGAGAGATTGGGATTGTACACACTGGAACTGAGAAGACTGAGAGGGGATCTGATTGAAACATATAGGATTATTAAGGGATTGGACAAGATAGAGACGGGAAATATGTTCCAGATGTTGGGGCAGTCCAGGACCAGGGGTCATGATTTAAGAATAAGGTCTAGGCCATTTAGGACAGAGGTGAGGAAAAACTTCTTCTCCCAGAGGGTTGTGAATTTGTGGAATGCACTGCCTCAGAGGGCAGTGGAGGCCAATTCTCTGGGCACTTTCAAGAAGGAGCTAGATAGGTTTCTTATAGATAGAGGAATCAAGGGATATGGGGACAAGGCGGGAACAGGATATTGATTGTTGAGGATCAGCCATGATCTCAAAATGGTGGTGCAGACTCGAAGGGCCGAATGGTCTACTTCTGCTCCTATTGTCTATTGTCTATTGTTGTGCCAAACTAATTAAACCAATGACTCCTAATTTTTCTAATATTCTCCACATAACTCCTAATATTCTCCACATATTCATGAGCCTGTCTAAGAGTCTTTTAAGCTCTCCTGTGCTATCTGTCTTTATCACTACCCCTGGCAGTGCATTCCAGGTGCCCACCACTCTCTGTGTAATAAACTTGCCTCGCACATCTCCTTTGTACTTTCCCCCCTCTCACCTTAAATACCTGCCCTCTAGTACTTCAATCCTGGGGAAAAGATACTGGCTCTCTAGTCTATCTATGCCTCGCATAATTTTATAAACTTCTATCAAATCTCCTTTCAGCCTCCGCCACTCAAGAGAAAATAGCCCCAGGTTCAACCTCTTCTCGTAGCACATGTTCTCCAAACCAGCCAGCATGCTGGTAAACCTCCTCTGCACCTTCTGTATGGTTTCATCTATACTTGCTGTTCACTTGACCGGTGGTAATGGACAATCCTTAGTTGATAGCTTTACCCAGAGTGTAGCCACTCCAGCAATGTTTGTCTGTATTCATTAGAGCTCACAAGAGTTAGAAGCAATTTAACTGAAACATATAGGATACTATGTGGTCTCAGTGGACTGGATATGGAGAGGATGACTTGTCTTGTGGGAAAATGTAGAACTAGGTGTCACTGTTTTGAAATAAAGAATTGCCCAATTAAGACAGAGGGAAGGCACTATTTTTCTCTCAGGAGGTTGTGAGTCTTTCGAACTCTCTTCCTCAAAAGGCAGTGAAAATAGAGGTTTTTATTATTTTTAAGACAGAAATAGATAAATTCTTAATAAACAAAAAGTGAAAGAATTCCAGGGGTAGACAGGAATATGGAATTGAGGTAACAATCAGATCAGCCATGAATTTATTGAATGGCAGAACGGGATCAAGGGACTCAATGGATTACTTCTGCTCTGAATTCATATGTTCATCGCAAACAATATCCTGAGTTAGTATTAAGCTTCCATTCCTCTAAGTCAGAGGCTAAGCCATTTGGCTTTCATAGTCAAAAACTTTGATTATTTACTGTATAGTCACAGTAATTCCTCTTTGCAGTGGTGCTGTTGACTGTATTCTACAAAGGTTAGGCAGCTGCGAAAAAATACTCACTTGTACCTGTTCCTTGCAAAAGTACAGTGTATGGGGTCATTAATTTGCACCACCTCTCCTGCACCTCTCCTCCAGGATTATGTTCAATGCCCCTTTGCAGAGTTCACAGCTTTATTCACATTGTATTCCTGATTGAGTGTTTGATATTACTTCAATGCAGTGAATTTTCCATTTTATTTTATTCCATTGTAGTAATGCTTTGATTGATCTGCCCAATTCCCCCTTGAGCGGCCAATGTTGTATTGTTCTCTTTACACTTTGTCAGCTTTTCAATTTTTTTATGAGTACATGAAAATCTATTCCCTTTGCATAAAGTGATTTATTTGTAGCAAGACCTGAAGGCCCTTTATTACACATTGGTTGTTATGGTTCTATGTTACTAGCAGCCCACTTCTCACAAGTGACTATTCTTTACTTGTGAGCCAAGGCAATGAATGCAGCAAATTATCTGGACGTCACAGTTACGGCTGACTTGGTGCTTATCTGACATTCACGTACTTGGGTATTTTAACAGTAGCCTGCTGAACACTGGAAACAACAGAAACCCTAGAAAGTTTATCCTTTTCAGTCTCAAAGGCACCAAAATCAATAACTGTACCACTTCCATTGTGGTGGAGAAATGAGCCTTCCAGTTTGAGAGACAAGAATCCTGCACAGAAGCAGTGTTGGATTTACGTTAAATACAGTAGATGCCATTATGCTGTAGTTAATGCACCAGAGAGAGAAGCTTCAAAGTGCTAGAAAGCCTCTTCTCATATTTCACTTCACTATATTCCTACAAGGCAGAAAACTTTAATCTCTACAATTTAAGTTGGATTTGGATACAGATCCCACAGGCAGAAGAAGAGTATGCTAATATTACTCAACCCCTACACCATCTCTCTTCAACTCAAGCCACTTTCCTTTTCCAAGGAAATCATATGTGCTTGCAGTATTGAAACATTGGCTGGATGTCCTGTGCTATTTTTAATCAGTCTTTTAAGCAGAACTGAAGGATTAATCAAATCTCAGATCAAATGTTCTGAAAAGATTCTCTACGCTTTCCAAATGACATTCCTCAGCTCAAGCATCTAAATGGTCATACTAAAAACAGCCACAAGTCGGGTAACTCCAAATTGTTCATGCGCATCATCCTCTTAAAGCTTCATTAGAATTTTAGTATGTTAGGTAGGTTTTGGTTTATGTAGAATACAACTAAGCTAGGCAGATTAGGAATGATTTTATACTATAGTGGATGATCACAAAATGAGCCTGAGCAAACAATTCAGCTTTCCACAGCATCCCATGGTTACAAATTCTTCAGATTCTGTGCTCCTGGTGGCTATCCACTTATCTTTCATAAATTACAGTTGTACACTAATAATGAGTAACACCAAAAAGTAGATCTGCAATTCTTACAGCTTCACATTGAACACTTCAAGTGTACTCCAACTCTCCCCTCTAAAGCGTTTTATTCCCACAAATGATAGTCATGCACTCTGGAATCCTGTATTTAAATTTCCCCATTTCGCTAACTGAATCCTCTTTCAATACCCCCTTAAAACCTTCCTCTTTGACTGAATTTTAGTCACAATCTGATGTCACCTTTCATTGGTTAGTGTCATTTTTTGTCTGTTAAATTCCAATAAAACATTTCGGAATAATTTCCTATATTGTAGGTGTTAGCTATATGAAAATAGTTGTTGACATGCATATTTTTAGGCACATATAAGCACTTGAATGAGGTAGCTGAGTGAAAAAGGTACCTGAGGAAGATCATTAGATTGGTTTTTCCCTGAAACAAACTTGTATCTGCTTGACCAACAACATAATTCACTGTGCTGTGCAAAAGGGAGATGAAACTTTAATCCCAGCTGTCTAGCTGAGTGTAATGTTTTGTTAAAGAATATACATCATACCATTGCTATCTAATCAGAACTTAAAGGGGAACCAAAACCTTTTGCACAAGGCCTAATAATGTCAAAATACCACACACTAACATCCTTACCTGTCATTTGAGATTAATGGATCTTTAAGCTGGGCAATGCCATTTGGTGCAGGATGATTTAATGTGTGATAAAACATAATGAAGCAGGCAATAAATTATACAAGAGCCATGTTAACAATGTGGACTTAATTGATACTACTGCTTTTAAACTCCGCAAATCCAGGACCATTAAAAGTTAAAGCAATCTCCCAGGAAATAACTTGTCAGTTTGGGGCATAATTGACTTTTACGTTTCAAATAAAGGGAGAAGGTAAATGATGCTTTCTCCAATAATATAATGCAAATGAACCCATCTATGTTCCCTCCTAATGTTATCATATGATCAATAATTCATTCAAATCTTTACCTCTAAAAGTGGGAAATGATATTGTGTATCTGCTTCCATCCTCCTTAACCTTCTGAAACCTTTGGAACCACACTAAGGTGATTATACTGCATTAGCAGATATTTTATTAGAATCTGGCTCCACAGTTGGCCAGCAGTAAGTACTGATCCTCAGTAAAAGCTTTGAACACAATGAGTCTTTTTTTCTCTCCCAAAAGTGATTTGACATCATATCACAAAATCTAAAACTTCCTTTATTCTGCTTAACCTAGTCTGATGCTCCTGCCTTCTGTTTGTGTAATACTGAAGGGCCAGCCTTTGGAAGAAGGCTGTTAGATGGACAGTAAAAATCTTATGACTCTTTTCAAATAAGAAAAAAATTAAACTTTCCCATAGCCTTGCTTACATACTTCATGTTACCATCATCAAAATCAGACTGAGTTCTGTAGGTGGTCCTTGTGGTAAGTTACTGTACATGTTTTCCATATTATTATTCCTTATGGCATTGAAGAAGGCCATTCATCAAGGAAGTTTTAGATTTTGTGGTTACAATGTCAAATCACTTTTGGGAGAGAAAAAAAAATTCATCGTCTTCAAGGCTTTTACTGAGGATCAGTACTTACTGCTGGTCAACTGTGGAGTCATATTCTATGCCATATCACAGAACTATTCAATCCCTATACTTATTTTCCCTGTAAACCTTTCTCTCCACATTCCCGTCAGCTTCACCCAGATTCTACCACTTATCTATACACCAGAAGCAAGGTAGAGTGACCAATTAAGCTATCAAACCTTGCATCTTGGAGATGTGGGAGAAAACCAAAGCACCTGGAGGAAACCCATGCAGTCACAAGGAGAATGTGCAGACTCCACACAGACTACACTGGAGGTCAGGATCGCTGGTAGTGAGAGGCAGCAGCTCTGCCACTGTTCCAATCATGCACTACTATGCTATTCAGATTATTTTTTTAAGAGCATGAATTATAGGAGCATTAGTAGGCCACCTGACCCTTTGAGTCTGCTTTGCCTTTCATTAAAATCATGGCTTGATCTTCTAACTCAGCAATCATTTTCAAGGACTATCCCCATAATCTTAGATTCACTTAATGTCCAGAAATCTATTAACCTGTGTTTTGAATGAACACAGCGATCTAGATTGCACAGTTGTAGTAGAGGATTCCAAAGGGTTGCCACTCTCTGATTGAAGAAATATCTCCTCATCTCAAGCACACCCTTCACAATAAAGCTGCTCCCCTTGTCCTACACCCCCTAGTTATTGGAAACACCTTTACTTCATCTATCATATCAAGCCCTTCAAGAATTTGATTAGTTTCAATGACACCTCCTCTTATTCTTCTCAAATTTAGAGAATACAGTCTCAGTTGACATAATCTCTCCTCTTACAAAAAAAATTTCTGGAACCGGTCTAATGAATCTTTGTTGCACTTCCTCCGAAGCAAGTACATCCTTTCTGAGATAAGGAGACTCAAACTGTACACAATACTCCAGGTACGGTTTCATCAATGCCTAATGTAACTGCAACAATGCTTCCTAATTCCTGTATAAATATGTAAAGGTTAACATACCATTTGCCTTTTTAATCACTTGCTATATCTATATTTTAGTCTTCAGCAACTAATCTAAAAGTACACCCTTGGACATCAACGTTACCCAATCTCTCACCATTTAGCAAGTATGCTGCTTTTCTGTTATGTGCACCTCACATTTTCCACTTATTGTGTACACCCAAGGGCTATTACACTTGTTCGTGTGAAATTGTTACATTGGGCCAGAACACACTCACAACTGTAGAGAGTCACTAGTAAACATGTTACAGATGTCAATGGAATCAGAGATAACCTTGCTGAATGGCCAAAGGTCTCACAGTCAAGTGCCCCTGAGCCAGCCCAATGAATTTTTGGAAAGACAAGTTGGATTGAAATTGCTTATGGTCTATGTTCAAGTACACCAGCGACAGTCCGCAATCAGCAGTGCCTGAATTGATCCACAAACATTCACACTAAATTGGACCTCAAGCTTCATTCGAATGCCTTCAGTGCAACTCTGATTTGATGAAGGATTAACTCTGTTCTGCTTTCAAAAACTGTTGCCTGACCTGCTGTGTATTTCCAGCATTTTCTGTTTTTACCTCAAGCACACTGACAGCTTTAGTTAGCAAGTTTATTTGTTCTTGGGATCTGTCTGACCTGTTTTTGATTTTGTTCATCTCTAATTGCCCTTATCTCAAACAATTATGATCGGTGGTTCTGGAGTCAGATAAAGATCCATGACATGTAAGAATGGCACGACTGCCTTCTGAAGAAGCAAATTTCATACTTATATTTCTCACAATATAGAAGGAAGGCATTCACCCCATTGACCAAAAGCTGATTCTCAGAGCATTTACTTCCGTTCCAATTCTCCCATTTATTTCCCTCCAACCTACCCTCTCACATACCCAGATTCTCCTGTCACCCACCCACACTAAGGACAATTTACAGTAGCCAATTAACCTACCAAATTGTATTTTGCATGTGGGAATAAACCAGAGTAAACCCATCACAGACAGAACAAGCAAACTCCACACAAATGACACCTGAGGTCAGGATCAAACCCAGGTTATTGGAGATAAGTAGCAGTAAACTATCTACTGTGACGCTGTGCCACCCAGGGTTAATTAACTAGTTTCTTTATATAAACTGGCAGTTTTATGGTCAATACTGACAACAGCTTTTAATTTCGGATTTATTTAATTACTTTAATTTAAATTCCTCAGCTGCCATGGTGGGATTGGAACTCATCTCCAGATCAGGCCTTTGGATATTGGCCTAGTAATTTAGCTAATATGCTAATGTTCCCATTAATTGCAAAGGATGTTGACAATTTCATGGGGACTAATTTAGGGACACTTGCCTTATTAGCAGTGGTTCTCATGTTAAATCCCCAGGAGATGTGAGCTCAGCAGAAGTACAGGAGAGTCCAATTTCTCATTCACATTTTAAAAACAATACACTTCTACATCCACTTCTTCCAATGTAGCAAAGTGGTGAGCCTGGGACTATTTCAACCCATCTCCTGATGAATGTAAATCCACTATACAAAATCATTCACATTTCAATACTTACTGGGAGATAAAACCAAACATAAAAGTTGTTAATGACAATTCTTTGGGTCCAATTTTTGCAACAGTACTTGTAATGACACTTACATATCAGAATGAAGAAAGACTGCTGTTGATAAAGGGAACTGCTGGATGTATTATATTTTGATCTCCTGAATATATTTAGTAAGGTTGCCATCATTGCGCGGGAGATAACAGTCTGGTATGGTAGAAGAGTAGCTGGCCAACAGGAAAGGAAGAGTAGACATAAATGAGTATTTCTCTCCAGATGTACCGAATGGTATACCACAGGGACTGGTGCTTGGGTCACAACTCTATAAAATTTACACATATGATTTGATGAAGACATCAAAAGTATGATTGCTAAGTTTATTGATGACACAAAGATAGGTAGGAAAGTAAGTTCTGCAGAAAACATAAAGAGGCTAAAAGGGGATCTAGATGGGTTAAATGAGTCTGCACAAGTCTGGCGAATAAGGTGTTGAAAATACAAAAATTTCAATGTTGGCAAGGAAACTAAGAGTCAAGCTTATTATGTAAATTATGAAATATTGTAAAAGTTCTGAGGTGCAGAAACTGGCTATAATAGTGAATGTTTTGCAAAAGACTAATATACAGGTACAGCAAGTAATTGGGAAAGCTAACTGATGTTATAATTTTATTCTAAGTGGAACTGAATACAGAAGTAAGGAGGTTATGCTTTAGTTACATTGGGCATTAGTGAGATCATAGCAGGAGTACTGTTTACAGTCTTGGTCTCCTCATTAAAGGAAGGATGATAATGCATTGGAAGCAATTCAGAGAGGGTTTACTAGACCAATACCTGGGTTGGCTTATGAGGAAAGGTTGGACAGGCCAGGCTCAGATCTGCCAGGACCTAGAAGAGTGAGAGGGGACTGGAAGTGTCAGTCCAGCTTTCATCCTCAAAACTTTGGAGTTGAACTTGACATAATGACCTCCAAGGCAAATAACCTATCATGGCTAAAACTGTTTGCATAACAGAATTTATTTTTAACTAGGCTGAAGGACTTTTTTCTCAATTTTTGTCCCATTTTTGTTCTAAGGTGTTCAATGAGGATAAAGTATTTGAGGACTTCCTGATGTTTAGTGTAAGTCCCACCTTCTCATGTGCTTCAGTGAAGTTAAGTAAGACTTGGAGTTTGACTTCTGACTATGAACACCTGAATGTGTCATCTGGTCCTGGAGTGGACATGATAGAGGTTGAATAGTTTCCCAATGTTCCTTTAGATTAATTTCATTCCAGCCGGGGGACTGTCAAGAGCTGAGGTACAGCATTGCAGTGAGAAAGATTGAAAAGGAGGGTGGGCACACCATCGCTTGACCAAATCTGCAACAGGATTGGCTCTGTGGTTGACCGGTTGGTTAGAACCATGGCTTAATGTAAGTACATAAGAACATTAGAACATAACAAAAGAAACAAAATCAGGTGTAGGCTATTTGGCACTTTGAGTCTGCTTGACCATTCAATTACATTGTGGCTTATATTTTATCTCAGCACTACTTTCTTGCACTATCTCTTTATTCCCTCAATATCTAGAAGTCTCTGAATCTTGATCTTGATTTTACTTAATAACCGAGACTCCGCAGTCTTCTTGAGTAGAGAACTCCAGAAATTCACCACCCTCAGGATGAAGAAATCTCTTTTCATATTAATCCTAACTGGCCGACCCCTTATTCTGAGACAGTGAAATCTGGTTCTAAACACTCCTGTCAGGGATACCTCTTCCTCACATTTACCTGTCAAGTCCGTATGATTTTTAATCTATTTTGTTGCTTAATTTCTCTGCCATTTCCTTATCCCCTGATATAATTTCTTCTCAATCCTGGAGAGTATAGGCTTAGTCAGTACCTACATGCTAGGTTTCAGTGATTCAAGCAGAAAGACCTTCTGATCCCCAGTACCTTCCAAATCTCACCATTTAAAAAATACTGACTTTTGTATTTCTTTTCTACCAAAGTAGATGACCACACAATTTCAGCATTATTTTGCATTGGTTGTGTTCTCCATCATTCTATTAATTTATCTATGTCCCTTTGAAGACTCTCTCCATCCTTATCACAACTCACACTGCCATCCAGCTTAGTATCATCAGCAGTCTTACATATTTCTTCCCATATACTAATCACCGATATACCTTATGAACAGCTGTGGTTCCAGCATTGATCTCTATGGCACCTCGTAGTCATAACCTCTTAACATGAAAATGACCCATTTACTCTTACTCTGTTTTCTGTCCATTTGGGTAATCCTTAACCTGTGCCAGTTTATTATCTCTAATATCTTATGCTCTAATTTTATGTAATAACATGATCAAAGGCCTCTAAAAGTCCAAATGCACCACAGTAATTGGTTCATCTTATCTACTCTGCTAATTACAACTTGAAAAAACTCACAACAGATTTGTCAAACATGATTTCCCTTTCATAAATCATGTTGTCTCTGTCTAGTCCTACAGTTCTTTTCCTGACTAATAGATTCCAGCATTTTTTGTCCTACTAACTTCAGGCTAGCTGGTCGGTAGTCCTCTTTTTTCATTCTCCCTCCTTTCTTAAATAGTAAAGTTATATTTGCAACTGTCTAATATGTGGGGATTTTTCTAGAATCTATGGAATGTGTTGAATTTTAGAAGGTGACAACCAGTGTCTCCATATGCACCACCTTCAAAACCCTAGCATACAGGTCCTCAGGTCTGGGGGATTTGTAACCTTTCAGTCCCATTAATTTCTCCAGTGCTGTTCCTAATTTCTTTCAGCCCCTCACTCTCTCCACACTAATTGTTCCCCACTATTGCTTGTTAGGGTGTTTGTGTGTTTGTGTGTGTGTGTGTGTGTGTGTGTGTGTGTGTGTGCCTGTGTGTGTGTGTGTGTGTGTGTCTATGTCTGTGTCTGTGTGTGTGTGTGTCTGTGTGTGTGTGTGTGTGTCTGTGTCTGTGTCTGTGTGTGTCTGTGTGTCTGTGTGTGTGTGTCTGTGTGTGTGTGTGTGTGTGTGTCTTCTTCCATTTAGATAGACACAAAATATTTGATTAATTTCTTTGCCATTTCCTTATTCCCCAATCTAATTTCTCCCTTCAGTCCACAAGTGACCTAAATTAACTTTAGTTAATGTTTTCCTTTCCATAATATACAGAAGCTTTTACTGTCTGCTTTTATGTTTCTCATTAGATTAGTCTGGTATTCTACTTTCCCTTTCTTTATCAACATGTTGGTCTATCTTTTCCTTAATCCTCAGGCTGATTGTGTGACTATCCTATCTGCAAATCTCTGTTCTCATCCACACAGGCTGCAAGAATATTCTTGGTGTTGGATAAATCTTTACACTTATCCTCTCCCAAGGTTGCCTTCTGGATTTGAGTACCTGGGTCACTGAGAGTCACACTCTCCTGACTCTCTTGATTGACCATTTCTGCAGTATGTCATGTAAGGAGTGCAACTGCCTCTTGGAGCAAAGTGTCCGAATAACTTTCACCCTTGCAGTGTCTGAAGTTTGGATGCTTGCTTTGAGTCAGGGTTCCTTGATCTGCAGACACTTACTGTAGATGTGATCACCATGAATCTCACTGGATCCCACATAATACTTGAAACATGTTACCTGATTTCCTGTGCCTATTTCAATTTAATTTATTCACATAATTTATTAATAAGTTTTCATCTGGCAATTTATACTTGTTAATTACAATGTTATGTAGTCTCTTTGGTTTCAAGAAATCAGTTTTAGTTGGCAGCTTTAGCAGAGCTCATGGGTTTATATTCCCAGGTACACATGTTCCGAGTTAGCTGACATAACTTGAGTTAAACACTTCTAACTGGTAATCTAATTGACTGGACACTGGCAGTCCACTTGTTTACACATTTTACTTCTTGCTTACCACTATAAATGAAAATGAAAATTAAGAAAATATAACAAAAAAACTGAACAAATAAATATTCAACATGAGATCGCTCCCCACCACTTCCTCACCAAAATCCATAGTCCACAGACACTGGATATTCTGCTGGAACAGTGTTGGAAGAGCTTCAACCCTGGTAAGGTCAAAGAAAAGTAAAGTGACTGTTGTTACTTGTTAATCAAAGCTTCTCTACAATAGAGTGGAAATAAAATGAATTATTCAGTGCAGTGAAGAAATATCTAACAAAAGCAAGAACAAAGTGTCAATGAAACTAAGGTGACTGCAATGGAAAATCTAATGTGATTTGGGAGGGGAGGAGCTGGAGAAGTGGTGAGAATTAACAGGCTTGGGCTTGCCAAGTCTCCTTCAAATTTCAACAGATACACTGTTATAGATGAAGCAAATGAAACACGTTTCTACTGTTTCATTGTCAAATCAAATCCACTTCAGTGGGTTTCTAATCTATCATAAATCTATCATATATCTAACTTTCCAGTTTAATCAGTTTCTAAGCTGCCTCACTGTTGCACCCATAGTTCTATTAACTTCAGCAGGTTTGTTTCTGTAAATCAAAAACATTGTTGCATTCAGTTCAAATGGTTTCTAATCTGCCTAATAAATCCTCCTCTGTTCATAGAACCACGTCTGCACTTCAGAAATATTTCATTGGCTACAATCATAAGAGGTGTTCAGCACTTTGGAGTGCACTTATGAAAGGTGCTATATAAATGTATGTCTTTCCTTCTCTTTCTAATGATAAGTTTGTAGTTATTTCACTGAGTGTTATTTTTGGACTGTAAGCAGTTTACACCAGGGAGGGTATTCAACTTTTTTCAAAGTTTACCACTACTTTCTACAATTTATTGAATCTTATTTATTTCAATATGAAGGTAACAGATGGGTGGGGATGGGACAGGGCAAGATTTCTCTTCTATGGTCCCATATATAATTGGTTGGGATCACAGGAAAAACTTATGGAAATTTTAGCAGTGGGACCTAATTCCACCTCCCTGCCATAATCAAGGTTCCCCTCCAGCAGCTCCCAGGACTAAACTGCTTTTTCCCCTATGTAGGAAGGACATAGAACATAGAACACTACAGCACAGTACAGGCTCTTCGGTCCACAATGTTGTGCCAACATTTTATCCTGCTCTAAGATCTATTTAACCCTTCCTTCCCACATAGCCCCCTATTTTTCTATCATTCATGTGTCTATTTAAGAGTTTCTTAAGTAGAAGGGCCTAGGTTTCTGATGGAATCTGTGCCTCCTTTACCTATACTTGGCAGACATCTGGAAGAGTTGAGTGTATGAGGAATAGGAATTAGCAATCAAAGCCCAGAGTTCCCTCATTTGGTGAGAGAGGGCCTTGCAGCAGCTGACCCCTCTTCAGCCTGCCTCAAGCCATTGAAAGCTTCAGCAGTGGCTCAGTCAGATCCTTTCTACAGGGATAAAAACAGAAAATGCTGGAAACACTCAGCGGGTCAGGCCTCACATGTGGGAAGAGAAACAGAGCTAATGCTTCAGGTCGAAAACCCCTTGTCAGAATTCTGACAAGGGTTCTTTTGTCTGATATGTTCGCTCTATTTCTCCTCCCACAGATGCTGCCTGATCTGCTGAGTATTTTGAGCATCTTCTGTTTCTATTTCAGATTTCCAGCATCTGCAGTTATTTTTTTGATTTTTCCTTCCTTCAGAGCACTTTTGTCTCTTCAAGTTTCCTCTCTTGCATTGGCAGTTTTGAATGCAGAAGTACCATCTGGAAAATAAGCCATATTTGATGCAGATAATAAAAGTCAGTTAGAAGTCTTTTGCTATTAAATTATCTCCAAAAGAAAAGAATCCTTCCCACCCACTCAGCCTTTGGTTAAAATCATGCAGGTATGGAACTTTACCACGTAAAATGTCAGAACCCACGTGGAGAGAGCCAATCATGGTAAAAACAGAAAATAAGAAAGTAAAATCACTTTAGTTACAAAAACCACAAATCCTCCCCCCTTTCTTTTTTTCCCCTCTCCCACCCTTCTCCCCACTTCTGATCCCTGGTCCTCCCCCTTTTTTGTCCCCCTTCCTACCCTTCCCCCAGCCCCCCCTTCACCCATCTTTGTCCCCTTCAGCTGTCTCCCATCTTCACACTCCCCTCCCTCCACCTTGCTCCATCTGTTTTTTTCCTCTCTCTCAATGTCTGCCGCCATCTATCGTTCACCTGCCACTGTCTTCCAACTCCACCCCTGCTCACCTCCCCTACCTGGCAGTACCTGCCTGTCATCTCACACCCCTCCTCAGCCCACCAATCGCCTCGAAATCCTTTCTCACCACTCCCCCTCTGCTCTCTTTGCTGGCCATCTCCCCTCTCCACTCTCAGTCCTGATGGAGGGTTTCGACCTGAAATGTCGACAATTCCTTTCCTCCCACAGATGCTACTCGACCCACTGAGTTCTCCAGCATATTGTTTGTTGCTCAAGATTTGAGCATCTGCAGTCTCCTTAGTCTCACAAAGTACTGATATGAGAAGTATCTAACTTGTTCTTCAGTAGGTTTACGATTCTATTCACTGGCCTATATATTAGCCCAGAGGGAAATTGTATCCTGCTTAGGGTTTAGTGGTAAGGAGAAGGGGAGGGGTGTGGTTGGTGGTTTTTGTATGGTTGTAAGCCACAGATGATTCAGAACATCTGGTTCACTAGTTGTCTTGTGAAATTGAACAAATCAACTCTTATTAATACAGTTCCTATCCATGTTTACATTAAAAGACTGCAGAACCTTCAGCTTTTTTCAAGTCCACCATTCACAAGCAGAAGTGTAAAGTCAATCTAACTTTTTTTACTAGTCGCAGACTATGGGTTTTTTGGAGGCATTGTTTTGTTCAGAGATCATTGAGGTCATGTAATAGTTAAGTTTTGGGGTTAGCAGCCAAAATTCTGAGCCATTGAGTCAGACACACAAGTTCAAATTCCACCCTGCAGCTGGGGAATTTAAATTCAAGTAATTAAATAAATGTCTAGTTTAAACAAAACAAGCAAGACTCAGTGATATTAAACATATAATTGCTGAGTATAGTGAAAACAGATCCAGTTCACTAATGTCCATCAGAGGAAGAAATCTGCCACCCTTACCCTGTCTACATGTGACTACAGAGCCTCTAGTATGATTGATTATCAACTGTCCCCTCAGTCCAGGGGCATTTAGGGATGGACAATAAATATCAACATTGCCAAAAATGTATAATAAATAATAGGACAATGTTCTTGCTATCAATTGCCGGTCCGCATTCCAACTAGATGCTTAGAATCATAAAGGAGTTGAAGTTTTTGGCATGTGATGCCTGGAAACCATTTGAAGGTGAGTAACTTGTTGTGAACAGGTTGATGTCAAGGCATTTTTAAAGGGATGAAGCCTACAAGAGTTGCTTAAAGCTTTGCAGCAGTGAAAAGATTATGGGAGAGAGGGGAGTATTGCAGAGGGTGATTCTAAATCAAGGCAATTTGGGTCTCAAGAGCACAGGCAACACAGGGCAGGGGAGTGCTGCTGGTCGGGGTAGGGTTCCCATTTGCTGTTTGTACAGTGATGGTGGTCAGTGGAAGTATTCAATTTGCATGGAGGCTGGTATTCAAATTGCTGTTATTGCAAATATTAGCTACTGTTTATGTGAAAAGCAAACTATTGTGATTATGATTGACCATTTATGTGCCACTTCCTACCTCACATACTGTCCTCATTTGTTTTTATCTATGGCTGAAAATTTTCAAATATTTTCCTACAACTCTCATATCTCTGATCTTTGCACTCAGCTTTGTGATCATTTATTTATCAATTTTTTGTGATGTGGCATCGCTGGGAAGGACAGCATTGATTACCCTTGTTACGGATTAGGTTACTATTTGGTGAATGTCCCTTTAAGACATTGCACAGTAGGGTGTGCGTGCGTGCGTGCGTGCATGCGTGTGTGTGTGTGTGTGACATGATTACAACAACAGGAGGTAAGGACGCAATGACGTTTTTGGAACAGTCAGTCAAAGAAGAGAGGAGAGAGAGAGAGGGAGGGAGAGAGACACCTGCCTGCTGGTCTCTGTATCGATGGATGAAAAACAATAACTGTGTCTGTCACTACAATCCACGTATGGATTTTTGGAATAATCCAGTGGAGTCCACTTTGTCGTTAACCTGTAGAAGGAAACAGGTATTTGTGTGGACAGCCACGTCTTGAATGTCTTTCGGGGTGGCAGATACTTCAGAACAAAGGAATGGAGATCATCACTGATTGGGGTGTCGCATGGGTTCCAACGTGGAACAATTGGATTTCGTAACTTCTCCCCATTTTCTCTCTACAATTCCTCTTCAGTCAACGGTGGTTTTGCAGAAGCCTTTTCTCACGTTTCACCTTATGGCTTGCTGAGCTGAACTTTGAGAACTATTCCTGGACTTGGAGTTTGGGAATTTACCACACACACACTTCGAGTTTAGTTTTTGGGGTTAATGTTTAAGATCTAACATTTTTACTTCTAACATTCTAACATTTTTACTTTTATTTTTCTGATTTTCATAAGTAGTTATTAATAAAATAGTTTTTAACACATACATGACTCGGTGTGTTTCTTTTGTTGCTGGTACATGACACTCTTCTCTTGTTGCCCTCGAGAAGGTGGCACTTGAACCTCTGCAGTTCTTCTGGTGAAGGTACTTCCACAGTGCTATTGGTGAGGGAGCTCCAGGATTTAGACTCAGCAAAGACAAAGGAACTGTAATATATTTCAAAGTCAGAATACTGTGTGAAGTGAGGGGAACCTGCAGGCAGGGGTGTTCCCATGCATCCAAAGCCTTGGTCCTTCAAGATGGTAGAAGATGCAGTGTTAGGAGGTGCTGTCAGTTTAGCCAAGGTAAATAACTACAGTGCATCTTGTAGAAAGAACACATGGCAGCCATTGTGCACGAGTGGTGGAGAGAAAAAATATAGGCTGGTAGATGGAATGCAAATCAAGTGGGCTGCTTTACCCTCAATGGTGTTGACTCTGTCTTGAGGATTTTTGACCATGCACTTGTCCATCACACTCCTGACTTAGAAAGCCTTTGGGGTATCAGGAGATGAATCACTTATCACAGGATACCCAGCCACCGATCTTCTATTGTTCTCATAATATTTATGTGGCTTGTCCAGTTGTGTTTCTGGTAAATTGTGACTCCCGGGATGTTGTTGGCGGGGGATTCAGCAATGGTAACAACACTGAATGTCAAGGGGAAGTGATTAGACTCTCCCTTGTTGGGGATGCTCATTTTCTATGATTTTCTTCTGGCTTGAATGTTACTTGCCAGTTATTAGCTCAGAGCTAAATGTTGTCTAGCTTTTGTTACATGCAGGCAAGGACTTCTTCACTTGCTAAGTAGTTACAACTGGAACTGAATGTTGCACAACCATCAATGAATGTTTCTATTTCCAACCTTACCAGGGAAAATCATTGATTAAGCAACTGAAGGTGGTTAAGCCAGGGGCACCTCCTTGAGGAAATCCTGCAGGACAGGGTTTGATTTATTGAGCTCAACAACCATAATCTTTGTGCAAGGTATGACTCTAGTCATTCAAATATTTTCCTTGATGTTTTGCTTCCAGGGTTTTGGATATTTCCCTGGTGCCTTACTGAGCAGAACTGAGTCCAGAGTTTGAGATATATGCCTGCCTAGGGCATTGTACAGATTCTCGAGTGGAGATTCAAGCTGCTTTATTGCAACAGGAGGAAGCTTTGGTTTTCTATTCCACCAGTGTAAAACCTGGCTCGCTGTCACATCTGAGTCAGAAGGTTATGTTCAACATTGACACCAGAAATGTGATGACAAAATCAAATCTTACTGTCCAGTGCAGTCGTTCACAGACAATCTTTTGGATGAGAAACTTAACCAAGGTCCAATCTACATTTCCAAGTAGAACCCTAGATGCTACTTCAACAAAAAGGACCCTCTCCAACACCAAACACAAATTATCCAGTGGTTATTGCATTAACTGTTTGTTGTATCTTGCCATAAACAAATTGGTTGTCATGTTTTCTACATTGAACACGAACTAATAATGTCACAATTCCCACTCTGGTTACTCCTGCCTTTACTGACTTAAACTGGAGTTAAAGCTCCAATCTACAATCTTCATGGATTAGTCTCAGTACTACTGGGAGCACATCACTCTACAATGTTGCTCTTCTCATTATTTAAATGGATAGTCTACTGACAACAGAAGACCTAGCAGGTCACCTTCAGAACTGATTACAGGCTGCTCAAGCCCCTTCCAAAGCCAACAGTCTGTGCTTTAACTAACATTGAGGGCCTTCTCCAGCATCTAGCTGCTGAGATATTCGTTCAGGGGGTGTCTCAGTGGTAACACAGCAGCAGCACTCCATCATTGGTGGTAATGTTAACTCAAGTCAAGTTTATTGTCACATGCACAAGTACGGTGAGGTACAGGCACAATGAAAAACTTGATTGCAGCAGCATCACAGGCACATAGATTCAGACAATAACACACAAAACAAAAGTTATAAATAAATTATACATAAATTATACAAGACAGTAAAGAAAAAAGACTGTGCAAAACAAGACGTCAGTGCAAAAAAAAACACAACCAGAGACAAGTCCACGGCAATGCAATAGGTGGTCCATAGTGTTCCATTGCTGAAGTAGGATTAGGGTCGTACAGGTCGTTTCAAGAATCTGATAGTTGTAGGAAAGTAGCTGTTCCTGAACCTGGTCACGTGGGACTTCAGGCTTCTGTACCTCCTGCTGGATGGTAGCAGCGAGAAGAGGGCATGACCCAGATAGTGGGGATGCTTGATGATGAATGCTGCCTTCTTGAGGTAGATGCTTTCAATGGTGGGGTAATTGGTAATTGGTTTATTATTGCGTTACATACCAGCAACAATAGAAACACAAAGAGTCACGCATAAGTGTTAGAATCTATTTATTAATAACTACTTGTAATAATAAGAGAAATAAAAACATTAGATATTAAACATTGACCCCAAAAATATAAACTCGAAGTGAGTGTGTGGCAAATTCCCAAACCCCAAGTCTAGGAATAGTTCTCAAAGTTCAGTTCAGCCAGTTATAAGGTAGAACGATGAGCAAAGGCTTTTGCAAAACCACAGTAGATTGTAGAGAAAATGTAGAGAGAATGTAGAGAGAATTAACAAAATCCACATGCTCCAAGATGGAACGCATACAACACCTCATCACCGATGATCTCCATTGCTTTATTCCGAAGTATCTGCCACACCGAGGGCACTCAATTCATGGCCACCCACAGATATACCTGCTTTACAGGTAACCGACAACGTAGACTCCACAGATAGCTCCAGGAAACCATACATGGATTGTATAGTGACAGTCACAACTATTGTTCTTCATCCATAAATTCTCTCTCTCTCTCTCTCTCCCTCACTCTCCCCCCCCTCCCTGCCCCCCCCCCCCCCCCCCCCGGGTGCGTTAAAGAGACACTCACTAAGTAACAACCTAGGCATAACAATTGTCACATGTACCAACATACAGTGAGAAGTTTTGTCTTGCATGCCAGACAGATCATTCCAAACATCAATACATTGAGGTAAAAAGAAAAACAATAACAGAATGCAGACTATAGTGTTACAGTTACAGAGAAAGTGCAGAGGCAGATAAGGTGCAAGGGTGCAAGGGCCATGACAACGTAGACTGTGTGATCAAGAGTTCATCTTTATTGCATGAGAGGTCCGTTCAAGAGTCTTATAACAGTGGGATACAAGCTGTCTTTGAGCATGGTGGTACGAGTTTTCAAACATTGGTATCTTCTACCTGCTGGAAGAGAGGAGAAGAGAAAATGACCAGGGTGGGAGGAGTCTTTTATTATGTTGGCTGCTTTCCCGAGGCAATGGGAAGTGTAGATGGAGTCAATGGAGGGAAGGCTTGTTTTCATGATAGACTGATTCACGACTCTCTGCAATTTCTTGTGGTCTTGGGCAGAGCAGTTGCCATACCAAGATGTGATACATCTGAATAGGATGCTTTCTGTGGTGCATTGATAAAAATTGGTGAGGGTCATCAGGTATATGCTGATTTTCCTTAGCTTTCTGAGGAAGTAGAGGTGCTGATATGCTTTCCTGGCCATAGTGTCTACATGGTTGGACCAGGACAAATTGTTGGTGATATTTACATCTAGGAACTTGAAGTTTTCAACCATCTCCACATCAGCACCATTGATACAGACAGGGTCATGTACTCCACCCCACTTCCTGAAGTCAATAACCAGCCCTTTTGTTTGGCTAACATTGAGGGAAAGGTGCTGTCTTGACACTATGCTTCTAAGTTCTCTATCTCCTTCCTATATTCTGTCTCATTGTTGTTTGAGATCTAGCCCATTAAGGTACTGTCATCTGCAAACTTGTAGATGGAGTTAGTGCAGAATCTGGTCACACAGTCATGAGTGTATAGGGAGTAGAGTAAAGGGCTGAGAATGCAGTCTTGTGGGGCACCAGTGTTGAGGATAATCATAGCAGAGGTGTTGCTGTCTATCCTTCCTGATTACGATCTGTTGATCAAGAAATCAAGGATTCAATGGCAGAGGAAGCTGCTGAGTCCTAGGTCCAGGCGTGTCTACGACTCTCTGCAGCCTCTCGCGTTCCTGTGCATTGGATTTGCTGTACCAGGGCGTGATTGATCACTCAGAGTGGATCAGGGACAAGAGGCTTCGATATACCCACGTGCAAAGCAGCTACTCCCAGTGTCTTCAGAGATGCCACATCTTACTTGGACCCCTCTGGTAAACAAAGTTTTCTAAAGCTCAGATTTTTCCAAGGGCATCAGCACTGAGATATATGAAATATACAGTAAGTGCTTCAGCCACACTCTTAGTCAGTGCTGCTCTCTCCAGAGATATCAAGATCACGTTGACTCTCAACTTCCTTGTCACTGGAATTTCCCAAGCAGTCACAGAAAATCTCTGCCACCTCTCAATGTTTGCTGCTCACCACTATTTCAGGGAGGTCACTCAAGCATTATATTCACAAAGAAATAATTCCATCTACTTTGATTTCAGTGAGAAACAAGAGACATCTCAGACACTGGGATTTGCCAGCAAAGCTGGCTTCCCACAAGTGCAAACAACTATTAAATGGGCTCAGGTATCCATGAAGGAACCTGCTTCTTTTCTTCAACAGAACAATTTTTACTCCCTCACTGTTCTGATAATTGTCATAGAGTCATACATCACGGAAAGAGGCCCTTCAGCTCAGCTGATCCATCTCGACCAAAACACACAGCTAAACTGGTTCCATTTGCCTGCATTTGGCCCATATCCCTCTAAACCTTTCCTATCCATGTACCTGTCCAAATGTCTTTTAAATGTTGTTAATGTAACTGCCTCAACCACTTCCTTTGGCCACTCATTCCATATACTGACCACCCTCTGGGTGAAAAAATTGCCCCTCAGGTTCCTATTAAATCTCTCCTCTCTCACCTTAAACCTATGCCCTCTAGTTCTTGATTCCCCAACCCTGGGAAAAAGACTGTGTGCATTCACCCTATCTACGCCCTCATGATTTTACACACTTTATGAAATGGAAAACGGAATAATATCAATAAATGGAATGGTAACCATATTTTAGTTGTCTTCCAAAATTCCATAGTTACACTTTTATACAATTTTATGGTTATGGATCATGATAAGAAATTCCTCATCATGAACACCAGTGTCCAAGAAGCAAAAGCGATGTCTTCATCCTTGGGGGAGACAAATCTGCCAGACGTCTGCAACCAATACTGCCCAACAGATGAATCTGAGGATTAAGAGCCACTCTGTGCTTTCCTGCCTCCTCACACTGGCGAACTCTCCAATCACAGCAGCTAATTGCTGCTGCAACAACAATGTACCCTGAAGAAGGGTCCTGACCCGAAACATTGACCACCTGCTTTTCATCACGGACGCTGCCTGGCCTGCTGAGTTCCTCCAGCATGATCGTGTTTTTCATCTAGATTCCAGCATCTGCAGTCCTTTGTTTCTCAACATACAAGTATAGCTGTGGAAAAGCGAATGGTCTTTGAAGAATGAAATGTTCTGGGCAGAAATAATATGAGCTTATTTCAGCTATAAAGTATGTAAAGTTTATCCCTTCTTCTGAAATCAATTGTTGCACCCCAGTTACTCCACTGCCTGGATCAGCTAAATTCAACACAAACAAGCCAGCAATCAAGCCTGGGCTGAAGTTATTTGTGAGGAGGGGGAGGGGCAACATTGAGCTTTGTTTGACTTTCATTTCTCATACAATCTCCTATTTACAGATCTCGGTAGACGCAGCACGCAACTGCTGCCTCAAATTGTTTTAACATAAACCCTAACATTATCTGTTGCTTGGCTCCACTCTCTTCTTCCACCCAGCTGTGACCATAGTTAATAACCCTATAAACCCAGTGTAATTGTAAAACAGAAGCAGAACAAAACTCATCTTTGCTATTAATGTAAATGAGCAGCACTTTTATGTCATCCATTACCAGAGGACATGAAAGTATACTTTTATGTCTTGCACATTGACCTTAAAAAGTCTTGCACAGCAGTCAGGGATACAATTTATCACACAGTTAAAGGGTTAGATTGGCTAATTAACTGGTTTCAGGCCAGTTCCTCTTTAAGAAGGACTTCTTTTATCTTGCTCATATTTGCTTGTAATAGATGAGATAATGTGGTGATGCATCAAGTGGGCACGAAACATCCTTTCTATTTTCCTTGGTTCCATTGTTCATTTCTACCTCCACAAGCAGAATTACCACAATCTTGAAAGGGAAGCAAACAAAGAGCTTGAAATTGTATAAGTAACAAAATCTCACAAGTAGTGGGAGTAAAAGAAAAACAGAAATGCAGGAAGAGCTCAGCCAGTCAAGTGGTATCGATGTACAAGAAACCAGTTAACATTTTGGGTCAAAGGCCCTTCAACAGAACCAGTCTAATTTGTTGTTAGCCCTGACAGCAAAGATTTAGCTCTTGATCAGCATATCATTTAAAAGGCCACATACCTCATCTCCAAGTCACAACGAGGTGAATTTACGAGGTGTCTCCTGGAAACAAACTGAAGGAGCATATCGTGGACCCTCTTTATTCAGAGGATTGCTTGAACTTTGGAAAAGCTAATCCTTAGTTTTCTCCAACCACTACTCTTCCATAACCCAACCGTACCATCCCCATGGGACCAATGTACTGTGGTTAGGATGGGTCCATACGCCTATCGTCCTTTGGCGTACTACTCTGATTTTAAGCTATTCCCTTGTAGACCGAGAGAAAAGTTAGTTGCTAGCATGGGACGCTTCTTGATCCCACCCCATCTTACAGGGGTCCTAGAAGTTCCAACCTTTACTCGGCTCCCCTGCAGAAACTCCAGAAATGATAGGACCCTGACACAGAGAAATTTCAGCCTTGGCAAGTTTCTCGGTATTATTGCTTCATACACAGGCAACTTGATAACACAAACGGATCTTGGTGGCATGTATTACCTAACATAAGGAAAATATTTCCCTTATGCCTTCACAGGGACAATGATGCCAGTTAAGAAAAATAATCATATTCATAAAGGTTAGATTTCAGATGATTAATCATCCACTGAAACACCTGCTCTATTTATGCAGGAACAGCAAAGCTGCGAAAAATACTGCTGTCATCATCATCCTGTATTAAAGAAAACATACTTCTTTGATATAGTGTTCTGCACAGTATCTTTGGTTTATGCTTGAGGTGATGTGATAGGCAATTGGAAAATATGTCCTGGATCATTTGGTGCCTGCAATTTTTTTTATATATCCTTTAATGGCACATCTGCTCAATGCAATGGCAAAGGAGACCAAGCTAGCATGTTACCTGTATTCAGGTGTGAGCCTTGAGAGTAAGTGTCACCAGTCACATGGAACAACATAGCCAAGTCTGAACCAACACCCAACTGTGCAATTTTCTAACAATGTTACTGGATGGCAACCAGAAAAAAGAATAGGAGGAATTTCCCCTCTACCTAGCTCAGAGGCTAATTGTATCACACCAGTTTCTTATTTTAGTTAAAAACTGATCAACTCAGTATTGACTAAGGATCAAGTCTGGAGATTTGCTACCCAGTTTAGAAACTGGAGCAACTAGTAAAATATTACTTTTAAGTTTTGGTCAAAATAATATTTCTAAGATATTAAGTACATTTCTGAAAAATCTAGGTTCCCAGAGCAAAATCAAACTTAACTAAAAATAATTAGTCAGCATCAATAAACGGTATGGTGACCATATTTTGCATGTCTTCCAAAATTTGGTAGTTTCGGAAGCTAACTAAGGAGGTGCAAGCATATTGTACACACCTTTACTGATGGAGGGGATTTTCTAAGCAAATTGTCTTTGTGACAACAAGGGCCTTCATTAATATTGTTACTTTCCAAAAGCCTGAACTCTTAATTTACTTTTTTTCACCTGTCATCTAAATGGAATTATTAATCATAGATGTGCCCAAAGCTTCCAGTTTGTATGTGTAGACAATTTCCCAATATGCAGGTTACACCAAGTTCTATTTTTCATTTTGTAACAAGATTTCTCGGTTTCTTTGTTCCAAATGATTTGAAATCCTGCCTGGAAAATGAATTTAACAAGCTTTTTTGAGGAGTTTTATTTGAAAAGTATCATCAAGTTTCTTGTGAAAACTATATTCAACTGCTTATTATTTCTCTATTTTTTGCTTATTTTTCCCTAGCTTATTGGATTTGCCAGGCAAGCAGGATAAGGGGAATTAAAAACGGTTTAAAAAATGGTTTAAAAAACATTCCCATGATGCTACTGCTGCCCAATCCTCTTTGTAAATTGGCAGCTAAAAAGCACACAGAATTCTGTTGTAACAGGTCTTCAAGACCAATCTAAAGTTCTTACAGGCCTTGTCTCTTTTAGTTCTAGAAGAGCTGGTCCTATTTAACTAAATATACCAGAGGACTAGATGTGGGTTGGTGGGTGGGAAGTCATTAATCAGGTGGGATTTTAGTGAGGATGGCGGAAAAGAAGAGGCATGGAGACTACTCATTACTCTGACCAGTGATTTCCACCCCTGTTCACTGCTACTTCTCCTCCCTTCACATACAACTGACAAAAAATAGCAAGGCCAAACGAACATGTAATTTTCTTTATTAATAACTGTCATTAGGAACTGTGTCTTTAAATTCCTGTCAGCTCTCATAATGGCTTCTTGCTGTACAAAGTAAAGCAGCTGCAGTGGTTGTAATATTGTGCAGCTTCCCAATTTATTTGCTTTTATTTGCTTCCTTATGTGTAAATTTACAAGTTGCTGCCAAATGTCTCATTTTGTGGTAAAAGATGCACTTGATTACTTTAAGAGAGCAACTGCATAAGGAGTGCCTCTTGGCACAACAGTAGCACTGATCTGTGTCGCTTGAAGTCTTGTGATGCAGTTAATGCTCTTGGACCAACATTTTGGTAATTGTCCTCTGACTGTAGATTACCATTATATTTGTGGTTGACAGAATTCCCTGGTATACTTGGCTGCCATCTCCATGGAAGTCACACACTTGCAAGTCTATCATGCAAGGTGCATTTTGCACCTAAAAGCTTTGACGAGATGCTTATGTTCCTTAATTTATACCTGAACTTATCTCAGCGCACAACCTGAAATCTTCCCAAAGTTGTAGTACTTTGACAGGGCCTTCAGTATGACAATATAATCACTCTTTATTTCTTTTACTAATCGAAAATTAAAATAAAATAAATTCCTTGAGTTTGGTGGGTTTTTTTTTATTTTTTAGGGTGGGGCTGGTAACTAAAAAAATGTTAAAACACAAGTAAGTGCAAGGGAAACTCAATGAAGTCTGATGTGAGATCCAAGAGGATTGTAAGTTCCAACTCTTTTTCTCCCCTCTCCCTTGTGCATATTACAGACAGTAGTGAGCACCCATTGATGTGTTACAGAGTTGATGCACAGTATGGTGCATAAAGCCAATGAGAGACTAATGCACCCCTCTGTGTTATATTTCCAAACATCTGTTCCTATTGCTAATGTATGTAGCACGTCAGATTTGATGGTTAGTCTGAACAGAAAGAACAGTACTTGAACAGAATGATGTAATAATGTAACTACACAGGTGAACAGATGGCAATAACAAAGACAGGTTTACTGACATCAGAAAATAAATACTTCGGACCTACTCTCATATCCTGTTAATAGTTTTTTTTCACAAGTTAAGGAGAGTTTAAAATGCTCCATATTAACAGATAGAAATTCCCGAGACTATGTAAATACCAGTTATTTTTAAACTGAGAAACTTGAGAGGAAGGCCAAGGCCCAAGTTGCAAGATGCAGCCAAGGCTGACGGAGGAAGCCAAGAGGCAACATGGGGCTAATCATCGGCTTCTACTGAAAATGGGTGTGAAGCAAGTGGGAAGAAGCCTGGACCACTTACAGCTCAAGCTTCAGTTGGTTGCTGAGGATTAAGGAACATGCCAGCTCTCACACTGAGTTGGCTCAGCAAGTCAGGCCAGGGCAAGGGTGGATAGACCTCAGCAGGTAAGAATTGTTTTGCATACCCACTGAGAACAATCTTGCCCTTATTTGACCACACTGACAGAAAAATTAAATATTCCCTAGGGCATTCTCAAAGAAGCCTCCTGTCATTTCTAAATGGCTTCTAGTTAAGCTGCTCAACAGATGGTACAAAAACCTTTTTTTCTGATCTTGAAATTATAACCAGGCTTCTAGGGCCTGCATAGAGACTTGCTTTGCATATTTAATTAGCTGTCTGCGAGAAAACAGTGAGTGGGTTGCTTACTTTTTACAGGCCCAATTTAAGCTTAAATAACGTAGTTCCTGGGCATTAATGGGGCCATCGAGATGAAACCCAAGTCTTCTCACACCCAGATTTCAACTGACAGCCTCTTACTTTTCAGGCAAGAAAAAGAATTTGAAGATTGCCCCAACACACCCATATCCACTCCCTATGTAGGGAAGGTTCCATTTAAAAAGCTGTAGATTTTAGGACGAAGGCAAACAGAGGGAGGTTAGAGATTAAGGGATGGGAGGGGTTGAATGTATTTTTAGATAATGCTGTGAGCTCCGGTAACCTGTAACTACATATCTGACATTTGAGAGTGTATCAAAAAGAGCAAGGACATTGTCATTCCCTTGACAAAAATTATTTGGACTCAATGGATTGGCCAAGCTGGATATCTGGTTGTGGTATTATTGCTCTGCACTGCTGACAAATGTGCTCATTAACACAACTTTGTCTAAGTCTTTACCAATATTCAGCAATATGTGAAATTCCTGGCAGTGGCTTTCACTGTTGACAATGCTAGAATTTCTGCACGTAATTCATCTGAAATCCATTTTCTAAGAATACTTGGTGTAACTACTCAAAGTCCCCATTTCATACAGCCTTGGTCTGCTGACAATTCAGATCTATGATTGGAAAATATCTGCAAGTCTTCATTTGAACACTTGTCAGGCAGGACCATCCTCTCACAGTGGATTTGCTTCAGGAGTACATCATACCGAGTCACTCAAGCAAATTCTGTGGCTGTGACTTTGAATTCCTCATCTACAAGTAGCAGTGTGAAAACCATGCTTTCACTACATATCTCAGCAATTCATGTAGTAATTTGGAAAGGACATTAACAATGACATTTTGCTTTGATGAATGATATTCGATTATACACTCATGGTGAGAACAAAACTGAATAATTTGGCATCCTGGAAGTTGTTTTAGGACCCAGGATTGTCAATAACAGTTTGTGATCTCTGATAAGAACAATGGTTCTTCTTAATAAGAAGTAATTGAATTTCTTTATACCAAAACTGTTAGATTTCCTTTTCAATTCACATGTAATTACATTCACTTTTAAAAGTACACCAAGTAAAAGCTTTATACTTCAGGCAGTGAACCAGTGTCCTCTACTCAAATTGTGCTCACATTGTTTAAATGTTTTCTGTCAAGTATCAAGCCAACTCCATTCTTTGTCCTTTTTAAGAAGTTAGTGGAATGATGATACCACCATAGCTGGTTTCGGTAAGAATCTGGAATAATATAAAAACATTTCAAAAAGGAGTCAAGCTCTGCAACATTCTCTGGATGTTTGCTTTTCATGATAGCATTAATCTTGTCTTTAATGGGTTTCAGCTCGATAACATTTACTTTCTGAGCTATACCATCTCCTAGTGTACTTACATGGTTCCAACCTCATGCTGAGATGGTGACACACTTCAGTGCCCTTTCCATAGTACTTGGATTATCCTTTGCACCAATCGTAGCAATGAGGAGATCATCTTGCCCATGCTGGAAGAAAAGATCATTGGTAAGGATTTGACTCCACATGGCAAATTAGTGTAGAAATGTAACCCTTTATGTGCGTGTATGGTGAGGTACTTCTGACTCCTCATCCATGTCCAATTGCATGTACGGATATGACAAATCACATTTCCCATACAATGTTATATCCCTTCACCTTGCACACAGGTCCAGGGAAACTGATAATGCATTTTGTTCTGATGAAAGATCTTTGACTTGAAATGTTAACTCTGTTTCTTTTTCCACAGATGCTGCCTGATCCTGCTGAGAGTTTCCACTATTTTCTGTTTTTACTAAAAGAAAGATTTTATTGTTGACTGTCTGATTTAAATATCTTGTAACTACCACACAGTCCTGCTGTTTTTTATTCCTCTTAGGGATGAATATTGTCAGCATTACCTATCTATTTCCAATTTCTCAAGTTCTTCTTCCACTTGGTATTTCAAGTATAGGATGCCACAACTATTGATAACGGAAGATTCTGGTCATTGTGACATGCCTTCGTTCCATCTACTCCAAAGCCTTCAAAACTTCTTCTGAATAAACCTTGAGACTGATTGTACTCCATACTAATGTTAACTGAACTGCTTGTCATAGATGTCCTTCCTTATAAAGGAACAATCTGCAAATCATTTGGTTTGCATTACTAATGGCTTGCTGTCATTAGGGACGGTGTCTTTAAAGTCCTGTCAGCTCTCACTATGGTACAAAGTAAAGCAGGTGCAGTGGTTGTATTATTGTGCAGCTTCCCAATTTATAACTTCTTATTAGAAACCTGTCCTCTCTAGTTGCATTAGAAACAATGCTTTTATTTGCTTCCTTATGTGTAAATTTACAAGTTGCTGCCAAGTGTCTCATTTTGTGGTACAAGATGCACTCGATTACTTTAAGAGAGTAACTGCATAAGGAGTGCCTCTTGGCACAACAGTAACACTGATCTGTGTCACTTGAAGTCTTATGATGCTGTCAATGCTCTTGGACCAACATTTTGGTAATTGTCCTATGACTGTAGATTACCATTATATTTGTAGTTGACAGAATTCCCTAGTATACTTCACTGCCATCTCCATGAAAGTCACACACCTACAAGTCATATCATACAAGGTTCATTTTGCATCTAAAGGCTTTGACTATATGTTTTTCTTCCTTAATTTATACATGAACTTATCTCACAGTGCACAATCTGAAATCTTCCCAAAGTTGTAGTACTTTGACAGGGCCTTCGGTATGACAATATAAGTACTCATTATTTCTCCCATTTTTCTGTGGACTGAAGTGCTTTTCTAATATCTGAACTAGCTCTACAAACAGGATATTGTGCCTGTGTTTTTTTAAAGCTACTGCAATAAAAATGCTTTCAGACTCAGAAAGAGCTTACCAAGCATTCAGGTCATCAAGTAACAACAAACCACCAGTGTCTAGGCACAATAATGTTTTGGAGGTATACTGTGTGATGTGTTCCTTTTCTTAAAGGTGACCTATGCACATATACGCTATGGTAGTGTAGTGGTTAGTGTAATGCTTTACAGCGCTAGCAACCCGGGTTCAAATCCGGCCACTGTCTGTAAGGAGTTTGTACGTTCCCCCCATGTCTGCGTGGGTTTCCTCCGGGTGCTCCGGTTTCCTCCCACATTCCAAAGACGTACAGGTTAGGAAGTTGTGGGCATGCTATGTTGGCGCCGGAAGCATGGCGACACTTGCGGGCTGCCCCCAGAACACTCTACGCAAAAAGGTGTATTTCACTGTGTGTTTCGATGTACTTGTGACTAATAAAGGTATCTTGTCTTATACTATAGATATCTTTAGCTCTCTGTGGAGTTACTAAATTGGTGAATGTGTGTTGTCCTTCAGAACCAATCTATGTGAGCAAAATACCTTTTTCATTCCCACACTGAAGCATTCAATGCCTGCACATTCCCAATAACATGTTCCACTGGAGAGTTTGATTGGGCACGAAAATCATTTCCATCCTCACTATGTAGTATGTGAACAATTCATGAGACTGTACATATCCTCAGGCTGCCAATGAAGCCTCATTGAGCACGCAGCTTCTTTTCTCACTAAAACATGCCTGCAGTACTTTAGCCACCTGTTTTTACTTTACACCCTCTGTGTCCCATTTGTTTGCAAACTAACACTGGCCATCTTGCTGTTGGTGCAGATTTAAGAGAAACTGCTGCTGTATTAAGGGTGATTGCTCCTATCTCCACTTCTTCCTCTGACCCATCAATACCCATGCAAATAGGTTTGCTGGACCTGCAGTCAGGAGCTTCCACATTTGGAGCTGTTTCCTGCTGCTTTTAGTCATAATTACAAAGTTTTTTCTGTGTCCCACCACAAGACCAATATGGGACCAATCCTTTAGTGGGGCAACAACAATATTTTTTCAACAACTTTTCCTACAAGTGTCAATCCATGCCAAAACTGGAAACTGTGCATGTCACCATTTGTAATGTATTCTGGGGTGGACCTTCAGATGTACTGGAAGTGCTGGTAAGCTCTAACTACAATAATGTTTCAATGACACCAGGAGTTTCAAAACAAGAATGTGTATTTCTTTTAGTCAAACAGCAGGACAGGCCAACACAATGATGACATAATTACCTCCTACCTCCACAGGATTTATTTAGTTATTATACATAAGAGTGAAATTAGTAAATGGATATGGAGATGAAGGAAAGCCTAGCAGGATCCTGAGAGGACAACTTGGAGGTAAGTTCAAGGTAGGATATAACTTAAGATAGTCCACAGTTCTGAGGTTCCTTACTAATAGGAAACATTAATGCCAGGACCTTTATATCAGAGGTTGGATGGTTCAAAGTAACGTTAGCTGGTACAATGGTAAGGAACCTGAGTGAAGGACCTTAGGTTCCCTGCTCTGCATTTGTCTTTCCTGGCAGAGAATTCACCCACAGTTAAACAAATGGATGCTTTTTGCCAGAGTAATTAAGAATTGTTTCAAACACATGAAAGGGGGAGGTTGGTTTAGAAAAATAATATGTCTCAGCTGCTGGCTTCGGTTCAGTGGCATTAGGTTTGAGGGTGGAGGATATCAACCTCAACATTCCTAAGGTCCAGTGAAGTTACAGCATAGGACTAATACGTGCAACAGATATTTTTGATTACATGACATAACAACATTCACAAAAAAAGCTTTTGCGTTTTCTCAAGGTTATTGGCGAGCTGAAGTTAGAAAAGAACAGAAAAAAAGCTCTTTAAAATCCTTCATAAATAACTTAATGGGAATTTAACTCTGAAATTAGCATTGGTGACTTATGTTATAGGCCAATCAAACAAGTTGATGGAAACAGCATGAAACATCCAGCAGGAGATCTCTTTAGGAAGTCTATAGTATTTGAGAAATATACAGCTCTCTATTTGCATAAATGGGGTTTATGAAGCATGAGAAAATTGTTCTGCACAGGATTCCATTGCTGTACTAATTATGATGATATTCTCAGAGTATACCAGGAGAGGGGAACAAATAAGACACTACAGGAACTGTTTGTGGATCTGTCACTGAAATAGCTAAATAGAAATTCAGTGTTCTCAATGAACATTTATCAAAGCCATTTCCCTTTTGCAGCGATCTATTTAAACCATTCTGCTATTAATACACAGCAAACTTGTCATGAATATTTTTATGAGGCCTCATGTGTAGTTCAAAATCAGATTATTACTGAGTATAGAAACACAATTGTAACAACCTCTTTGCTATTACATGCTTTCCCTGAAAATTGTCAATGTTTGTTATTGGTCAAAAATATGCAGAATATGTGGAGAGAATAAATCATATATCAGATGTGTCTCACTCGAGCCTTAAGTATATCAGGTGGGCAATCAAATTCCAATGCATAAAAACTTAATAAAGAATGGATTGAACAAAAACCAAATGCTTTGGACCTATCATGTCTGCTACCTCTTCACAAATGTGCATCTCATCCCATCTTAAATTAATACACCACTTAATTAATCTACAATGAAAAAGTTTTGCAATATTAGTCTTTAATATGTGACAGTAGACTGATCTCCCCAACTGCTGGTTCTGAACATATTCTGGAGATTCAGCAACATATCTTCCTCAAAAGTGCATATCTAAAGGAAATCATGCTTACGAATGTCTTCTTTTGTGCAGCAAAACACCACGTAAACTTTTCAGTGCAATAGATCATGGATATTCGGCATATGCTTAACTCTAACTTTTACGCTATGGTTGTGTTTCTCAATCATTTTGACTCCAATTCTGTGAAACCTTTGCTCAAAGAATTTCCCCTATTCATTCACCTAACTCCACTCTTAAGTAAAAGGCCAGAGAATGTGAGATTCCTGTGTTTTTGAAGTTCTCATGAGACCAATGAATCTGTATTTCTTTGTTGGATGTAATCCTTGTCTACTCTACCATCTCACTCACTCTTTTTATGGGACACAGTGGTTATGCAACTGATTTTGTAATCTGGACACCTGGATCCAGTAATCCAGACAACTGGATTAAAGGTTCAGACACATGCATTTAAATCCCATCATGACAACAAAGTAATTTACAATAAATTAATTAAATCTGTCTGGAATAAAAAACTTGTAACAGTAACAGTGCCCATGAATCTTCTAGATTGTTGTAAAGACTTATCTGGTTCACTAATGTCCTTTTGTGATGGGAATTTATCATTTTAACCTGGTCTGGCCTCTAATTGACTTCAGATCTGCAGCATTCTCAACTGAATTCTGAAATCATCTAACATGCCACATAGTTCAATAACAATTCACACCTTATGAAAGAAAGGAAAATGATCTTCATTCAATTCTTATTGTATCATAGCCAACTTAAAAGTTTTCTCATTCCCAGTTAACTGTAGCCATCCCCAGCTCCTAAGGTACTATCAACTGATCGCTCATGGATCAGAAACTGAATATCTGTCTTTTTGAACTTTTGACTCAATACCATAATATGCAGAGCATTTGCTACATGAAAATGGAATGTCTTTAATGCTGTAGGTTTTCAAATCTACACCAACCTTCATCTACCCACTTACATTAATCCTACGTTAATCCTATTTTCTATTCTCCCCACATTTCCATCAACTGCCATCAGAGTCTATCATTCACCTACACACTTGGAGCAATTTACAATGGCTAATTAACATACCAACCTGTACATCTTTGGAATATGGGAGGAAACCAGAGCATCCACAGAGAGAATGTGCAAACTCCATACAAATGGTACCACAGATCAGGATTGAAGTCGGATTCCTGGAGCCATGTGACAGCAGCTCTACTAGCTTCGCCACTATGCCAGGCTGAAAGTAAAAATTTGGCTTGATGGCTATCTTTCAATAGATCACAGAGAGGTAGCTGAGTCAGAATATGAAGCCCTGAGTCAGAATCAGGTTGTCTATGAAGATTTTAGCACCAGGTTCCCCACGAACATGTTGTGCGTTAAAAGTTGTGAAGTGGCACCTATCCAATTGCGCTCCAGGCCAGAAGCGTGCAGTGCTATACACCAAGTGGAGTCAGTCATCCCAGATTCCTTCAGATCTCTTTCATATCAGCAGGAAACAACACATGGAATGGACTTCTGAGTAGAAACAAAAATCTTGGAGCTGTTTACAAAAATGTTTGTTGCAGAAATGGGAGGTCTGAACAGATGAGCTCAGGTGGACTAAAGGAATGCCTTATTTGTGTCTACCTTATAATTTTTGAACAGTCATCTTTATTGGCTTTATTGGGACAGAGGCTTTATTGGGACATGGGATAATTATGGCAGGTATTCAGACCTGTTAAAATTGGGTAAATTTTAGGAATAGTTCTTAGGATCAGCAAATTCCAAATCCATTTAAGGACTGTGTCTCTTATTAGAAGTAACATGGACCTAAATAAGTGACCCCTAAGCTATAAAAAACAATTGACATGCCCTCTGTGTGACATGAGTCTTGGGAACCAACTGTTTTTCTCAGTTGTGCCAAAAGCTTGTCAACTAAGTTTGTTGAAGCAAAACTGTGTCATTACTTGGATGATCATTAAAAGAAAAGAATTCTTAGTGCCAAAAAATTGACTTTAAAAAACAAAAATCTGAAAGAAAGACAGCTTGAAACAAACAGAAAGAGAATATCAACTGTGGCACAAGATGAAAACTGACTTTTTTTGGATGCTGTCTGCCCTGTTTGCTTTTCCAGAATTTTTCACACTTCATTCCTTGATAAATTAGAATTCAATACCACCAATCTCCACCCTCACCCATCCATCAGCACCATGTCTGCAGTTCTCTTTGGGTACAAATTGGTCTCGAGGATCTGTGAAGAATAGACACAGCAGTTGGTAAGTGTTAGTGTAATGGCTCAGTTAGGTACACAATCTATACCGACAATTCAGTGCAGTGCTGAAGGAGGACTGTCCTTTGGTTAAGTCACTAAACTGAGACTCCATCTGCGCTCTCAGGTGGATGTAGAACTATTTCAAACAATGAGTAACACAGTTATCCCCTGTATATTGGCCAATATTTATCCCTCAATCAATATCGTTGAAAGAGAGTTATCTAGAAATTAATCCCTGGCAGTCAGCACTAAAGCTGCCATATAATCACAATGGAATGGGTTTTGGAGACAGAGTATAACACACTCATTTGTCAACATAGTGCATTCAGGGCTACTGACCAGGGATAAACATCCAGGCAATTATTTGTTGTTTGTGGGAGTTTGTTGTGAGCAAATTGAATGCTAGGTTTTCTACATTACAACTGTGATATCACTTTATTAGTACTTCACTAAAGCAGCTATCACAGTACCATTTAGAAAGAGGCCATTCCGGCCTATCGAGGTTATGCCAACTCACAGAGCAATCCTATTCCCCACTATTTTTTTCCTGTAACCTATCCTCCCTACATTCCCATCAACTCCTCCCAGATTTTACCACTCTAGGGATAATTTATAGTTACTAATTAACCTACCAACCTGCATATCTTTGGGATACAGAGGGAGAACCGCACATGCATTGGAGGTCAGATCAAACCTGGATCGCTGGAGCTGTGAGTCAGTAATTTGACTAACTGTGCCACTGTGCTGCACCCATTCCACAATGCTGCACTCCTGATACTACCAGTTGAAACTTTGAAAGACGATATATCTACATGGGGGTGCGGACAAGACTAGGAAATACATGATCAATAGTACTGTGCAAAAGAACAGGCAAATCTTGGGATGCAAGCCCACAGATCACTAGAGGTAGCAGAATAGGTAAAAAAGGTGGTTAAGAAGGCACACTGGATACTTGCCTTTATTGGCTGAGACACAGAACATAAGAACAGAGAGGATTTGCTTCACTGTGGAACCGTATAAAACATTAATTAGACCACAGCTAGAGGACTGTGTACAGTTCTGTTCATCATACTAAAGGAAGAACAAGAAAATACCAGAGGGGAAATCAAAGAAAATTTACAATATTTCCAGGATTGGAGAATTGTGAAGAAAAACTGATATTGCAGGGGTTAGAAAACAGATAAAATAGAAAACAGAGAAAAATAAAAGCAGGACTAGGCCATGCTTGCTCCATCATTCAGTCCTCTTGTTACCTCAATACCACACTCCCATTCACTCCCTATAGCCTTAATGTCTATTGTGTCTAGTATTCTCTCTACCTCCTTCTTTACCATATTCAGTAACTTGTACTCAACAGTCTTATTTGGTCAGGAATTACACAGCTTTACCACCATCCTCACACCAAAAGTCTTACCACATATCCTGAGACTCTGATTCCTGGTTCTGGACACCCTCACCACCAAACCAACCCAATACCAACCAGAGAAAACATCTTCCCTTCATCCTGACTGTCATGCTCTGCCAGAATTTTGTATGTTTCAATAAGATCTCCACTCATTCTTCTAAACCCTTATGAATGTGGCCCTCATACAATAGTCCTGCCATCCCTGGACTCATTGTGGTAAACCTTTGTTCCACCCCTCTCAACAACAGGTATATCTTTTTATAGGTAAGGAGACCAAAGGACTAAGGAGGTGAAGAGACTGAGAGAAGGGTTGGTTGAGGTTTATGAAGTAATGAAGCCCAAACAGGGTGAATGGGAAGGGATATTTCCCTTAGCAGAGATGTTTAGTAACTGGGGACATAGATTTAATTTAAATGGTGGAAGGATTAGAGGAGACACATATGGGTTGATAAATCCCCTGGACCCGATGAGATCTATCCCAGGTTGCTATGGGAACCAAGAGAGGAGATAACTGGGGCTCTGATGTATATTTTTGCATTCTTGTTAGCCATAAGTGAAGTGAGGGAAAACTGGACCTGTTCCTGATATAAGGAAGAATAAGCGAGGTAATTACAGGCTGGTGAGCCTTATGACAGTGGTAGGAAAATTACTGCGGAAGATACTAAGGGACAGCAATAAAGCTTGTCTAAGGCTACAGCAAAAAATAGATCAGTTGGAAAGTTGGGCAAGGATAGTCAGAATAGCTTTGTGCTGAGGGAATCCTACCTCACTAATTTGATTGAGTTTTTAAGGAGGTAACTAAGAAGATTGATGAAAGCAGTATGGAAGACGTTGTCTACATGGACTTTAGAAAGGCAGTTGACAAGGTCCCACATGGTAGGCTGGACCAAAAGGTTAAGGTACATGGGAAACCAAGCTGAGCTGGCTAATTGGATCCAAAATTGACAGTGAAAGGAGGTAGAGGTAGTGGTGGAGGGATGTTTTTCTGATTGGAAGTCTGTGACCAGTGCTGGACTGCAGTGATCAGTGTTGGGATCTTTGTTGTTTGTGATTTAAACTGGATGTGAATGTAGGAGGTATGATTAGTAATTTTGTGGATGACATGAAAGTTGGTGGACAGTGATGAAACTTGTCTAAGGCTACAGTGGGATAGAGATCAGCTGGAAAATCAGGTGGGACATATGCAGTAAATGGTAGGGTGCAAAGGAATGTTGATGAATAGAGGGACCTTGGGGTTCAAGTCCGTAGTTACCCGAAAGAGGCAACATGAGTAAAGACGGTGGTGAAGAAGGCAGATGGGATGCCTGCCTTCATATGTCGGGGCATAGAATGTATAAATTGGGATATTATGTTGCGACTCTACGAAACACTAATTTGACTGCACTTGGAGTATTGTATGCAGTTCTGGTCACCACACTGTTGGAAAGATGTAGTTGCTCTGGAGAAAGTGCAGGGGAGATTCACCAGGATATGGCCTGGATTGGAAGACTTTAGTCATGAGGAAAGATTGGATAGACTAGGTTTGTTTTCTCTGAAGCAAAGGAAGCTGAGGGGTGACCTAATAGAGGTATGGGCAGTCACTGGGTTATGTAAGGGTTCCCTTCCTGAAAACTATCCATAAGCCGATTTCTCCATAAGTCAGAAACATCAATGTTCTATAGTAATCTATATCGTATCATTATACATAAACTTGCTGTAATTCTTTCCTTCTATTGAATAATCAACCTAACACCAGCCATAATTAGACTACTGGAATATATATATATTGTACCATGAAACAGTGTACTGTTATTAATATTATTATTATTAGCTTGAAAAATGCTTTAAAAATGTATGTAAAGAATTTGGGTAAAGTTGGATTTCCGTAAGTCAGGTCATCAGTAACCTGGGGAAACCCTGTATATAAAATTATAAGTATCATAGATAGGGTTGATGTTCAGAAACTTCTCCTCTAGTAGGGGTATCAGAAAAAAAGAAGGTACGATTTGAAGGTGACGAAAAGGAATTTTAAAGTGGATTTGAGGGAAATGTTTCCTACACAGTCAGTGGTTGATATCTGGAACTTAGTGTCAGAGGAGGTGATGAAATCAGACATAATCACTACGTTTAAGAGACATTTAGACAGGCACTTATATAGGTAAGGCTAAGAAGGACACTGACCAAATGGGAGTAGTGTAGATGGGCAAAAAGGTAGTCATGGACATGGTGTGTCAAATGGCCCATTTCTGGGCTGAGCAACTTTATGGGTCCATGACTGTATGAGAGTTGAAGGATATTTGTTTCAACTCTGGTGTAGTTCCTGAAAGAGAATTGGAGACATAAATCTTCATAATATTTAAAATGTATCTGGATGAGCACATAATTAGCTTTAACATACAAAGCTATGGACTGAGAGCTTGGAAGTGGGAGTAATATAAATAGATCCATTTTTGACTTGGTGCAGGCACAGTGGGTCAAGTGTTCTCCTTCTGGGGCATAAATTTCTACACTTCTTCAATGTAAAGATACGTCTTCCCCTTTTTATTTTGTTCCAATTTCCTTCAGTTTGACGAAAACTTCTGGCTCCTTCAAATGCCTGAAGTTTGAAAACCCCAAAATTAACAGATGGTTCTTCAGTGCCATGGCTTATCGCCAAGCCCTCCCTTGGATCTGTTAGGTTAGTTTATTCACTAGTAATCAAAACCAGAGTTCAGGCATTCCTTGGTTCCCTCGTTATTGTTACTTAAAATGCTTCAGAATTCAACCCAAAAGTTCTTAAATGCTTTCCATAAGGCTTATTCCACAATGGTGATATTTAACTAAACACCATGCACTTTAAATTATGACAGAAATAGACATTAATGTTAACAATCTTTCTCTTAGAAACTGTAAATGAAGGGGGAAACTTTGATTACTTGCCCAGTATGCACTGGTTTGTGGCTTTATCTGTTCACATTCACATCACTTTCATCATTTGCTTAAGAAAGAAACATCTCATTCCAGCAGTTGCTTTTAAAAACAGGCACTGAAATTAAAAGAAAACCCATGGGTTCTTGAAATCCAACATAGATGGAACTGATCTTCCACTGTCTATAGATTTACCAAATCTTATTTGTAAAGCATCTGAGTTTTCCTCATGCTGACTTTATTTTTTCCACCTGAACTCACGGAATCTCAGATTTAACTCTTGAAAATTGGCAAAGTAAGCTGAGTAGACATCTATTTTTGGAGCCTGAGATACAATTGTGTGGAAGCATTGACATAATTCAAACTGTCACCATGTCACGGCAACATCATTCCATTTGATGTTTTGTTTTTGTAATGCACTGCCTATTGGATCAAGATTTTGCCGTAGTGGTAGATAAGATTCAGAGAGTTAATGAAGCATACTCCATTATAGTTAATATCACTGCACCAGTCAATCAGGTGAGTAACAAACTGATCATAAAATATATTTCTCATGCCAATGACCTAAGCAATTGAGTAAGTTGGAGCGATTGACAGAAAAAAAAGTATTAACCTGTATTTATTTTAAAACTTTTTGGATGTCCGAAAGAATTATACAGAAAACAGTATGAAGTCACTATTGCTAAATAGGTAAAATGGTGGCCAATTTGTGCATAGCATGAATATATATATACACAGCAACAAAATAACTGACCAACTTTATAATTAATTTGATTCCGTCAGCTGTACAATCACCCACCACTCTACAAGGTTCTAACTGGTAATTAGTAATTGGTTTGTTATTGTCACATGTATCAAGATACAGTGAAAAACTTTGTTTTGCATGCCATCCATACAAATCATTTCAAAACATCAGGACATTGAGGTAGTACAAGGGAAAAGCAATAACAGAATGTAGAATATAGTGTTACAGTTACCATTACAGAGAAAGTGCAGTGCAGGTAGAAAATAAGGTGCAAGGTCAACAACAAGGTCAATTATAAGGTCAAGAGTTCATCATTATCATACAAGAGGTGCATTCAATAGTCTTATAAAAGCAGGATAGAAGCTGTGCTTGAGCCTGGTGGTACATGCTTTCAATCTTCTGCCCGATGGAATGAAGGAGGAGAGAGAATGTCCAGGGTGGGAGAGATCTTTGATTATGCTGGCTGCTTTTCCAAGACAGTGAGAAGTGTAGACAGAAGTTCATGGAATGGTGGCGTAGTTCCGTGATGGACTGAGCTATGTCCACAACTCTCTGCAGTTTCTTGCAGTCTTGGGCAGAGCAGTTGCCATACCAAGCTGTGATGCATCTGGATAGGATGCTTTCTATTGTGCACCTATAAAAATTGGTGAGGGTCAATGGGGACATGTCGATTTTCCTTACCCTTCTGAGGAATTAGAGGCACTGGTGGGTTTTCTTGGCCATGGTGTCTATGCAATCAGGCCAGGACAAGCTGTTGCCAAAAAGGGTGGGTTCTAATTTAAAAGCACCTCATTTCTGACTCATGTCTTTGTCACACTTCCAAGCCTAACACCTACAGCTCAAAGTCTGCACACTGACAACAATGCAGAAACTGTTGATGCCCAAGGGATAAAATGAGCTGTAGCAGCACAGGTAATATAAAAATAATAGAATGGGTGAACATTAAAAGGTGTGAGGTGATATACATTAATACAGGCATAAAGAGAGAACTTTGAGGAGGATGCAGGAATAACAACATGGGGCTGTTTGTAAATACATTGTTGAAAGTGGCAGATAAACAAAATAGTTAATGTACAGTATCTTGTATACTGGGTTCAATAAATACAGCTGCAGAGTATAAATGCATGGAAATTTCATTAAACTATATAAAACACATATCAGCCCCAGCTGGAGTACTGTGTATAATTCTGTGAACTGCATTCTAGGAAATAAATGAAGTCTTTGGCATGAGTGCAGAAGAGATTTACTGGAATGTTTCAGGGGATGAGGAACATGAAAAGACTGGAAAAGCTTGGGTTGCAATTCTTATAGAAGGCAAAAAAAAGTTTATAGAAATGTTCAAAATCATAAGGGGTTTAAATAGTTTCAAAAGTGTTGTCTGAAATTTCAATCATATAGCTCTGTTTATTTCAGTGCAATGCGATTGAAAATGTAACATTCCTTACCTTCCATTCTTCAGGCCACTCCCCTATCCACCAATCTCACCCTTGCCCTTGACTCCTTAATCACCCTTGGCTCCAACTCCTGATTACCTACCATCCCAAACTTCCCAAACTCAACCCCCAATATCCATCTCCCCAGTGGAGTCCTAGACTCAACCTCACTCCCACCATTCCTACCAACAAGGTGCACCATTCACTGCACCTCTCTCCACCCTGGTCCCAACTGACTACCTTCTGACACTAACACTGCCCCCCACCACCCGCAACACTTGCAAACTCAAATTAGTCTTAGAATGGCCTTGGACTACAACAAAGACTGTGATTGAAATGCCATGCAAAATCAATACGATGCACATTTAACAAAGCCAAACTGTTTGCACAGCTGGGAGGTTCATAACCAGAGGACACAGATTTAAACTGTTTGATAAAAGTACCAGGAGGTGATATAAGGAAAACTGTTTTTATTCCCCTAATCATTAGGATACAATGCAATGCCCAATAGGCTGATAAATGCAGATTTAAAAGCAGTTTTCAAAGGCGGGAGAATTGTAAGGGAAGGAGAAATTAAGGAAAAAATGTTAGTTGTTAGTTGCCTCTCCTAAAGATTCAGTGAAGGCTCAAAGGGCCAAATATCTCCTTCTGAACCAGTCCTAAGCTGTCCAATGTCAGTCTGCCAGCCAGTTGCAACCTCACTCCCTGCAATTTAGAGGCCTCTTGGGGTGCTATTGGGAAATACAGTTTGTTGGAGCCCCTGAAAAGGAAAAGGTATCCAGAAGACCGACATGAAGGGAATGCACAGGGTAAATAGTTTGCTCTTTAAGCTAAATAGTTGTTTAAATGACCGATCAAAAAGTTGTTGAATTACAGTTAAAATGATTGGTCCTCATTTGTAAAGTGGGAATTAGATCTGTTGCCTCATCAGTCACTGAGATCAGGAATTGTGTGTGGGTAGGAACAGTGCCTGGCACTTAGTGGGAAGAAGGATTAGAAGGCAATCAGTGATCAAAGGATTTCACTGGTATCAGGAGTAGGCTAGGGCTGGGAGGCTCAAAGGCACCTTGCAGGGCATGACAGAAGGGTGCCCCTGGTCCTCCGAGTCAACAAGGAATCGGTGGCTCATGCCTTGGTTCTGCTGTTGGGCTGCAGACGATGCCAAACTACACCTGACTTTTGGACACGATCATACGCAAAAGTCACCATCAAGCCGCCAACTTTGAATGCAAAGAAGATTGACATTCTACAGTACTGCCCATCTAGTCATGAATGATGGTGGACAATTAAACAGCTAACAAAAGCAGGAGGCTCCGAGACCATTCCCCATCCTCAACACAGATATCAGGAATTCCTCAGGATCAGTTTCTTATACCCAAGTATCTAATTTTGCTTCATCAAAGATCTTCCTTCCATAATAAGTTGGAAGGGGGGATGTTTGCAGATGATTGCACAATGTTCAATTCCATTTGCAATTTCTCAGCAAACGAAGCAATCCATGGCTGCATGCATCAAGACGTAGATGACATTTACTCCCAAGGTGGCAAGTCATATTAATCACCTTCCTTTGATGGTTACTTGCATATTCATCACTGAGTCCCCTACTATTAACAAGCTGAGAGTCACTTTTGGCCAATCACTCACCTGGACCAATCATATAAGTACTCTGGCTACAAGAGCAGGTCAGAGTCTAGGTATCCTCCAGACATCTCAATCTTTCTTTCCACCATCCACAAAGCACAAATCAGGATTTTGATAGATTCTACTTGCCTGTATCAGTGCAGCTCCAACAACTTTCAAGAAATTTTACTACATCTAGAACAAAGTACCTCCATCCCCATCCCCAACCAGTACTTCATCCACCAACCTAAACATTCATTTCCTCAACCACAGGGAGTTTTCCTTCATGATGCATACCATAATGATTCAGAGATATATTGCAGGTCCTTCACCCTAGACCCCAACCACCAGCATCGTGGAAGTACCTCCATCAAATAACTGCTTAGGTTCAAAAAGGCAGGTGGTCACCACCTTCTCAAAGGAATTGGCGATGAGCAGTAAATGCTGACCTTGCCATTAACCTACACCTTCCAAAAGAAATGAAACAGAAATGATTCCCAGCTACCAGAGGGAGAACTTTGGGAAAATCCAAATCCAGGGGAGAAATTTGTACTCAGTGGAAGAGAAACAAACTACTCCTGATCGATGAAGCCCATTGTCAACTCTTCCTGAATGCAACTCTTCATGGATGATGAGGGATAAAATCCTACCATCGTCATTAAGTCATAATTGAATATTTGGAAGAGAATTGGAAAATTGGTATGAGAACAGAAAATACTGGAAATACTCATCAGATCAATCAGAAACCACAGAGAAAATAATAGGTTAAATTTTCAAAAAAATGACCTTTCAAAAGATCTGCTGAGTGTTTCCAGCAGCAACAATCTGCTGGAAAAACTGAACTCAGCAGGTTGAGCTGCTGAGTTCTTCCAGCAGATTTTTTGTTGCTCCAGATTCCAGCATCTGTAGTCTCTTGTGTCTCCTCTCTCTGCTGAGTGTTTCCAGTATTTTCAGATTAGATTTCAAACATCCATAGTACTTTCCTTTAGTGTTGCTGATCAGGATACAAAAGGAACAGATTATTTAACCCCTCAAACCTGGTCCATCATTAATGAGATCATGGCTGGTCTGTGATCTTCCTCAAAGAAGTGCAGCTGGTAAATTGTAGTACCAAACCACCTGGTGATGAATTGCCAAATGTCAAACAGAATGACGGTGGAGTGGGAACAACTGGCCTTAAAGTCTGTATTGAACATGGAGAAGCTGTTAGTTAGACTCACACCTACAGAAAAGCTACTCTGGGAAGAAACCTAGATGTTATTAAGAAATAGCACCTTCAGTGGACTGAAGGAAAACAAAGACCAGATGTGACAGTTTAATGAGGAAGGCTTTCCCTCGTGACTATCTTCAGCAAGGGGGTAAACACCTTCCAAGCTTGTAAACAAAACTGGAGTCAACACAAAGGAAAAATGTTCCTTATATTTGCCGCAAGGGGGATCCAAGATTAAAGAGAGTATAATACTCCTGTGAGACTAACAAGTACATTGCAATTTCAGTTCTAGTAATGTTAGTGCTGCTATTTTTTGGAATATTGCTCCTAAAATGGAGGTTTATATACCTGAGCAAGGGTTACAGACAGTGTGTATTGCCATAGCAATATGTGAAATTGAATTCAATAAAATCTGATAGTTTTTACACTTGCACCAGAAGAACGGTCAAATACTACTGGAGTTTTGGAAAGCCACAACTCATTGACCAAAATATTTCAGGGACATAAACTTGTCACTCCAAACCAGTTTGATATACAAGTCACTAAGTTAATGCTGGACCTTTATTTAAGAACAGCAGCAGGGATAAGCCAGGGAACAACAGGCCAGTGAGCCTTATATCAATGGTGGGAAAGTTACTGAAAGGAATTCTGAGAGACAGGATTTATTTGCATTTGGAAGGGCAAGGACTGATTAGGGATAGTCAGCATGGCCTTTTGCATGGGAAATCATGTTTTAATTGTGTTTCTTACTTGTAAAAATTGTGTATAACATGCTTAATTTATGTTTTTCTTGTGAACGCTGCTTACCTGATGCTATGTGCCTGTGATGCTGCTGCAAGTAAGTTTTTTATTGCACCTGTGCATACATGTACTTGTGAGTATGACAATGAATTCAATTTTGACTTTGAATTTGATTGAGTTTTTTGAAGAGGAAATCAAGAGGATTGATAAGGGCAGGGTGGTAGACAATGTCTATGTGGACTTTAGAATCAGAATCAGGTTTATTATCACTAACATATATCGTGATATTTGTTGTTTTGCGGCAGCAGTACAGCGCAAGACATAAAGACATAAACATTACTATAAGTTACAAAAATAAATAAATAGTGCAAAAGAGGAATAATGAGGTAATGTACATGGGTTCATGTACCATTCAGAAATCTGATGTCGGAGGGGAAGAAGCTTCTCTTGAAACATTGAGTGAGGGTCTTCAGGCTCCTGTACCTCCTCCCTGATGGTAGTAGCGTGAAGAGGGCATGTCCCGGGTGGTGAGGGTCCTTAATGATGGATGCTGCCTTATTGAGGTATCGTCTCTTGAAGATGTCCTTGAGGGAGGATTGTGCCCGCAACGGAGCTGGCTGAGTCTACAACTCTCTGCAGCCTCTTTTGATCCTGCACATTGGAGCCTCCATACTAGCTGGTGATGCAACCAGTCAGAAGGCTCTCCACTTTACATCTGTAGAAATTTGCAAGAGTCTTTGGTGACATACCAGATCTCCTCAAGCTTCTAATGAAGTAGAGCCATTGGTGTGCCTTATTCGTGATTGCATCAATGTGTTGGGCCCAAGATAGATCCAAGATAAATTCAGAAAAGCCTTTGACAATGTCCCGCATGGTAGGTTGGTCCAAAAGGTTAGATCACATGGGATCCAGGGTGAACAAGCCAATTTATACAAAATTGACTTGGTGGAAGGAGTCAGAGGGTGCTAGTGGAGGGTTGTTTTTCAGATGGGAGGCCTATGACCAGTGGTACACCTCTGTTGTTTGTCATTTATATTAATGATTTGGATGAGAATGTAGATGGTGTAATTTGTAACTTTGTCGATGACATCAAAATTGGTGGTCTAGTGGACAGTGAAGAAGGTTGTCTAAGGATATTGATCAACTGGGAAAGTGGGCAAGGGAATGGTAGATGGAATTTAACTTGGAGAAGTGTGAAGTGATGCATTTTGGTAAGTTAATCCAGGGCAGGCCAGGACATACACAATGAATAGCAGGGCCCTAGGAGTGCTGTTGAACAGAGAGACCTTGGGATTCAAGTACATAGTTGTCTGAAAGTGGCAACACAGGTAGACAAGGTGGTGAAGAAGGTGTTTGGCACACTTACATTCATCAGCCAAGGCAACGAGAACAAGAGTCAAGACATTATGTTACAGTTATATAACACTTTGGTGAGACAGCACTTGAGAATATTGTGTGCAGTTCTAATCACCACACTACAGGAAAGATGTGATTAAGCTAAAGAGGGTGCATAAAGGATTCACAAGGATTAAAGGACTTGAGTTATTAGGCAAAATTGGATACACTGGGTCTGTTTTCACTGAAGCAAAGGAGGCTAAGAGATGACGTGATAAAGGTATATAAAATTATGAGATGCGTAGATTGGATAGATAGCCAGTGTCTGATTCCCATGGTAGAGATGTCTAAAATTAAACAGCATAGATTTAAGCTGAGAAGGAGGAGGTTTAAAAGGGATCTAAGGTGTAAATTTTTCACTAAAAGAGTAGTTAGTATCTGGAATGAGCTGCCAGAGGAGCTGTTGGAGGTTGTTACAGTAACAACATTTAAGAGCCATCTGGACAGGTACTTGAATGAGCAAGGTATACGGGGATGTGGAATTAACACGGGCATGAAAGGTGGTTGGCAGAAGGGCCTGTTTCCCGCTGTACAGCTATGACTCTACAACTCCAGTCCAATGCACTTGATTCTTAATTCCTCCGAGCTCACTTGGGGCTACTTATATAAAACAAAATGCTTTGCTACCATCATCTATATAACAGGAAACAATAAAGAAAATTCTTTACTCAACATGAATAGGCTACCCAACCAGGAATGTGTAATCGTAAATAGGATTGCTGATACCTGCTTTTTTTTATCCGAGCATAGTTTCTCTCATTTGATGTGTGTTTTATTGCAAAGGCAATGGGCTTCTCATAGCCATTCTCCATAATGTGGCTTATAACTGCCACCCCATCCCCACAGCTCCAAAACTGGAGACGTCACAACTGAGTTTCCATGTGTAAGCAATGTCAGAGCATACCAGGAAGGACTGACTGTTAAGACTTTTCCTAAACAGGTCTGACATATTCTGTTAGTTTTTGTTAGTACCATGGCAGTGTCTGGTAGAAACCTGGCATAGTGTTGGGAAAGATCAAAGTTGGGTGGCAGTTCTGGGTTTTCTAACCTTCACAATGACTTCTGCCACTGTCTTGACAAGCTGTATGCTGTTTGCATTTGCCTTCAGGGACATACAACTCACTTCTTTCTATACAAAGGTGCATTTACTCTTCTGGAGCTTAACATTAGTCTCATGAGGCCTTCTGAATGCCTCTACAAATATTCAGAGTTTCTTCTTCGATGACAATTGCAATTGATCACAGAAAAGGAAAATGTTGGATTACTTTGTCCACGGTAGCCTAAAGTATTTTGGGGCTTCATGACTTTATGCATCTAGGTTCATAAATGAAGCTCACTATGGATGCTGATCATTAGAAAATATTGACTTTCTCTATCCACACTTAATTGTATGTATGTGTGGGACAGGTCCAACTTGGTAAACATCTTGAAGAAGAAAAACATTATGATGCTGGAGGAACTCAGCAGGCCATGCGTGTTTTCAAGCTTTTGTGTCTTCTGCCTGATGGAAGGGGGGAGAAGATAGAATGACCGGGTTGGGGGGGGGGTGTGTTCTTGATTACATTGGCTGCTTTCCGGTGGCAACGGAAAGTGTAGACAGAGTCCATGGAGGAGAAGCTGGTTTTTGTCATGGACTGAGCTGTGTCCACAACTATCTGCAATCTCTTGCGATCTTGGGCAGAGCAGTTGTCATACCAAGCCATGATGTATTCAGATAGGATGCTCTCTATGATGCATCTATAAAAATTGTTGAGGGTCAACAGGGACATGCTGAATTTACTTAACCTTCAAGGAAGTAGAGGCGCTGGTGTGCTTTCTTGACCATAGCATCTACATGGTTGGACCACGACAGATTGTTGATGGTATTTACACCTAGGAACTTGATGCTCTCAACCATCTCCACTTCAGCACCATTGTTACAGACAGGTGTGTGTACTCCACTCTGCTTCCTGAAGTCAATGACCAGCTCTCTTGTTTTGCTGACATTGGGGGAAAGGTTGTTGTCTTGATACCATGCCACTAGGCTGTCTATCTCCTTCTTGTACTCTGTCTTGGCATTATTTGAGATCCAACTGACTGCGGTGGTGTCATCTGTGAACTTGTAGATGGAGTTAGAGCAGAATTTGGCCACACAGTCATGAGTGTATAGAAAATAAAGTAAGGGACTGAGGACACAGTCTTGAGGGGCACCAGTGTTAAGGATAATTGTGGCGGAAGTATTGCTGCCTATCCTCACTGATTGCGGTCTGTTGATCAGGAAGTCAAAGATCCTGTTGCAGAGGAAGGTGCTGAGTCCTATGTCCCAGAGTTTGGAGATGAGTTTGTTTGGAATTACAGTATTGAAGGCGGAGCTGTAGTCAATAAATAGGAGTCTGATGTAGGTGACTTTCTTATCCAGATGCTCCAGACATGAGTGCAGGGTAACTAATTTTAGAGGGTAATTAGCTCAAAACTTCCCAAACCTGTGCTAAATACTGAGGAAGTGCAAGAGCATCCACTGATTAAAATTGACCTGAATATATTTCTGGAGAAAGAAAGGAGTGCAAAACAAGTGAAAATGCAAGTAGATGTGCTCTGGTCTTAAAGGGGGATGAAACTTCAATGGTTTTGCTTATTTAAAAAAAATCTCTAGCTATCACTTGCAGAAAAAAGAACAAATTTTATCCAGCCTCTTCTGTTTTTAATCTAACACTTGCCTGGTTTGACAAGGAGCCCCAGTGGATCAACAGCCTACCCAAAATTGTCAGATTTCTCACTTAAAAGAGCTGTGTTGTGGCAAGATGAAATATAGTGAAATTGCTAGCTTAAGGCTTGACACCAAGCACCAAACTAACTTGAAAACAAGCTGATAATATATCTGTTTGTGAATGCAAATTTGCATGTATGTGCGTGTGGGTGTAAACTACATCATACATTGTGGGTCACTGAAATAAGAAGCCCTGTCATGAGAACATGTCAGCAACAGGGTGACCACCTGCATGACACAACCCTACTGCACCTACTGTGTTTTCTATCACCATGCTAAGCCTACTGCATTGAATGGCAGGATGAAACAACTGCTAACACCTGAAGAGATTGTTTATACCAATCCAGCACAAGGAGTATGAACTGTTTATGTTGACACCTTGTCCCACTGTGTGATTTAGACCTCTGGAGGATTGGCTATATAAAGAAATCCATACACAACTAATCTACTTGCTAATTCAAACTAAATACTGTTGGAAAGGTTATTAAATAATCACAGCATGAATCTATAATTAGTAATTTTCATCAATTACAACCAAAAAATTAAGCTCTTTTAATCTAGATCCTTCAACTCACTCTGCTTTAAGAAAAAAAACCTTAGGGAATATCTCAAAGTTATGAACATGTTTCAAATGTGTAGTTTTGTACTCATGACTGGTTACTTTTATTTTTCAGCAAGTACATTTAAATTAGAAGATTCTTCTTGGTCACCTGTAAGTTCCTGAGTAGTTCCATGAATTTGTCTTGTGATGGTGGGCAGAGATATTAACAGAATAAACATCCTAAATCATTTTACAAGGTAAAAGCAAAAGCATAAAACATCCACCTAGGGAAATGAGCTTGAAGGGAAAGTCAGCAATATCTTGTCAGCTCTAGATTGGGATGAAATGCTAACAAGACCATCCCGTGACATGGAAGTACAAAACCACCTCTGTCCCAGGTACACAGCAGCCAGACATTAGATTACTTAATAACCTTTCCAATAATATTTAACCCCTCCAATGGGGAATGACCATGAAGGTGCACCAAGACCAGAGAAATGTTAAACTTTATAACACATAATGTTCCCATTTGCCCCAACAAACCCAAGTAACCACTCTGGGAGGGTCATTGCCCTTGTATCTATTAGAAGCTTTTATCATATACTTATCCACTTTCCTTTTAAAAGTAATTAATTGCCCACATCCACCTTTGACCTTGAATGAGAGTTCCACGTCATAACAATCGTCACTTTTAAATATTCTTTCAGTGATAGTTTAAAGCATTTAGTTACTAACTTTGTAACAAGTGGAAATAGATCTTCAGTGTTTATCTCATCAAAGCTCATCATAATTTGTTTATATAAAATCACATTCATCAATTTAGGATTTACAGAGCCCATTCTGGACCTAAATTTTAGTGCTGTCTTCATTTCTCATATTGATTGTTTGACCTTTTAGTTGTCTGGGGTACCTTCCTGACACAGTCAGTGGGCTGATTATTAGTCCGGGTGGAGATCCTGGGTCAGGTGTTGAAGGTAACTAAAAAAAAAGCTGCCTAAAAAAAGTAAAAAGTATTTTTAATTCTGTGTTTTTCATGACTTCGGAAAGTTCTGGCTCAACATTAACTACAGGTCACTAATCATCCGGGCTTGTATCACTCTCAGTATTTCCTCCCTTTCCCACTTATTGTAGTTGCATAAGAGCAAAATTACCACGTTCAGTACCAGTAAAACCCTTCAAGTTGCTTTCATGGCAGTTCACCAATTCTATAGAGATATGATCTCAGCTTTATGGCAGTATAGACTACCATGTAGAGGAATTGTTACCTTGAATTTACTTGGAGTACTGTGTACAGTTTTGGTCACCCTGTAATAGTGATTAAACTGGAAAGAGTGCAGAAAAGATTTACAAGGATACTGCCTGGACTAGAGGGCCTGAGTTATAGGGAGAGGTTGGCCAGGCTAGGTCTTCATTCCTTGGAACGTAGGAGAATGAGGAGTGACCTTATACAGGTATTTAAAATTATGAAAGGCATAGATAAGGTGGATGGTAACAGCCTTTTCCCCAGGATAGGGGAATCCAAAACTAGGGGGCATAGGTTCAGGGTGAGAGGGGGAAGATTTAAAAGGGACCTGAGAAGCAACTTTTTCACAGAGGGTTGTGGGTTTATGGAATGAGCTGCCAGAGGAAGTAGTTAAGGCAGGTACAATAGTATCATTTAAGTAGCACTTGGATAGGTACATGGAGGGGAGGGGCTTGGAAGATATGGGCCAAATGCAGGAAATTGGGACTAGTTGGGTGGACAAGGTGGTTAGAATGGACTGGTTGAGCCAAAGGGCGTCTATCTGTGCTGTATTGCTCTATGACTCTATGGAATGTCATGGAGTCAAAGGGAACATTAGGTCCAAAGTCACTGGTGCAGTGTGAGGAAGTTGGCTTCAAACTACAAAAAAATAACTGAGCGAAAGGTCCATTTTAGTATAAAAGTGAAATAAAGTAGATTCTAAAAATTTGAAATTAGTGTTGAAAATAATGGAAATACTCATTAGATCAGGTAGAATATGTGGAAAGACATACAGAGATTGAAGGAAGTTCCTCTGATAAAGAGTCATTGACCTGAAATGTTAACTCTGTTCCTCTCTCCATAGATGTCATCTGACCTGCTGCTTATATCCAGCATGTTCTGTTCTTAATTCAGATTTCTGGCATCTGCAGTTCCCTCTCTTTCTCCATAAATACTGCCTGACATGTAGGAGTGTTTTCAGCACTTAATAATCAATTTAAGTGAATTTGGTTTAGGGATAAATATAAGTCATGACACCACAAGAATCTCCTACAGACTGTGTCCAAGGATCTTTTAGTTCTTGCAAAGATGAAAGGCAACAGGTGACTCTTCCAAATGAATCATCAACCTTGGCAAGATCCTCATAATGCTGGAGTGGGTTTTGAATGTACAGCCCACTGTATCAAAGTAGTGAAACCACTGACCCAAGGCTGATACCTTTTGATCACCTTTTGTTGATTTCCATTTTCTAAATGGTGAGAGACTGGAATGTCAGTGTTCAGTGGGACCTGGGTAACTTAGTACACACTGCAAGCTAACATGCAGGAACAGCAGGTGATTAGGAAGGCAAACAATACGTTGACCTTTATTACAAGAGGCTTTTAAGTACAAGAGTAAAGAAGGCTTACTGCAATTATATTGCACCCAGTGAGACCACACCTGTACAATTGTGCACAGATCTGGTCTCCCCACCCAAGGAAAGATATACTTTCAACGGAAAGTGTGCAATGAAGGCTCACCAAGTTGATTCTGGGATGGGGGAAACAGTATTTTGAATAAAAACTAAGCAGACTGGACCTATACTCTCAAAATTTTAAAAGAATAGGAGGTGATTTCATTGAAATGTACAAAATTCTCATGTCCACTTGACAAGGTAGGGGTAGGGCTCTCCCTAACTGGGGCATCTAAAACCATGGGTCACTATTTCAAAATAAGGGGTCAGCAGTTCAGAACTGACATGACAAGAAATTTTTTCACCAAGATGACATTGAATGTTTTGAATTCTCTACCCAAGACCCAGTTGCTTAGTAAATTCAAGGCAGACATCAAAGGATGTGAGATAATACAGAAACATTGTGCTGAGGTTAAGTGTCAGTCAGGATCTTACTGAATGGTGGAGCAGGCACAGGGGGGCCAAAGAGCCTCCTCCATCTTCTGTTTCTTGTGTATATTCTTATGTTCTCTGTTCTAATTTGTCTTTATACCAAAGACGTCTCATGACTTCCTGATAGACCCTAACATATAATGGTAGCATTGTTTTGAGGGCCAAATAACTGCTCAACAATGCATGGATTATAGGAGCTATGGACATATTGGCTTCTGTTCTGAGAGCTTCTTTGTCTTGCTCTGACTCAGTTTGAAGCACACAAGAAGAGATTACTGCAGTGTATACCCATCTTTCTAATTTTAGTTCCAGCAATCAAAATAAGACAATTCCCTTTGAATCTTTCCTGAAAGACAGAATGTGAATGGCCTTTATTGGTTATATTTGTTGGTAGTTGGTAATTAGTTTATTATTGTCACATGTACCAAGGTACAGTGAAAAACTTTGTTTTGCATGCAGACCATTTCATTACATCAGTACATTGAAGTAGGGAAGAGCAATAACAGAATGCAGAATAAGCTGTTACAGTTACAGAGAAAGTGCAGTGCAGGCAGACAATAAGGTGCAAGGCTATGAGGAGGTAGATTATGAGTTCAAGAGTCCCTCTTATTGTACAAGAGGTCAGTTTAATAGTCTTATAACAGCGAGGTAGAAGCTGTGCTTGAGCCTGGTGGCACATGCTTTGAGGCATTTGTAACTTTTGCCCAATGGGAGGAGGGAGGAGAGAGAATGTCCTTGGTGGGTTGGGTCATTCATTATATTTACTGAGGCAGCGAGGTATAGACAGAGTCCATGGAGGGGAGGCTGGTTTTCCTGATGTACTGAGCTGTGTCCACAACACTCTGCAGTTTCTTGCGGTCTTGGGCAGAGCAGTTGCCATACCAAGCCGTGATGCATCGATAAAAGGGGCAAAATAAGTGCAAGGTAAAGATTACTTATTTGCACAATATAATAATTGCATGATAATTTGAAGTGGTTAAATATACTTATTTTTTAATTAAACATGCAATGACAGAAAGTCATATATTCACCACTGCCAGAAAAATTCTTCAATGTGTAAAAGAGGGGTGATGGGCTTTTTCCCAGCCCATGTGCATCAGAAACCCATCAGAGAAAACAATGAATCCTTTTAAGTGAACCCAGTGAAAAATCTATCCTTTTAAGTGAACCCAGTTTCAAATGAACATGTGCCCACAGGATGAGATCACATCAAAATCAATACAATGTTGCACTCACTTCTTCATCTCACTTTTGTGAGATGTCCTACAAGGATCAGTTCTGGGACCTCTGCTTTTCGTGATTTTTATTAATGACTTGGATGAGGGGGTAGAAGGGTGGGTTGGCAAGTTTGCAGATGACACAAAGGTTGGTAGTGTTGTGGGTAGTGTAGAGGATTGTCGAAGATTGCAGAGGGACATTGATAGGATGAAGAGCTGGGCTGAGAAGTGGCAGATGGAGTTCAATCCGGAGAAGTGTGAGGTGATACACTTTGGAAGGACAAACTCCAAGGCAGAGTACAAAGTTAATGGCAGGATTCTTGGTAGTGTGAAGGAGCAGAGGGATCTGGGGGTTCATATCCACAGATCCCTGAAAGTTGCCTCACAGGTGGATAGGCTAGTTAAGAAAGCTTATGGGGTGTTAGCTTTCGTAAGTCGAGGGATCGAGTTTAAGAGCCGCAAGGTAATGATGCAGCTCTAGAAAACTCTGGTTAGACCACACTGTGTCCAGTTCTGGCAGCCTCATTATAGGAAGGATGTGGAAGCGTTGGAAAGGGTGCAGAGGAGATTTACCAGGATGCTGCCTGGTTTAGAGAGTATGCATTATGAGGAGAGACTAAGGGAGCTAGGGCTTTATTCTTTGGAGAGAAGGAGGATGAGAGGGGACATGACAGAGGTGTACAAAATATTAAGATATAAAAATAGATAGAGTGCTGCCTGGTTTAGAGAGTATGCATTATGAGGAGAGACTAAGGGAGCTAGGGCTTTACTCTTTGGAGAGAAGGAGGATGAGAGGGGACATGACAGAGGTGTACAAAATATTAAGATATAAAAATAGATTGAGTGGACAGCCGGCGCCTCTTTCCCAGGGCACCAATGCTCAATACAAGAGGGCATGGCTTTAAAGTAATGGGTGGGAAGTTCAAGGGAGATATCAGAGGAAGGTTTTTTACCCAGAGAGTGGTTGGGGCATGGAATGCGTTGCCTGGGGCAGTGGTGGAGGCAGGTACATTGGTCAAATTCAAGAGATTACTAGACAAGCATATGGAGGAATTTAAAATAGAGGGATATGTGGGAGAAAGGGGTTAGATAGTCTTAGGCGAGGTTTAAAGGTCAGCACAACATTGTGGGCCGAAGGGCCCATATTGTGCTGTACTGTTCTATGTTCTATGTTCACTCAGAGCAAAATCGTCACTTTGTTGCTGGGTTAGAACTGAGAGATGTTGTCACAGGAAAATTTACCCGGTGCTACCTTAGCAATGTGACTGACATGAGAGTGCATGATGCTCCTCACAAGTTGTCTAAAATAGGAAAAATATCATGCATCCATTACCAACATAAAGGAGCCCCAAATTTTCTACAAATCGAACCCAGAAAACAACCATACTGGTATGAAACAGTTAAGATTAGCACAACACACACTCACTTCAACAATAGAACTGAATGGCCCTGTTAAATCCTGACCGTTGTTCTCTAATCATTTTAATGATATGTCTTTTACTCAAATGCCATGCTTAATGACTTTTTTTTACTATAACTGGTTTCCAATATTTAATGATCTGGTTATTAGTATAAAGTTTAATGCCCTTTTATTGCAAAGCTGTAGGATTAAGTTCCTTAACGTGCAATTATAGTGATCCTTTGAGCAGTGGTAACGATGATTAGATATTTTTCTCTGATGATCTTCAATTAAACAGTGGCAGCCATGCTATTCAGTCACACATTGTTGCCTATAGTTGCATAGATGTATAAAGTTAATGGCTTGGAAGGGGTAGAAATGTATAGATTGGACCTTAACAAAAAAAAATTTGAGAAGGTTCTTTTGTTAATTTGTTGCAGCTCATTGTTAGACATTTAATACGCAAATTGATTTCCTGTCTTGGAGTGAGGAGCTGATTCTTAATGTGAGATTGCACAAACAGTGGAATTAGATCACGGCCTACTTGTATGTTTATCTTCACTTTACTGAACCTTAGTCCAGGTTCGCCCCTTTCTCTATCTTCAATATCATCATTCTCCAGGCAAAACCCAGCTGAAAGATATGTATGCCAAGCTAGGTTTTCAAACAAGCTGACTAGTCTCAATTAACTCATCTAAGTGGTCCTTGCCTGACCATGATCTGAAAAGTAAGCTTAACTTGGTGCACTGAAGAGGCAGCCGAGGTTTTGAGATCAAGCCTTTGGGATGAGTCTTGAGTCAGCAATTTTCTGACTCTCCCTTCTGGAGACCATCTCCAGAGATTGGAGGACATAATTTGGGCTAATACTACAGCACAGGACTGAGAGAGAGCTAAGCCACAGGAGCTGCCATTTTTCAGTGGAGCCATCTGAATTGACACCCCATCTGCCACTTCTGATAGAAGTGCAAGATCCCATGATAAAATTTAGAAGGGGGTCAAAAACAGCAGCCATAGATTTAAAGTAATTGGTAGAAAGTGTAGAGGAGAAAGAAAGAACAACATTTTCATCCAAATGCTGGTGGAGGCCCAGAGCACAATGCCTGCAGAGGCAAAGACTCTTACTTCACTTGGATCTGTACTTGAAGAGCTGTAACCTACAGGACTAAGCTGAGTAGCTTTTACCTCAAGTGGCAAGGACACCATGAACAAAATGACCTCTTTCTATGCTGTAAAGTTTCTATGTATCTATGTGTTTAAGGAATAGCATAATAGGCCTCCCTAGTATTTGATTAGTGCTTATCCCCAAGCCAACATTACTAAAACAGATTATTGAGTCATTATCACAATGCTGGGACTGAGACACTGCCACCATCCCAAAAAAATATCTGGAAACCCCTTGTTCTGTTTGATTTTGTTCAACAAAGGTTTTATGCACTTTAGTATTTGTTTACAAATTTCCCACTAAATCTGCTTGTTTCATATTAACACAGCACAAAATTTACTCTCTGTATTTAACCTGTGACATTTCTTTTTCCCCATTAATCCTTCTATAAATGTCAGCCCAGTGAATGCCAAATATAGACAGTGGGTTTCAATTAAGGTTGATTTCATTTTCTTGCTTCTAATTCTGTGGCTGCTGATTGTCTTTAGCCACAGTTACCAGCAGCTTTCCCTTGCAAATCTCTTCCAGAGCCTTTTGGATGTTTCTAGCCTTTCATACTGTTTTCCCTTCTCCAAACTTAACCCAATGAAAGACCAGGTGGCTGGCAGTAGTAAAAAATTTCCAACACATTTAAAGGACAGATCTTAGTCTTAACATCAAATAGATTATCACTACTATGACTGTCCAAAAGATGGTCAGTCACTGGATCATTCAGCTGGATAGCTATGGATATGCTCATCCATGACATTGTCTATTGCATTTCCCTGTGAATTATGTTCTCCCACCCAATACACAAACTCTTGAGCAATCTACAATGGAGGACAGCACCTGACACAGTCCCAGTGTTGGCATCAGATCCCACTGGATTTCTGAGCCTTTATTCAAATAAAGTTAACAGGACGGCACATCTAACATGCTTGAGCACAGCTGGGCCACATACACTGGAAAGGTTCCCAAATACCATGTCACGGGGGACTAGAACATCTCAGACAGATAATCTACTGCTTCTTCATCTCTCCTCCCACTAAAAATCCCAAGATGGCAGCGAAGTGGTTTATTCAACTGATCTGTTACCCCAGACAGCCTGAGGATTGGCCACGATAACCATGAAGCTACCAGAAAATCAGACTGACTCAATGAATTTGACACACATAGCAGTTTATCATTTGAACAAGAGCAACATGTAAGTCACTCCTTTCCAGCTGCTGACAACAGAAGAAGGCATAGTGTGAATGAACACGGGTCAGTGCAAACATCTGGTGTGCTACATCCAGTAAAGAATAACTGATGTTCTTTCTAAAGTGTTTAAAATATTTCACTGTGGATGAGAGATGGTACTTTCTAAAGTGTCAAGATCCTCATTAATAAAATCAATGGAAGTAATGTATTCATTGGAATTATTTTCCAGGCTTGCAGAATCAAAATCATGCTCATTCCATTTGACTTTGATTCAAATAGGTCTGAAATTCATTACCTAATTATGTTATGTTAAGTACCCTTTCACTGTGCTGGTTTTGAAATACATTATGCTTCAAAATCAACAGTAAAGCACAATGGGTTAATGCAGTGTCATGCTGAGCTGTACAATACCAAAAGTCTCAGAGCTTAATCCTTGGCCTTAGCTGATATTCAACATATAACTGGTACTAATAGATAGAAGATCCACAATAACTGTAACTATTAATAATATTATAATCCACCAAAATTCACAATTTAACTGTTGCCAAAATCTTTTGACAATGTTCAATAAAACTCTTACAAAATTCTAAAAATGTCAGTATGAGGAAGCCTTTCATCCTTTGGTGGTATTAGTCCCAGTCTCCAGGTGCCCTTCTCATCTTCCCTCTCCCTCCTGAGCCCATGTCCCCAGTTCTGTCCTACTTTTCCTCTCAGGATCCCATTTCCAATGCTTATTCACCAGTGAGCCTCATTCCTCTACCTACCATCTTTCCCCATCCTTATCTCCAATCATCTCTCCCAAAGCCAACATCATTCAAACACCAACCTCCCTCTCCCCGAGACTCCATCCATCCATTCTTATTCCACAATACTCATCTGTACATCACTGAGGCCCCATTGCCAGTTTTTCATTGCTCATTTTTAATCTCTTTTGTTGGAAATCAAACATCCCATCTTCAGGATATTGCTGCAGTGGCTCATCAGTGCTGTGCTCTAAGCCCAACCATCTTCAGCTGCTTTAGTAATGAACTTCCTTCCATCAGAAGGTCAGAAAGGTGGATGCTCACTGATGATTGGGCTTCAATGGATGGTTAAGTTCCATTCATAACTTCTAAGCAAATTAAGCAGTCATAAGAACATAAGAAATAGTATGAGCAGCCGTCCAGCACTTTGCAACTGCTCTGCTATTCATCAAGATCAGAGGTGATCTTCTATCTCAGCTATACTTTCCTGCTCTTTCCCCACGTCCCTTTTCTCTTTTCATATCTAGAATACCTATTGAGCTGATTTGAATGAACTCAATGACTCTACAGAGTACAGAATTCCAAAGGTTTACCTCTCTTTGAATTAAGGAATTTCTCCTCATCTCTGTCCTAAGGAGCCTATCCCTTATTCTGAGATTGTGACCCTTTGTTATGGACTCCTCAACCAGTGGAATCAACCTTCCTACATCCACCCCTTGAGCTGTGTATGATTTCTGTCAGTTCCAATGCGAATACAGTCTCAGTCTCCTCAATCTCTCCTCAACAGCAAAGCTGCCATCCCTGGAACCAGTGGTATGAATCTTTATTGCACCACCTCTATAGCAAATACATGTAAGGAGACCAAAACTGGATACAATACGTTGGGTGCAGTCTCACCAAGACCGTTTATAATTGCAGCAAGACTTCCATATTCTGTATTCATATGTTTTCATTGTGAAGGATAAGATATAATTGATAAATCTTAACCTGAAACATTGACTGTCCATTTCCCTCTATAGATGCTGCCTGACCCACTGTGTTCTGCCAGCATCTTGTCCGTTGCTCCAGATTTCAACATCTGCAGTCTTGTGTCAACATTTCAGGAAAAGCTGATAAGTGGCAAGTGACAATTTCACCTCTAAGGTGGCAGGCAATGACCATCCCTAACATGAAAGGATCCAACATGACATTCAATGAGATTGCCATCACTGAGTCCTCCATCATCAACATCCTGGGAGTTAACATTGACTAGAAATTCAAATGAATCAGTTACATCAACTACAAAAATAGGTCAGGGACTAAGTTACCTGTGATTCACCTCCGACACTCCAAAGTTTGCACCATTTCCAAACCAAAAGCTAGGAGCACACCCTCCCAATACCTGGATGAATGTAGCTGCAACAACACACAATAAGCTCAACACCATTTAAGACAATCTGGTTGACTGGTTCCTATCCACCACACTAAACATTCATTCCAATTACCACCAGTCCACAGTGGCAGAAGTGTGTACAAAATGCACTACAGTTATTCACCCAGTCTACTCTGACAGCACCCACAAAACCACGACCTCTACCATCAAGAAGGCAGCAGACAACAATGGACGCATAATTGAAAATGAATTTAAGAAAATAATCTTTCCCTCCAGAAATGCAAGCCCCGAACTCCTGTCATTTGGTCCAGAAACAAAATACTGCAGCAGAAAATAAACAGGAAATGCAGGAACTACTCAGTGGGTCAGATAGCACTGATGATGGCAGAAACAAAGTTAGTATTTCAAGTCATTGACCCATCATCAAGTCCCTGTTCACTTCCTTCCAACCCAACCATCCACATCTCTGTTTCATCTCTTTCATTCTCTCACCACTTTGAAGCATAATTGTTTCTCCACTAGTCAGTCCCATTTCAAGTGACCTGAAATGAGGTAACAGAGTACCGGGCCATTCCATTTTGGTAATTAACAGACTGTAGCGGCTAGCTACACACTACAAAATGAAGACACAGAGTCGCTGGTTCGAAATCAGAAGTCGAATGAACGACAGGGGCACGGTGCGCCTTTAATATCCCAAAACTTCCCGTGCTACAGTCCCTGTGCTGACGTCACGTGCGGATCACCTGACCTTCCCTTGCACAGGCTTTCCTAGTCCGACAATGGGGAAGAAGGAGGGCCCCGCGCCATCTTGGATGGGGCCTCCGACGATATTCGCGACGTCGGGAGCCGGTTCCATGCCGGTGCGGTGAGTCGCTGCAAGACAGACATTTAGCTGCTGCAAAAACAAAAACACTGAATGAACTCAGCCTGTCAAGCAGCATCTCTGGAAAGGGAAAACATTCAACACCGGTCAGGGACCCTTCCTCAGAACCAAAATAGTGACTGGCTCCTCTCTCCACAGATGCTGCAAAGTTCTTCCAGCAATTCTGTTTTTGTTTCAGATTCCAGCATCTGCAGTTATATTTGATTTTGATTAAACACTACCTGCCTGCAGGCTTGCCTGCAACAGTAAATAATGATGGCATCACAGTGCAGAAGTTGCAGTGTTGGTTGGAAGCTCACCATTGTGACACAATATTGAATGGAGATATAGCACCATTCACTTAGCAGTGGTCTGAGAGCAGTGCTTATCTATTGACAGTAGGGCTATTACAAGAGGTGGAGAAGGAATCAGAATCAGGGCTATTATCACACATAGGCAACATACTTATCTGGTGTTTCTCACTCCCTCAGGATGTAACAAAAGACTTATGTACCAAATGATGGACTTCTATGGCCACTGTAACAAAGGAAGAAATGCAGCAACCAGTATGCTTAGAGCAATATTCCAAAAACAATGAGATATTGACCAGATTGTTAGTTTTGGTGAGCGTCTGGTTTGTGCATTCAAACATGGAGCCACAATTCTCTGACTCAGAGCTGAGGGTAGCACCATTCAGAACAAAATGAAGAAATTTCATTTACATTCTGCCTTCCATTGTGTCAGTTGCATTTCAGTACCTCTCACAATCCATGAATTGTTTTTGAGGTGTAATCACAACTGTTACCTAGCCAAAGAAAATACAAATAAATTACAAAGGCGAAAAGGTGAACCTTGAGAGGATTGCGCCATTTAGCGGTATGTGTGAGGCAAAATGTGCCTGGCCCAATTATTAACATGTTAAACACCAGAAAAATTATATTGTGACATATTTGAAAACAGCTTTTTAAGGAAGCCATGTTCAGGCTGAGGAGCCATAGTTTCAGCATCCTGACTCTCTACCTTCCCACTTGTTATCTCCAACAAGGGCTTGGCCATCTCATGGAGTTGTACAGCACGGAAATAGGTCTTTCATCTCAACTCATCCATCCTGACTGACATACCCTATCTGCGCTGATCTCATTTTCTTGCATTTGGCCCATATCCCTCTATACCTTTCATATCCATGTATGTGTCCAAATGTTCATTAAACACTATGATTGTACCTCTGGCAACTTGTTCCATATACCCACCACTCTCTGTGTGAAAAACTTACCCTCAGATCTCCTTTAAAATATTTCTCCACTCACCTTTAACCTATGTCCTATAGTTTCAGACTCCCCTGCCCTTGGAAAAAGACTGTGACTCTCTACCTTACCTATAAGCTGTTATAAACTTCTATAAGATCACCTCTCAGCCTCATTGGCTCCAATGAGAAAACTCCCAGTCTAACCAATCTTTCCTTGTAACTAAAGCCCTCTATTCCTGGCAATATCCTGGTGAATGTCTTCTGCACTTTTCCTAGTGCTACCATATCCTTTATAAAGTGAGGTGACCAGAACTGCATATAATATTCCAAGTGTGGCCTAACCAGCAGCAATGTGATGCCCCAGCCCTTATAATTAATACTCCTGCCTGTGAAGGGAAGCAAGCTAAATGCCTTCTTCACTACCCTATCCACCTGTGTAGCCATTTTCATGGAGTCATGAACTTGCACTCCAGGATCCCTCATACATCAACACTTCTGAATAAACACTGAATTTACTGACATCTAGCCAGTATTAGATAACTCAAAATGCAGAACTTCAAATTTACCTTGATTATATTCCATTGGCCACTGCTCTGCCCAACTTTCCAGCTGATCTATGTCCCTCTGTATCCTTAGGTAACCATTCTCGCTATTTACAACTCCACTAATCTTCATGTCATCAGCAAACTTACTTCTCAGACAACAGACATTCTCATCCAAGTCATTTATATATATTATGACAAACAACAAAGATCCGTGCAGGGCAGGCACAGTAGTGTCGCGGTTAGTGTAACGCTATTACAGCGCCAGCAACCCAGGTTCAATTCGGCTGCTGTCTGCAAGGAGTTTGTACATTCTCCCCGTGTCTGTGTGGGTTTCCTCCAGGTGCTCCGGTTTCCTCCCACATTCCAAGGACATACGGGTTAGGAAATTATGCTATGTTGGCGCCGGAAGCGTGGCAACACTTGTGGGCTGCCCCCAGAACACTCTATGCAAAAGATGTATTTCACTGTGTGTTTCAATCTACATGTGACTAATAAAGATATCTTATCCCAGCACCAATCCCTGTGGTACACTACTGGTTACAGGCTTCCAGTCAGAAAAAACAACCCTCCACCACTACCCTCTGACTCCTATCACCAAGCCATCTGTTGTATAACACTTAATAAATGTTAAATAAACAACGGCTGAAACCATCATTTTAAGCTCAGAATTCATGTTTCTTTTCTAAGATCATGGACTTCTTTAACCTGAGCAGATAGTGCCTTGTGCACATGTAAACAAGTACTGTGACTGAGATATGCAGAATTGGAATGTCAATATCAGCATTCACGAAAAAATACAACAAACTGACAGGATAGTTCATGAGTCTGACAACACTTTGGGCTTGCCTTACCTTTGTTTTCTGTAGCAAAGTTCTGCCCTCCTCCTGAGGACATTGACTCCTGCTAGAGGACAGGGGAATTTGACATGCAACAAATGACGCAGTGATTAGTTATTTTTAAAGCAATTGCTTACAGCTGGCGCAGTATACTAAACAAATATAAATCAGGAGGGTAGTGATTTGGACAACTGCCAGAGCCTATTTGGAAAACAAATTTGGGAAATTTGCCTGGCAGACAGCAGTATTTGTATAAATGCCATGGAAGGGGTAGGAGAATGGGATTAGGGCCACAATCCTCAGGAGCATTCACCCCTCTGATAATTGTTGTGGGCGAGGCCATCAACTTGTAGGACGTCGAGAAAAACGTCAAAAGCAGGCCAAACTTAAAATCTGCTCCAAAATTTTAATACCAGGCCCCTCATCAGCATATGTATGGGACTTAATACCTGGTACTCAGGTCCACTCCAGATGTCAGAATAATGGCCCAAACTAATTTCAGATTAAATGTTTGTTAGACATCCCTGGGACCTAAAATGATGGGTTTGTAAAATGGTTGTCAAGAGGTCCAACATTCCTAGCACTCATTAGGTGATGGATAACTAACAAATCTTTAAGAAGAAGGACTAAAGCCTTTCTTTGCAGCAGAGCCTAAAATTACTAAACTGCCTTTTGATTACCTGCCCATTTAGATTTCAAGTTAGTAGCTAAACATCATAGAATATAGAACATTACAGCACAGTACAGGCCCTTTGGCCCACGATGTTGTGCCAACATTTTATCCTGCTCTAATATCTATCTAACCCTTCCCTCCTACATAGCCCTCCATTTCTCTCACATAGCCATATTATCACATCCTCAATTTTTAACTCCCCATACCTGACATTAAACATATGACTGATGCTTAAATGAAATGAAGGAATTCTTTCTGCCTTAATCTAGCCACCAACATTTATGTGAAATCATCGTACAGCACTTAGCACCTGGCACCACAGAATGATGAATGGAAGTCTAACCTGCACTGAAGGATCCCTACCTGAATCTTTAATCTGCTGGACTCTGACAGCCGTGTTTTTTCAGAAGCTTCCATACAAGTGGCTATCCCATCACAAAGTCATACTTTACAGATTATATGGAAATAAAAGCAAGTCATTACAGTGGGCTGTGGAATTACTGCATGGAATAGACATAGAAGAACCTTTAATGTTAGTCCTTTATCAAGTATTTTAGCAGAGCTGTTACCTAGTTTACAACAAATATTGAGTTCTGCTAAAACAACAGTGCATTATATTTTCATCTGTTACTTTCTGATAGCAGGTTTTGGTGGGATGATATTGTCATTGTAGACACATAGTTATGGTTTGTTAACCCATCAAGTCTAGTATTTTGCAAATTGGAAGTCTAGATATTGTACACCAGCTATAAAGGCATGTTAAAGTAGCATTGCTTAGTAAACCGGGGTGGGGGCTATTCCAGTGTTATGTGAGGCCCCCACACTGCCCAAAACCTGCTTGCAATATTCTATTATGCATGAGCCCGAAGGTATATGGAACTAGCAAAGAAAGTAAACTGAGTTGAGGATTGTATGGATGCAGTTTGGAAGGATGAGGGAGATGCAGAGATATTATCAGCGAGTGGGTTGGGCTAAAGTGAAGTTAGGAGGATTTGCTTTCCAGGGGATTGGGCCAATATTACTTGGGCAGAGGTCAGGCAAAGAGGAGATAGGAGGACGGACTGAAGGGAGATATCAGGCAGACAATCAGTGGTATCCATTAGCAACGGGGTTGGTTTGGGAGCCTGAGGACACTAGCAATGAGGGGCTGGAGTGGGAATGAACAGTAAAACATCAGCTTAAAGGAGAACTTGTCTTGAAGATGAAGATGAAACTCTCCAGCAATAGACTAGGTAAGGTTTGACCCATTTGACCAATAGCTATAAGGAGAGGTTGGACAGACTTGGGTTGTTTTCTTGGCTGAGGGAAGACTTGATAGAGGTTTATAAAGTTATGGGAGGCATAGATCTGGTAGATAGAGTCTTTTTCCCAGGGTAGTAATGTCAAATACTGGAGGCCATAGCTTTAAGCTGAGAGGGGGAAAGTTTAAAGGAGATGTGTAGGGTAAGATTTTTTTTAAAGAGAGTGGTCGGTGCCTTAAACGTGCTGTGAGGGGTAATGGTGGAAGCAGATGCAATATCACCATTTAAAAAGCATTAAGACAGACACATGAACATGCAGGGAATGGAGGGGCAGGGATCATATGCAGGCAGATAGGTTTAGTTTAATTTGGCATCATGGTCAGCACAGACGTCAGTGACCAAAGATCCTGTCCCTGTGCTGTAGTATTCTATGTTCTATGATCTGTGAGTCAGGCATGAACCCTTCAATCAAGGTCTTTCGATATGCCAGGTCTTACAGGTCTTTGCAGGTCTCACAGCTGTGCACAAATTTTGTGCAAGTATTGTCCAAATAACATCGTACACCAGATGACTTCACCGTGTAGGCCTAGTGGCTTCTGTGCAGATGTGTGTCATTCATATAATGGACCCAGGACAAATTTGCAGTTGTACGTCCATTTATCGTCCAGATTTTTGATAGAATTTGAAGGACTATCTCACAAAACGTGCTGCAGCACAGCTGAATTTCCAAACTGCATTTATCAAATGTGGTTCTAAAGTGGTTTCCTTCAATCACAAAACAAATTTATTCAGTGAAGTGTTTAACCACTCTGACCATTCCTGAAACATGCCTCGCTGCAACCGCAAGTCCTCAAGTTGCTATAAACCTCCAGCAACAATTGTGTCTGGCAGTGATTGTAATACAAAATCAATAGTAAATTCACATTAATGAGCAGTTACTACTGTTGTCCTTAGCACTATCAGCGATGAAAGTAACATTGTCGCTAACATTGCCTACTTAAGGCATTTGTACTGATTGTTTTGGCCACTGTCTTATCATTAGATCAGACTGGCCCAAATGGACTTACTTCCACTTCTAATACTGTTGGATTAAGGTCAAAGGAAATCTGCCAAATTTCCCACTCCTGATCAAAGTAGCTTGAGCATGGGTTCAAGCTACAGTTAAGATTAACGTGTTAACAAGTCAGCTGGGCAAGATTTAGATGGCCAATCAATAAACTTCCATTGTTTTGTGTCACTCACTTAAGTAGAAGTTCCAATGTTTTTATTTCACCATTACTGCAGAACAGTTGCTGCTGGAAGTTTAGAGTTAATTGGAGGATCTGGGGTTGTGAAGGGACGAAGGGAGGAAAATGTAGATAGATTAAACTGACAAAGAAAATAATGTTCTATAAATGTTAATATTAATCACATATTCCAGTAGTTAATTGGCTGTGTCCTCAGATCCAGTGCAGATCAGCTGACGGGGTATTTGCAGACATTTTTAACCTCCATGTGCTTCAATCTGAGGTCCCCACCTGTTTTAAGAAGACCACTATCGACCCAGTACCTAAGAAAAACAAGGTAATGTGCTTTAATGACTACTGCCTGGTGGCTCTGACATCCACCATGAAGTGCTTTGAGAGGCTGGTCATGGCATGCATTAACTCCAGCCTCCCAGATAACCTCGACCCACTGCAATTCACCTCCTGCCGAAACAGGTCTATGGTGGAAGCCATCTTCCTGGTCCTACACTCATCTCTGGAGTATCTGGACAGTAAAGACATCTACATTAGACTATTGTTTATTGACTACAGCTCCGCCTTCAATACTCTAATTCCAAGCAAACTCAACACCAAACTCTGGGAGTCAGCACCTCCCTCTGTAACTGGATCCTTGACTTCCTGACCAACAGAGCACAATCAGTAAGGATAGGCAGCAACACCTCCGCCACGATTATGCTCAACACTGGTGCCCCACAAGGCTGCGTCCTCAGCCCCCTACTCTGCTCCTTAAACACTCATGACTGCGTGACTAGATTCTGCTCTAATGGCATCTACAAGTTTGCAGATGATACCACCATAGTGGGCCATATCTCACATAACAATGATTCGGAGTACAGGAAGGAGATAGAGAGCCTAGTGACATGGTGTTATGACAACAACTTTTCCTTCAATTTCAGCAAAACAAAAGAGCTGGTCATTGACTTCAGGAAGAGGGGCAGTGCACATACACCTGTCTACATCAACGGTGCTGACATCGAGAGGGCTAAGAGCTTCAAGCTCCTGGGAGTGAATATCACCAATAGCCTGTCCTGCTCCAACTATGTAGACGTCATGGTCAAGAAAGCTCACCAGCGCCTCTACTTCCTCAGGAGGCTAAAGAAATTTGACATGTCCCTCTTGGCACTCACCAACTTTTATCGATGCACCATAGAAAGCATCCTATCCAGATGCATCACAGCTTGGTATGGCAACTGCTCTGTCTGGGACCGCAAGAAACTGCAGAGGGTTGTGAACACAGCACGGAAACCAGCCTCCCCTCCGTGAACTCTATCTATACGTCTCACTGCCCCGGTAGAGCAGACAGAATAATCAAAGATTCCACCCATCCAGGACATTCTCTCTTCTCCCCTCTTCCATCAGACAGAAGATACAAAAACCTGAAAGCACGTACCACCAGGCTCAAGGACAGCTTCTATCCCATTGTTATAAGACTATCGAATGGTTCCCTAGTACAATAAGATGGATTCTTGACCTCACAATCTACCTCGTTATGACCTTGCACCTTATTGTCAATTTGCACTACACTTTCTCTGTAGCTGTGACACTTTATTCTGCATTCTGTATTGTTTTACCTTGTACTACCTCAATGAAGTGTGTAATGAATTTATCTGTCTGGACTGTATGCAAGACAAGTTTTTCCCTGTACCTCGGTAGAAGAGACAATAATAAACTAATTCCAATTTCAATTCCAATTCCATATGTCAGAATATTTGGTGTTGTGACAAGTCCTGTATAATCTACTGAGCATCATCAACAGAGCATGTCTGAGAACACACCAATGTTTCTCTAAGACTTGAATGTACAAAAGTAGAGAGTAAGTATGAAACTAAAGTTATAATATCTTTCAATTCAACAAGCAGAAAAGGAAGGAAAACAAATGGGTAAAATCAGCCTCTGGAAATGGAAAAGCCAGTCTTGTTTTCTTCCTTTAATACAGCTGGGAATGATTGTAAATATGGAGTGACAGTAGCAGCACTGCTGTTGCAAGATAATAGGTGGTACACATAGGTTCACGAATCCCAAGTGCTGGTTGCTGGCAGAAGTTGATTCACCTGAGAACAAACTGGGTACAAAATGTCATTTGTGTCTCTCAGGAGAATCAATTTGTAAATTTGGGTGATGATGTAAACAAGTGATATTGAATTGATTGCCTCTTGTACCATTGTCCTGGCTTTGTTTACTACTGAAGTCAAAAGGAAAGAAAATAGGCAGCAAGTTTGGTGTATTAAATTGTCAGCTGCACACAACCATACAACTGCACTACTCTTAACATAATACAAATGTAGCCAGTATTAACTCCACCCTGTGTCTGTAACTCTTCCAAACCTACATCTCAGCGCGCACCTCTCAGTGCTGTCTATTGTACAAATCTTTTCCCTTCAATCCGCCCCCCCCCAACCCCAGGCACCCTGCTCCATGTTAAGAGGCAGAAATAGTAATCATGTTGTCCCCACACTCTGGTATTCTCTTCTTTTGAGTGTTAAATTCATTCAAAGTTTAAAAGCCTGCTCAAAGCTGTTTTCAATGCCGCAAACCACCATTAATCATGTTTCTCTACCATTCATAGCAGTGCAATAAAATATATTGCAGTATATTGCTCCACTGAAGACTCTGCTGTGGAAATTATTTTCTTATAAATGCATCCGCAAGGTACAGATGTCACCAGCAAGGCCAGCATTGATTGCTTTGGGGAAGGTGTTGACAAGCCACATTCTTAGACTGCTGTAGTCCAGTACCCTCAGGATGCTTTCAGTTCCAGGATTTTGATCAGATGATGATGAGGGAATGATGATTCGATGTGTGACTCAGCATGGGTCTAAAGGGCTAGACATCCAAGCACCTGCTGCGTTTCTCCTTCAAAGTGATGGAGACCATGTGTTTGGCAAGATGCTGAGGAAATAAAAACAGAAAACGCCTGAAAGGCTCAGGAGGTCAGGCAGCATCTGTGGTAAGAGAAACAGTCAATGTTTTAGATCTGAGACCCTTTGTCAGACCTGGACTTGGTCAGAATGCTGTTGAGGAACCTTTGCCAAGTTACAACAGTGCATCCAGTAGACTGTTCTAGATTCAATCTCTACTCTGTGTTGAGTTCATTGCTCTGGCACAGGGTGGGAGCACTGCAATTGGTCTCAGTGGCCTCAGCAACATCAAAACATCAGCATTCTTGTCTTGTCTTAAGCATCTAAGTTGTCCTTCAGCTACTTTGTTCAGTTTGCAGGCAAGTGAAGGGGAATTTTCTTCAGGCCTGTTTCTAAAGGCAAGCAAGAGAAAGGACACTTACTAGTAATGGAGGGCCTTTAAAATGATCAGTAAATCACTCAATATCTATAAAGGGATGAGTAGATTAATCTCAATGGTTCAGGCTAGAGAGGCTTTCCTCAGGTTTCAAGTTCAGTAGAAGGGTAAGGAAAGGGTAACAGGTCAAGGAGCAAAGTTCAAAACTATTAACTTCTTTTAAGAGGAAATAATTAAAAAGACTTCAAACATTTTGTCTACAACCAGCAATTGGTTCCTGCCCCTCAGCACTTCAACTGCTGTGTAGACACTCTCAACATATGGAATGCTGGGGCAGCAGTCAGTTCGAGTTGCTGTAAGCAAACCTTCCTGAAATATGTTTATTTTTCCCAATGGATGTTTCAAAACTTGGACTTCCTGCATAGAATCTGTTTAAAAAATAAAAAATTATGTCAGGAAATATTTCTTTCAAATCTTTTCATTTGCTTTTCTCCGCTGGGATATTTTCTATCAATGAAGCCAAAAAATAGTCTTACTCGGACATGTGCCAATTGAAGTTGGATTTGCTTATGTCTTGTTGCAATGGCTTCTTTCATTCTAAAAATCATGATTGTTTTCTTCTTTCTGCCTTCCAGGAGAAGTTCGGTTTTGGATTCTCACTATCCTGATACCCACCAAGTATCTGGTACTGTTCACAATACAAACATGGCAGGCACGGCCAACCATCAACAGATAGCAGAAAAATGGAAAATCATCACCAGACATCCAATGATGGCCTGTTACGCAATAAGGAGTGCTACCATTTACTTCAGCAGTACCTATTCTTGGAGCCATAGAGTCATACAGCATGGAAACAGGCTATTTGACCCACCATGTCCATGCCAACCATTGGGCACCCATCTGTATGAACCACATCTTCCAGCACTGGGCCCATAGCTATCTATGCCCAAGCAATTTAAGTGCTCATCTAGACACTTTTTAAGTGTTGTCAGCGACTTTGCTTCCAACACTCTCGTTGGCAGCGCATTCCAGGTATTGGTATTGGTATTTGTATTGGTTTATTATTGTCACTTGTACCGAGGTACAGTGAAGAATTTGTCTTGCATACCATTCGTACAGATCAATTCATTATAGAGCGCATTGAGGTAATACAGGGTAAAAACAATAACAGAATACAGAGTGAAGTATCACAGCTGCAGAGGAAGTGCATTACAGATAGACAGTAAGGTGCAAGGTCATAACAAAGTAGATTGTGAGGTCAAGAGTCCAGCTCATCATATAAAGGGAAACAGTTCAAAAGTCTTATGACAGTGGGATAGAAGCTGTCCTTGAGCCTGGTGGCATGTGCCCTCAGGATCCTGTATCTTCTGCCTGACAGGAGAGGGGAAGAGAGAGACCTCCTCCTGGTGAACGAGGTAGGGCAAGTGACAGAAATGTCTGTTGGCGTGCACTTTAGGTCCAGTCGCTGCTATCTGTAAGGAGTTTGTATGTTCTCCCCATGACAGCGTGGGTTTCCTCCGGGTGCTCTGGTTTCCTCCCACATTCCAAAGACGTATGGGTTAGGAAGTTGTGGGCATGCTATATTGGCGCTGGAAGCGTGGTGACACTTGCGAGCTGACCCCCCAGAACACTACGCAAAAGATGCATTTCACTGTGTGTTTCGATGTACATGTGACTAATAAAGAAATCTTAACCTTAACCATAATTCTATTGGTTTAAAAATAGTTATGGAGAAAGATATGACCGGTTCACAGGTTAGGGTCCTGAACTGGGACAGAGCAAATTTTGGAGTCATTAGGTGGGATTTTGCAGAGGTTGATTGGGCAAGATTATTTGCAGGGAAAAGAACGTCTGCCAAGTGGGAGACTTTTAAACGTGCGATATCAAGAGTTCAGTGCCTGCATGTTCCTGTTAGGGTGAAGCTCAAAGCTCAAAGTCGAGTTTATTGTCATTTGTGTACATGCACTCACAGGTTCAAAGCAAACCTTACTTGCAGCAGCATCACTGGCACATAGCATCATATAAGCAGCATTCACAAGAAAAACCATAAATTATACACGATGTTTACAGTAAAGAACACAATTAGAACAAAAAATAAGTCCATTTTAGTGCAAAGTGATCAAAGCGGTCATAGTGCTGCTAAACTGCACTGATTAAGGTTTTGCCAGTTGGTTCATGAACCGAATGGTTGAAGCGAAGTAGTTGTTCTTGAACTTGGTGGTGTGGGACTTCAGGCTTCTGTACCTCTTGCCCGATGGTAGCTGCGAAAAGGTGGCATAGTCCAGATGGTGGGGATCTTTGATGATGGATGTTACCTTCTTGAGGCAGCGCCTCATGCAGATACTACGGGGGGGGGGGGAGGTGGGGGAGGAGGAGGGATGTGTCTGTGATGTATTGAGCTGAGTCCACTGCTTTCTGCAGCTTCTTACATTCCTGCGCATTCGAATTGCTGTACCAGACCATGATGGAACCAGTCAGGACACTTTCAACAGTACATCTGTGGAAATTTGTTAGAGTGTTCAATGACAAGCCGAACCTCCTTAACCTCCTAAGAAGTAAAGACTCTGCCAAGCTTTCCTTATGATTGCATCTATGTGCTGGGCCCAGGACAGGTCATCCGATATGTTAACGTCCAGGAATTTAAAGCTGCTGACATTCTCCACTGCTGATCCCCCAATGTAAACTGGGGGACATTGGGGGACAATGCCCTCCTTCCCCTTCCTGAAGTCAACAATCAGCTCTTTAGTTTTGCTGACGTTGAGTGACAGGTTGTTGCTGTGCTGCCACTCAGCCAGGTGTCCTATTTCGCTCCGGTAAGCTGACTCATCTCCATCTGTGATTCGTCCAACAACAGTATGTCACCGGCAAATTCGAAGATGGCATTGGAGCTGTGCTTAGCCACACAGTCATGTGAAGGGCAAGGCTGGCAGGTTTCGGGAACCCTGGTCAATGAGGGATATTGAGGCTCTGGTTAAGAAAAAGAGGGAGGCATACATTCCACATAGGCAAGTGGAAGCTAGTGAATCTCTTGATGACTACAAGAAGTGTAGGAGTTCACTTAAGAGTGAAGCTAGGAGGGCAAAAAGAGGATATGAGAGGGATCTAGCAGGCAAGGTGAGGCAAAATCCCAAGAGGTTCTATAAATATGGTAAGAGTAAAAGGATGACTAGGGAGACAATAGGTCCCCTTAAAGATCAGCATGGTTGTCTGTGTGTGGAGCCAAAGGAAATGGGAAATATTTTTAATGAATATTTCTCTTCAGTTTTTACCGTGGAGGAAGCGATGGAAGCTAAGGAAATGAGGGAAATGAGTGATGATGTCTTGGACCACATACAAATTAGCAGGGAAGAGGGATTAAAGTGCACTTAGGTAGATAAATCCCCAGGGCCTGACCTGGTGCATTCTCAGACCTTGTGCGAAGCTGGAGAAGAAATTACAGAGGCCCTTAAAGAGATTTTTGCTTCATCTCTGGCCACAGGTGAGGTTTAAGAAAACTGAAGGGTTGTTAATGTGGTACGATTGTTTAAAAGGGGTAGCAAAAACAAGCCAGGAAACTACAGGCCAGTGAGCCTGACATCGGTGGTGGATAAATTGCTGGAGGGGATTCTAAGGGACAGGATCTACCAACGTTTGGAGAGAGAGGGTCTGATTCAGGACAGTCAGCATGGCTTTGTGCATGGGAAGTTGTATCCAACAAATCTCCTGGAGTTCTTCGAGGAGGTAACCAAGAGGGTAGATGAGGGTAGGGCAGTGGATGTGGTCCGTTTGGACCATAGCAAGGCCTTTCAAAAGGTCCCTCATGCAGGCTAGTCTGGAAGGTTAGATCGCATGGTATCCAGGGGGAGATAGCAGATTGGATTCACAGTTGGCTCAGTGGTAGGAAGCAGAGGGTGATGGTCAAGAGCTGTTTCCCGGACTAGAGGCCTGCGTCTAGTGGTGTACTACAGGGGACAGTGCTGGGACATTTGTTGTTTGTAATTTATATAAATGATTTGGATGTGAATGCCCAAAGCATGGTTAGTAAGTTTGTAGATGATACTCAAATAGCTGGTGTTGTAGACAGTGTAGAAGGTTATCAAACATTATAGTCAAACAGAAGATCCTGGCTGCAGATGGACAATTATGGACACCAAATATACAGGAAACATGAACGTATGAATAAAAAGCAATAAACAGTGGGGAGTGTCGTAGAAGAGAAAATTTGCTGAGATCTTATAGTCTATAGACCAGCACACCAGTGTGGTTATGATTAATGAAAATTGGTCACCAATATCCCTCATTCCATTTCCTCCTGACCTATCTGTCAGTGCTCTACTGTTGCTGTGTTGATAAACTGTTGATTAATTTATCTGGTTGATAGGTTAATGAGGACAGAAAGTGAGAGAAAACACAATAAAGTGCAGCGGTTAGCGTAACATTATTACAGCTCCAGTGACCCAGGTTCAATTCTGGCCGCTGTCGATAAGGAGTTTGTACGTTCTCCCCGTGACTGCATGGGTTTCCTCTGGGTGCTCCAGTTTCCTCCCACATTCCAAAGACGTACGGGTTAGGAAGTTGTGGGCATGCTATGTTGGTGCCGGAAGTGTGGCGACACTTGCAGGCTGCCCCCCAGAACACTACGCAAAAGATGCATTTCACTGTGTGTTTTGATGTACATGTGACTAATAAAGAAATCTTACCTTATCTAAATTGCTGAAATGAGGCTAACATAAGCTTTAGGAACAGCATCTCAATTATCTGGATATGTTGCAGCCTTCAGCACTTCATGTTGTATTCAACAACTTCAGATCACTCACTTTTTCCATTTGTATCAGAACTGGCTAGCTCTGCTGTAAATCAACCATCTGTATATGGGCTCAGTTTTTTTCTCTCCATTGGAATGTGCAAACCTGGTAGCTGGAGCTGTGAGACAGCAGCTTTATCAACTGGATGCTGCCCCTATGGAAGAATAATGATGGTTTATTAATAAGGTTAAAGATTTAACATCAAACACATTAAGTTCACAGGCTCCTGTTCTGGACTAACTGTAGTTACTGTTACAGCTTCAGAGTAGGTATATCACATGATTCCTTCATCCAGTCAGAGAACAGCACACCTATAAGTATAAACACACACCAAGGATGATCACACACCTTAAATTCAGACTCAAGATTTAGGTATTTATAATCCATCCCTGACTGACTTACGCAACAGAGATACTTCTCCAGCCTCTTCAGCAATGAATTAAGAGTCAACCACATCAAACTGAAACTGGAGCAGGCCAAACCAACTTATGGACGGAAGATTGTTCCCTAAAGGTCATTGATTTAGTGGAGCCATCAGGTTTTTAAGGAAAATCCATTATTTTCAGGATCACTTCTATTAATATCAGGTCTATGTTTTAAGATTTAAGCTGAGTTTAAATTAAAAAAGGGGTTTTTAATTTTTTTTTAAAATAGGAGGGAGGCAGATAGTTTAGGATAAGGACTCCATGTCCAGACTGAGGCATCTGAAGATTAAGTAGACGTCGGTAAATTGAAGGCAGAAAATAACAGGAGATTAAAGAAGGAGAATGGTCAAGAGGGATATGAGACTGGAAATGACTGGACAAATACTGTGGGTAAAGTCATTGCAGGATATGAATTTCACTTTCAATACAGTGGCCACTCCCAGGCCAACATCTCCAGCACTAGGGTGCTAGACTCAGTCAGCTCCAGTGGGTAGTTCACATCACCCATATATCTAACACCATTTTCCCAAAACAAACGCTCATTTCCGAGCTTTGTCACTTCAAGTGTTTACAAGATTCAATGATGTTCTTAAAGCTCCTTGAAAAGTCTAAGTGCGCACCACTTCCAAATTGCCCACCCTCCTACCTAGCACCTCTTGCCCCACCTGTGCTTAAGTCTGCATGTCCCACATTGACCACGTCAACAAACTGAGAACCCACATAACTGTGAGAAGTAAGTTATTCTCAGTCCTGTGGAATCACCTAAGAAGAAGAAAGTTTATAAAAGAGTGATATCCATAAAGTAGCAATCGCTGTTCACAACTAAAATTATACATACTACATCATTAAAAATGAACAATACAATGGGAGTATAAAGCAGAGAGCCACATGATACATTAATGATGAAAGACTCCTTCTGGGATCAAAAAATGCTTTGTTTTTGGCTCCCTCTTCAATTTTCCAAACTAATTCTTTTGTACTTGCTCATTTACTGAATAAGGAAAACAGGGGCTCCTGAATACTTTTATTAAGGAACTTGGATCCAGTATTTTTCCTTCTATACAGCACTTGCATGTCACATGGTTATCCTGCCACACAGACTTCAGTTCCAGATTTCTTTCATTTTTTCATGGAAGGTATTTTCTGCTGGTTTCCCAGAATAAAGAAAATCCTTCAAGAAAATTGTTATATTTTACTAAATGGTAACAATATAGTGTAGCTATTTCACCAAGTGCTCTGATCAGCCCTTCAGCATTCTGGGGAGCTTAGTGCTAACAAGCTGGTGTTTGCATGGGGTTCATAGTGCAGCTGCCTTTATATCACCACAAGCACCTGTAATTTCCAGCCTGCCCTCAGCCCCACCCCATCAACTCCATCTTCTCCTAAACCTTTTTGTCTTAATGAAGATTTAGAGAATCATTGGCACAGCTGGGAAAAGTGTCTCATACACATTCTTAATGATGTTCTTGGCCTTTGTGCCACCCTATCAATCATAAAATGACACTCAATGAAGGTACGTTCCTGAGAGCACACTGAGACTGAGTTTAATCCAATAATTGACAGAAAGTGGAAAGGCAAGAAATTGAAGAATTCACTGCTTAGAAACCTGACCTCCTGGGAGGTCATTTTACACCACCAGAATTGAATTACAGCTAATGATTCATGACAAATTTGGGTTTTATTAATTATAATGCTCAGTGTAATTTTATTATACCAAACATTTATCACTGTGACATAAGCAAACTCCAATGAAAATTTGGCTCCTTTGATAATGACTTTTGTCTCTTCTAGTAACAGCTGTCACTAACTAAGGTATCTGAGGGTTTGTATCCTCAGAGACCTGACATGGTCAGAGTAGAACAGGATCAGGAAAGAGGAATGTTTTGGTGACCTTAACGTTGAGGCTGCCTGTGATACACCATTAGGTAGTACTCCAGAGAGGTAATTATCAATTCTACAGAGGTGGTAGAGCATGGTTTTAATATCAAGAATCCCCGGAGGATCACTTCTCATCTACCTTACAACACAATTCAGGTTATCATGAGCTGAGTTAGCACCCTAACTGAACCAGTGATCTAATGAGGCAAAAACCTCCTGGAGACCCCTGCCATCTATCAACCAACTCACCATTGCCCAACACTACTGCCAGTCCTTGTCACTTCTCACTTCACTTTCATATTGACCCTATGTATATTATAAGCTGGGAATAACACAGCAGAAGGGCAGGATGAGTTTGTTAAGATTCCTTTGATGATACAGATGTGAGGAGCTAAGCCATCTCCATCAGAAAGGTCCTGCATTGAATGCCTAGTATCTACAATGCTGACTGATTAGAGCCCCATCACTGCAGTATGTTTATGTCAGAGAAGAACAAATCCTCCAGGGTTTGCATTTCAATCACTAGTTAGAAACCCCAACTGTAAATATTTTTATATAGAACCCTAATCTGTGTGTTTGTTGCCTCTTAACAAATAGTCCAATCACAACTAACCAGTCTCCTTTGTTCTACTCTTCATAAACTTGAGGTCACGCAAAGCAGTGCTTCGTTTCACTGAACTTACACCAGGATCCATTCACCCATCACTCCTGTGCTTGTTAATCTGCAGTTGCAGATATTTGAAAGAATTGGCTGTATTGGGAGTAGTGGATGAATTGCTTATCATCTTTCAGAGTTCTATAAATTCTGTAACAGTAGCAAATGTAACCGCACTGTTTAAGAAGGGAGGGAGCAAGAAAATAGGGACTACCAACCTGTTAGCCTAACATCACGGTAGGGAACACCTTGAAAAGAATTGTAGGATTGCAGAGTCAGCATGGTTAGTAGAGGGAAATCACGTTTAACTCATCTACTTTAGTTGTCTGAGGATGCAACCAGCAAAGGGGCAACAGGTGAATGTGGTGCATTTAGATTTTTACAATGTCTTTGATGAAGTCCCACACAGGAAGTCGGTCAACAAGGTTAGAGCAAAAGGAAATGAGGATAATGTACAACATGAATTGAGAAGTGATGAGAAAGCAAAGAGGGGAATAAACAGGTTGTTCCCCTGTTGACAGGCTGGAACTGGTAGGGTGCTGCAGGCCTCAGTACCTGGGCTTCATCCATTCACAAACTATATCAACAATTTTCCTGAGGGGGGGGGGGGTCAAATGTAACATTTGCAAGATACAAATGGAGGTGGGATTGTGAGTTGGAAGGACAGTGTAAAGAAGCTTCAGGAAGATTAACGAATGGGCAAGAACAAGGCAGGTGGAATATACCATGGAGCATAGGCCCATTCACTTTGGTGGACAAAGCAGGAATGCTGAGTTTTAAATGAGACAGATTGGGAAATGCTGGTGTTCAAAGGGACTTAGGTACACTTGAACGCAGGTCACTGAAAGCTAACTAATTTATGGAGGGGTTAATGTGAGTTGTCTAGTGTTGAAGACAAAATCAACCCTGACTGCTATGTTCTCCACAATGAATCATCCAATAAGTTCACAGTTAAGACTCAACCATAGGCATTAGAGAGTGGCTCCACTACCAGGAACCCTAACCCAGTTGGGAATCAAATCCTTCATGAAAGGGAAACATTGGCAGAAAAAAATATTTGTTGAAGGGGGAGATGCTATTGATCTTTCAAGTATCTTAGTCTTTTCCAAATAAATGCAGTCTTCCTTCTAAATAAATAATGACCACTGGTTTTATAATAGATGCCTGTCTGCTTGTTATACAATCCCATATGGTTCGCACATGACATGAATGCCAGTGTTACTGTTCTCATGTACATCTGACCTCTGTCCATTTGATCCTTGGATACGCTATGAACAGAGCTTTCGTCAGTACAGCTGACACTGTGAGTCTGATTTGTGGACACACCCAGCATCACAATCTCAACAGATGTCCAGAGGATTTTTTTGAAATAAGTCTACAAAGAAAATTATACAATGAATGATTTAAACTGGAAACAGTGAGCTCACGCTGTAAAATCTAGACATATTGCAAGGTTTAGAGCTGCAAACACTGTAAAATGATGACCCAACCATTTTCTTTTAGTGTTACATCTAAAGGAAAAATGTAACATTTGCCTCTTAAATGCCTGATTACTATTTGTTTACCAAATAACAAAAATTGCATATACTATATATATATGGCAGTTTGCTTTGTATGTATTTTTGTGATAGCATGCATTATGGAAAATTAAATATTAACCCTTCTGTCTGAACAGTGAAAATGTTGATTGCCTGCATTATTTTAACATGGGCTCTAGAAAAAAGGCACGGCAATGGAATGCCATATAACTAAAATCTGAGTGCTATTGGAAGGGCACATTAGATTCACATTAAATATACATAAAAGTGCTCATCCTTAACATAATAATTGTTCGCTGTCTAAACCCAAGTTCAACCTTCCACTCCTCTCCCCCGTCCTACCCCAACTGCTGTGCACACCCCAGAATGGTCCTTAGCACAGCTAAAAAAGGACAGATGTTGCAAGAATCTGGTGTAAGGTCAGTGGTCAACCAACATGCTGGAAGGTTTCCTTGTGTCCTTTCCAGTAAACCACTTTCCAAAGTGAAAATGATTGTTGTAAGAGAGCGTATGACTTGAGTTTGGCTTGGGGTTGGAAAGCAGGGGCACAGTTAATTGGAGCAAAACACTGCAGATGCGGGAAATCCAAAACAAAAACAGAAAACGCTGAAAGAGCTCAACAGGTCAGGCAGCATCCCCAGAGAGAGAGAAACAGAGCCAAGGTTCCAGGTCAGCTGCCCTTCATCAGGTTCTGCCTGACCTACTGAATTCTTCCATCATTTTCTGCCATTGTTTTTAACACAGCTTGTTTTGCTCAGTCAAGCAAATCTCACAATTGGTCAAAATGCAAAAGAATATCCAGCTGTATTCTGGGCAGCAGGCCAAATGAAAACAACATGTAGAGATGTTTCAAAAGGATGTTTAAAATTTCTCAGCTAATTAGCTTTAGGTCCTTTTGAATAGCCAAGAAGCATTCAGAACAGGTTGCAAATTAATCTAAGAACGTTATTTTTCATTGGTTAAACCTTTCTCATTTCAGTGTTATGCACCTGAAAATATTAGCAGATGTTGGGTTGGTCCACAACTCACAGATAGTCTTGGGTACTGATACAGCATCTGGACTGAGCACTGAGAGTCAGTAGATCGGTTAACTACTGGATCAAACCTCGCCATCCAACACAATGGCACACATTACAGCAGCAATGATGGTGTGTTGCTTCCAGGATGTTAGTGTTGCCTCCCTGGTGCCAGGGTCAAGGACGTCTCTGATCAAGGAGGGTGAGCAGCCAGAAGTCATGGTCAATATTGGGACTAAAAACAGAGGCAGGAAGACAGATGAGGTCCTGCAAAGAGAATTTAGGGAGTTAGGCAGAAAGTTAAGAAACAAGACCTCAAGGGTTGTAATCTCAAGATTATTCCCTGTGCCACATGCTAGCGAGGCAAGAAATAGGAAGATACAGTAGTATAATTAAATGCGTTGCTAAGGAGTTGGTGCAGGAGGGAGGGCTTCAGGTACTTGGCTCTCTTCCAGGGCAGGTGGGACCTGTACAAAAAGGACAGATTGCACTTAAACAGGAGGGGCACCCATATCCATGCAGGGAGGTTTGCTTGTGCCACTCAGCAGGGTTTAAACTAGCATGGCAGTGAGGTGGGGAGGGGGTGGCAGTGGGGTGGGAACCAGAGCAGTGGTCAACATGGAGATTGAAGGTAAAGGTTAGGTCAAGTAGGACTGAAAGGAAGGACAGGCAGGAACAGGTTAATGAACACGGTGCAGTTGATGGGCTGAAATGTATTTATTTTAATGCAAGGAGCATTACAGGTAAGGCAGACGAATTTAGGGACTGGATTAGTACATGGAACTATGATATTGTAACCACTACGGTGACTTCATTGAGAGAGGACAGGACTGGCAGTTCAGCGTTCCAGGATTCAGATGTTTCAGATGCAATTGGAATTGGAATCGGTTTATTATTGTCACATGTACAGAGGTACAGTGAAAAGGTTGTCTTGCACACCGTTCGTACAGATCAAATCATTACACAGTGTATCAAGGTATTACAAGTTAAAACAACAGTTGAATGCAGAATAAAGTGTAACCGCTGCAGAGAAAGTGCAGTGCAGATAGATAATAAGGTGCAAATTCATAACAAGGTAGATGGAGAGGTCAAAAGTCAATCTTGTCATACGAGGGAACCGTTCAATAGTCTTATAACAGCGGGGTAGAAGCTGTCCTTGAGCCTGGTGGTACGTGTTTTCAGGCTTTTGTATCTTCTGCCTGAAGGAACAGAGGAGAAGAGAGAATGTCTGGGGTGGGAGGGGTCTTTGATTATGTTGGTTGCTTTACTGAGGCAGTGAGAAGTATAGACAGAGTTTATGGAGGGAGGCTGGTTTTCGTGATGTGCTGAGCTGTGTCCATAACTCTCTGCAGGCTCTTGTGGTCGTGGGCGCAATAGTTGCCATACCAAGCCGTGATGCATCTAGAGAGGATGCTTTCTATGGTGCATCGATAAAATTGGTGAGGGTTGACAGGGACATGACAAATTTCTTTAGCCTCTTGAGGAAGCAGAGGTGTTAGTGAGCTTTTCTTGGCCATAGTGTCTACATGGTTGGACTAGGACAGACTGTTGGTGATGTTCACTCCCAGGAACTTGAAGCTCTCAACCCTCTTGACCTCAGCACTGTTAGTGTAGACAGGAGCATGTGCACCGCCCCCCTTCCTGAAGTCAATGACCAGCTCATTTGTTTTGCTGACATTGAGGGAAAGGTTGTTGTCATGACACCATGTCACTAAGCTCTCTATCTCCTTCCTGTACTCTGACTCATCGTTATTTGAGATAAGGCCCACTGTGGTGGTATCATCTGCAAACTTGTAGGTAGAGTTAGGGCAGAATCTAGCCATGCAGTCATGAGTGGATAGACAGTAGAGGGCTGAGGATGCAGCCTTGTGGAGCACCAGTGTTGAGAATAATCGTGCCGGAGGTGTTGCTGCCTACCCTCACTGATTGCGGTCTGTTGGTCAGGAAATCAAGGATCCAGTTGCAGAGGCCGGTGCTGACTCCCAGGACTCGGAGTTTGGTGATGGGTTTGCTTGGAAATATAGTATTGAAGGTGGAGCTGTAGTCAATAAACAATAGTCTAATGTCAGTGTTTTTATTGTTCTGATACTCCAGAGATGAGTGTAGGGCCAAGGAGATAGCATCCCCTGTGGACTTGTTTTGCAGGTAGGAGAATTGCAGTGGGTTGAGGTTGTCTGGGAGGCTGGAGTTAATGCATGCCATGACCAGCCTCCCAGACAACCTCAAGAGGGATGTAAAAGAGATGGGGGAGTTGCACAACTGATCAGGGAGAATGTCACATTGGCACTTAGACAGGACATCCTGGAGGGCTCATCCAGTGAGGCAATGTGGGTAGAACTCAGGACTAAGAAAGGTGCAATCACTATGATGGGGTTATACTGGAGGCCTCCCAACAGTCAGCATGTGATAGAAGAACAGATATTTAAGCATGTTATAGGAAGATATAAAAGCAACAGGGTAGTTGTAGTGGGTGACTTTAATTTCCCCAATATTGACTGGGGCTTCCTTAGTGCCAGAGGCTTAGATGGGACAGAAGCATCGAGGAGGGTTTCTTGACACAATATGTAGATATTATGCTAGGGAAGGAGCCATACTAGACCTTGTACTGGGTAAAGAGTGGATCTCAGAGGAAAGGCGGCACGGTAGCATAGCGGTTAGCATGATGCTATTACAGCACCAGCGATCGGGGTTCGATTCCCAACGTTGTCCGTAAGGAGTTTGTACATTCTCCCCGCGTCTGCGTGGGTCTCCTCCAGGTGCTCCGGTTTCCTCCCACATTCCAAAGACGTACGGGTAGGTTAACATGGGTCTAAAATGGGCGGCGCGGACTTGTTGGGGCAGAAGGGCCAACTACCGTGCTGTATAAATAAACTTTTAAATTACAATAGTAATAAGCAGGAGCTGGGGAGAATAGGCTGGGAGTGACTGTTATTAGGCAAGTCCACATCTGACATGTGGAAGTCATTTAAATGTTAAATTGAGGAAAGGTTAATTACAATAGCATTAAGCAGGAGCTGGGAAAATAGATTGGGAGTGGCTGTTATTGGCTAAGTGCACATCTGACATGTGGAAGTCATTTGAAGGCAAGTTGGTCAGAATTCAGGTCCGACATGTTCTTATGAGTAAGGAAGCCAAGTATGGCAGGCATTGGGAAACCTGGATGATGAGAGATGTTGCAAATTCAGTCAAAAAGGAAAAGGAAGCATGTGTGAGATTTTGGAAGCTGAAATTGGACAGGTTCTTTAAGGAAACAGGAGAGAATGTAAACAGGGAATCAGGAGGGCTAAAAGAGGCTATGAATTGTCTTTGGTGAGTAGGATTAAAGGGAATCCCAAGGCATTTTACATTAAAAACAAGAGGATATCTAGGTTGAGGGTAGGACCACTCAAAGACAAAGGAGGGATTTTATGCCTGGAGCCAGAAGAAATGGGCGAGGTACTAAATGAATACTTTGCATTAATACTCACCAAGAGAAGGACATGGAGGAGATCGAGGTCAGGGAGGGGTATGCTGACATTCCAGGGAATGTTGATATCAAGGACACAACAACCAGGGCCTGATGGGATCTATCCCAGGCTATTGAGTGAGACAAGAGAGGAGATCGCTAAGACTATTTATCCTATTTATTTACAGGCAAGGTCCCAGAGGACTGGAGAATAGCCAAAGTGGTTCCTCAATGCTTAAGAAGGGCAATAGGGACAAACCAGGAAATTATGCTCCAGCGAGCCTTACGTCAGTGGTAGGGAAATTATTGAAGAAGATTCTTAGGGATAGGATTTACTAGCATCTAGAAAAGCATAGATTTGATGGTCAGCGTGGCTTTGAGCAGGGGATGTCATGTCTTACAGACTTGATTTAATATTTTGAGGAGATGAAGATGATTGATTAGGGCAGGACAGTGGATATCGTCTACATGGACTTTAGTAAAAGTTTTGACAAATTGATCACGGTAGGCTAATCCAGAAAATTAAGGCACATGGAAGCCATGGAGTCTTGGTAGATTGAATTTAAAATTGGCTTGGCCATTGAAGACAGAGGGTAGTGGTGTAAGGGTGTTTATTCTGAGATCTCTGACCAGTGGTATTCTGCAAGGATCAGTGCTGGGATCTTTGTTTTTGTGATAGATATAAATTATATGGATGAAAATATAGGTGGGCTTATTAGTAAATTTGCAGATGACACAAAAATTGGCTGAGTTGTGGATAGTGAAGAAGATTGTCAAAAGATTCAGCAGGATATAGACCAGTTGGAAATATGGGCAAAGCAATGGCACATGGAGTTTAATCTGGGCAAGTGTGAGGTGATGCACTTTGATGATAATATATCTTTATTGGTCACATGTACATCAAAACACACAGTGAAATGCACCTTTTGCGTAGGGTTCTGGGGGCAGCCTGCAAGTGTCACCATGCTTCCGGTGCCAACATAGCATGCCCACAACTTCCTAACCCGTATGTCTTTGGAATGTGGGAGAAAATTGGAGCACCTGGAGGAAACCCACACAGTCACGGGGAGAACGTACAAACTCCTTACAGATAGCGGCTAGAATTGAATCTGGGTCGCCGGCACTGTAATAGCATTACGCTAACCACTACACTACCGTGCCTGCCCGGGAGGTCACATTTAAGGGAAAAGTATGCAGGACCCTTTGGAGCATTGATGTGTAGAGGGATCTTGGGATGCAAGTCCTTAGCTCCCTAAAAGTGGCAACACAAGTAGATAGGGTGGTAAAGAGGGTATTTGACATGCATACCTTCATCGGTTAGGATGTTGAATATAAGAGTTGGTAAGACATGTTGCAGTTGTATAAAAATTTAGTTGGGCCACATTTGAAGTACTGAGTGTAGTTCTGGTAGGCACATTACAGGAAGGATGTGGAGGCTTTGGAAAGGGTGCAGAATAGATTCACCAGGATGTTGCCTGGATTAGAGAGTATCAGCTCTAAGGAGAGGTTGGACAAACTTAGACTGTTTTCTCTGGAGCATCAGAAGCTGAGGGGTTACCTGAATGAAGTATATAAAATTATGAGAGGCATAGACCGGGTAGAGACTTGGAGTCTTTTTCCCATGGTAGAAATGTCAAATACCAGAATGTATAGTTTTAAGGTGAGAGAAGGAAAGTTTCAAAGAGATTTATGAGGCAAGGTTTTTTTTACACAGAGAATGTGTAATGTGCCTGGGGAAATGGTGGAAGCAGATAAAATAGCAATGTTTAAGAGGCATTTGGACAGGCACATGAACAGGCAGGGAATGGAGGGATACAGACCACATGCAGGCAGATGGATTTAGTTTGGATTGACATCATAGTTGGGACAGACACTGTGAGCCAAAGGGCCTGTTCTGTGCTGCACTGTTCTTTATTCTATGTTCAATGGGGGAGCAGCAGAAATCACATTATAGTAACCAGGAGAGATTTTACTTTCCTTCATTTGAGAGGATGAGGTCAATAGCAACACAACTAATGTTGCTCAGAGATCAGCTATCTCACCCAAGCTTAGGACATCCTCGTTTGTGAGGCTCAGTATCAAACCAAGCAGTAAAATGACCAAGCAGTAAAATGACCCTCAATGCCTTGTGTTGAGGAACAAAATATAATCATTGCATCAAATCACCAAGACAGTTTCAGGATGTTAGCCATACATTTTAGTGAGTCACTGCAATTATTCTTTCTTCAGAAGAAGGAATTGAAATATTATTGTCACATGTACTGAGGTACAGTGAGAAACTTGTCTTTCATACCATTCACACAAATCAATTCATTACACGGTGCATTGAGGCAGTACCAGGAATAACAATGCAGATCAAAGCATCACAGCTACAGAGAAAGTGCAGTGCAGGTTGACAATAAGGTGCAAGGTCATAACGAGGTAGATTATGTGGTCAAGAGTCCATTTTATCATACTAGGGAACCATTCAGTAGTCTTATAACAGCAGGATAGAAGCTGTCCTTGAGCTTGGTGGTACGTGTTTCAGGCTTTTGTATCTTCTGTCCAATGGGAGAGGGGAGAATTGCAGTAAACTGCATCTCCACCAACAAACATCTGTGCAACAATGTTATTAAAGAACTTTACATAGCACCTTTCTTGTGCCTTTCAAAATGCCTCAAAACAAGGTACAGCCAATGAGTGGATCTGATGTTGTCGCTGTTGTAAGGTACGGAACATGGCAGCTCTTCTCCTCACAGCAATACTTCACACATAGCAATGTGATAATTTGAAACGTTACTGAGGGAATCAGTAATGACCAGGGTGCCAGAATAACTCCCTTGCTTCTCCATTAACTACTGTACACCAAGTCTTTGTTATTTGCAAAGGATAGGGGCAGGAAATTTCCACCAATAATAAAAATTGCAGATACCACTAAGGTTACTGGCAGTGATGCTATGGTTGCTTTTTCCTAATATTTCAAAACTAAACTTTATTCATAATAATAAAGTGTACACAAAACAAGAAACAGTACAAAACATTTACATTCATGGTCATTACATTTAGTAGCGTTATTTTTTAAAGACCATAGCACCATTGCCATTTGCAATGACACACAGTGGTCAACCTCTCCACGGATATAACAACTTCTGTGTTAGTTTCAGCTTGCTCCCCCTCTAAGTGCTCCTGACCCTGATCCCAACTCTGTCTGCACACCTGGCCCACACACCCAGTAATTCAAAGCCTATCTTGCTAGTGGACAGGTCCACAGACAGCAAGTGAACAAGTAATGAGGACTTGGTGTAATGGGATATTTTATGTCAACCTGCAAGAGTCAGATAATACTTTGGTTCAGCAGCTTATTCAAACAATGGCATTTCCAACTTTGTGATACTCCTTTGCTACAACATGGATTTTTGTGCTTAAATTACTGGAACCTAAACCGATAGCTGTTGAGTTTGTTGCTGAGAGTACAACCCATTGAGCCAAAGCTGACACTGCTCCCAAGCAGTTTATATTCTGAATTAATCCTGTGCTTAAGGACTTTCAAATACAGTCACAAACATTAACAATGGTGGTAGAATGAGGAAAAACAATTCATTGCAAGCAAAAATTCAGCTTGCAATGCAGCTTTGTTCTGACTGCTTTTACATAATTGAGCTCAAGGTCCTAGATAATTGGAAACAAAGAGATTCATTCTATGAAACAAAATGCTGTACTCATATTTCATTATCAAGGTCAGAGAGGATCTCAAGGATTTTCTATCTGACGTCATCTGTTTATTTCTTTTTTACATAGGCCCGTGAAATAAATCATGTCTTGCTAGGATGTGACGCTGGTAGAGAGGTCTATTCTAATAAGTTGTACACTTAGAGCAAGATTATCCCAGTTGCCTTAATGAATCAGCATATACAGCCAGTTTACCAGGATGCTACCTGGATTGGAGAGCTTGTCTTATGAGGATAGGTTGAGCGTGCTTTGGAGCAAAGGAGGATGAGAGATGACCTGATAGAGGTGTACAAGATAATACGAGGCATAGATCGAGTGGACTGCCGGAGACTTTTTCCCAGGGCAGAAATGGCTAACACGAGAGGGCATAATTTTTAGGTGATTGGACGAAAATACAGGGAGGATATCAGATGTAATTTTTTAAATTTTTTTTTTCTTTTTTTTTTTACACAGAGAGTGGTAGGTGTGTGGAACACGCTTCCAGGGGTGCTGGTAGAGGCAGATACATTAGGGACATTTAAGAGACTCTTAGATAGGCACATGGATGATAGAAAAATGGAGGGGTATGTGGGAGGGAATGGTTAGATTGATCTTTGAGTAGGTTAAAAGGTCAGCACAACATTGTGTGCTGAAGGGCCTGTACTGTGCTGTAATGTTCTGTGTCCTATGTTCATTCTAAGTGAATTGGACAGAGGTCAATTTAACTTTATGTTTTGTATCAGAATCTAAAAAACTAAGAACCATCAAAAGATGAAGTTTCTTCTACTGCTTCAGTCCATATACAGGGATTATCCAAGCACTTGTCTTATTTTAGGAGACTAATGAAGCTGAAAGCAGACATTTGCCCAAATGGAGGGAAACTGCAAATGGGTGGAGTACAGAGGAATCCAGGTGTTCATGTGCATAAATCAAAAATTTGGGTTGTTTTCTTTGGAGTGTTGGAGACTGATGAGAGACCCGACAGAGGTTTGTAGATATAGGAGGGGCATGGATGTGGTGAACAGTCAGTACCTTTTTTCCCAGGACAGAATACTAGAGGGCACAGATTTAAGGAGAGAGGAGGCAAGTTTAAAGGAGATTTACATGGCAAATTTTTCACATAGAGCATGGTATGTGCCTGGAACAGGCTGCCTGGGGAGTGGTGGAAACAGACATGAGAGTAACATTTAAGAGGCTGTTAGATAGACACATGAATATGCAGGGAATGGAGGGATATGGATCATGTGCAGGCAGAAGGGATTTAGTTTAATTTGGCATCATGTTCGAGCCTGTTCCTGTGCTGTACTGTTCTATACATTGGAATGAACATAATGGCAGACAGAAGGCCATTCCTGATACCTGAACTCCCTATCAGAACAGCTCCAATGGGGCAGAAGGTTGGAAAACTGCGGCTGCTTTGTTTAGATCTATTTACAGTAAAGTAAAATACAGGGATTATCCCTGTAGATCTACCTACAGTAAAAGAAGAATACCACTGTGTTTGACAGGGTAAATCACAACATTTCCTGAAATGGTTACGCTTCAAAGAAGCTACTTGACTATAAAACACTTAGGGTCATTGTCAAGTCATGAGAGGTGCTATGTACGTACAAATTATTTCCTTTCTTTTAATTGACTTATTTTCATTCTGGACATTTTTACATCTCTAACAGAGTTGGTAGTTTTGAATAAAATAGAACAAAGGGTTGGGATAACCATTACTTTGATTACCAGTGACAAGCTAGCAACATTAAGCAATTACCCTCGATCTCCAGCTGCAGGAGGGTACAGAAATTTGAATTAAATTTCCTTCTATGACACAAAAGTAATAAAATTAATCTCAGGTGATAAGATAAAATAGCTGAAACAATAATCAGTATAACCACCTCATTTCAGTTGGGTAGGGTGTAAAACACATCGTTACTTTATCAACAAAATCCAGTTTATTCCTAAATGCCTTCCAAAGTGTAGAGGTATAATTATCTGGTTATATATAGAAGGATAAGTGCTTCAGGGCAGGATCTAATTGACCAGCCATCTCATCCTCTGCAAAATGCTGCAAATATCAAAGGAAACCACAATGTATTCCTGGAGAAACAAGATAGTCTTCAACTACACAAGATGGACTTCATACTCTTTTTTTGGTCCAAAAACAATAAAAGCCTTTACTAAAAGGGAAAATTGCAAAGCCTGCCATTAATTGAAGAAAGTTGATGATGGCAAATAAGGCATCTGTTTCACATGATCAACTTAATGGAGTACGCCCCAGACGCATTGTATATTTAACAAGCCATTTATCTCAGTTCCATATCAAGAACATAAGAACATAAAACGTTAAAGCAAGGGTAGGTCACCTAGCCGCTCATGTCTGCTACACAATTCAGTGCGATCATAGCTGATCTTTCGTTTCAGCACCGCTTTTATTGTGTCATAGAATCATAGATAGAAACAGCACAGAAGCAGACCCTTTGGCCCACCAGGTCCATGCCAACCATTAAGCAACCAGTTTTACACTAATCCCATCCTAGCCAATCTTATTCTCCCCATGTTCGCGTGAAGTTCCCCCAGGTTCTCCCACTCATCTACACTGGGGGCAATTAACAATGGCCAACTAATCCAACAACCTGCACATTTTAGGGATGTGGAAGGAAACTGGAGCACATTGTGGGAAACCCATGTGGTCACAGGGAGAACAGGCAAACTCGACATAAGAGCATGGGAGGTCAGGATTGAACCTGCGTTGTTGGAGCTGCGAGGAAACAGCCCTACTATCTGTGCCACTGTGCTGCCCTTTATTAATCCCATATCTTTTATTTCCTGTAATATCTAAAAATCTAACAATCTCTATTCTGGACTACTCAGTCAGTCTCTCCACGGTGCTCTTGGTTAGTGGATTCCAAATGTTCACCACCCTCTGGCTGAAGAAACATTTTTCTCACATCTTTATTGAGCAGCCAACAACTTATTTTGAGATAAAAACAGAAAATGTTTTTATCTGCGAGAAAGTAACAGAGTTAATGTTTCAGCTCACAGTTTTCTGTTTTTCTTTCAGATTTCTAGCAACTGCAGTTCTTTGCTTTCCCTTATTTTGAGACTGTGACAACTGGTTATAAATACTCCATTCAGGATAAACAACTCCTGTCAAGCCCCTTAAGAACTTTGCATGCTTCAAAGAGATCTTCTCTGATTAATTGGAATATTATGTCTCAACTCGTGAGGGCAATTCCCCTTGAAATGAAGACCAACGCATCTCTGACCTTTCTAATTGTTTTCTAAATTTGCATATTAATTTGCATAAGGATACCAACACCTTTCAGCCTCTCACCATCTGAAGAATTCTTTGCCTTTCTGTTTTCTCTACCAAAATGGATGACCTCACATTTTCCACATTATAATCCTGCGATGTCCTTGCCCATTCGCTTAGCCTCTCTCTATCCCCTCACCAAAGTTATTGATCGAGGTGGTGAACAGCTGGGGCCCAAGCATTGACGTCTGATCCACTGGTCACAACTGCTTACCCCCAAAATGACTCATTTATTTCTTCTCTCTGTTTTCTGTTCATTATTCAATCTTGAATCCACGTCAGTATATTACCCTGAAAAGCAAGGGCTTTAATTTTGTTAAATTGTCATTTGCCTGGCAGCTTCTCAAAGGCCTAGGGAAGATCCAAATGCACCACATCAACTGATTCCCTCTCATCTATTCTGCTAGACACTACTTCAGAAATTTCCAATAAATTTGTCAATCACGATTGCCCTTTCATAAATCAATGTTGACTCTGCCAGGCCTAATATTATTTTCATATGCACAGAGTGGCACAATGACAAGCTAGTAGAGATGTTGCCTCACAGAGACACAAGAGATTCTGTAGATGCTGGAATCTGGAGCAACACACATAAAGTGCTGGAGGAACTCAGCAGGTCAGGCAGCATCTATGGAGGGAAATAAATAGTCGATGTTTCCGGTCAAGACCCTTCATCAGGACTGGAAAGGAAGAGGCCAGAAGCCAGAATAAGAAGGTCAGAGCAGGGGGAGGAGCACACGCAGGCAGATGATAGGTGAGTCCAGGTGAGGGGGGAAGATAGGAGGGTGCTGGGGGGTGGGGGGGGTGAAGATGCAAGAAGCTGAGAGGTGATAAGTAGAAGAGGCAAAGGGCTGAAGAAGAAGGAATCCAGTCAGAGAGGGCAGTGGACCATGGAATAAAGGGAAGGAGGTGGGGAATAGATGAGCAGGTCATGAGGGCAGGGGGAGGGGAAAGAGAAGGGCTGAGGAGACCACAGGAATGAGGAAGACAAAGGAGGGGAGGGGGACAAAGGAAAAACAAAGGGGGGGGGTGGAAGAGAGGAGGGGAGAGGCTACCAGAAGTTAGAGAAATCGATGTTGAGGTCGTCAGGTTGGAGACTACCAAGGCAGAATATGAGGTGTTGTTCCTTGTTCCTCCAACCTACATCTGTCCTCGATATGGCAGTAGAGGAGGCCATGGATAGACATATGGGAAGTGGGATTGAAGTGGATGGCCACCGGGAGATCCTTGCCTTTGCAGCAGATGGAGCGAAGATGCTCGATGAAGCGGTCACCCAATCTGTATCAGGTCTCACTGATGTAGAGGAGGCCGCACTGGGAACACTGGATGCAATAAACGACACCCTCGGATTCACAGGTGAAGCTCTGCCTCACCTGGAAGGACTTTCTAGGCCCCTGAATGCTGGTGAGGGAGGAGGTGTAGGGATAGGTGGAGGACGTAGTGCAGTTGCAGGGATAAGTGCCGGGAGGGTCATCTGTGGGGAGGGACGACTGGCCAAGGGAGTCGCAGAAAGAGCAATCCCTGTGGAAGGCGGAGGGAATGGGATGGGAAGATGTGCCTGGTGGTGGGATCCTGTTGGAGGTGGCGGAAGCTGCGGAGAATGATGTGTTGGATGTGGAGGCTGGTGGGGTGGTAGGTGAGGACAAGGAGAACCTTGTCCCTGTTATGGGGTGGAATGGGGGGAGGGCAGATGTGCGGGAAATGGAGGAGATGTGGGTGGGGCAGCATTGATGGTGGTGGAAGGGAAACCCCATTTACTGAAAAAGGAGAACATCTCAGATGTCCTGGAGTGGAAAGCCTCATCATGGGTACAGATGCAGCAGAGGCAGAGGAACTGGGAGAAGGGGATGGCATCCTTGCAAGTTACTGGATAGGAAGAGGTATAGTCAAGGTAACTGTGGGAGTCAGTGGGGTTGTAAAAGATGTCGGTGGTTAATCTGTCTCCGAAGATGGAGACAGATCCACATTTGTCCAGTGACCTGGTTCAATGCTGACCTCTGGTGTCATCTCTGTGGAGTTTGGAAGTTCTCCCTGTGATTCCTTGGGTTTTCTCCAGGTGTTCCAGTTTTCTCCTGCATCTCAAAGACATGCAGGCTGGTGGATTAATGAGCCACAGAAAAATACCCTTCGTGTAGGTGGGTGGTAGAATCTGGGGAGAGCTGATGGGAATGTAGGGAGAAATAGGTAGACTATGGCAAAAATTAGTGGGGGAGTGGGATTGCTCTATGAACTGGCATAGACTCAATGGGCTAACTGGCCTCCTTCTCTGTCATAAGGAAAGAAGGAAATTGCCACTTCCTTAATCATAGATTTCAACATTTTCTGTCCTGTTGATCTCAAAGTAACTGGGCTGTAGTTTCCCATTTTCTTTCTACACCTTACTTAAATAGCAGGGTACCCCCAATCTCCCTCTTTCGCACTATTAATTTATTTTTCTTTTTGTAATTTATAGTAATTTTTATGTCTTGCACTGTACTGCTGCCACAAAACAACAAATTTCACGACATATGTCAGTGATAATAAACCTGATTCTGATCTGTGGGAATCTATGGAAGATGACAACCTGTGCATCCACCATCTCCATTGCCAACTCTTAGGAAGCAAGTCATCAGATCCTGGTAATTATCAGCTTCTAGCCTCATGAATTTCTCCAAAACTATTCTTTTTCATCAATGTAAATTTCTTTATATTTAGCGAAGAAGTAATATAATTTAGAGTTCCTCCAGCATCATAGTTTTTCATTCTTCAAGTAATACAAATTACGCACATTACCAATACGATGCTGAGTAAGCAATTATATAGGATACTGGTGCTCAAAACAAAGCAGCTTCAGGGAATGCTCAAAAACCTCACTTCTCCACAGATACTTTTAATTGGTCAATAAAACTGCTCTGCACCGACTACAATGGATTTCTTATTCCAAAAGTTTTTAGGTGAAACATTTCAGCCAGGTTTCCCTTTCAGTTCCAATTTTGTTATTCTTAAACTCATGTCTATTGACATTTGAAGCCACCCCTACCATGTGAATCAGTTTTGTTCATGATCTTAATTTTTTTTTCGTTTTGTTGGTTCAAGATCTTTTCTTTCCAAAGAAAGCCAGACCAAGTTCCATGACATGTTTTCATAACAAATGCCTGCCATTGAAAATTACCTTCATTCCTCATCTCCATCCCTTGTCTAACACCACCTTGAACGTAGTTGTTTCCCCTCTCCTGCTAATGTAGCTTCATCATGGCAAAAATTAGTTTCACGAGATGGGCTCACATCTCAGTTGTGACTGTAACATATAAAACAGGCCAGCTCCTGAAATAAGAAATCGCTGATAACTACATAATTTAGTGGATTTTATTGATTGTTTTCGAAGTCGGGTTGACAGTATTGCAAAGCTGAGGTTTAGCAGAGAACATTGTCAAAAACTGACAGACAAGTGCTGTGACTGGATAGCTTGGAGGAGTATATTTTTGACTGTTTCATTGTCAAGGGTCTTACAGAACATCTTGCTGAGGGTTGCTCCAAGCCCAGTGGAACACTACATAGAATTTGCAGCACAGAAACAGGCCATAGACCCTAACAGTGCTCGTGCTCTTTATGGGTCTCCCCCCCAAGCCAACTTAATTAAACATATATCATCAGAACATTTCCCAATAATGTTTTTAGCTAACTTCCCATCAAATTCAGACACAACTTATCTGGTAACTAGTTTGAGATTCTATGTTTTCTGGATACAGGAGTTCCTCCAGAATTCCTTTTTCAATTTATTACCTTAACTGGATAAAGAAAAGGCTTCGAGTCCTGACAGCGTCCAGATCTGGTACTGAGGACCTACTGCATGCTTCAGAACAACATACACATCCAGCCAAGGTCTTCCAATCAGTTGCAACACCGGCACTAACCCAACAATGTGGAAAATTGCTCAGAAACACGTTGTTCACAAAAAGTAAGGGAAATTCTGTCTGGCTACTTACTGCTCAATTGTGAAGCAAAGAGATGGAAGGTGTCATTGACAGTGCTCTCAAGAAGCACTTATTCACCAATAGCCTACTCACTGATTCCCAGTTGGGTTTTACCTGGAACTCCCAGCTCCAGACTTTGCTCCAAAGAGCTGGATTCCACACGAGGTGAAACAGATTGTCCTTGACATCAAGACATCTTTTTGACCGAATGTAGCGTCAGGGAGCTTGGGTACAATTGAACTCAATGAGTATCAAGGGGATGCAAAGGTTAGAGTCATACCTTGCGCAAACAAAGTTGTTTGTGTTTCTTGGAGTTCAATCACGCCAGCTAAAGGCCTTCACTGCGCGAGTTCCTCACAGCAGTGTTCGAATCTAATGCTGCTTGATGAGTGGCCTTCCTTCCATCATAAGGCCAGAAATGCAGACTTTGCTGGCAATTGCACAATTTTTAATTCCATTTACAACTTCTCAGCAAATAAACTAGTCCATGCATGTATGTAGCAAAACCACAATAATATTATGGCTTGGACTGATAAGTAGCAAGTAAGATTTATGCCACAGGAGTTCCAGGCAACAATCATCTCTAGCGAGAAAGAGTCTAATCAACTAGCTGTGATATTTAATGCCATTACCATCGCTCGAGTCCACAACCATCAACATCTTGGGGGTGAGTAGTGAACAGAAACTCAACTGGACCAGCCAGTATCTACATGGTACAGTACCCACAGTGGCCAGAAGGGTAGGTCAGAGGCTGGCTATCCTGTGTTAAGTGACCCACTTCCTGATACCCTGAGACCTTTCACCAAGGCACAGCAGGGGTATGTTAGAATACTCTTCACTTGCTCGGATGAATACAGCTCCAAGAACACTTGATATATTTGACACCACTCAGGGCAAAGTAACCCAATTGGTACCCTATTCACCATCCTATCATTCATTCCCTGTACCAGTGGTGCACAGCAGCTGCAGTGCGAGGCAAATGGGACCGGGAACACCACCTCATACAGGTTCCCTTTGAAGGCACACATTATCCTGACCTGGAAATATATCACCAATCGTCATTACTATCATCATCACTGTGTCTAAATCCTGGAACTCCCTATGCATGAACATTGTAGAAGCAACTTCATCAGAAATACTGCAGCACCTCAAGAAGGCAGCTTAGTACCATCTTCTTAAAGCAATTAAGTATGGGCAAGAAATGCTGGCCTTGCCAACGATGCCCAAATCCCAAAAAAAAACTAAGTTAGTTTAGTTTTGGATTCCCCAACAAATGGGAATACCTTCAGCACAGTGAATTTAGGAATGACACAGTTATTTAATATATGCTTGAACATGTCTCCAGGGAAATTTGCGATGTGTAGCATTAGGCTGTTCTCTAAAGAAATGGCAAAAGTTACAAATGGTTTCAATAGCATCATTTCATTTGGTCTGTTGTTGTCTCACTTCTAATTTACCTACATTTCAACACTCACAACATTTCAAAATAATCCACTAGATGTTTGATTGCGATATTTTGCAGTGATGTGATAAATAAACACGCCCCTTGCTTTTCTCAGTAGGCAGCAAGAAAAGAAAGGAAAAGGGTTGAATGCGCAAGCTGCCTGCTAGTGACGCTGTTCTATTTAAACACATGGAACAGCAGTCTGGTGATAGCCACAGGAGAGGGGAAGGTGGACCACTCACAATCCATGATGAACTCTTATTGCACATAAAGCACATTTTATAGAGCTATTCCTTTTTATTTAAACTTCTCTGTTAAGTTAATTGGAGGAGTCCAAAACAAGCATCCTTCTCCTTTCTAATGTTAACTTTTTTTCTCTTTTTTGAATGATCCAATGACTTTAGATTTTTATAAGTCTGCAATTTTTCAGTCAATAAAGCACAAATTAGGATATTACCAACAGATGCTCATTCACTGCCAAATATGCAAATAAATGTTGTCAGCTGTTAAGATATTGGATCTATTTGAATCATTAAAATTCCCATTTCTTTAACGAGGTTTTATATTCAGATTATATGTTTATTGGAAATTGATAGCTTCATCTCTCTGATGACTATAAAGATGATTCACTACAATTTTTCAATATCTCTCTGCTATCATCAATACATCGGCAATTTGGCTGTGGCCATCACCATTAGACTTCCAGCTCAGTGATCACTGGCATATGTCAGTACTTAGCGCCAGACAGAGAAAGCTAATCCATTTTATTAATAGCTTTCTAGAGCAACAATGAATGGGTGAAAGAACCATTGACAATGGCACACAAGAACATAAAATGCAATATGCGAAGAGAAAAGGTTATTTGGTACATTGAGGTCATTTCTTCAACATACTGTCTAGCAACTATTATTGCCTTTATCCAATCCATTAAACCTTGATGGGAGGTTAAAAATAATGATTCACTGTACCAGAAAGATTAAGCAAAAGCTATATTTTATGTAAATTTTAACATTTTAGGATTAGTTTTATCACCCTTGGATAATCCATGTGTACTCCGATTAGAGCCATTGTCAGTGCTTCACTCAAGTGGCTATGAGGTAATATGAGAGTAATCATAAACAGTGCTCCTTCTACATGCCCTCTGTGGTCTGGAGCTTGTAAGGTTAAAGCTGTTATGGTCACAGCTGGAACCTGAGCTCATCTCACAAAACTAATTCTTGTCATCATGAAAATTGATTAGCAGAAAAGAGGAGAGAGATGTGCTTCTGAGATCACTTCCGTCAAGGGAGCATTACACAAGGAACAGAGGTTAGCAATAAAGGTGATTTCAGAGATGCACATTTGTTTCATGAGTTGCTGGGAAGTGATCAGAAGCAGAAACCAGTAAGCTTCCCTTATCATCCCAGAGTACTGAAGCCTCACTATTTCATGTCAAGACTATCTGACCTAGCACGGTCAAAAAATTAAAGCGGAATCTTTTGTATGGCTCTGGTATGTTCTAGGAAAAACATCACATATCAGCTGTGGTTCAAGGCTGACACTGACAGAGCCAATTGTGTGTTCAAGTTCTACTTCAGAAAATGGATCCCAAAATCTAGGGTATTTCAGTGCAGTACTGAAAGAGTAGCAGGTGCCATCTTTCACTTGAGTTGTTGAACTGATACCCGTCTACGCTATCAAGTGAATGTAAGAAGTCCCTAAGCACTAGCTTGAAGGAAACTTCTCTGCAAAGTCATGCTTAATATTTATCTTTTGACCAACATCTCTAACCTGATCAATATGACACTGTTGTCTGTATGAACAAATTGTAAATCACTTCTACTACTTTTCAGCAATAACTGCACTTCAGATGTATTTGGGTGTAAAGTTCTTTGCATTGTCCTGAGGTCATGTAAAATACCATATTAATGGAAGTCTTTCTGACTTTCATCAGGAGAACAGAACCATATAGAACCATAGAACACTACAGCACAGAAAACAGGCCATTCAGCCCTTCTATTCCGTGCCAAAACGGTATTCCACTAGTCCCATTTACCTGCACCCAGTCCATAACCCTCCAGACCTCTCCCGTCCATGTATCTATCCAATTTATTCTTAAAACTCAAGAGTGAGCCCACATTTACTACATCAGATGGCAGCCCGTTCCATACTCCCACCACTCTTTGAATGAAGAAGTTCCCCATAAACTTTTCCCCTTTCACCCTAAAGCCATGTGCTCTCGTACTTATCTCTCCTAATCTAGGTGGAAAGAGCCTACTCACATTTATTCTGTCTATACCCCTCATAATTTTGTAAACCTCTATCAAATCTCCCCTCATTCTTCTGCGCTCCAAGGAATAAAGTCCTAACCTGTTCAATCTTTCCCTGTAACTCAACTCCTGAAAATGAGGCAATATTCTAGTAAATCTCCTCTGCACTCTTTCAATCTTACAAATATCCTTCCTATAGTTAGGTGACCAGAACTGCACACAATACTCCAAATTTGGCCTCACCAATGTCTTATACAACCTCACCATAACATCCCAACTCCTATACTCAGTACTTTGATTTATGAATGCCAGGATGCCAAAAGCCTTCTTTACAACCCTGTCTACCTGAGACACCACTTTCAGGGATTTATGTACCTGAACTCCCAGATTCCCTTGTTCCTCCACACTCCTCAGTGCCCTACCATTTACTGTGTATGTCCTACCTTGATTTGTCCTTCCAAAATGCAACACCTCACACTTGTCTGCATTAAATTCCATCGGCTATTTTCTGGCCCATTCTTCCATTTGGTTCAGATCCCTCTGCAAGCTTTGAAAGCCTTCCTCACTGTCCACTACACCTCCAATCTTAGTATCATCAGCAAACTTGCTGATCCAATTTACCACGTTATCATCCAAATCATTGATATAGACAACAAACAACAATGGCCCCAGCACAGATCCGAGGCACACCACTAGCCACAGGCCTCCAGTCTGAGAAACAATCATCCACTACTACTCTCTGTCTTCTCCCACCCAGCCAATTTCGAATCTAGTTTACAACCTTTCCATGGATACCTAGGGTCTGAACCTTCTGAACTAACCTCCCATGTGGGACCTTGTCAAAGGCCTTACTAAAGTCCATGTAGACAACATCCACAGCCTTTCCTTCATCTACTTTCTTGGTAACCTCCACGAAAAACTCTACGAGATTCGTTAAACACGATCTACCACACACAAAGCCATGCTGACTATCCTTAATCAGCCTTTGGCTGTCCAAATACTTGTATATCCGATCTCTCAGAACACCTTCCAATAATTTCCCCACTACTGATGTCAGACTCACTAGCCTGTAATTACCTGGTTTACTTTTAGATCCTTTTTTAAACAACAGAACAACATGAGCTACCCTCCAGTCCTCCGGCACCACACCCGTGGCTAAGGGCATTTTAAATATATCTGCCAGGGTCCCTACAATTTCTACACTAGTCTCTCTCAATGTCCGAGGAAATACCTTATCAGGCCCAGGGGATTTATCTACCTTTATTTGCTGTAAAGCAGCAAGTATCTCCTCCTCTTTAATCTTTATATGTTCCATGACACTATTGCTTGTTTCCCTTCCTTCCATTTCCACTACGCCAGTTTCCTGAGTAAATATCCCAATATCTATTGCCATAGTTCAGTTCTACCCCATTCTCAGCCACAACACTGCCCACTTCTAGTGCCCCAAAGACAAAAAGATCCCACAAAATATTTCAGCAGTTCAATCACTGGCAATCCACTGCAATCTCCACTCACAATGCTTCCCTGTGTAACAAAGTTTCGGGTTATGTCTCTTATGTCTTCTTTACTTGATGAAAATAATGTCCACTGTATGAGAGCTTTTCAAATCGAAATGCCTAATTCCCAGAATCATTAATCAACTCCATTCTCTAGTCCACCAGCATCATTTTTAAGGTCAAGCCCCCAAATGAATAATGCTTTGTAATTGACCTCACCAGTGATTTGTAAGAAGGAAAAACAACTCCTTTCGTCTTTTGATTAATCACCCACAAGACATACCTTGTATTTAATTAACTTTCTTTGTGACAGATTTATATTGAAAGTTCCAGCGAATGATCAATAGTTATACTCAGCTATGTTTCTCTCTTCTACCTTGCTAATTTTACCCTGTTCCTATTCATGGATTCATGCTTCAAACTACTGTTTTACTTGCATCAGGGAGAAGCAGTCATCATCAAAAAGTATAAAGTTTAAGATATAATAGCCATTAATATATACAAGAACCAGTCTTTACAAACCATATAAAATGAAAACCAGTTATCAGTAAGCAAGAATCAATTTTGAAATTGAAAGCACTGTCTGAAGAGAGCTGACAACTGGCTCACAGCACGAGGCCACTTAAGAGATAAGGTTTGGAAACTGACATGATCTTGAGACATTTTTGTATGCATTAACCAAATGTAAAGATAATGGGACTACTTGGCCTATGTCAAATGAGGATTTAGGCATCTTCAGCTAAGATATTTTGCTGCATTTGTACAGAAGACAAAGAAGTTTCCAGTCTGGTTATTTTGCCACTTTGCACATCAAACATGATCAGAGGCACATTTGTTCTGTCAATCAATAATCTCGGGTATTTTTATACCCAGAGAATCAGCCCTCACAACATTAATTCTGAGTCTCTGTGATTTTTCTGTCCTCAGAAGTTTTTAGAATATTGACATGAACATCTTTGTAGCAATAATTCGTTTGACTGTCTTGTCAGTAAAGATGCTCTCCCACTGTAAATATGTAATTCTATGGAAACATTTATGTACACACAATATATTGAAGTAAATTATGCAACTGTAACTATTGAAACTGTATTAATCACTTGCTGTTATTTTTCTACTTAACAGTATAAATACTTGATGTACTTTCCGTTCAGAGAGATTCTACCATCAGGTTTCCCCTGCACGTTTCTTGTGCTGCATAAAGACCTGTACATCTACAGCTCAGGTCTCCATGTGGGTCATTCAAGGTCACAACAGTATCTAATAAAGATCTGTCATTCCTGACCTATTCACTGAACTGATTAATTGATCTGTTTAACATTTTGATAGCTGGTAAATTAAACTGCCTTTTCTTAACTGGTTCACGTTACAATCTTAGGAGGATTTTGCGCAAGATAAGGGCTCATGTTGTTGAGGGCAATACATTAATAAGGGTAAAGGATTGAATAACTAAAATTTAAAAAGAGAGATTGGGGGTAAGAAGGTCATTTTCAAGTAGGCAAACTAACCAGGGATCAGAGCAGATAGTTAGATTCAAACGAAAGGATCAAGTGTATTTCATCAAAATGTGTTGATGATACAAAAATGGTTCTGTAGGTAAATAGGAGGACACAGAGTCAAAAAGAGGCTATAAGCAAATTCAATGAGTGAGTAAAATTCTTGCAGATGAAGTATAATGTGGAGATATGTGGGGTTAATAGAAAAACAGAATTCATTTAAATTCTGGGAGACTCTTGACTAGTGGGGGGGCTCACAGCTCCGTGTCCAATGCCTGTGAACTAAGAAGAATGAAATTCCTTCTCACTATTCAATGCACCTGGTGCAAAGAGGTAATGTGTGTGAACTGTTCAAGGAAAATAAAAGAAAGCAAAATTGTGATTTATTCTGTAATGAAACAGCATGCCCTCATTCTGACTTTGGACTCGTACATGAAGAACAGTCTTCTCTGTGGTGTTGTCCTTTAGCACAGAACTAAGTTATGGAAATAGCAAAGACTAAACAAACCCAACAATAAAAAAAAGATACTTTTCATGCATTGACCCAAACTGAGAAACTACATTAATTTTGTCTTTATTGCTTGTCAGTTTATTACACACAGTTGGTTGTATCCTTATTCTTTGAACAATAAAGCACAATATTTGAGCTGCCAGCTTCTGTAATTTAGAAAGGTTGAATGGGGTCTAATCAACCTTTGTTCTTCTATATTAAAACAAATTCAGAAATAAATTAGCTCCTTCATTTCCAATCTCTTCCGCAGGAAGTTTTGGAATTGTTATGCTTGATTTGTATTATTGCAATTTCTATAATTGCTTGTTTATCCAGGGAAACCAGTAATCAACCACAATGTTACAGTGGATATTTTAATGAGACCTACTTATTTTTATCCATGCACTGAGATTAATAAAATCAATGTTTCTTTCGCTTTTTGTCCCAGCTCATATTCCAAAGCGTGACAGAAAAGCACAAGAGACTTATTTTTTTTAATCATTAATTTCTCCTACCACGAATGATTTCCTCCAGTTGGACACATTGTCGAGTATCCCATTCCCCTCCAGCAGGGAACATCTATTTGTACAAATTGGCACACATATCTCAGATTGGAAAATTGCGAATGTATCTCTACAAAAGATGAAAGTGAGAAACAAGGAAATTACAGACCTGACAGTCCAGCATCTGTTGTGGGTACATTATTGGAATCATTATTTAAGAGCAAGTTCCTTTTAAACTCATTGAACTTTATGAGAAAATAACTAAAGTACTAGACAGTAAAATATTTCAGGGTATAGTTTACGTGAACTTCCAGAATGTACTTGCTAAGGTTCCATAAGACAGTCTGTTTGCTAATAACAAAAGCCAATGGAATTGAAGGTAAATTATTGGCTTCGTTAAGTGGTGGATTTGACAGTGGAAGACAGTGTGTCTGGATAATGAATAGATAACTGAATCAGAAAGGTGTGATTGGTGGTCTCCCACAAGAATCTGAGCAGGGTGTCGATTATTCATGAAATTAACAATCAGATTACGTAAAGGATCACATGTCCAGATACATCGGTGACATATTAAGTATTTTAGATGTGTGCATAAAATTGTAAAGAGAAACTAGTAGATTCATTGAGTGGGTGAAACTCTGACAGATGGATTTCAACATATGTAAGTGTGGAGTCATCCATTTTTGACCAAAGTAAATAGATCTGAGTATTATTTATATATTCTTTCATAGTATATTAACACAGTAACAAAGTTCATGCTATGCTCTAACCCCTTCCCATCTTCTTCGTCAAACTCCATCTATCTTCCAGCTCTCATTTATCCAGAAACGTACTTCTGTCACCCACCACACTCGTGGTAGCAAATTCCATGTTCTAACCACCTTCTGGATAATTCTCTAAATTCCTTCTTATATGGTCACCTAAAAATTGAATTGTATAACACAATTGCCATTAATGAAGTTCCAAGTATATTTGGAGATGTGTGAGTAATACAACATTGGTGATTTGCTTTCTATATCCTTAAATCATCTGATGCGCAGAGGACTCCCGAAATATGCAATGGTACCTGACTGCTTGTAGTACACATTGGGTCACCACTTCCGTGATTTTCATTTGTGGATACATTCATAGGCCCCCACTGCTCTGGTAGACTTTCACGGTGCCTGTGACACCTGCTTCACTGTGACTTAAAGGATAGGTAGCTGAACAGGTCCTGGGCTGTCACCCTAAAAATGTGCATTTACACATTTAGACCCTCCCATCTCTAAGCCAGAATAACCTACACCACAACCCCTCAACCCTTGCCCAACTCATGAATCTGTTAGAACAATCTAACAATCCCCCAGTTTGCTAACTAAACCTCAAATCCTTCCTGAGACCCCCAGTATCCAAATTCCCCCCTCAAATCCTCCAACTCCCCCCTTCAAACCCTCCAAATGCACCCTCTCACACTACCAAATACCAAAAACCGACCTCATGATATCTACCAATTTCCAGCAGCCATCTCTTGTCCTAACTCTTTTATCGACCTTGACATCCGTCCTGATCCTTGATCCTCCATCCACCTGGGGGCTCCTCCCTTCCACAAAGCATTAGATCGAACCACATGCTTGAAAAGGTGTCAAGTGTACCAACTTTTCATTTGTGGATTCATGGGCCTCCACTTCACAGCTCAACACGCACAATCTTAAAGACCTTGATCAGATCACCCCTCAAGTCTTTGCTTTCATGGAGAAGAGAGCCCCAGTCTGTTTAGTTTCACATTGGTATAATCTCTTAGATCTGCCTGAATTCTAGTGAGTCTTTATTTCACCTTTACCTGTTGTCTTTACATCAATTTTATATTTTTATTTGAGTACTGAAAGATTCAAAGGGACATAGAGGTCCAAGCACATAAATCACTAAAATGTGATTGCCAAACTCAAAATTAAGAATCAAAATGACACAGATATTAGAAATCTGAAATAAATAAAAGAAAATAGGGGAAAGACTTATTGGAGAGAGAAACTGAGCAAGTGTCAGGCCAATGCCCCTTCATCAAAACTTGGAAAGGTTAGAAAAAAAACACGTTTTAAAATGCAGAGAAGTGAAGAGAAGACAAATGAGAAAATCTAGGCTAAAAATGGCTGAATCCTGATTTAGTTCAATGCACATTTGCTACCACATTACATTCTTAGGATATGTGACTAGGGGTGAATTTTCATCCCTAGAGTCCTGTTACACATTTTTAAAAGTGAAAATGTTGGACCACAATAGGTGGAGTTTCTAATAGGTTCATCAGCAGTCAATCTGATTGGCCTTTTGCCAATACAACAGCAACTTCTATTATTATAAAAGCAGAACTGATGTCCTCCAATCCAGTGGATGCAATGTTAAAGATGTTCTCCACAAATTAATTTGTTAACGTGGCAGTTTCTGGAATGAAATGGTTCGGAGAAATTGAATGAGGAAAAAAAAACAAACTAAATGGTATTTTCCTATTCCTAATAATTTTCAATTTTCCATCCTTATTCTTCCAGTTGTATCCCATGGAATGTCAATTTTTCAATGGGTTTTGTAGCATTGTTTCCTGTTGAAGTGCCGATGCCTTTTTAATGAATGATTCAATAGCAGAGAGAAAAAGCAACTGAAGTCCACAAATCCTTTTTTGTCCTCTCAGCATAAAGCACATTTTTCATCATCATTCAAACTTTTCAGTTTTCCTACCACTGCAGCTACATCAACCTCATAGCCAACTGGCCAGCAATGATTAATTGAGGAGCATACATGGAACAAAGCCTGCCCTGAATCAGGCTTTCAATTCCACCATCTGACCTCATAATAGCTTGCAGCTATTGAAAAAACTATGAATCCCAGGCGCCTGGTTTCAGACTGAAAACCTGGATGACAACTGCTCAGAAGTCTTGGTGGCAGAACGAATGTGTTGAATTAGTACTTTGCTGTTCTTCACATACATCATCATCCACAGCACCTTTCAAAAACAAATAACATTGTTTTAAGGCAGTCGGACGCACTTACATTTATCATTTTTCTATTTAGCAACACAAAATGCAAGCTCTATACTGGATGAGAGGCAGTGTCAAAGTTTACACCATCCTGCATTAAACACTCTGACAGCTCCCTCGATGATCCAGTTGGTAATTGCATGGCTTGGCATGGAACTGAGCTACCTAGGCCAGAAAAGTTTTGGTTTTTTCCTCATTTTATGCTGGATTGGCTGAGTTCTTATAAAGCTAGAATAACTGGCTTCAGCTTTACAAAAGATGCTAATATTTTACAAGGATAAATATCAGCCAATCTGGCTAGTCTTCACCGTTGCCTGATGACTTCTCCTGGCCTGCATGTACATGCATTAAATGAGGACCAGGTTCAGCTGTGGTCTTTTGTGACATCAAATAACCTGTCAAATATACAGAATTGCCATAGGGTGTAGATACTGGAGTGCTTTGTTGCAGAAGAAAGAGAAACAATGAAAAATTATTGGCTGTAAAAGTAAATGAAGAAGTTGCAACAAAGAGAATCATATAAATGGATAATACTGGAGCTGCTATTTCAGTGGGAAAGAAGCCTTAGGTCATAAACCATTCATAATTCTTAGCACTTTCATGATTTTAAAGTAGTTGCTGGAGGATAATTGAAACTCCCAAGGGAGATGACCACATTAATGCTGATTGATTTTACCAGTGTGTAGTTTCAGTAATATACACTGCAGGATCATCTAGTCAAAATCTCCTTTGCCCTTTGGGATTTATTTTTCACTCTGCCAGCAGCTGTTACTATAATCTCCACACTGTGCTCTCCAAAACTTCCTGCCAAATTGACCACCTTAGCCCCCATCCCCAGACTTTTCAAAGCATTGCAACAAACCCCCCCACCGACCTTGCTTTTAACTTTCTCCCCAGCCAAATTTCCTCCTGGTCCCTTTTCTCTCTGGCTCCCTGTTCGCTTTCCTAACACTACAAAAGTAATCAAGGTATTTCACTGTATGAGACGAGCGTACAGAATGACCAGCAGCAGCTCCAGCTCTCTGAGCTGGCCTTAAAATATAAACAGAACAAGCTGGTAATACTCAGCAGGCTAAGCAGCATCTGTGGAGAGAGAAAAATAGAGTTAGCATTTCAGGTGTTGACCTTTCATCAGAACTAGGAAATGCTAAAAATCAAGCAGGTTTTAAATTACAGAGAAGGGGTTGGGAGTGGAGGGGGGAATGTGCACGGAATGATAGGGTGATGGGGGTATATAACAATAAACTCAAATTGATCAAGAGAGATTGAATGACACAAGTAGAGGTGGTGCTGGCTGACAGAGGGAGCTGCTGCTGACTTTTCTGCAGCACTCATCTCCTACAGTGAAGCGTCTCTATTCCTTAAGTGAATATGGAGCCAGAGAGAAAAGAGAGAAGACGAAATATCGGCTAGTGACTGTGGTAATATACACTGCAGTATCAGGTTATAGAATCATAGATTCAGAGTTGTACAGCATTGAAACAGGCCCTTCGGCCCACTGTGTCTATGCCAACCATCATGTCTATCTATACCAATCCCACTTGCCTGCACTAATTCCTTATTCCTCCATGCCTTGCTTATTCACATACTGGTCCACATGCCTCTTTAATGTTGGTAATGTTGCTCCCTCCACCTCCTCCTCTTGCGGCTCATTGCAGATACCATTTACCATAAATTTTTACCCCTCGGGTGCCCTTTAAATCTCCTCCCTCTCACCTTAAACCTCTGGCTTCTAGTCTGAGACACCCCTGCCATGGGAAACAGACTCTGGTTATCTACCCTATCTATACCTCTCATAATTTTATCTCCATCACCCCATGAGCTTCCTTTGCTTCAGGGAAAACAGTCTTGGTCTATCCAGTCTCTCCTTATAACTCAAGCCCTCCAGTCCCGGCAACATCCATGCAAATCTCTTCTGCACCCTCTCTAGCTTAATCACATCCTTCCTGTAACGCGACCAGAACTGCATGCAGTACTCCAAGTGCGACCTAGCCAATGCTTTGTACAACTATAACATGAGTTCCCAACGTTTGTACTCAATGCACCATCCTATGAAGGTAAGCACACCATACGCCTTCTTTACCATCCTGTCTAACTGTGTTGCCACTTTCAGGAAACTATGTACTTGCAACACTCCCTAGGGCCCCACCATTGACTGTTTATATCTTGCCCTGATTTAACTTTCTAAAATGCATCACTTAACACTTGTCTGAGTTAAATTCCAACTGTCATTCCCTTGCCCACTTTCTCAGATGATCAATGTCCTGTTGTAATCTTGGACAACCTTTTTCACTGTCCACTCTACCACCAATTCTGGTGTCATCTGCAGACTTACTAATCATGCCACCTGCATTCTCATCTGAATCATTAATATATATAACAAACTACAGAGGACACAGACTGACCTATACAGCACAGGTCACAGGCCTCCAATCCAAATAACAACCCTCCATTACTCCCTTTGCCTCCTATCACCAAGGCAATTTTGTATCCAATTGGCCAATTCACTCTGGATCCCATGTGATCTAACCTTCCAGACCAGCCTACCATGCAGGACCTTGTCAAAGGCCTTGCTAAAGTCCACATGGACAATAAATATATATCACCCTGCCCTTGTCAATCCTCTTGGTCACTTCTTTAAAAAAACTCAATCAAATTCAGGAGAGATGATTTCCCACACTCAAATCCATGCCGTCTATCCCTAATCATTCCTTGCCTTTTTGAAGGTAAATAATGCTGGGTCTCAGAATCCCTTCCAATAATTTTTGCACTGCCGATGTAAGGCTCACTGGCCTGCAGTTCCCTGGCTTATCCCTGCTGCCCTTCTTAAATAAAGGTACATCATGAGCTATCTTCCAATACTACACCTGTAGCTAATGAAGATACAATAATCTCTGCCAGGGCCCCCGCACTTGCTTCCCATAACATTCTAGGATACACTTCCTCGGCCACCTTTATGCATTTCAAGACATCCAACACCTCCTCCTTCGTTATATAGATATGCTACAGAATATCACTGTTCCCTCTCCTGAACTCACTAGCTTCCACGTCCTTCTCCACAATAAGTACAGATGATAAGTATTAATTTAAGACCTTGCCCATTTCCTGTGGCCCCACACATATATTACCGCACTGCTGGCAGAGTGAAAAATAAATCCCAAAGAGCAAGAGAGATTTTTACCAGATGATACTGCAGTATATTTCATTGAAACTACACACTGGTAAAAATCAATCAACATTACTGTGATGAAAGCTTGTTAAATGCAGCTGAGCTGTCTGGTGAAGATGCAAATAGAAGGAATTCAATGGCAACAAAGAAGAAAACAGTGAGATAAAAACATTTGCGGAACTGAGAGATAAAAATATAACTGCATTTGCTGGACATGTGGAATAAAAGAGAAAATTGGAAATATATAATAGGTCAAGCAGCAGCTGTAGAGAGAGCAAAATGGAGTTAATGTTACAGTTGATGACATTTACATCTCTACCAATACCCCCTCAGTTTCAGGGCAGAAGTTTATACAGATCAACCAACCACAATGGAAGTCATCCAGTTCCAGCTCTGGATCAAAAATGTATATTTTTCTTTACTCATGAAGCACCTTGCAATGTTTTTCTATGTTAAAAGCATCATATAAATGCAAGCTGATACTGTTGTTGCCATCCCAGATGTTGGAGTGTCAAACATCGAAGCCATGGCACTTTCTCAATCCAGAGTCACAGGACTGTGGCCACCATCTACCTTTCTACAGTACCTGATGGACGCTGAAGGAGGTGCAATATTTGCCATTTTATTCCTTCCCTTCTCATCATGCAGGGATACAAACACTCCTTCCGGGTGAAGCAGTAATTCACTTGCACTTCATCCAATTTATTTTACATCCATTGAGATCTCCTCTACATTGGACAAACCATATGCAGATTGGGTGACCAATTTGGAGAATGCTTCATTCATACCTAAGGGTAATCATGAGTTTCTAGTTGCCTGTCACTTTAATTCTACAACTCACTCTAATTGTGCTCTCCTTGGCCACCTACACTATTCCAGTGAAACCCTATATGAACTTGAGGTACAATATTTGATCCTCCAGTTCAGCATGGCACAACTCTCAGGAGTCAACACTGAACTTAACAATTTTAGATAACCTACATTCCCAGTTTATACTAAAACTAGCTAGTTCTGATGAAAGATCACCAGCCTATAACATTAAATTACTTTCTTTCCTGTCACAGATACTTCCCAACCAGGTGAATATTTCCATCATTTTTTCATATTTCAAGCAACTGCAATGTTTTGTATCTCACTGTTACAACATTGTTTCTTTTTTTCTCTTTCTCCTCAGTTCTCATTCATCTTCTTCTATTTATGCCTTCTCCAGACAGGTCACCTGTGATTAGTGTCTTCACTTCCTTTTCTCAGCTAGCACCAACATAGAACATAGAATAGTACAGCAGAGGAACAGGTCTGTCTATGAAGTCCGTGCAGACCATGATGCCAAATTAAACTAAACCTGTCTGCATATGCTCCATATCCCTCCTCTCCCTACATGTTCATGTGCCTGCCTAAGTGCCACTATTGTGTCTGCTTCTACCTCCACCCCTGGCAATGCATTCCAGGCACCTACCACTCTCTATGTGAAAGCATTACTCTGCACATCTCCTTTAAACTTACCCCTTCTCACCTTAAAGCTATGTCCTCCAGTATTTAAGATAAGATAATATAGCTTTATTAGTCACGTACATCGAAACACACAGTGAAATACATCTTTTGCGTAGAGTGTTCTGGGGGCAGCCCACAAGTGTCGCCACGTTTCCAGCACCAACATAGCATGCCCACAACTTCCTAACTCGTACGTCTTTTGGAATTTGACTGTTCTACCCTGGGAACAAGACTGACCATTTACCCTATGTCTCTCATAATTTTCTAAACTACTATCGACACTCCAGAGAAAACATCTGAGTTTGTCCAACATCTCCTCATGGCTTGTACTTGCTAATCCAAGTCTTCACATCCTTCCTGTCATTGGGTGACTAGAACTGCACACAATACTCCAAATGTGGCCTAACCAAAGGTTTGTGCAGCTGCTGCATGACTTCCTGACTCTTATATTCAATCCCTCGACTGATGAAGGCAAACATGGCGTAATTGTGTCATTCAATATCCCTTGGTGTCCACCTTTCCCCAGACATTGCTTCTGTTCTTTTCACCCATCCCTCTGCTCCATCACATCATGTCAACACATTAGAATTCTGACCTCCTAGTTCTGATGAAAGGTCATCAAATGTTAACTCTCTTTCACTCTCCACAGATGCTGCCTGACCACTGAATATCTCCAACAGTTTTCTAGATTTCCAGCATCTGTAGTTTACTTTCCAAACTATGTTTTGACCTTGTAGATAGAAAAGTGGTAAGAGGAGAACCAGCACATCACTCAGTCCATTTGGGTCAGGATAATGGTATATGGGTGGCACAGTAGTGTAGTGGTTAGTGTAACGCTATTACAGCGCCAGCGACCCGAGTTCAATTCTGGCTGCTGTCTGTAAGGAGTTTGTACGTTCTCCCCGTATCTGCATGGGTTTCCTCCGGGTGCTCCGGTTTCCTCCCACTTCCAAAGACGTACAGGTTAGGAAGTTGTGGGCATGCTATGTTTGGTACCAGAAGCATGGCGACATTTGTGGGTTGACCCCAGAAAACAAAAGATGCATTTCACTGTGTCTTTGATGTACATGTGACTAATAAAGATATCCTATCTTATATCCTAGTGACTCTGGAATGACAAAGTGCTGTGGCTTTGTTGCTTGGCACCCCGACATCTGGGATGGCAGCAACAATATCAGCTTGCATTTACATGATGCTTTTAACATCTCATACCTGGATTTCCTGTCAAGTTGGGTGACCCTGACAGGAAATCTAGGTACGACCTTCACAAAGCCATGTGGGATGCCAAGGGACAATACCAGACTCAGCTAGAGTCACAGACTAGCTATCAATTGTGGTAAGGCTTGTGTTCTATAATGGGCTACAAACCAGAGTGGGGCAGCATTGCTGGCAACAACACATCCCTGCCTGACGAGCTCAATGCATTCTATGCATGTTTCAAACAGAAGATCACTGAAATGTCACCACCCACCCCGGCAGCTTTTGATGCACCTGTACCCATGGTCACCGTCACAGACATCAGATCAGCCTTCCTGAGGGTGAACCCATGGAAAGCATCTGACCCAGCTGGTGTCCCTGGCCATGTCCTCAGATTCTGTGCTGATCAGCCAGTGGGGGCATTTTCTGACATTTTTAACCTCTCCCTGCTTCGATCTGAGGTTCCCACTTGCTTTAAGAAGACCACTATCATCCCAGTGCCAAAGAAAACAAGGTAACACGCCTTAATGACTACCGACCGGTGGCTCTGACATCCACCATCATGAAGTGCTCCGAGAGGCTGGTCATGGCACGCATCAACTCCAGCCTCCCAGACAACCTTGACCCACTGCAATTCGCCTACTACTGAAACAGGTCTATCACAGACACCATCTCCCTGGCCCTACACTCATCTCTGGAGCATCTGGATAACAAAGACACCCACGTCAGACTCCTATTTATTGACTATAGCTCCACCTTCAACACCATAATTCCAAACAAACTTATCTATAAGCTCCTAGACCTCGGACTCTCCACTCCCCTCTGCAACTGGATCCTTGACTTCTTGACCAACAGATCGTAATCAGTAAGGACAGGCAGCAACACCTCTGCAACAATTATCCTCAATACTGGTGCCCCACAAGGCTGCATCCTCAGCTCCTTACTTTACTCCCTATACACTCACGACTATGTGGCCAGATTCTGCTCTAATTCCATTTACAAGTTTGCAGATGACACCACCTTTGAGGGCCAGATCTCAAACAACGATGAGACGGAGTACAGGAGGAGGTACAGAGCCTAGTAGCATGGTGTCAATACAACAACTTTTCTCGCAATATCAGCAAAATGGAGCAGCTTGTCATTGACTTCAGGAAGCAGGGTGGTGTACACGCCCCTGCCTGTATCGAGGGTTCTGAGCTGGAGGTGGTTTAGAGTAAATTGGAATGGGAATTAGAATTGGAATATTATTGTCACATGTACCAAGGTACAGTGAAAAACTTGTCTTGCATACCGTTCATACTGATCAATTCATTACACAGTGCATTGAGGTAGTACAAGGTAAAACAATAACAGAATGCAGAATAAAGTGTAACAGCTGCAGGGAAAGTGCAGTGCAGGTAGACAATAAGGTGCAAGGTCATAACAAGGTAGATTGTGAGGTCAAGAGTCCATCTTATCGTAAGCACCTCTACTAACCTCAGAAGCCTAAGAAAATTCAACGTGTCCCTGATGACGCTTACCAATTTTTACAGAAGCATTATAGAAAGCATCCTATCTGAATGCATCACTGCTTGGTATGGCAACTGCTCTGCCCAAGACCACCAGAAATTGTAGGGAGTTGTGAACACAGCCCAGTCTATCACACAAACAGCCTTCCCTGCTTTAACTCCGTCTACACTTCCCACTGCCTTGGAAAAGCAGCCAATATAATCAAGGACTCCTCCCACCTGAGTCATTCTTTCTTCTCCCCTCTCCCATCAGGCAGAAGATACAAAAACTTGAGAGCACATACTATGGAAACCTTCTATCTCAGTGTCAGACTCTTGAACAAAGCTCTCATTCACTAAAATATGAACTTTTGATCTCCTAATCTACTTTGTCATGGGATGGCACTTTATTTGTCAACCTACACTGCACTTTCTCCGTAACTGCCACACTATATTCTGTATTCTGTTTTTCTTGTTATTACCTCGTTGTACTTAAGTACAGCATAATCTGTCTAAATGGTACGCAAAGAAAAGCTTTTCACTCTATCTTAGTACAAGTGACTCCAATAAACCAAAATCAACACCAATACATTGTAAAACATTACAAGATGCTTCACAGGTGAGGAAAAATTTATACATTTATAATCTAGATCAGGAACTGGATGGCTTCCATTGTGGTTGGTTGATGTGTATAAACCTCTGCCCTGATATAATACATAGTTTCCTTATGACACCATTCTCCCACATCTGTCAGATGCACAAACACTGGTACTTTCTATGCCTTCTTATTCTAGGAGTTTGTCCTGATGAAGGGTCTCGGCCCGAAATGTTGACTGTTCATTTCTCTCCATGGATGCTGCCTGACCTGCCGAGTTCCTCCAGCACTTTTTGCATGTTGCTCCAGATTCCAGCATCTGCAGAAATTTTTGTGCCTCCAGTTTGTCTTTGATGTCCAGTTCTTAATTATGCATTTGCATTATCTTCAAAATATAACACAGGAGCCTCTGAACTAGGTATCAGGGTAATTTTAAACTGACTAGTAGAGCTGGTTGACCAACCCAGTTAGCAAGATACTGGTCAGATCACTGAGAAAGCCCTTTATTTACTTCTCCCTGTGAGGATGTGTTCTTCCAGACCCCACAGGGGAAATGTAAACCGAACCTGTGATCCGCTGACCCCTACACTTCACAGACCACTGCCTGCCTGCCTTCCTTCCACTTACTCAGGCTTACTTCTGTCAGCATTCTAATGAGGCTGATTGGTACAACTGGTTCTCACTGCCATGCCCAGGCAGGTTGGCTGCTTACAATAGATAATCTTTCTACTCATGATAGGTTTGTAATTCCTACTAATATCAGCAGGGGATGCCACATTAATTAAAGGAAGCTATATCACAAATTGAATCGGTTCAGTAATGTATATTCCTTCTACATAGGAAGATCTCACTTAAAAAGTCCAGCAAAACAGTGAACACTGAGGACGGTTAAAAGGATTATTTGGAGACAGTACTTTTCGGGGGTGGTGGGGGGGGGGGGGGGGTGGTGTTTGAATGCAGACTGACCAGAAAGGCTGATAGCAGGTGGAGTCTAATGAATAAATAGAATCCTCCACAGCAACTGGCAGAAGAAAAGTAGGAAGCAAGAGATGACTGCACTCCATGAGCAAAAGGGATCCATAAGGTTAGAAGGGTAGGTGATTAATGTTGATGAGGGAGGGCAGATAGAAGGACAAGAGCATTGCAATTTTGTGGGATTGAGAGGAGGCCACAGAGGGATTTGAAATTGAGGATTCAGGTCTTAAAGTCAAAATGTTGAGGAAGAGGAGCGAGAGAAATCTTGCAAAGTCCAGAGACAGATGATGGTGCGAAAATGAGAATACAAGGTTTTGAATTCATTGCACATTGCTGAGGAGTGGAAGTCAGCAATGAGGGCTCTAAAGAGATTGTAGATGAAGATGGGGGAGAGACAATTCTATTCAGCCAACAATTTACATTTTACACATGGATGAAGTACCATCTGTCATGAGCCATGTATTGACACCTGTGGGGTTGCAGCCTAGGTACGAGTCAATGCCATCATCATTGATTTCCTTTTGAATTGTTAGGGTCCATATACCACCATTCTGCATTGATCAAATATATGACACATTTCTTGGGGTCAAGAGTTTAAAGTAACTCAGGTTTTGTGCATATAGGAACAGTATGAGTAAGGTGAGTAAGCCTCAGCACAGCCCTACTGCTGAAAATGAGTACAGGCATCAGGAACGGTCTCTTTTCCAGGAAAGCCAGTTACCTCACAATAGCTGTTCAAAGATGCATTTCTTTTCATAGTGCTCGAATGATTTGCTGAGCAGATTTCCTGCAGCAAGTATTGATTCACCACAATCCTTTTATAGGGAGCTTGACAAGTACCCAATACTTAATATTTTGACTGCAGTGTGTGAGGGTGCAGCAAATGTGGAAACTTCCTCCCAATCCAAATGGATGCGAGTTACCCTGAAATACTGAAGAGGCAAGTATGTGTTTTTGCTTCTTTGGATCTGTGGTGATTGGCCAGTAGAGAGGAATTGTTGAAATTACTTTGTTCCTCACAGGCAATTCCATGACTGGTAAAGGAATAGGTTGATCGAGCATGAAAGCTGCAACACATCTTGAAGAGAAAGGTTGGGTGGACTAATTGGCCTGCTTGGAAGATTTTTTTTAAAGTGCCATGTGACTGAATTGAAGTGTAAAATTAATTGAAGATATTGGGCATGCAACAGTTGCAAAAATCTTCATACAATGCACTTCGTGTGTCACTGCTACTATATTGGGCCACAAATACACAATGGGGAAACAGTGTGGATCACTGACAGGAAAGCAAGCCAGAACAGACCTAACAACATCAGTTCCAGTGCAACTTGAAATCATTTGACTGGGAAAGTGGGCAAAGGAAAGCTGATTTCTCGATTAATGATGTGAGTTTGGATCTTCAGAGGACAGGATCACCTTCTAAAACATAGTGTGTACTACTTGAATATGCAGAGGACAGGATCCCATTCTAATATAGTGTATACTATTTGGATGGAAGGAGAACCGGGATACCATTCTAATACAGAGTTCAAACCCTCTTATATTCACAAGGGTCAAAGACTCTAATGGAATGCTTACCAATTACTTGCTGCAACAACACTCAAGAAGCTTGATATTATCCAGGCCACTGTTGTTGTCCACCAAGATTACTCCAAATGCCTCTCTTTAGAACCTCCCTGGAGAAGGATTACAGTTTTGATCTCCAGATTGCCACAAACTAGGCTGCAAGTTACACCCCACCTTGACTTGCAGGTATCATAATTCCTTCATGTTCACTGGGCCAACATAGAACCATACAGCACAAAGCAGGCCCTTCGGCCCACCATATGGACATCTGGACATTTCAAATCTAACATTAGCAATTTTAGCATAAAATATTGTGGTTCAGAAGAATCCACATAACCTCTCCAAAACATTGAAGAATTGGTAATAAATAGAGCCTTACCAGTTCCACATATAATTTGGGAGTGAGAAAAAATTGACAAGTTTTATAATGGTAGCTATCAGTTCTCTTATCATTTTTAACACAAGTCCCTGTAGAGCCAACAAATTTCATTTAGTACTGAAAATATTCCTACTGTTATATCAATTGCTGTTATTTTCCAAACTTTCATTTTCCCCTCTGAGTTTCCATGAGATTGTTTCCATGTTGATATCAGCAAATACACACTTTTTCCCATGCAGGAGTTGTACCAGCTTTTCTTGCTCTTTATTTTACTTATGATTAATCAATTTACCCCTTTAGTTCACGCTTGCCAGTTTTAGGCATATATTCATCCTATTTGCCTTTAAGCGTGTTACACAGCATGGTTTAGCCTGGGAGGCACAGTGGTGCAACTAGTAGCGTCACTGCCTCACAGGTTCAGTCCTGACTTCGGGTGCTCCCTGTGACAGCGTAGGTGTCCTCCTGGTGCTCCGGTTTCCCCACGCATCAAAAAAAATATCAGGGTTAATAGGTTAATTGACCACTGTAAATTGCCCCTAGTGTGTAGGCGAGTGAATCTGAGGGGAGCTGATGAGAATGTGGGGAGAATCGAAAAAAATGGTATTAACGTAGAATCAGTGTAAATGGGTGGTTGGTGGTCAGTGCAAGTTTGATGGGCCGAAGGGCCTGTTTGCATGTTATAGTTCTCTATGAGTCTCTCTGTTTACAATGATCAAGTACTCATCTACACTAATCCCATTTTTTCTCCCAGTTCCCTATCAATTCCCACTTACATTAGCAACTTACAATAACTAGTGAACCAGACAACCATGTCTTTAGCATATGGCAGGAAACAAAAGCACCCAGGGGAGACTAATGTTGTCAAAGAGAGAATGTGCAAACTTCACGTGGACAGCATCGGAGATCAGGATTGAACCTATGACTCTGGAGCTGTAAGGCAACAGCACTAACTACTGTGGCTGTTGAACCGTGGTTAGGTATTGAACATTATCACCCCAGCCCAATTAATTTTCTAAATTCTCCTATACTTTTGTGTTTAAGCCTTTTGGAATGATACACTTACCCAGTATTTGAACTGGAATAGCCAAATACACAATGTGGCTGCAGGAGCAGGTCAGAGGCTGGGAATCCTGCAGTAAGTAACTCACCTCCTAATTCCCCAAAGCCTGTCCACCATATACAGGGCTCAAGTCACGAGTGTGATGAAATACTATCCACTTGCTTGGATGAGTGCAGCTTCAACAACACTCAAGAAGCTTGACACTATACAGGACAGTATCCTGACTGTTGAAAGCATCCTGTTTGCATTATGGTCTGGTACGGTAATTCGAACATGCAGGAACATAAGAAGCTGCAGAGAGTAGTGGACTCTGCCCAATACATCACAGACACATCCCTCCCCACCATCGGAAGTATCTACATGAAGTGCTGCCTCAAGAAGGCAATATCTATCATCAAAGATCCCTACCATCTGGGCCATGCCATCTTCTCCCAGCTACCATTGGGTAGGAGGTACCTCCTGCCTCTTCAATCATTTTGTTCTTGAACCAACCTGCAGAACCCTAATCACTACCTCAGTATAGCAACACTATGATCATTTTGTGCTACAATGGTCTTTGTTGTTTTGTTCTAATTTTGTTCTTTCTTGTATAATTTTGTAGAATTTATGTTTAATTTATGTTTTCCTTGTGAATGTTGTGTCTTTAAAGCTATGTACCTGTGATGCTGCTGCAAGTAAGCTTTTCATTGCACCTGTGGTACATGTACCTGTGCATATGACAGTAAACTCGACTTTGATACAGCAGCCTGCTTGATTGGCACCCCATTCACAACCATTCACTCACTCCACCACTGATGTCCCTTGAATAAATATAAAAAAAGAGGCTATATTGTTCTTTATCTTTCTTTGACTCATCTTCCATGGGCAGCTGGGGCTTTATGCCCTTTTATTTTTGTTTTTATTTACCAAACAAAAATATTGACAAGATAATAATTATTCTGATAAAAGATCAAAGACCTGAAACATTAATTCTGTTATATTCTGTTTATAACTTTAATTCTTTGTTCATTCTCATCCTTAACCTCATTTCATTCTCCCTGTCAGATTTAAACTATTCCAATGTGTTCTCTCTTTGTTTAGGCACAACTCATCACTTGTCCATCAGTTCCTTCTGTCCTGAAAATATTCACAGTTATTTAGGAAGGTACATCATTACCCTCGCACCAGATTGTCAGTCACTCATTTACATCTTCATTAAGTGCTGCATTCTCATTCCCAAATCAGCTGTCTTTCTGGAGATTGCATAATTAATTAGCACCAAAGGCGAGTTTTTTGGTGTAATTGACTTCGGCTTTGGTTCAAATAGGACTAAGTCTATACCACTCTGAAATTAAATTGCTCATATGTGATCTTTTCCTGCATTGCATTTACTTCAATTGATGATTATTGGATTGGCAAAATTCAGTTATCTTGACCAACTGCAATTTAATAACTTTATAAATTTTAACTATTTAATAGATTAATATAAGAATGCATATTTGATAAGAGGAATCTAAAGGCAGACTATTATCTAACTGGAGAAAGATTGCAGATGAGCAAAGTGCAAAGGGACCTCCATCTTCTTATGCATGAACTGCAAAAAGTTAGCAGGCAGGTGCAGCAAGCAGTGAAAGGGTTGGAGTTAGATGTAGGGAAGTATTGTTACAATTTTACAGGAAACTGGCAGGGCCACACTTGGAGTACTGTGCACAGTTTTGGTCTCATTAAGGAAAGATATACTGGCACTGGAGATACTGACAAGAGATTCAGCAAGCTAATTCCTGGGACGGGAGGTTTCTCCTATCACAAGCAGCTGAAGAAATTAGATCTGTATTCTTTGGAAATAGAGGAATGAGGCCTAAACTTATTGAAATATGTAGGGGGCATGATAGGATGGATGTCAAAACATTTCACTACTGGGGGAAGCCTGAAAGAGGAGCATATTTAAAGATAGTGGGGTGCTTATTTAAAACTGAGATTAAACCTTCTTTTAAACTTTATTTACCAGTCCTTCCTTTAAAAACAAATTCAAATTTATAAATTCTTACAATATTCTAACCATTATGCTACCAGATCATTCAGGCACAAATTATCCATTCCTTCACTTACTCTTTTAACAAAATTGAGAATCACGTAACCCTTCACAAGTCAACATTGGTTAATGGAAATTTCCAGACTTGTATGTCACAACATAATCTATTTCTTGCCATCATGGGTTCACCCAATGTGAATGATTGAGCTTTAAAAAAAAATTGCTAAGATTTCTTAATTGTACAATTCCTGTCTTTTTTCCATATTAATTTTGAGACTCCTTTTCACACCAGACATTGCTATAAAAAACTGACTTTATAGACTAATGTAAGATTAGAGCTAACTGTATTCACAAAGAGAGCATTTTATGGATCAATGAAGTTTTGGCTTTGAAGAACAATGTTCTACAAAAAAAAATCAGAATTAAAGTTAACAAAAATCTGGATACACACATCAAGTCAATTAGGATTTAAAATAAATTGATAAAAGGAAATGGACCAGAATGTGCTGACAAAATGGTAAGTGACAATATGCGTCCCATTATTAAGGTGTAAATCATCCAGCTGTTTGTGCTGAAGATCTCAGTTGTAAATTACCACAAATTTATAACCATGGATTCTGCCACTCCATCATTAGGCTTGTGAAAACAACTGCTTACTGTCAAATGCTAATGAATTTTAAGAAATTTTTGGGTTTGCACATTAATTATCAATTATGTTCACCAGTGAGTTAACTGTAATGGCAAGATTTGTTTCCATGCTGCTGCTCCATTTCAGATATCCAGAAAAGGAACAACGGAAACTAGGAAGATTCATTCCTGTAGTGAACTTGTTCTTGAAATTTTTTTAAATGTAATTTCTTTTCCTAAATTTTAATCACTCTTATTCCAATCTTCTATAGATTATAAATGATTTGTGTTCTATCTTTGGAATCCTCTACCCTAGAGGGTGGCTAGATCATTGGCCAGTATTTAAAAGGAAATACCTCCAATGATCTAGGAGAGGGCTATGGACAACTGGCACAGAAGAGGAGCTGAGGCCTAAGGCAGATCAGACATAATTATATTGAATGGCAAGGCAGGTTTGATGGGCCGGGCGCCCTACTTGTGCTCTTTTCTTATGTTCTAATATCCTTGTGCTTTATACCTTCAGCTTGAACTTCCAGTAATTTGCAACAAAGTCAGCATGGCTTTGTGAGGGGCAGGTCATGCCTCACGAACCTGATTGAATTCTTTGAGGATGTGACAAAACACATTAATGAGGGTAGAGCAGTGAATGTGGTGTATATGGACTTTAGTAAGGTGATTGAGGTGGTTCCCTATGATTGGCTCATTCAGAAGGTCAGGAGGCATGGGATCCAGGGTAACTTGGCTGTGTGGATTCGGAATTAGCTTGTCCATAGAAGGCAGAGGGTGGTTGTAGATGGACCGTATTCTGCCTGGAGGTCATGGAGGTCAATGACCAGTAGTGTTCTGCAGGGATCTGTTCTGGGACCATTCCAGATGACTCCAGCATCTGCAGTCCTTTGTTTCTCTGTTCTGGGATCCCTGCCCTTTGTAATTTTTATAAATGACTTGGATGAGGAAGTGGAAGGGTGGGTTAGTAAGTTTGTAGAAGACATGAAGGTTGGTGGTGTTGTGGATAGTGTAGGTTGTCGAGGGTTACGATGGGACATTGATAGGATGTAAAGCTGGGCTGAGAAGTGGCAGGCAGATGGAGGTCAACCCAGAAAAGTGTGAAGTGATTCATTTTGGAAGGTCAAATTTGAAGGCAGAATACAGGGTTAATGGCAGGATTCTTAGCAGTGTGGAGGAACAGAGGGATCTTGGGGTCCAAGTCCATAGATCCCTCAAAGTTGCTGCGCAAGTTGATAGGGTTGTTCAGAAGGCTTATGGCATGTTGGCCTTCATTAACTGGGGGATTGAGTTCAAGAGCCACGAGGTAACGTTGCAGCTCTATAAAACCCTGGTTAGGTGATTGGAGGAAAGTACAGGGGGGATATCAGAGGCAAGTTTATTTTTTAAACACAGATGGTGGGTGCGTGGAACGTGCTGCCAGGGGTGCTGGTAGAGGCAGATACATTAGGGACATTTAAGATACTCTTAGATAGGCACACGGGTGACAGAAAAATGGAGGGGTATGTGGGAGGGCAAGGTTAAAAGGACAGCACAACATCATGGGCCGAAGGGCTTGTACTGCGTTGTAACATTCTATGTTTCAAAATATTTTTTGAGGCAGAAGTCTGGGATACATCACCAGATGCCCAGCTCCAGTGTGTTCCCAGTCACTATTTCCATTGGGATTGATCAACTGACCACTTTTTGAAAGATCCTGCCATAGCTTTATTGAGTTGTCGCCCCTCAGCTAATTGAACTATGAATTTTCAGCTCTTATGTCAATCAAAATAAGCGGAAAGATACTAATCTGATGATTGACTGAATTGGACAGGGATGTGCTGTCGGTATCCTCTGCCACGTTAATAATTGTGAATTTAGTAAATATTTATGTTGTTAACTGTAGATTTACTCTCACTTCAACACCCCTGTGTGCAATGTGAATTTGCTACATCAAGTTCTGTGTTCACATTAAATAGATTTTCCAACTGCTTGGGATATCCTATAAAATTACATTACTAGTAATCAGTTAAGTATTTTTAATAGGAAATGAGGTGTCTCCCAGTCCCACAGTCTAAGATGCCCAACATCCACAATCAGGACTGTCTGGGGAGACTCATTGTTTCAGCCTATTTAAATGAACTTATCACTTCCTTCTTTGACCCCATTTTTTCTCTCTTGTTCCTTCCCTTCCCACTTAGAGACTGTGGACCCAATCAGAGATGTCCCTGACCCTGGCACCCAGGAGGGAACATACTATCCAGGAGTCTCTTTCATGTCTACAGAATCGCCTCTCTGCCCCCCTTACTATTAAATCCCCTATCACTACCACTCTCCTCTTCTCTCCCCTTCCCTTCTGTGCCACATAACCAAGGCTCAGTGCTAAAGACCTGGTCACTGCAGCATTCCCCTAGTAGGTCATTCCCCCCAACAGTATCCAAAGCAGTATACCTGTTATTGAAGGAAATGGCCACAGGGGTACTCTGCACTACCTGCCTATTCTTCTTCCTTCTCTTGACAGTCACCCAGCTACCTGCATCCGGCAGCTTAGGAGTGACTGCCTCCCTGTAGCTCTTATCTATGAACTCCTCATTCTCCCGTAGGAGATGAAGGTCATCCAGCTGCAGCTCCAGTTCCCTAACACAGTCTGTAAGGAGCTGCAGCTGGATGCACCTCGTGCAGATGTAGCTATCAGGGAGACTGGTTGGCTCCCAGAACTCCCACATCTCACAAAATGAACACACCACTGACCCTGGGGCCATTCTCACTACACTGGCCTGGCACTAAAGGAAAAACCAAAGCAAGCAAGAAAGAAACTTACCAGAGACTTACCTTAGCCTCCACCAAAGCCTCTGTCTCCCACTCTAACCCTGGTCCACTCCCAAAATGGCCACTCCCCTTATACCTACCTCCCCTTTATTTGCTGCTGTTAATTAACAAATCAGCTATTAACAATTTGCAAATGTGCCTTGTTTAGACTCTTGCAAGGTGAAACTCACAAGCACATGCACAGAGACTCACCTCTTTTCAAAACTCCCACTTCTGACTCTGCAAGTATCCATTTGGTACTTAAGAAATGAAATCAGAAAAAAAGAGAAGTGATATAGTCCATAATGTTTATTCAAAGAATGGCAAACAGGCACCAACAAATCTGTCACAATATGACTTGTTACTAATCAAGCTGAGCTTCTTCCTTGTACTGAATTCAGAACTCAGGGCACTCTCTCTCACATGTTGGTTCAATGATCACATGACCGAACCAGCTACAGTCCCTTATTTATACACCCTTTTCAGTTCTTTCTTCGATCATGTTTGGAGGCTCAGAGCTCACAGTGTTACTCAGGGGCAGATTAACCATGGTCTGTTTTTTTGCAAATTTCTTGGGCATCTCCTTCAAAATCTAAATTGTGAGTTACACACCTCCTTCCAGTTCCCATCTTTCTTATAATGTTTACTAATTTGTAATTAAGCATCTTTCTCAGTTTGGGTTTCTACTGATACTGATGTTCCTGCCTGTTTCTTTATCACTCTCAGCCTTAAGATAATTCCAAATGTCCTTGCCTCACACACACGTTATTTGTTGCCATCTGTGCAAGCCACCATCTATGCCTGCTTTGTCTATTCATACCTTATCATCTGGCTATGTGCACCAGTCTGACCTTCATACTTGGTTCTGGCTGTCTCCTACTATCTTTAGCTACTCTACCTAATAATAGGTTCAAGATAATAGAGTCATAAAATAATACAGCATGGAAACAGGCCCTTTGGCCCAACTCGTCCATGCCAACCATGGTGGCCACCAAGCTAGTCCCATTTGCCCGTGTTTGGCCCATATCCCTCTAAACCCCTCCTATCCACGTACTTATCCAAATGTCTTTTGAACGTTGTTATTGTACCTGCCTCAACCACTTTCTCCGGCAGCTCATTCCATATACACACCTCCCTCCGCATGAAGAAGTTACTCCTCAGGTCCCTTTGAAATCTTTTACTTCTCACCTTAAACCTATGCCCTCTAGAACATAGAACAAATGCTCATTCCTGGCCTGCTCAACTATTAGAGTTTGCATACAATTGCTTGCAATAAGGCAGGCATGGTAGTGTAGTGGTTAGTGTAATGCTATTACAGTGCCAGCGACCCGGGTTCAATTCCCACTCGTCTGTAAGAAGTTTTTACGTTCTTCCTGCGTCTGTGTGGGTTTCCTCTGGGTGCTCCAGTTTCCCCTCACATTCTAAAGACGTACGGGTTAGGAAGTTGTGGGCATGCTATGTTGGCGCCAGAAACGTGGTGATACTTGCGGGCTGCCCCCAGAACACTCTACGCAAAGATGCACTTCTTTGTGTTTCGATGTACATGTGACTAATAAAGATATCTTATCTCTTATCAATATATACATTTTTATAGGCTTAGCTTAATTCCTAAACTAAAACCTTGTTTGGTATACTTAGTCACCATCTCAGGGGACAGGTTAGTGACAAACATCCATTACAAAGTACCTATAGATACTCCTGCAGCTACTTCAACTATACTTCTTCTGCCCGCCTCTTGTAAGGATTCCATACCATTGTCTACTTCCTGTCTCCATTGCATTTGGTTTGATGATAAAACTTTCCACACAAGTACCGCTGAGATGTCTTTCTTCCTTCTTACACTCTGCCATAGTTGGCAGAACCCTTGATCCCACCTCATCTATTTCTTGCACCTCTCCTCTCAACTCATCTCATTCTGAATAGAATAAGGATATTTAAAACAAGAAGGGCTAGTAGAATTATGTGGAGATAAATTACTTTTAGAAATCCTATTATTTGTAATATTTCTTGAATTTCTCCTCTAACACACAATTGGAGTAGATGGTATGGAGACCTTAAGTTCTTGACATTCAACATTTATGTTCAAGCAAATGGCAATGTCTACATTAAAAAGACAGGAGTCCACTTCTGATGGCTTTTATCATAGATTCAGAGAGAACCTTAAGAGCCGTTTGGGACCATATCAAAACAAGCAGCATTTAGAAAGAAAATCTAGGCCAAGTTTAAACACTAACAAGATGTTTACATGAATTCTAAAAATCCTCTTCATGATTTAGGCTTTTGTGATTTTGTAAAATGAAGTGCACAAGTCACTCCTTGAAAATGAAGAGAATATTCCTATCTATGCAGTGTTGCATTGAGATGCGGTACAAGACATTAGGTTATCTTTTGAAGTAAGGAGGATGTTTCAGAAATGGCTTCAGCATATTCAAGTATAAAGGACAGATTCTCTTCAACTGTAGTGGGGAAGTGGCTTGATTATGAAGCTGGGTTAAGGCAAAATATACAAAACCAAACTTTAGGAAATAACGTATTCTATCCTTCATCTGTCAGCTGTTATTAACTCACATGACCAATAGTCTTCAGCAAAGTATTATTGTGGTACTGATTAATGCCAGACAAAGCAATTTCAAACTGCACACATCATTAAAGAACATGCACCACCATCAGTCAGATGTTGAAATATGAAAGACTTAACAAAATGTGGGAAACAGAAGGTCATTCAAATTTCAAAACTAGAAAGACCAAGAAATAACCCTCTCAATCAAGGCCATTTTTTTTGCAGCATAGTGCAAGAGATAGTAAAGAACCCTAAATCGTCCAAACTGTATCTAATCACCTTAGGTCTTGAAAGCAATGTAAATACACTATCCCATACACTTCCTTATGTGCATCTGAATCTATAATTTATTCAGTTGGCTCTCTCAAGTATGCACTGATTTAGCACATCATTGGATCTCAGGCTACTGACAATAGTAGAGAGAAAAAAAATCATGAAGGGAACGAGGTGTTTAGGGTGTAGTCTTTACTAGCCCTGCCACACGAGGAGAAAATGCCAAGTAGTAAAGTAACAATGATTAAGAACACATGCTGGAAGCCAGAACAAAAGATTGCAGGGTTAGGATGTACTGCCAACTAAGTATTTACATAAATAATACGATGGTGGAAAGGAAGCCAGTGAATGAAAAAAAGGCAAATTGGATTCAGCTAATTGTACTTTTAAATGAATGAGCTTCATAAAGCTTGGAGAAAGAAAATAGTAGTCATTGGACAAAAAATTAGAAACTAAATTTGGGCTTCAGTGGTTTGCATTCCTTGCATAATCTGCAAAGTTTACAATCTAATCTTGCTGCTATTCAAGAGATATCTCATGATTATTATAATCTTCTCCTACTCTTTACAATGTGAATTCATGCCTTGCATCATGGCCTAAATTTTTCAACTGTATTTTGGAATTCAAAGCAGGGGGAAAAAAAATCCTGCATATGTAACATTCTCAGATTATGATGAAAGGTCATTGGCTTGAAATGTTAGCTTTTTTTCTCAACAGATACCTTACCTACTGAATATTTCCAGCATTTTCCATTTTTATCTCACATTTCTAGCATCTCCAGCTTTGTGCTTTGATGATAAGATTGTTACAGGAGATTTTGCACTGGCATGAAATAAAGATTGTGTGAACAATTCCTATGAATTTAAGTAAATTGGTGGTCTTAGTGCTAACCTAGCATATTCACTACATTATTTTTAACACTATATTACAGACACAATACAATTTTGCTTCTGGTTTTAATTACCAAAAATAAGCAGAAGTACACAATTAAACATGATAAATTTTCTAGTTTGGTTTCAAAGGAAGCCAAGATATTGTAGAAACCAAAGTGCTATTCAACTGTTTTTTTTGAAGTTCATTATAACATCTAAAAATATCTTATGAAGTTAAAAATAGAAGAGTTAGAATGCAGTGACAGGTATTATTCAAGTAAATAATGCAAAACACAACTACTTTAATAAAAAAATAAATTTACAGATATTTACAATTTTACAATCAGTTTATAAATGGAAGCAACAATTATGTTGGATTTTCATTCCATATGATTGCCATTCTGTTGATTGCTGTGTCGATCAGCTTCATTCTAATCAGTGATAAGTCAAAAGCACAGTCTCCTGTTAAAGGACAAATAAAGAATTTTATTATAAGTATATTTTTAGTTGCTACTATAGGCAAACGCAAATCATACCTTTTCCTAATGCTTTCAGATCCTATTCAATTCCTGAATTCTATTTACTTGTCATTATGATCCAAAGTGAAATATTTATTGATGTATTACATTACCACTGGATGAATGAAAAGAAAAATCAAAAATATGGTTGCTGGCATTTACCAGTGACAAGCTTTCAAGTAGTGGCTTGCTATGCCACTTCAGCGGGAAGTTAAGAGTCAATTACATTAGTGTAAGATTGAAGATGCATACAGACTTGACCAAATAAGAATGATCTACCCAAAAGACATCAGCGAACAAGTTCAGTTGACTTGACAATAACAGTTTCAAGGTTGCTGACAGAGCTTCATTTTTATTTACAGATAACTCAATCTGAACTCAATGGCTTAAATTTTGCCTTCATTGGAGATAAAAGAGGGGAGAAATGTAAAATGAGATACAGATTCACTGTCTTCCATTTAATATAATTGCACAAAGGTCCAGCACACTCTCTCTTTGGTCCAGAGGGTTGCATGGCTATGATTGACCAGTAACACAGCCAATGCATGGCATAACTGTGCACACCCTAGTTTACTGACAACTAGCTTAGAAATGAAAATAGAAAATATTTTCTGTTTTTTGTGGAACACAGAATATCACAGTTAAATACTCTTTTCTCCCCCAATTTCAGAATGCAGGTGCTGCTGGTGATGCCAACATTCCTTGTCTATTTTTAATTGCCCTTGAGAAGGAAGTGGTGAGCCATCTTCTTGAAGTGCCTCATTCCCACTGGTGAACAGAATCTCACACTGCTGTTGACAAGTTTCAGGATTTAGTTCGGGACATAATCCTATATTTCCATATCAGGATGGCGCATAATTCAGAAGGGAAACTGCAGACAGTGGTGTTCCTATGCTTCTTGGTTGTAGATTTAGGAATGCTGCTGGACTAGCCTAGGTGAATAGCTGCAGTGCATTTTTCTGATTGTACCGACTGTGGCCAAAGGGCAACATTGGTGGAAGGAATGAACGTTTAGGATGATGAATGGGATGCTTTGTCCTGGCTGGTTTTGAGCTTCTTGACATTTGTTCGAGCTGCATTCAATGCAAGTGGAGAGTACTCCATAACAGTGCCAGAGACCTGGGTTCAATCCTGACCTTGGGCGCCGTCTGTGTGGAGTTTGCACATTATCCCTCTGACCACATGGGTTTCCTTTGAGTGCTCCGGTTTCCTCCCACATCCCAAGGATGCGCGAGTTGGTAGGTTAATCGGCCACTGCAAATTGCCTCTAGTATAGGTGAGTGGTAGAATCTGGAGAGTTGATAGAACGTAGGGAGAATGGGATTCACATAGGATCAGTGCAAATGGGTGGTTGATGGTTGGTGTGGACATGGTAGGCTGAATGGCCTGTTTCTGTGCTGTCTCTATGACTATTACATTCTTGATGTGTTTTGAAGTTGGTGGAAATGCTTTAGGGTGTCAAGAATTAAACCACTTACATCAGAATACCCAGTCCCTCACCTTCTCATTTAGTCACAGCAGTCACGTAGCTAGTCAGCATGAGAATTTGGTCAACAGTAATCCCACAGAATGTTGATAGTGAGAAATATGCAATGGTAACATCAGTCAATGTAAAGGGTAGGTGAAATCTCTCTGGTTGGAGGTAATCATTACTGGAATTCTTGCGTTATAGCATTGTTTGGCACAAGTCCATTGATGCCTGAATGTTATCTAGATTTTGCTCCATACAAGTGTGGTCTGCTTTAATTACCGAGGAGTTGTGAATGAAATTCAACGTTATGCATTCATCAGCCAACAACCCCACCTCCGACCTCATAGAGGAAAATCATTGTTGAAGCTGCTGAATATGGTTGAGCCCTGGACCTCCTGCAGTGATGATCTGAGGCTGGGATGATTGACATCCAACAATGATAAACATCTTTGTGCGAGGTACGACTTCCCCCACCAGAGTGCCTTGTTTTTATTGCCCATTGGCTTTAGCTTTACCAGGGTTCCTCGATACCACACTTGAATTATATTTCATTTTGATGGGTCAATGCTATTCTTTTAAATGCATTTGAATTTCTAGGCACTGGTTTTATGCCTCCATATTAATTGTACCAAACACTGGATTTTCCACATTTTTCATTACTCTACCTTTCCATAGACTGAAACATACATCCAAGCATGTTAGAAATCTTTGTAAAGGCTACTATTGTTCACATTTTCATATAAAAACAGAAGACAATGTAAACACTTGGCAGGTCAAGTAGCATCTGTGGAAGCATAAACAGAGTTTCTCTTTCTCCCTCTACATATGGAGTCACAGAGTTATACACCACAGAAACAGGCCCTTTGGCCCAACTGGTCAGTGCCAAACAAGAATCCCAGCTAAACTAATCCCATTTGCATGCATTTGGCTTACATCCCTCTAAACCTTTCCTATTCATGTACCAAATGCCTTTTAAATGTTGTTAGTGTATCTGCCTCAACCACTTCCTCTGGCCGCTCATTCCATATACGAACTACCCTCTGGGTGAAAATGTTGCCCCTCAGGTTCCTACTAAATCTCTCCCTGCTCACCTTAAATCTATGCCCTCTAGTTCTTGATTCCCCAACCCGGGGGAAAAAGACTGTGTGCATTCACCCTATCTCTGCCCCTCATGATTTTATACACCTCTATAATATCACCCCTCATTCTCCTACAGTCTAAAGAATAAAGTCCCAACCTGCTCAACCTATGTCCAAAACACAGTCCCTCAAGTCCTGGCAACATCCTCGTAAATTTCCTCTGCACTCTTTCCAGCTTAGTGGCATCTTTCCTCTCGCAGGTTGACCAAAACTGAACACAATATTCTAAATGTGGCCTCACTAACATCTTGTACAACTGTAGCATACATCCCAACTTCTATACTAAATGCCCTGACTGACGAAGGCCAGTGTGCCAAAGGCCTTCTTCACAACACTGCGTCTACCTGTGATGCCACTTTCAGGGAAACATGTACTTGTACTCTAAAGTCTTTCTGTTCTACAACACTCCCCAGGGCCCTAACATTTTAAAGTCCTACCCTGATTTGTCTTCCCAAAATGCAACAGCTCACATGAATTAAACTCCCTTTGCCACTCCTGGGCCCAGTCACCCAGCTGACCAAGATCCCTCTGTAATTCCTGATAACCACCTTCAATGTCTACAGTACTACCTATTTTAGTATCATCTGCAAACTTACTAATCATGCATTCTCATCCAAATCATTGATATAGATAATAAAAAGCAGCAATGGGTCTGGTCACAGGCCTTCAGTCCAAAAAAACAATCTTCCACCATCACCCTCTGTTTCCGATTGTGTATCTAATTAGCCAGCTCTCCCTGGATCCCATGTGATCTATCTTCCCATAGCAGCCTACCATGCCAACCTTTATCAAAGGCCTTACTCAAGTCTATATAGGCTACTCCTACTGCCCTGCCCTCATCGACTTTCTTGGTTACTTTTTCAAAAAGCTCAATCAAAGTCGTGGAACATGATCTCCCGCACACAAAGCCCTAATCAACCCCTATCTTTCCAAATGCTTGTACATCTTATCCCTCAGAATCCCCTCTAGTAACTTACCTACCACAGATGTTAGGCTTACTGGTCTATAGTTCCCAGCTTTTTCTTTACAGCCCTTCTTAAATAAAGGCACAGCATTAGCCACCCTCCAGTCTTCTGGTACGTCACCTGTCACTAATGATGATGTGTATATTTCAGCCAGGGCTCCCGCAATTCCTTCTCCAGCTTCCCACAGTGTTCTTGGATATACCTGATCAGGCCCTTGAGATTTATATACTTTCATATACTTTAAGACATTCAGTACCTCCTATGCTGTAACGTGGACTATCTCCAAGACCTCCCCATTACTTATCTCAGATTCCAAAGTTTTCATGTCTTTCTCCATGGTAAAAAAAGTATGATATGATATTTATTAGTCACATGTAAATCGAAACACACAGTGAAATGCACCTATTTGCATTACTGAGAATGTGCTGGGGGCAGCCCGCAAGCGTCGCCACGCTTCCAGCACTAACATAGCATGCCCACAGCTCCTAACCTGTACATCTTTGGAATGTGGGAGGAAACTGGAGCACCCGGAGGAAACCCACGTAGACACGGGGAGAACGTACAAACTCCTTACAGACAGCGGCCGGAATTGAACCCAGGTCGCTGGCGCTGTAATAGCATTACGCTAACTGCTACACTACCATGCTTTGAAGGTTTAAAACATTAAAATTATATTAGGGCTGACCATCAATGCTATAGGCATCGCCTCTTCACACAAAAGGTAGTGAATTTTGGATTCTCTTCCCAAAACACTGCTGCAACTTAGCCAGTGGTAATAGAGGACAAATATTCATTGAGGGCCTCTCCCATCTCCTGTGGCTCCAAACAAAGATGTTAAATTTAAATTTCAAATTTTTTTACAGCGTGGTAACAGGCTCTTCCGGCCCAACGAGTCCGCGCCGCCCATTTTAAACCCATATTAACCTTCCCGTACATCTTTAGAATGTGGGAGGAAACCGGAGCACCCGGAGGAAACCCACACAGACAAGGGAGAACGTACAAACTCCTTACAGACAGCGACAGGAATCGAACCCTGATTGCTGGTGCTGTAATAGCATCGCGCTAACCGCTACGCTACCGTGCCGCCTTTGTCTACTTTGGTCTTTCAGGGGCCCTATTCTCTCTCTAGCTACTCTTTTCCCCTTAATATATTTATAAAATCACTTTGGATTCTCCTTAATCTTCTCATCCAAAGCTATGTCATGCCCCCTTTTTGCCCTTCCGATTTCCTTCTTAAGTATACTCCTGCATCCCCTATACTCTTCCAGGGATTCACTTGATCCCAGCTGCCTGTACCTGACCCATGCCTCCTCCTTTTTCCTGACCAGATTCTCAATACCCTCATCATCCAAGGGTTCCTTGCTCTTGCCAGCCTTACCTTTCAATCTAACAGGATCATGCAGGCCTTGAACTACAGTTATTTCACTTTTTAAAGCATCCCACTTGCCCGACGTCCCTTTGTCTGCAATCTACTCCAGTCACCTTTTGCAAGTTTCTGTCCAATACCATCAAAATTTGCCTTGCCCCAAATTAGAACTTTAACTTGTGGATTGTGCCGACCATCCTGCATCAACTCGTCTTTCCAAATGTATGTATATCTTATTCCTTTGCAGTTGCTCAGGACTGCTGCCTGACTTGATGATTTTGTGAGTTTACTTCACAATTCCAGCTTATGCAGTGTTTGTGCTTTTTGCTGTATGTTCTTATATGTGACCATTTATTGTATGACAGTTGCCTGCTTTTTTAAATACACCTGTGTTGAGAGCTGTTTTATGAATTTTGGTAAACGGGGAACTGCCGCCCAATTGATCAGTGACACTTTTTTTAAAAAAGCACCCTGCAGGTAAAAAAAAAATCAATCTCCTGCCCCCCACAGATTGTAACATGGTAACAACCATTTCCAGGTCATTTTGTGAAAGCTTGGAAAATTCAGCTGGGCACCTTCAAGTGGAATCATGTATATACTATTATGTCATTCACTGCAATGCATTGTTTGAAGCTTTGGTCATGTTGTCCTGTGAACATTCTTAACTGGACACTCTTCAGATAAGTTTTTGCCACAGTAGCACAGGTTTAGGATGCTTGCCAAATGGTCAACAATTTATCTTGCATTCTTCACCAGCCCCCTCCTGACACCACACTGCTGCACCAGCCACCTCTGATTGCCCATGTCCCAGGCAATGAAAAGGGTAATCCTATGTGACTCTAGGGCTACTTCCTCAGAGATCAGCATACCCTGGATGAATTAGATGAAGAATGCTCTCTTCAGCCTGTCATTTAATTAGATAATTTGCTACCTATTTTAACTCTACCCTGCCTGCCATTTCACACCATTAGCATCTTTGCCTAGCAACTAAGATGGTTGGAGTTCTGTCAAAATTTTTAGCTGGCTAAGTTACAGCAGTGTTTTGGGAAGAAAATCCAAAATTCACTACCTTTTGTGTGAAGAAGCGATGCCTTATTGCATTGGTGATCAGCCCTAATCTAATTTTAATGTTTTCAATCTTTTGTCTTGGACTCGCTTACAGACAAGATAGTTTCTGGCCATGTCCTCAGATCCTGTGCAGATCAGCTGGCAGGGGTATTTTCAGACATTTTTAACTTCAATATGAGGTTCCCACCTGCTTTAAGAAGGCCACTAGCATCTGGGTACCTAAGAAAATGAAGGTAAGGTTCCTTCACGGTGGCTCTAACATCTACCATCATGAAGTGCTTCAAGAGGCTGGTCATGTCACGCATTAACTCCAGCCTCCCAGACAACCTTGAACCACTGCAATTTGCCTACCGCCGAAACAGGTCTACAGTGGGCGCCATCTCTGGAGCATCTGGACAGTAAAGACACCTACATTAGACTATTGTTTATTGACTACAGCTCCACCTTCAAAGTTGTAATTCCATGTAAACTCATCTCCAAACTCTGAGACCTGGAGCTCAACACCTCCCTTTGCTGCTGGATCCTTGACATCCTGACAAACAGACCGCAATCATTAAGGACAGGCAGCAACACCTACACCATGATTATTCTCAACACTGGTGCCCTACAAGGCTGCGTCCTCAACTCCCTACTCTACTCCTTATACACTCACCGCTGCATGGCCAGATTCTTCTTTAACTCCATCCACAAGTTTGCAGATGATAGCACCTTAGTGGGCTGTATCTCAAATAACAATGAGTTGGAGCACAGGAAGGAGATAGAGAAACTTGTGGACACTATTGCAAGGCAAGGGTTAAGTGCACAGGCAGAGATGGTTTGCAGACAGTCTGCAGTCACCCATGCTGAAAAAGGTCCTTGAGAGCATAGCTTCTCTTTATACCGCATAAAGAGGTCACCAAGTCATACCAAGACAACATAAGGATACAAACGAAGGATTGCAAGGCGCACACTAACTATTGGACAATTACTTTACTAACTCTAAGGTATTATTGTCCATTAACGTAGTTTCTATTGGTCATTAACACCTATATTAATGGAACGTGAGTGGTATTTTATGTATGCAAATGAGGGATTTTAAGGTGCCCAAAGATTTTAATTGGTCAATATCTGTTTAAAAAAAGACAACTCTTTGTTGGAACTTTAGAACAGTTCAGTGACAAGGGCCGGACTGTTCTTCTTGTGCACAAGTAAATAAAGTGTGATTGAGAAATGACTGCAAGTTGTCAGAGTCCAGTTAATCGGCGACGACAGTTTCTTGGAGGTTCCACTGAGATGGCTAACCTTTAGTTTCACTATACGGGAAAAGAGAGTTGAGCCCTGGTGACCAATCAGTTTCGAGTCTATGGCAGCTCATATTTGAGTGGGATTGAGTCTGTCGCTGCAACACTAATTTCTTCCCTGTGGGGTAGTTGAAGTATGCCATCGTATAGTCACTGAAAGGGGAAGCAATTGGCTGAGCAATTGCGAAGGGAGGTTTGAGTCCCCCATTCAGAAACAAAGGAGCTATGCTCTCAAAGACCTTGCTCAGCACGGGTGGCTGCAGACTGTCTGCAAACCATCTCTACCTGTACACTATCTTAACCCTTGCCTTGCCACAGTGTCCACAGCTTCCCTCCCCCCCCCCCCCTTGTCCTGTAAAGGACAACACAAATCTTATTTAGTTTCAGTAACACAGAGTTTCTAGAACTCCGTGATGACTTCATCGGGGGTGGTTGGCTGTTGGATCATGACGGAGGCAGCTGCTCTGTCAGCCATCACCCCACAGAGTGATCTCAGGCAAGAGATTAAAAACGAATATCATAATCAGCAGAAATAAGGCCCTCAGTATCCACTGTATGATGGAGCTGCCCCAACCTCCCAACAGGGAATGGAGCCAGCTGAAGGGCCCCCAAGATGATGAAGGGGTCCTATGTAACTCCTGCCCAGTCCTTCAGGATGTGTGCGGCTAAATAAAGTGACATGGTGCCATGACAACAACCTTTCCCTCAATGTCAGCAAAACGAAAGAACTGGTCATTGACTTCAGGAAGGGGAGTGGTGCACATGCTCCTGTCTACACCAACGGTGCTGAGGTCGAGTGGGTTGAAAGCTTCAAGTTCCTAGGAGTGAACATCACCAACAGCCTGTCCTGGTCCAACCTCAGATATGCCACAGCCAAGAAAGTTCACCAGCACCTCTACTTCCTCAGGAGGCGAAAGAAATTTGGCATGTCCCTTTTGACCCTCACTAATTTTTATTGAGGCACCATAGAAAGCATCCTATCCGGATGCATCATGGCTTGGTATGGCAACTGCTCTGCCCGTGACCGCAAGAAATTGCAGAATTGTGGACATAGCCCAGCATGTTACAGAAACCACACCTTCCCTCCATGGACTCTGTCTATACTTCTTGCTGCCTCAGTAAAGCAGCCAGCATAATCAAAGACCCCACCCACCCCAGACATTCTCTTTTCCCCCCGTCCCATCAGGCAGAAGATAGAAAAGCCTGTAAGCATGTACCACCAGACTCAAGGACAGCTTCTAACCTGCTGTTATAAGACTATTGAACAGTTCCCTATTACGATACAATGAACTCTTGACCTCACAATCTATCTTATGACCTTGCACCTGCCTGTCTACCTGCACTGCACTTTCTCTGTAACACTTCATTCTGCATTCTATTATTGTTTTACCTTGACTTCCTCAATGCACTATGTAATGAATTGATCTGTATGAACAGTATGCAAGACAAGTTTTTCACTGTATGTCAGTACATGTGACAATAATAAACCAATTTACCAATTTCTACTTATGCATTCAAATCTTTTAATCGTCTAACACAGATCATTCTGTAATCCCCCATCCTCAAGGGAGTACAAACATAGTCCATGCAATCTGCTTTTGTAATATCTCAAATCTTTCAACTTGGGTATCATTAAGGTAATTCAAGATGCACCAGCATCAATATAATCTGAGGTAAGGGGCCCAGAAATGAAAACCGTAATCTAGAAAAGTCTGAACTAGAACCTCAACCATCTCTGGTAAGAGAGCAGCAGGAGAATAAGCAAAGATGCAACTGATTGTTAGAATCAGTGATAGAGCCAACCCTAAGATGCATGATAGCTTTAGCAATGGTGAAGCAGATGGCACTGCTCTACATCTGGCTGTATTCTAGTTACACAGTTAATGTAATACAGTCACAGCCAGAATGGGAAGTCTCAAACTGTAAAGTGCAGATCAGGGGATACAGGCAGGTGGGTGCATTCAGCCTCTGATGCATTCTGACCTGCCTTCTTTCTCCAAAAACACAAGGCAAGTCCAACTGAAAAACATAATTCTTAATTCCATTAACACTTACCACTTATACAGCAGATTTTAATAAAATAAGATGTCCAAAGATGCTTCACTTGGACCTTAAACAACATTTGGCATGAATCACATGGCCATTCAAAAACTCAGTTCTTCACAGGAGTCAAAGGGTGAAAGAAAGGTACACGGAAGGAATTTCTGAACTTGGGGATTCAGCTGCTAAAGGTATGGCTGTCAGTGGCAGAACTACTAAATTTGGCTGGAGGAGACTAGAGAACTAGGAAAGTGCAAGCAAGACCAAGGTGCAACCGGAACACAATAAAAAAAATTAAAATGGGTCTGCTTAACAGGGAGCCTATGTATTTAATGCAAAACCTGAAACTGGTTTGATGTAGTTCAAAATAATTGGAAGTCTATGACAACAGGGCTCCAGATGCTGATCATCAGCTTTCTATTGTTAATTAATCCTAAATATATATTCTACTGTATATCGCATTCTATTGTGATTTGTACCATGGATGGATGAGGTTTATACATGCTGAATTTGCATTTTAGATGTACTGTAGTTTTCTGCTTTACTATGAGTGAAGGGTACATGGGAAAATAAAAATGCTTCTATTGTGAGCAATTCTATTGTCTAGCAATGTTCAGAATAAATGAAATTATATACAATGGACTGGATAAGAAAATGCTTTAATTTAACTGAGTGGTTTGTTATGCTGTCTCTCAGGGAAGGTAGACATCAATGATGAAGTTCACCATTGCCTTCACTGTGCCAGCACAGCTTTTGGCCATCTGAGGAAAAGATCAAAATCTCAAATCTCATCCACCAAGCAGTAGTGATCTCTAACTTCCTGTATGCTTCTGAGACATGGTATCTTAATGTATTGGAGAAGTGACACCAGTCCTGCAAAATTATTCACACCCATTGACAGCATAGGCAAGTGAAGGTCAGTGTCCTCTCTCTGGCCAACATCTCTAGAATTATGACTGTGGTAACATTTGACCAGCTCTGAAGGGCAGGCTGCATGTCTAACACCAGACTCCTAAATAGGCACACAATTTCAAACTCCAGATTGACAAAGGAAATGATTCAAGGATATTTGCAAAGCACTCTTGAAAAAGTTCAACATCTTCACTAAGTCATTGAAATCCCTGGCCCATTGCTTAAAACATTTGGAATGGTAATAAATGGAAGTAGAGCACAGCAACTGCCAAACTACCCATTTGTGCCACTGCAACCAGCTTCCCTGAGTTCCCTTCTCCATAATCCACCCCCCTCCCCCTGCATCATCTGAACCCTTTGTGAAAAGGAGACCTTGTGATGGTGTACTCGAATAATAAAAAATGTTAATGACCAAGAAAGAAGGAAATGATATTAAAGGATAATGATTGTCCAAGACTAGAGTAAGGGCTTTATTAAAGAAAATGCTGCATGAAATAAAGGATTGCTGAAGTTTCACCAAAGATTCATCAAGATAATTGCCAGAAGGAATTTAACTACAGTGAAATCATGAGCACGCTTAGGTTATATTCCCTGGCACCCAAGAAACGAAGGGGTGATCAGACTGAAGTACTTAAAATGATGAAGGGGTTCCTTTTTAGTAGAAAATGCTGAACAAGGTGATACAACCTTAGGTTTGCAATGAGGTTGATAAACATGAATCCCAAAGCCCTTGGATGCGGAGGCAATAGATCATTTCAAAAAGGGACTTGAATATTTACTTTGGAAGAGTATTAATATATGGGAAGAGAAGGAAATTAGGATTGAAAGAATGAACTGTTAATAAAATGGACAACTTTCAACAAGCTCACTTATACAAACACTTAATGCAAAATTGGCAGGTACAACCAGTATTTGAAAATGTAAAAGAAAAAGATAACTTTCATTTATATAGTATCTTACACACCATCATCACATGCCAAACACTGCAACCAAGGGCAGTGGTTACCCCAGGGCACCAAAATAGCTCCCTACTTTCCTAAACAAGCAGGCAGATGAGATTTTAAACTGAGACTTCAATTGAGGGGATCCTGGAAAAATCAACACTACTTCAAGAACTGCAGCGAAATATTAATCCAATTAAGTGCTCAAATCGTAAAACCTTCAGGCATGGCAACACTGTTAAAAAAAAACAGCTAAAAATTTTCACACATTTCAGGTGCATTATGCATAACAATACTATGTATTTTGTCTCTTTAAATGATTATGGAACTATTCTGATTAAAAAGGTAGGGATAATAAATATTATAGAAGAAACAGTAGGATGAAGTCCTTGCTCATGAAAGCATGTTGTACATGGACCTGAAATACTGTTAACTTTATCCCCATTCTAACTAAAGGGATAAGCCTTTAATTATTAGCCTTGAAATTCAACAAACATGACATTTAAAATTTGTGGCCCAAGTCTGCCGAAAACTGATGAGTGCGAGAGTAGCTTGACTATTTTCCCATTTATTGGTACATTACCACAATTCTACATGAAAAGTGAAAACTATTCAGTAACATACACATGGTCCAGGTAATAACATAACTCTAATATTCAGCAATCAGACATTTAAAGATAAACCGTTCCATTGTATTGTGAGCAACATGTTAGAATAGTAATAAGATACATGGACCAGAAAAATCTCAAGTTCTACTACTTTTTGCTGGGTTAATCGCAACCAGGAACGACATTACGGCCATCTTCAATATTCAATTGATTTTTTTTTGGAAGATATATTTATGTTTACTTTGTCACATGGTAGTGACGTGATTGAAATCAGCTTGGTTGTCCCTTTCCCGGTAAAGTGTGTTGAAATTCTATGGAATCTAAGGATGAGTTTTAGTTATGGTGGTGGCATTCACTGTCTACATTTGAACAAGAAAGGCTCTTTGCATGGGAATGCAATTTATTTTGTTATATTCAGGCTACTGCATGCTTGTACGAATGTATGAGCCAATGCTTTTGAGAGAAAAGGTGAACAATGGAAAAAATCTTGTTACGGAATAATACTGTTTGAACAAAGTAATGGATATTTAGTACTGAAAAAGAAACTGCTAACTACGCAAGTATTCAGAAAACGAAACTATTATAAACACCTACCATAATGTCCAATTCGAGGACCATTTTAATTCCCATTTGGCCAGGGATATGAGAAAAAGATCCTGTAAGTGGAGGGAAAAAATTGTGAGCATAAAATATATTACAAGCACAATTAAAACCAGAATGAAATCATGTCAAAAAATAGTCAAGCCTTACAAAAAACATTATCATGCACTGCTACAAAAAAAAGATATCGTTTAGAGTGAATTTATTCTGATTAAAAACAAAATCAAACATTAAGCAGTTGAGGCTAACTATGACAATTATAGACAAAGGTTATGTGGTTTTTACACTTTGTTTAACAGGATAGAATTTAAGAGATCAGCTACTGCTTAGTTTGCAGTTATAAAGTTTAGTCTCTACACAATTACAAGATCGATTTATAATTGTTAGGAGTTTAGAAGTACTTGAACCTTTTCTATAGTATTTTTTTACTCTAACAACTTTACAACCTTGCTTTCTTTTAGCGTTTACTGGTTTTAAATGTTAAAGGTAAATTAAGTGATATTAAAATCTACTTGATTCATTTACCTTTGGAACTGAAGACCTTTTAAGGGTTACACATCCACTGCCTCTGACGAATGGCACATTAGTCAAGTCTGTTTGCCTCTAAAAAGCTTTAATTGCTTCCAGCGGAGGATTCATTTAGGTAATTCTCATAAAAATTCCAAAGTGCACTAGTGAAAAAATGCTTAGACAAGATGAAATGCTGATCACATTCTTCATATAAATTCATTATTCAGTAGTGTATTTTCAAAGGGCAACAATATGGACTTTTTTTGTGTTTTAAGACATCATTCTGTATAGACCTTTCAAGACAAACTTTTTTTAAAGAAGATTTTATAAAGACAGAAGTATGCTTCCCTGTTTAAGAGATTTTTGTGGATTTATTATTTGGCGTTATAAGAAAATATATCAATGTTACTGATATGTCACACACAGCAAAGTTTGTTTTTTTCTCTCAAAACTTTATTTGTATCAAGCAAGAATAGTCAATGTCTTTGATCTTAACACTACAGAATATCTGGAGACTTCAGTTACAAAAGAATACAACTTTACTTGGCATTTGGAGTTTACTGTTGTTTAAGTAAAAGTTTACAAGGGATAACGTTCTAACACAAGCTAAAACTTAAATTCAAACCAAACTTAAACTAAGTTTTAACAATAACTAAAAGCAAAATGGAAAAAACATTGCTGTTAACTGAATCTGTCTTTACATTTTAAGTGATCTACATTATCAAACCTAGTTTGGTAATAGATTTTTAAAGACTAGTTAAACTTAAATACGTGTTAGTCCTGTTTACTCGTTTCCAACAGAGCACGTAACAAGATCAAAGGTTTCCCACCCTCCTCCTTCCCAAAATCAAATAATTTCTCCATCCAAAGGACTTCATACAAGAATTCAGAACTGATTAAACAGATCTGTTATATTTAAGAAAAAAACTTTTATATAAAATAACCAATTACTTTTAACAGCGTACATCACTGCAGAAACAGCTAACTGATGATTGTATTTCACAGAGTAGATGGTGAGATCAATATCGTGGTGCATAGGGATGCTCCCTGTATGCTCCTTTAGGTGCTCTTGTTGGAGGAGCTTTCATCCGAGAGTTGGAATTCGTCCACTCTTCCTGACCTATTATAATTGTTACACACAGAAAAAATCTACATTAGAGCAATCAAATAACCCAGAATAACACTGGAAGTTTACATGGTAAAATTTAAAATCATACTTTTCTATGGGAGACTATTTTGTATATCAGAATTTTTAAAAAAAGTTTAATTGGCTTTTGAAAAACTGTATCATAACCAAAATTAAATTTTCCAATTATCCATTTTAAGGTTCTACAAAAGCAGATATAACTTCTGGATTTCAAAATTTCAAATTAACTCCTCCATTATAAGGGGTAAACCACTGGGAATTGTCCCTCCTTCTTATTATGAAAAATGGAAATGTAAGCAGCTGCTAGGTTAAAGTTGGGTACATTGTTTATTAAATTTGCTTTCACAAAATCTTAGCCTGATGGACATTTGTGAACTATCATAGGTGTGGTTAAGATGTTTTATAATCATAGAAATTTTTGAAGACAAAGGCCATTTCGCCCATCATGTCCATGCCAGGCAAATAGAACTATTTGTGTTGCTCCCAATTCTCAGCTCAGTCCATTCCCTTGCAACTCTTCAGATGTTTATCCAGGTACATATTTAAAGGTGATGAGGGCTTCTGCCTCCACTACCCTTTCAGGCAGTGAGTTCCATATCTTCAGTACACTTGAGCTGAAAAAGAATCTCTCAATTCCATTCTGATCCTTTTACCAATTGAATAAAACACATTTTTTTAGTCACTAACTCTTCTGTGAGGGGAAATAGGTCCTTCTTGTTCAGTCTGCCAAGGCCCCATAGTTTTATACATATAAATTAAACCTTCCTGCAGTTCCTTCTGTTCCAAGGAAAACTTCACCCTAATCAATATCATAACCATGACACATTCTATGGCAAAATCCTAAAATTTTCTTTGCATCCTCTCTAGTGCTAACACATATTTCCTATCGTGTGGTGATCAGACTGTGGCCCATGAGTTTTTGGGTCATATCCAGTATTTTAAACAGCTCCAGTACCATCTCTCTGCTCTTGTATTCTATATCTTGCCTGATTAGGACAAATCTTCTTAATCACCTTATCTCCATATCTTACTACCTTCAAGGATCTGTAGCCATGCACTTCTAGTTCCCTCTGCTTCCCTACACTCCTGCATTTATCATTCTTTTGTCTGTTCACCCTCACCCAAATACTTTACCTCACAGTTCTCTGGATTGATTTCCATTTATCACTTTTGTGCCCGGTTAACCAATCCAAAGCTACTTTAGTGCAGTCTAAAACTTTCTTTCTATAAAAAAATTTTAACACAGGGACACAAGAAACAGCAGATGCTAGAATCTAGAACAACAAACCATCTGCTGGAGGAGCTCAAACGGTTGAACAGCATTGGGGGTGGGGGGGGGGAGGTGGTGTGGGAGGAAGAGAAATTGTCAACATTTCTTTCCCCCCCCATAGATGCTGTTCAACCTGCTGAGTTCCTCCAGCAGCTGGTTTGTTGCTTTATATCTTAACATAAATGGCAAACTTCTTATCACAGTTACATGTTTATATACCATGATTAGCACAAACACCTGTTGATCGTTGACCACGGATTACAAGGACTGGCTGTCCTGAAGAAATTAACAGTCTCAGAATGAAATTCAAGGTCAACAGACCTTCTGGCTATTACGTTATTTTATGGCTTAAGACAGACACTCATCTTTGATTTGTTGTGATATTAATTTGAAGATCATAAATCAAACTAAAATGGTTTCAATCCACATTCCTTTAAATATATAATTTGTTTCATATTTATTGACGTATTTTGTTAGACTGGAATGTTGCCAATTTGCTGTGCTTATAACTTCAATTATAAATCCTTTTGCCAAATCTCAAGATCAGAACAACCTAGATCTATCACTTTAAATAAATGACAATAAAACAGTATTGTCTCAGCATACCACCTAATAGTAAAATGCTGGCCATGATTTCAAGATACTATGGTGATATTTAAGAAGTACATTGAGTTTACAGCCATGATTTCAAGATACTATGGTGATATTTAAGAAGTACATTGAGTTTACAGTAAATTGCAAGGTGCAATGTAGAGAATTTCATGTCAATAACTTTTAAACAAGATCTTTGTAATATAAAATGTAGAATCACATGGACAAGGATTACAGAGTATTGTACAAAATTGACTTTTTCCCTAGTTACTCTTTCATTAATTTGAGTTAAAACTAATTATTTGATTAAAACTTTTTTTTGTCAGAAACCAGACCTCCATTTCTTCTGGAACTCTGAAAAAAATCTGAAGGTTAGATTGATCTGATTGAAAAGCATTTCCTACATTAAGTAGAAACTCTGGAAACAGTTTACAGATACGCAGATACAAGTTACACAGATACAAGTTACACAGAACGTAGCAGCCCATCAAAAAAAAATCTAATTTCTCCACAAGCTGTCAAAACTTGGCATTTACCATCACAGCATAAATAAGTTCTTTTCTAAATAGCCATGTGACATGAGGTAAAAGAAAAAAAATGTAACTGCCAAATTCAATATCCTCAGCTTTCAGTTTCAGATTTTGACCATGATAGCAACCTACTTATACTATCACCAGTGGCATTTAAAAACAGGTTTCACCTCAGTAACCTGTATTTGGAGCGAGGCTGGCAACTAGGCAATGAAAGGCTGGGAATACTGAACACCTTCCCTACTCCCTGCAGAATGAGATTTCAACATTTTGGAATTTCAAGAGACCTGGTGACAATTGTGCTACTTTAAGTTAAATCTGAGAGTAAGGCTCTGAAAAATCATATTACAACTTATAGGAAGTTAATCTCCTAGGACTCAAACTTTGGACAAGTGTACTAATAATTAAAAGCAATGTAAAAGGCAGACTCTCACCAGAATTAAACTCACCAAAACAATAGGTTATTGATCTTTTTAAATATCCTAACATTATTTTCCACGCTAACCAAATATCACACCAACCAGCTCCAAGACTGAAACTCTAGACATGGCTATACATTTAAAAACTGCATTTCCATAAACTTTATCCAATTAGAGAAAATGTACAAGATAAACTTTGGAAATCATGTGAGCACATGCTAATGAGGAAGTCTTACACTCATTGTGCAAAATTTAACACATCTTTGCTTTCTCCACAGCCAAATTTTAATACAACTACTCATTTCCTTTGGACAACATGACAAACAGGAACAAAGGGAGGTCCCCGGAAACTATTTTGCTATTTAATAAGCTCATTCTGATATGATAGTAGGCCTCAATAGCATTTTGCTGACTGATCCCCATAATCCTAAATTCACCTGCGATCCAAAAATCTTATAAGTAAATGACTCAGCATTCACAGCTCTCTGGGAAACATAATTCCAAAGATTCACAATCTTCAGAGAAGATATTCCTCAGTTTTAAATCGGTGAACTTTGTGCTGAGACCAAGCACTGTAGTTTTAGATACCCCCACCAAGGAAAACATCCCAACAACATCTATACCCTGTCGAGTGCTCTCAAAATTGGAATGTATAGCACTTCTGCTTTTCAATTCTGTGACAGAATACAGATTTAATCTGGAATAATTTCCATTTGTAATCATTTTCGGTTAAAATATGCCAATCTGGAAATTCCACTGGACACTTTCTGTTTTAAGTCATCCTCATGCCTCTCGAATGATTTCTCTGTTAGGGGCACACATCATTTCATGTGTGACGCTCCTTTTGGAGTATTATAATGGAACTTGGATTTTTGGACAGCAGTAGCTTGCAGCACCTGTTGTAGGCTTTCCCCAGAATAACAGTCTTACTCATACAACATCAACCTGGGAGAACAGCAGACATGCAAATAACTTGCTAAAGTCCTTCAGCCACCACCCGCTTCCCACCGTTGATTCCCCATCCCCCTCCCCCTAAATACTCCTATCCCCATCCATATCCTGATGATGGCATTTATGTTATCTCCTCCCACTGCAAACATGATCCTAACCCTAATCCAATTCTACCTCTCCCAATACCATGATGCTGCCGGATGGCCAAAACCACCCACCCACTTGGTAAGTCTCCAGTGCCTATTCATCGCTTTTGCTGAAGAATTCCATATGGCACATTGGAAAAGGTGCAATAGTTTTTTGTAATTGAGATCTTGGTGGAACTTAAAAGTAGTAGAATAATAACCATAATTGCCCTTGTTCTATCATAGCCTTTGGGGTGTGCTCAGAATTTCTAGGCATGATTCAATAAGTGCATCTTCTTTTCTTCTAAAGCCCAAAGACTAATAGACCAAACCAACTTAATGTTTCCTCATAAAACAATCCCTTCATCCCAGAAAACAATCTAGCAATCCTTCTTTGCATCACTCCAAAGTACAGACTTTTCTTGTATAATAATCCCAAGGGTTTTTACTTTCCTGATCAATCTGCAATGTGTGTCTTTGGCATAAGCCATCCTAAAAATCAGTGTACATTAACCTTCAATGGTTTGAAAAGGCTTGTGTCTATGATCTGGCACGAGTGGAGGGTCACCTTCAAGGTATTGGGAACTTTCCTATTATCACTCTGGTGGGGAAAAGGATTGTTCTGAAGATGTGCTGAAGTGTTTGTGGGCCTTAGAATTAAGATGCTGGGATTGGCACAGTACCAGTGATGGCCCAAAGGATGAAAGATAAGGGACTTATTCAATAAGGATTTCAAACCAGTGCTCTGCTGGGAAGTTCAGGTTGTTGGGAATGTCTAATGTTGACTGTTCTTGAGATAATATGATTCAAGTTCCCCTGCAATGCTGCATAAGTTGGACTGCACGGTGTCTTAAAATATTTATTACAGCATAACAAAATACATAATTCCTCGCTTGTTGTTGTCCATGAGACCACTGCTCACCTGTATAACTCTTACAAGGTTCCTCAGCAAATTATATAGCAGAGGGAACTGAGAAAACAGCAGTGACCAATACAGCTTTATTTACATCTGACTCCTAATTTCTAATAGTACCAGGAAGAGCTGCACAATCTTGATTCCATTTCACAGAGAAGCTTCCAGGAGACATTAATTTCAAATCACTATTAAAATTTCAGGAATCTAATTTAAATATTATTTGTGAATCTGTTTTTCTAAAACAGGCCTTGTACCAACTCTATTAAAATGGTAACAGAAATTTACACAATGGAGTGAGATTAGGTTTCACACCCATGATAATCTAACATTAGCCCCACCAGCTGAAGCTTTCCTGTCTAAAACGGAGATTTAATTTGCCCCATAAGATGTACCCAAGTCTGCTCGCCATTTAATCATGGGTGATTTATTTTTCCCTCTCAACCCCATTCTCTTGCCTCCTTCTCCCCGTAACCATTGATGCCCTAACTAATCAAGAACCTATTAACCTCTGCTTTAAATATACCCAATGACGTGGCCTCCACAGCCGTCTGTGGCAATGAATTCCACAGATTCATCATCCTCTGGCTAAAGAAATTCCTCATCTCCGTTCTAAAGGGCTGTGCCCTCTGGTCCTAGACTATTCCACTACTGGAAACATCCTCTCACTACATCCACTCTATCCAGGCCTTTCAGTATTCAGTAGGTTTCAATGAGATACCACTTCATCCTTCTAGACTCCAGCGAGTACAGGCCCAGAACCATTAAACGCTCATCATGCATTAACCCTTTCATTCCCAGGATCATTCTTGTAAACCTCCTCTGGACCCTCTCCAATGCCAGCACATCCTTCCTTAGATATGGGGCCCAAAACTGCTCACAATGCTCCAAATGTGGTCTGACCAATGCCTTATAAAGCCTCAGCATTACATCCTTGCTTTTATATTCTCGTCCTCTTGAAATGAATGCTAACACTGCATTTGTCTTCATTACTACCGACTCATCCTGCAAGTTAACCTTTAGGGAATCCCACACTAGAACTCCCAAGTCCCTTTGCACCTCTGACTTCTGAATTTTGCTCCCTGTTTAGAAAATAGTCTACGCCTTTATTCCTTCTACCAAAGTGCACTTCCCTACACTGTATTCTATCTGCCACTTCTTTGCCCATTTTCCCAACCTGTCCAAGTCCTTCTGCAGACTCCCTGCTTCCTCAACACCACCTGCCCCTCCACCTATCTTTGTATCATCTGCAAACTTGGCCACAAAGCCATCAATTCCCTCATCTAGATCATTAACATATAACGTGAAAAGTAGCGGACCCAATATCGACCTCTGCGGAACACCACTAGTCACCGGCAGCCCACCAGAAAAGGCCCACTTTATTCCCACTCGTTGCCTTCTGCCAGTCATCCAATCTTCTATTCATACCAGTACCTTTCCTGTGGCTCCAGTACCATACCATGGGCTTCCATCTTGTTTAGCAGCCTCATGTGTGTCACTTTGTCAAAGGCCTTCTGAAAATCCAAGTAAACAACATCCACTGACTCTCTTTTGCCTATCCTGCCTGCTACTTCCTCAAAGAATTCCAACAGATTTGTTAGGCAAGATCTCCCCTTAAGGAAACCATGCTGACTTTGGCCTATTTTATCATGAGGTTCCAAGTACCCTGAAACATCATCCTTAATAATGGGCTCTAACATCTTACCAACCACTGAAGTCAGGCTAACTGGCCTATAATTTCCTGTCTTTTGCCTCCCTCCCTTCTTAAAGAGTGGAGTGACAATTGCGTGTTTCCAGTCCTCCAGAATTATTCCTGACTCTAGTGCTTCTTGAAAGATCACTACTAATACCTCCACAATCTCTTCAGCTACCTCTTCCAGACCCCTGGGGTGTAGTCCATCCGGTCCAGGTGACTTATCTGCCTTCGGACCTTTCAGTTTTCCACGCACCTTCTCCTTTCCCAATTAAATAGATGCTCCCTTATGTGGGGTGCTGCACTCTGCACATCCTTGTCATATGGACAAGTCAATATTCAGAGTACAGTCAGGAAGTAGAATGGAAAGGAAAACTAGCTGAATGCAAGCTGCGTAGTTAATTCTGCCGATTTATTTATTAATTAATTTCTCTATTTCCTGGTCCTTTTCACATCTTTCACCACTCCCCTTGTTCTATATTATTAAGAACATTCAAATCATCTACATAATTATACTAATAACAAACTGACAAATGCAGACTCTGCACTGATGACTGTAGCTGATTAAAGTGTCGAATTTGATGAAATGGGCCTAATTTACTGGGAAACAGCAATTTCCTTCCATTCACTCTTGAGATAAGAGTGTTTCTCTTGAAAGCAAGTTTATGAATGCTACCATCCTCATAGGGTGCTCCCTTATAGACTTCAATAAAGTTGTTAGGTTTTTGTTCTGCACGTCAAAGTGCTTATGGTTTCTAGGTTCTTGATCCTGTTGGTCCCCAGTTGTGAATGACTGCAATCTTTTCTCCCTCTGAGGTAGGCTGGCCCTATTGATCTGCTGCCACAATGTGGATTATCAGTTGTTAAGACTGTAAGGGAGCATAAGGGATATGCTGACTTCTGAAGAGAAGGCAACAAATACTAGTTTCATTGAGCTAGTTGTTACTCCTAGGGAGCTAAACCCATAATCTGTTTCAACTGTCTCTCCTCAGTAGATTTTGAGCCGCCATTACAGCCCCTGGGAACTTCCACTGCAGTGGCACTGACTCTCTCACGAGAGGATGACTACAGCATTCACATTTCCCAAGGTTGACTGCAGATTGATGTCAAATGAGATGACACCAACACAGCTCTTCAAAATTTCAGTCATTTGCTGAAATTCATTATTTATCTTCCAATACCTTTTTGAGATTCTTGCAGTTCTTATCCAGTAGCTGGAAGTTTTATCTCTGTTGTATTCAGAAGAGCTTAAAGAGAATCTCACCCTCCAGTGAGATCCCTCCCGGATTGTCCCTAGGCCCATACTGATGGTGCTCATTCTCAATTTACCATGTGTAGATCCTGCTGCCTTATTAACTAACTTAATCAGAATGACAATCCAACCCAACTTGGAGCCTGGGAAGTTTGCAGTGACGATAAAATGCATCCAGGATATAGCGCTCTTCCAAAACTGATTTGTTAGGAGTCCAGTTGTTGAAAATGACCTATCAGAAAAAGAAAACTCATTAGTTAGAATGGTTCAAAGAAACTGCTAAAGATAATAAATTAAGAATGCACTTTGCTGCATTTTTACTGAAGTGAATGCAAGTTATCACCCTTTGATTTAGATAGGCTCCTGTCTGCTCACTGTTTGCATGGCATCCTGCTGTGCCTGGGTGAGTGCTATAATGTTGAGTACTCATTTGTCCTGTCCCTGTTCTTCTCCGATGATTTAATGCTCTCACCAACATATACTTTGTGTTCTCCTGCAGAAGGGCAACCGCGGGGGGGGGTGGGGAGGGGAGAAGAGAAAGTGTTTGAAAAGGTCACTGGAAATATGTAGGCTTGTAATATAATCAATGTATATTAAAGAAGCAAGATAGATTAAAAATAGGAAAATGTTGAATTTGAAGTCATGGACATGAGATGGAGGTGTTGATAGTTGTGCAGAAGGTAGGGTAAAAAGAGAACACATTCATGTCACTTGTGAAAAAAAGGAAGAAGTCAGTGTGCCTGAACTAACAAAAGGACCTGTTGCAATGTGTCCTTATCACTGCATTATAGAAATTTATGACATCGATACCCACTGGGCCTTCACATCTGCACTGGCTAAAGAAGATCTGCCCGGCCTAATACCACAGTTCTTCCCACTGGTTCTCGTAGGCTCTATTTCCTTCATTTCCAAGTACTTTGCAGACAGAATGAGGAATCTTGTCTCTAACAGCCTTTCAGGCAGAGAGTGCCATGCTCTCTTCACTTTCTACAAGGAAGAACATTCTTCTACCAACAATTTTAAATCTATAAACCCCTGATTTATGAACTCTCTGCTGGAGAACTAGAATGGCCTATCCAGGCCCAGATAATTCAATATATCTCAATTAAATTTCTATTCTGTCTCATTTGTTCAAAACATTTCCTCATAACTAAAATTCTCCAGCTCTAATTGAATTCTTGTAAATTATCTCTATACCCTAACACCTATCCTAATGTGATGAATGGAATTGAGCAGTAGTCTAACCTGTGGCCTAACTAGCATTTGCAAAAATAAATGCAGCTTGGGTGACAGCTTCACAGCAGCCTCTTCCGTTTTAGTGAAATGCATTCAGTGTTCATAATGAGGTCTCTTCTACATAGGAGAAACTGAACACAGATTGTAAGGCTGCTTTGCCATTTGCCTCCATTCAGTCTGCGAGTGAAATCCTGAGCTTCTAGTGTATCCCATTTCCATTCCAACCTCTCTGTCTTCCGCCTTCTGTATTGCTCCATAGATGCTTAGCATGAGCTTGTGGATCGGCATCTCATCCTCTGATCAGACACAATACAGCCCATGGGACTTGCTGTTACCAACTCAGTATTTTCTGGTGAACCCCTCACCCCCCAACAGATGTGACCAAAACTGGTAATTCAATTTGTTATGTTGAAAACTGTTTCGGTATCATTTTGGTCCAACTGCCAGTTTTTAACCTAACAGTCACTTTGTCAATCCCATCATAACCATTTCCTCTGTTCTCCAACTCTCCCACTCTGTGACTTAAAAGACGCCTTCCCACTTTTCCAGTTCTGATTAAGGCAACTCTGTTTTCACTCCTCACTTCCAGCATTCTCTATTCTTGTTGGTGTTTCACAGTTCTCCAGTATCTTCAAGGATCTGTGACCATGTACCTGAGCATCCCATTTATTGTGTATCCCCTTGCCATGTTTGCCCTGCCCACAGACCAAAACACATTAACATATTTCCCAAATTGAATATTATTTGCTACTTTTCTGCCTGCCCGACCAGCCCATTGATATCTGCCTGCAGTCCATGTGATTAACTGCACGGACATTTTTTGTATCATCCACAAACTTCTCAAATCACGCTCTCTACATGTGTCTATATTACAGATATATATCACATGAAGGAAGGGAGCCCTCAAGAACTCTAGTGCAAACAGCCATCTAGTTAGGTAACACCTTATCTTTGCATCCTATCACAGAGCTAGTTTTGGATCCAACTTGCCATTTTCCCTTTTCTCTTTGGCCCTTTATTTTTTTGATTAGTCTATCATGCGTCCCCAGTTTTAAAAATCTTGCCAAATTTCTTCAAAGGTACTAGCATTAACCACCTTTTTAACCTCGTGAAAAAATTCAACCTTATCAGGCACAAATTTCCAAATCCATGCTCACTGCCCTTGATTAATCCATGCTATTCTAAACGGTGATCTATACTACCCCTCAGTCATTTACCTGATGATTTAAACAGAGGTTACACTGTACTTTGCACAAGTAAATTTCTCTTTTAAATATGGGTCAATATTAGCAGCTCATCAGGCACCATTTCAGTAGTGGGATTAAACAAGTCTGTATGTTGAATGTGATGGAGGGAAGGAATTATTGAGCGCTGTGAAAGAGTATGACAGCGGTGCTCTTGGATGGTGCTGGGACAATTGTAAAGATAAGGATCTGTACTCACCCTTGGCTGATGATCCAGTTGTCCAGACCCACTAATGACAGCCTTGGGATGCTCTTGTAGCTGGTGCAGACCAGGACCTCATCCTTTGTCTTCACTATTTCTACCAGGAACTCCAAGATGAAACTCAAAAATGGGGAATTCCTGGAACTCATTTGTGTTGCCATAATATTCAGTGTAGTTGTTCATGCAAAAATGAAAGCATGGTATGCAATTTTGTTTTAAGGGGACATTCCACTTTTCATAAACATTCAAAGGTCCACCAGAAACTATGCAACTTCAGTCATCCTCAAAATTCTCACATGTACAGGAAGACAGCCTGTTAATTGTGTGGGAATGAAGTGCAGGCAACAGATAAGTCCAAGCCTCATACTGGAATACCAGACCACCTATCCCAATAAACTTAGCAAAAATGAACATGCATGTAAAGTATGAGGTTAACCATCTAGGCCAAGAAATTGGATTAGTAATAAAACATATGCTTTTGTAAATGCATAAATCATGTAAAAAAGCATTTGTGTGTGCTTTGAAGTATTTGCATCCATTTCCTATTCAAAGTCCTGCTCAGTGAGGAGACTGGAGTGGGCATTTCCTTCATAATTCAGCCTTCCACGGATGTGATTCATGTTATGTCATCAATATGTGTGCTGCACATTTCTGACACACTTACAGAAAATGCATCAAAAAGGTCATGACCTTCAACCTCATTCACAGTAAAACCAGGACTAAACCAGACAGTTCTAGGAACCATACATGAGGGTCCCTGCTGAAACACTGACTGTATAAACATTCATGTTTGCTGATCTTTCATTATTGGTAGAACTCAAACATCACAGCATGGGAAAACCACATTCCAAATAGAATAAAATTACAATAGTGATTTCTCAAAGCAAAGCTGCACCAGTTTTGCAGGATTTTTTTTGCTGGCCCTTAATTTGGCACTTTGGTAAATGTAGCACTAATTCATTGCACTAGAAATAGATGAAATTCAAATTTTAGGTACGCAAAATTTCCAGACCAACATAATATTCTTTTTGCTCCATAACTGAGGTTCAAAAAAATTACTCTCTCTCTATTCCATAATAGATCAGACAGCAATTTTGCGAAGGGAAAGAGTCAAAGACCCTTTATCACAATTTTTCATGAGGATCTTAGAGTTAACATTTCAGGTTGATGATCCCGATGAAGGCTTTGCTGCAGAATCTTTGACCTGAAATGTTAACTTTCTCTTTCCACAGATTTTGCCTGACTTGTTTAGTATTTCCAGTATTCTTCTGCTTTAAATATCCTGCAACTAAAGTTATTTGACTTTCTTCCATTCCAAAGCTGACAGCATTAAAGTATTAATTGCAGGAAATATCACATCCTTTATGCATGTTTTACTGTCTTTCAAGTACAAAGTGAAGTGCAAACATCCACACCATTTCATGCACATTTTCTCTCCTCCATCCCTTCCCTCACAGAACTATAATGGGCAACCCTTAGTCTCAATTATCATATCTCAAGTCTCTACATTCAGCAGATCATTCCCAGGAAATGCAGCTACTTAGTTTGACTACATCAAGAAACATTTTTTTCTTATCCCTCAGCATTCCAAAGATTAGACTTCTTCCATCACCCCCAACAACAATGCTCAGTGCTCTGGCCACTTCCCTTAGAAGCACAATAGATGTAACACCAATTCTTTCACATCCCTCCATCCCACCTTCAAGGGCATCAAATATACCCTCTGTCTGTAATTTATTTGCAGTTCTTCCCAAGTTGCTGATTTTATTTTCTGTTCAGAATATGATCTCCTCCATGTTATTCAGTCTGCAAGTATGACTCAGATCCATAGCCACTTGTCATTTTAAATCTTCATCTTGCTCTCGCACTGATTTCTCTAAGTTTAGCCACTTGTATTATTTTAACTAAATCTAACATCTTAAGATCAGAACCTTATCTTTAAACTGTATGCCTCATTCTCTTTCAGCCTAAGACCTTAATCACCATTTCACACTCGGTGTCAGTAATGGAGAATGGCTTCGCTAGAATGGCTGCACGAGTAGCAGGGAATGGAAGTGTTGCCTGTTCTTTGCCATTAACATGGGTCCTACCCCCTTTGCTTCCACCACATTCCCAAGCTCAGACAGCTGAATTTTCCATGTTTTCCTCTTCTTCTGTTGTAACCACTTACACCCTCCCTGAACTCACTTTTTATTTATCTGCCTTTTACTTAAGGTAGTATGTAAAGACCTAAGCAACAGTTCGTCAGTGTGATGTCAAAGATAATGGAACGTGATTAAGAAACTGATCCATTTAAAGCTGAAAAAATGCAGGATTTCAAAATGCAAGTTTTGATACAGCTGAGGGAAAATAGCTGTTCTCTATGTCAAGTGGGCCATTCATACATATAAAATAAAAAAAAGTTATTAACAGAAACATAGAAAAACCTACAGCACAATTCAGGCCCTTCAGCCCACAAAGCTGTGCCAAACATGTCCCTGCCCTAGAAATTACTAGACTTACCCATAGCCCTCTATTTTTCTCATCTCCATGTACCTATCCAACAGTCTCTTAAAAGACCCTATCGTATCCGCCTCCACCACCACCACCATTTCCGGCAGCCCATTCCACACACTCACCACTCTCTGAGTAAAAAAAACTTACCCCTGACATCTCCTCTATACCTACTCCCCAGCACCTTAAACCTATGTCCTCTTGTGGCCACCATTTCAGCCCTGGGGAAAAGCCTCTGACTATCCACCCGATCAATGCCTCTCATCATCTTATATACCTCTATCAGGTCCCCCCTCATCCTCCTTCGCTCCAAGGAGAAAAGGCCGAGTTCCCTCAAACTGCTTCCATAACACATGCTTCGCAATCCAGGCAGCATCCTTGTAAATCTCTTCTGCACCCTCTCTATGGCTTCCACATCTTTCCTGTAGTGAGGCGACCAGAACTGAGCACAGTACTCCAAGTGGGGTCTGACTAGGGTCCTATATAGCTGCAACAATACCTCCCGGCTCCTAAATTCAATTCCACGATTGAAGGACAATACACCATATGCCTTCTTAACCACAGTGTCAACCTGCATAGCTGCTTTGAGCGTCCTATGGACTCGGACACCAAGATCCCTCTAATCCTCCACACTGCCAAGAGTCCTACCATTAATACTATATTCTGCCATCATATTTGACCTACCAAAATGAACCACTTCACACCTACCTGGGTTGAACTGCATCTGCCACTTCTCAGCTCAACTTTGCATCCTACCTATGTCCCGCTGTAACCTCTGACAGCCCTCTATACTATCCACAACACATCCAACCTTTGTGTCATCCGCAAACTTACTAATCCATCCTTCCACTTCCTCATCCAGGTCGTTTATAAAAATCACAAAGAGTAAGGGTCCCAGAACAGATCCCTGAGGTACACCACTGGTCACCGACCTCCATGCAGAATATGACCCTTCAACAACCACTCTGCCTTCTGTGAGCCAGCCAGTTCTGGATCCACATTGCAATGCCCCCTTGGATCCCATGCCTCCTTACTTTCTCACTAAGCCTTGCATGGGGTACCTTATCAAATGCTTTGCTGAAATCCATATACACTACATCTACTACTCTCCCTTCATCGATGTGTTTAGTCACATCCTCAAAAAAATTCAATCAGGCTCGTAAGGCAGGACCTGCCCTTGACAAAGCCGTGTTGACTATTCCTAATCATATTACACCTCTCCAAATGTTCATAAATCCTGCCTCTCAGGACCTTCTCCATCAGCTTACCAACCACTGAGGTAAGACTCACCGGTTTATAATTTCCTGGGCTATCTCTACTCCCTTTCTTGAATAAGTGAACAACATCCGCAACCCTCCAATCTTCTGGAACCTCTCCCGTCTCCATCGATGATGCAAAGATCATCGTCAGAGGCTCCGCAATCTCCTCCCTCGCCTCCCACAGTAGCCTGGGGTACATCCCATCTGGCCCCGGCGACTTATCCAACTTGATGCTTTCCAGAAGTTCCAGCACCTCCTCTTTCCTCTTATCTACATGCTCAAGCTTTTCAGCCTGCTGCAAGTCCACACTACAATCCCCCAGATCTTTTTCCGTAGTGAAAACTGATGTAAAGTATTCATTAAGTACCTCCGCTATTTCTTCGGGATCCATACACACTTTCCCACTGCTGCACTTGATAGGCCCTACTCTTTCGCATCTTATCCTCGTGCTCTTCACGTACTTGTAGAATGCCTTGCGATTTTCCTTAATCCTGCCCGCCAAGGCCTTCTCATATCCCCTCCTAGCTCTCCTAATTTCCTTCTTAAGCTCCTTCCTGTTAGCCTTATACTCTTCCAGATCTCTAACATTACCTAGCTCTCTGTACCTTTTGTAAGCTTTTCTTTTCCTTTTGACTAGATTTATTATAGCCTTTGTACACCATGGTTCCTATATCCTCTCGTGACTCCCCTGTCTTATTGGAACATGCCTATGCAGAACTCCATACAAATATCCCCTGAATATTTGCCACATTTCTTCCATACTTCTCCCTGAGAACATCTGTTCCCAATTTAATCTTCCAATTTCCTGCCTGAGAGCCTCATAATTCCCTTTACTCCAAGTAAATGCCCTTCTAGTCTGTCTGTTCCTATCTCTCTCTCCAGTGCTATCGTAAAGGAGATAGAATTATGATCACTATCATCAAAATGCTCACCCACTGAGAGGTCTGACACCTGACCAGGTTCATTTCCCAATACCAAATCAAGCACAGCCTCTCCTCTTGTAGGCCTATCTACATATTGTGTCAAGAATCCTTCCTGAACACACTTAACAAACTCCACCCCGTCCAAACCCCTCACTGTCTGGAGATGCCAATCGATGTTTGAGAAATTAAATCTCCCATCACAAACAACTCTGTTATTATCAGACCTTCTAGGATCTGCTTCCCTATCTGCTCCGCAATATCCCTGTTACTATTGGGCAGCCTATAAAAAACACCCAGTAAAGTTATTGACCCTTTCCTGTTCCTAACCTCCACCCACAGAGACTCCGTAGACATTAACTAGTAGAGAGACACAAGAGACTGCAGATGCTGGAATCTGGAGCAACAAACTAAATGCTGGAGAAACTCTTCATCTGGACAAGTAACGAAGTTGAAGAACTTGTACACAAAAAGCAGAGATGTGGAAACGATCCTGAATTCTTTCAAAGTGTCCACAAAAATGCAAGCTGATTGGTCTTTAGTGCTGTTACTTACTTCCCTTTTTGTCTTGGACTATTATTTATCATTTAATAACTCCCATCCTCTACCCAGGCACAAATCTTTTTCTTTTGTTCTTTCCCCTGCCTCTGCACTACACAAGAACTGTTAATCTCTAACATTTTCTAGTTCAAATGAAACGTCATCTACCTGACCCACTGAGTGTTTCTACCAATTTTAGTTTCAATTTCAGAATTCAAGACAACTTCTTTCAAAATTTTGCAGAAACCACCATGTATCCTGGCTTGGGAATTCTGGAGATTCTGTTGATGACTGTGCCATTCTGTTCTCAACTTTTAAGCCTCTTCTCCATTTCTTGCCTCTCTCCTTTCTTGGAAGTGCAAAGTTGAAGAACTCTAACCAATCAGCATGTCAGGATGAATACGTGGAAGACAAACAGTTAACAAATCAGGTCAAAGATCCTTCAACAGAACAATTTAATTTTCTGTGGCAGAGAAGGTGGAAGAGGGATGAGTAAAACAAAGGCAATATTTCTGATAGGATGAAACCAAATCAGTTAAATGTAGCTGGTAGAAGCAGATTACATTTACATTACAGAAACATTCCATTCCAGGCTACATCTTGGTTAATCTCCTCTGTGGGTTCTTCTAGAATTTTCTGTATTTATTTCAGATTTCCAGCATCTGTAGTTTTTGTTTTATTTTCAATGCTAAGCAATTACTAGTTTCCAAGGCAGTGCAGGCATTTAAGTAAGAGGACAATATTAGGTAGAGCATAAATATCTCTACAGTAGTGCAGATAGTAGAGCTGTTGCTTCACAGCTCCAGTGGCCAGGTTCAACCCTGACATCCAGTGTTGTTATTGAGATATTTGCACATTCTCCCTGTATGGATTTGCCCTGTTTCTTCCTACATCCCAAAGATGGCCAAATTGGTAGGTTAAATGGCCACTGTAATTTGTCCCTGGTACGTAGATGAGTGGTAGAATATTGGGGGGGCGGGGTTGGTTCTGAGTGTGGGGGAGAGGGTTGATGGAAATGGGTGGGGCAATGGGTTTCAAGGAAAATTAGTCAGGGAATTGGATTACTCTGCAATCTGATGTAGAATCAATAGGCCAAAATAGCCTCTTGCTGCATCCTGGGGAAATATGAAACATAAACTAGGTGGGTCCAATGAACAGCTTCTTTGCTGTAATTCCCATGAGATATCCTTTAAATGTGATAACACAAATTTCTCATTTTATCCAACAGCAGCCTAAATACAAACAACTCACTGTAAGATTTTGTATGCCATATGAGTACTTACCATATGATTCATATGACTCCTGACCAGTTCCATGACTATAATCATAATAATCCGATGCGCTGTAAAGAGAAAAATTTATGAATCAGACAAGTTCAAGTAAATTACCTAATCGATTTATATGTAAACTCAAGAAACAATGTGTTTATTAGAGACTTGGCATCATCTTTTCAAATCAATCCTCAAGTGACAGTGATAAGACATATTTAGCAATTAAACAAACTGTCACCTCCCCCACCTTCTCAGCAGTTCGGTGTTGTTTTGTTTCAAAAGAATTGCAGTTAAAAGCTCGAATAATAGATAAAATTTCAGATTATGGTCAGGCATCAAGCTTCAATTATAATGCTTACGTTTTCCCCTCTGAATAGAAGTCAAATGGTTAAAAAAAGAACCCATTAAATACCAAAACAAGCTCAAGACACTAATCAAAAAGTTTGCAATAGTAGTATGCTTACATTTATAGTTAAAAAAACATCTTTAGTTCTTTGGCAAAAGCATTAGTTAAAACTGCTTCAAGGACTGAATTGGTGCTTGTACGAATTCCCAGTTGTCTTTCTTTGATGGAACATTTGGACACAACAGATGGATTTAAATTGTCAAGGTGAAATGGAGCCAATAGAACAATTAATTGCTTGTTCTCCATTAGAAATTTCAGACAAGAAATTGAAATTTGTGTTCAATAGACTGTGCTGGGTTGGTGGGAGGATTTTGGGGAAAGAGGTGCCAGTTTGCTGCACTGTCTCTATGCTGAGATATTCTGTTCTTCATGAGACTGCTTCATACGTGGCAGAATAAATCTTGCACCACCAAATGCAGAGAAAGGTTATTCCAATAAGGTGTTATTTTATTTAGCAAAGATTGAGCTCAAAGTGAGTTGGATTCGAGGAATGTAGGGTTTGGCTGTGGAGATGATGGCAAAGATTATGGAGATGACTGAAGGAAGTTGGTTCGGGGAGAAGACTATTGAAGTACATAAGCTGAAAGGGGTCGGGGAGTGGGGTGTAAGCAGAAGAGATAATCTGGAGCTGGGGACTTAGGGGCATAATTGGGGAGAGCAGCTGTGGGTTGGGCTTGGAAGTCAGTCGGGCTGGGGAGTGGGGAGATGACTAAGAATTGGGAGCAAGGGAACAGAGGGGTTAGCTGAGAACAATCAATAGCTATGGAAGCTTAAAGGTGGCATCTAGCTGGCAAACGTTGGACACCTCAAACTCAGACTCTAAAATAATGATGAGGCTGGCTTCAAACCTCTGGCTAAGTCCTGCTTCAGTGTATGTATGAAGACCTTGCCATTCAAAGGCCTCATTTACTGTATAATATTGCATGACACAAAAATGAGCACTGCTGGCTATCTGATGTCACTGCACAGGCCTAATGGCCTCTGTGTTTCTGTGCAATATGCTTTAGGAGGAACAGGATCCAATTTCAGGAAGTCAGAGGTGCTAAAAGTATTACAGAATGGTCACAGCATAAAAGGTCTTTTGATCTGTCAAGTCCATACCAGCTCTATGCAAGGACAATCCAGCTTGACCCACTACATCCAGCCCTCTCAATATCCCAAGTTCTTTCCTTTCAGATACCTACCTCACTGTTTTAAATATCCACTACTATCATAACAGAACACTCCAGACCCTACACACATGCCAATATAAGCAAATATTCCTCTCATTAATTTTGACTCTTGCCAAGTACAGAATCAGATTTATTATCATTGACTTAGAGGACTTGAAATGCGTTGTTTTGCGGCTGCAGTTCAGTATAAAGACATACAATTACTATAAGTTACAAAAATAAATAAATAGTGCAAAAAAAGAAACAACGAGGTACCTTCATTCTATGTCCCCTAGTTCTTGATCTTCTCTCTACACCCTTCAGATTCTCTCTGTTCCACTATAAACACCACAGCTTCTCATGTACATTTACACAACTGAACTCTTCTTCAAAGATCATTTTAGTGATCTTTGCAGCATGCTTTCTAAAAGCTTTTCATCTTTCCTAAAGTGTGGTGCCCAGAACTGGTCACAATACTCCATAAGTGGCCAAACCAGTATTTTTTTATAAGTTCATTATGACTTCCCTGTTCTTGTATTCTATACCTTTGTGTTATGTAACTGAGGATCCCACATGATTTGTTTTAGAAACCACTTTATCAACCTGCCTTGCCACTTCTAATGATCTATACACTTGTAACACCAGATCTTTATTCTTGTGTTCCTTTTAGAATCGTGCCCTCTAGTTTATATTGCTCCTTCTCAATTTTCATTCCAAAATTTAATCCTTCTCATTCTTAAGCATTACATTTCATCTGCCATCTATCCACTAATACCACTAACCTGCCCCTATCTCTTTAAAGTCCATTATTCTCCTTCTCATAATTCATAGTGCCTGCAAATATGGAAACTGTGCCCTGTGCACACAGGTACAAATCATTAATGTAGATTGGAAAAAGAGTTCTGGCACTGTTCCCAAGGGAACTCCACTGAACACTTCCTTCCACTCGGGGTGGGAGGTGGGGAAAATATTCACGACCACCGTTTCTGCTCTTTAGTCAATTTTGTATCTATGCTTTATAGCTTTTATTCCATGGGCTTCCATTTGAATGGTAAGTCTATAATGTGGCACCTTAATAATTCCTTTTGAAAATGCATATATACTACAACCTTATTACCCCCATTGACCCCATTACCTCATCAAAAGCTCTTATCAAGCTAGACACAATTTGACTTTAACAAATCCATGATGTCAAATCAATCCACACTTGTCCAAGTGATTGGGTAATTGAGTTGATTATTGTTTATCGACCTTCCTCACCATCAAGATTAAACTGACTGATTGACTTGTCTGAAGTTACTGGGTTTATTCCTACACCCTTTTATGAGCAAGGTTATATCATTTGCAATTTTCCAGTCCCCAGGCAGCACCCCTGAATGTTGGAAAGATTATGGCCTGTACAACCTCCTTCACTTCCCTCATCAATATAGAACACATTCCATTTTGACCAGGTATTAATCCAATGGATCAGATTATGTAAAACATATATATATCCATTACACAACACAAAAAACATTCCGCAGAACTGCTAGGCCAAGATTCCAAGGCAAATGGCTTTATTTCATGTTATGCCTTTTTTGCTGCAAGTATGTTTTAAAAAAATAAAATCAATCAGCAGATCATTGAAGTGCAATGATAACAACGCCAGGAACATAGCCTCAAAATGCAATCTGTTTTTTTTGGTTTATCAGCTGGAGTAACATAATCCAGCAAGGGGGGGGGGGGGTGAATACTAAATTATAACTGAGGTTGGTAGAGAGAGTATTATTCATTCTAACTAAAGCTCCAGATAATAACATTACATAATTGAGCTTTGAATGTGCACCACAACTTTTAAGGATTAATTTGTCAGAATACTAAAACATTAAAGTATTTCCTAACATCTGTTGTTGTGGTCCTGATTAATGTGCACCTACATTTAACTGACTTCTTTCCAAACAGTCAACAGAGACTGGCAATTTCCCATGTTTAATAAAAAGTGCTACTAGGCAACATACTGTATATAGAATGATATCTGATGAACATGATTCTAGGCCTTTAAGAATGTATGCTTATTTTCCCCCTTAAACAATTAGATATGCTTTAAAACTATTTCTATTTTCTATAATTGTTGTATTATTTCTCCAAGACTGGAGGAAAATGGAATACTACAGAAGTGGCAGATGGAATTTTATTTGGACAAATGCGAAGTGATGAATTTTGGGAAGTTAAACCAGGGCAGGACATATACAGCAAGTGGCAGGGGCCTGGGGCAAGGGGGGGGGGGGGGGGGGGGTTGCCGTTGAACAGAGACCCCTAGGGGTACAAATGCATAGTTCCCTGAAAGTGGCGACATAAGGGTAGACAGCGTGGTGAAGGCATATGGCATGCTTGCCTTCATCCGCCGAGGCATTAAAAATTGGCACATCATGTTATACTTGGAGTATTCTGTGCAGATCTGGTCGCCGCAGTACAGGAAAGATACAATTAAGTGAGGGAGGTGCAGAAAAGATTCACAAGGATGTTGCCTGGATTGGAGGGCTTTAGTTATGAAGAGAGATTGGATAGGCTGGGTCTGTTTTCTCTGGAGCAAAGGAGGCTGAGATGTCGCATGTAAAATTATGAGGCATAGATAGGGCAGAAAGCAAAGGTCTCTTTCCTGAGGCAAAGGGTGTCTAAAATTCGAAGGCATAGGTTTAAATTGAGGGAGGAGGTTTAAAGGGGATCTGAAGGGTAAATTTTTCTTAAAAGTAGTAGTAGATACCTGGAGGCAATAACTGTAACAACATGCAAGAAGCATCTGAATAGGTACGAATGAGCAAGGCATGGAGCGATATGGAATTAATGCAGGCAATTGGGATTGGTAATAGATAGGCTTGATGGTTGGCATAGACACGGTGGGCCAAAGGGCTTGTTTCCATGCTGTACAAATCTAGGACTCTACTACTGGCAAATTAATTCTCTTTACATGTTGAAGGCAGGAGAAGGAAGCATACGAGAGCTTAAAGCTTTCTTGTAAAGAAGGAAGAAATAAAACATGATAACTTGCCTGGCAAGTCCAATCAGTTATTTCTTTCAACTAAATATTTTAAAAAAATGCCACTGTACTTGATCTCTGTCACAACATCCATTCCCTAGTCACTGACTACATCATGCTACTTGGAAAGTGCCTGGGATTGAAACAGACTTCTTGCAGTCATGTTGCCATATTTAATCCTAACATGAGTTATGCTTTCATCAAGTTTTCCTATTTTCATCTCTGTATTTGTGCTTAATTTGCCCCTTCTCTTTCAGATGATTTGTTCAGGAACACTCATCTGTGCCTTTATTATCCTTAGAACAGGTTTAAAACTTACTTTTTTTTAAAATCCCTCCCCTCCCTCCAATTTCCTTCAGACCTTATAACCTGAGGGTTCTGTGCTTGAATTCTGGCCTCCTCATCATCCCTAAATTTAACTGCTCCAATACTGGTGGCTTCACCTTCAGCTATTGAGACCCTAAGTTCTGGGATTCTCACCTATACCTGGTTCATTTCCCACACTCCCTTTAAACACTGGAGAGGCCTTTTTCAACATGCTTCCTTTAAGCTCTCCAGGGCCATCTTGCCTGCACTCTAAACTCACTAGGTTTTGTTTCCCATGCTCCCTTTAAATTCCCTGGTTCAAAGGAAAAATTATTATACTACTGTCTACGATCTAAAGTTAAAAGTATTAGAAGTGTGTTGGTGTATCAGAGTTTTGCCATGCTTAGATTTTCTTTCCTTATTTGTGCTCCTTGGAAACAGTTACCACCACCCCCACCAACAATCTCCAAGTCACCCACCCACAGGTCCAGATCTTACAACCTAAGCTCAGTCCTCTGGACATCCCGTCACTTACACCCATCCACCCCCTCCCTCCCCAATTCACATCTCCAAGCAACCCTTTACCTTCTGGTTGTTTGGCAATTGCATCCTGATCTCACACCTTCCATCACCCTAGATCCTAAATGGACCATCAAATGCTGACCCTCTCTCCATCTAACTACCTCAACTCCCTGAACTTTCCTTTGAGCATTACGTATCTAATTGGCCTCAATGACTGAGGCCTAGGAAACTCATACAAATAAATCAACTTGAGACCTCAGCAGTGAATAATGGCAAATCTGTCTAATGTTGTGAAATTAGGAATATTCACAATGACCCAAAGGAGGCTGCAGGCAGAGTCCTTTAATTGATCTGCTATCCAAGTTTCTGGTCCTCTATGAGCAGATTGTATTAGTAAAATTTGATCACTCCTCTTGCATTTGCTTGAGTTGTTAACAAGTTTAGCTAGCCCTCAGCAGCTGTCAAAAATCACTAAATAGAAGTTATGTAGAATTCTCCCATACTACTACAATCTTCAATCTGACAGCATTTAAACAGCTTCACAGGTTATCAATTGAATATAGACTTCATCATTAAAACTAAGATGGAAGTTACTATCAATATATTGGTGTTTCAAATTAGATTGAATTTTAACATTTAAAATTAAAGCTGATAATTCTGAGAACTGCTTTATACCAGCGCCAGAATGCCAAATCCAAAAATATTTGTGCAAACTTAAAATTTTCACACGAAGTTACAATAACCTATTGAAATAGATATAAAAACAGGTACCATGCTCACTGTTAATCAACCATGATTGCCTCCAGGCTAGCTTGCCTTTAATATTGTCCCTAGCGCTCATTAAGACTGACATCCATTCCAAGAATCTCAAGAACAACTAATTCTCTATTCTACTCATGGCCAGTTGTAGAGCGCAATAAATATTTATTTTTACAAACTCCATTCTTTTTTGCATGATGCTCAAAAGAACTGCTAAGAAAAGCAAAACATTCATACTTACCAAAAAGAGTTTTATACACCAGGAAATAATGGTGCAGCAAAACTTTGACAATCTACCATCTAACCATTTGGAAATTCCGATGGTTTGCCATCTGGCTTACCAGGTAATGTTGGCCATGATCCTTTTCACCTCATTGGGGCATTCGTTCCCATGCTCCTTTCTAACTTGCTGGGGCCCCTCCCACTCTCCTTTTTAAACTTGCCAGGTTTACTGATAAATTTACTATAATAGATAGAGTCATATAGCACAGAAATGGACCTTTGGCTAGAACATCCACAATGACGTTTTTTGCCCATCTACACTAATCCCATTTGCCCACATTAGATTCATATCTTTTTACGCTTTACCTATTTAACTGCCAGTCGAAATATCTCTAAAACAAGTGACTGTATCTGATTATACCACCTCCTCTAGCAGCAAGTTTCCAGAGATCAACCACCTGTGTAAAATTACTTTCCTCCCCAAATCCCCTTTTAAAACTGCTCCCTCTCACCTTAAACCTATGCCCTCTTGTTTTTCATTCCTCTACTATGGGAAAAGATTCTTACTAACTACCCTATCTATATTTCATAATTTTACATACCTCTATCAAGTCACAGCTCAGCCTCCTTTGCTCCAGTGAAAACAAGCCCAGCCTATCCAATCTCTCTTCAAAGTCCTCCAGTCCAGGCAACATCCTGGGTTAGTCTCCTCTGCACTCTCTCCAGTGCAACCACATCCTTCCTATAGCACAGTGATACAACTGGACACAACAGTCAAAGTGCGGTCTAACCAGTGTCTTGTAAAGTTACACATAACATTCCAACTTTTATACTATATGCCCTGACCCATGTAGGCAAGCATTCCATATGCCTTCTTCACCATCTGTGTTGCCACTTTCAGGAACTGTGAACTTGAACCCCAAAGTTCCCCTGTTCATCCACATTTTTTAGCATCCTACCATTTAGTGTACATGTCTTATTCCTATTTAACTCCCCAAAATGCATTACCTTGCACATGTCGGGATTTAAATTCTATTTGCCAATGCTCTGCCCAACATTCAATCTGATCTATATCCTGCTGTAGTTTTGGACAATCTTCTTTTCTATCCACAACACCACAAACTTCTGTCATCTGCAAACATACTAATCATAGTGAGGTAATGCATTTTGGGAAGTCAAATTCTGGTAGAACATTTGGAGTAATTGGCAGGGACTTTTGTGGCAATGATGTACAGAGGGACCTTGGGATGCAAGTCCATAAGTTATTGAAAGTAGCAACACAGGTGGACAGGATAGCAAAGAAGGCATTTGGTATACTTGCCTTCACAGGGTGAGACATAATAGTTGGTTTGTCTTGTTGCAGCTATACAAAACATTACTTAGATTGCATTTGGTGCACTGTGTACCATTCTGGTCACCACACTATAAGAAGGGAGAATCCAGAAGAGATTCATCTGGAATGGAGGGCAGTAGTTATAAGGAGAGATTGAATTGGCTGGGTTTATTCTCAGTGAAAGGTCAGAGGCTTAGGGGTGATCTTATAGAGGTTTATGAAATTATGAGGGGCATAGATAGGATAATAGAGTATTTTTCCCAGGGCAGGGGAGTCTAGAAATAGAGTGCACAGATTTGTGAGAGAGAAGAGATCTGAAGGGTAAGTTCTTCCACACAGAGGGTGGTGCATTATCTGGAACAAGCTGCCAAAGGAGGTGGAAGCAGTAGATATAATTACTATTTTTAAAAGACATTTGGTCAGGTACTTAGATAGGAAAAGCATAGCAGGATATGGACCTAATGCTGGCAAATGGTATTAGTGTCGATAGGCATTACAGTTGGCATGGATGAGAATGGGCCCAAAGGGCTCGTTTCTGTGCTGTACGATTTTCTATAACTCTTACATTGACATCCAAGTCATTAATATATATCACAAACAATGAGGGTCCCAGCACCAATCCCTGCAGTACACCACTGGTCACAGACTTCCAATCAGAAAAGCATCCTTTCACTACTATCCTCTGCCTCCTATCACCATGCTAATTTTGGATCCAATTAGCCAGCTTACCTTCGATCCCATATGCCTTAACATTCTGGACTAGTCTACCATGTGGGACCTTGTCAAATGCCTTACTAAAGTCAATTTAGACAATGCCTACCACCCTGCTGACATTAATCTTCTTAGTTACCTCCTCAAAAATCTCGATCAAATTATTAAGGCAGCATTTCCCCCACACAAAGCTAAGCTGTCTATCCCTGATCAGCCCCTGGTTTTCCATATGTACATAAATCCTATCCCTTATGATTTTCTCCAGTACTTCCCAACTACTGACATAAGACTCAGCAGCCTACCTGATTAATCCCTGCTGCCCTTCTTAAATAAAAGAACAATATTAGCTATCTTCCATTCTTCTGGCACCTCACCTGCGGCTAATGAAGTTGGAAAAATCTCCATCAGGGCCCCAGCTGTCTTTTTCCTTGATTCCCATAGAAATCTGGGATAGATCTCACCCTGCAGATTTATCAACCATTCTGCACCCCATGACATATAACACCTCCTCCATCTTAATACTAATCTGCTCCAAACTATTCACGTACCCCTCCATGCACTCACTATCTTCCATGTCCTTCTCCTTGGTGAATACAGAAGTAGTATTCATTTAAGATCTTGCCCACATCACCTGGCTCAATACATACGATACCTCTTTGGTCCCTGAAGAGACCCACTCATTGCCTGGCTGTGGTCTTGCTCCAGATATATTTATAGAATGTTTTGAGATTCTCCTTGATCTTACTTGCCAAGGATACTTCATTGCTCCTTTTTGCCTTCCTAATTTCTTTAAGCTCTCCAGTACACACTCTAGACTCCCTCTAACTGTTGCCTAAACCTGCCACATGTTTCTTTTTTGTCTGATCAAACTTTCAATTTCCTTTGTCATCCAAGGTTCATTAATCTTGCCTTTCACCCTTACCAGAATATGCAGGCTCTGAGCTCTTACTAGCTCTCTTTTAAAAGACTCCCACTTGTCAGTTGTCACTTGACCCGCAAGCATCTTCCCCCAATCTATGCTTTCCGGGTTCTTTCTTAAGCTATTGAAATCAGCCTTCCCCCAATTCAAGACATAACCCAAGGACCAACCTTATCCCTTCCTACAACTACCTTGAAACTTTCAAAATTATGGTCACTGTTCCCAAAATGTTCCCTCACTGATGCTTCAACCACCTGCCCAGTTTCATTTTCTAAGACTGAATACTGCCCCATCTCTAATAGGACTGTCTATATATTGTCTTAAAAAACTTACTTGGATGCACTTAACAAATTCCACCCCATCTAAGCCCCTTGCAATCCCAGTCAATACTGGGAAAGTTAAAATCCCTTGCTACTATAGCCATACATGGTCTTGAACCTTTCTGCGATTTGCTTAGAATTTGATCATCGAATTCCCATTGACTATTGGGAGGTCTATATTAAATCCCCAGCAAATTGACTGCCCCTCTCTTATTCCTAAATTCCACCCTTACGTCCTCACTGGATGATCCCTCCAGGATATCCTCTCCAAGTACTGCTGTTACATTCTCCATAATCAATTGAGCAACTCCCCATCCTCTTTTGCATTTCCCTCTGCCACATCTGAAACTTCTACACTCTGAAACATTAAAATGCCAGTCCTGCCCTTCCCTCAACCATGTTTCCATGATTGCAATAACATCATAATTCCAAGTGCTGATCCATGCTCTAAGCTCATCTGACTTGCATTAAAGTAAACGCATTTGAGTCTGCCACCCCTCCCATATTCCCTAATCTGCCTCTGTCTGCTGTGCCCACTGGACTTGCTTAATTTATCCTCTACAATTTTCTGTCCTTCTACAGTTCTGTACTATACTATGCTAAAATCTTTAAAAAAGTGAATTAAAAAAAAGCATTGGGGTATTAATAGGAATAACATACAAAAGTGAGGAAAATCTGTTAGCTAACACCACCAAAGTCCCATGTGTGCTGATTACTGGAATTTTACTGAGCACAACAAGATACTATGAATCTTAATGCCCAAAACAGATGATCTCTGATTCTGTCAGAGCAAGGCTGCCAACACTGCACTTTAAACTTAAGGGGCAGGTTGTTGACAGGGTTTGGTGTGTCCCCTGGAACTCCTCTCTGGGAGGATCACTTAGGTAAATTTTGATTATTCTAGAAGATCAGCAATAAAGTTGCTGATTGCAAAATCCTGGGCCATTGTGTTTGTTGGGTGACAGATAATGACAGATCAGACCAGCTATTTCATTCTCAAAGAGCAGGGATCTGGGTCAGGAAAATTACAATGAAAAATGGGTGTACATCTTACCCAATATCCTGTGGTTGCCAACTTCTTAATTTAGTATGGGCACCTGATAATACTATAGCATCAGTCCTACTTCCAATCTGCAGTAGCAGTTAAACTTCCGTCTTTGGTAGGCAGCTAAGCCATGTTCTGAACTAGCTAGCTTTCAGTGAACCGCTGGCTGCAGCAGTTGCTTTGGAAGAGCTTTTTAAAATCATGGATAGGGCTTATGCCTCATCATGCAGATTTTCCAAGTGGTTCTCAGAAGGCTCCACTGGGAGGACTATGGCAAACTAGCAAAAAGATTTCTATTTATTTTTGCAGTAAGTGGGGAAGTGCAAGTTCTCCCTGTTGACTGTAAAATCCTGGTCAATGTCTCAAGCCCCAAGTTTTTACCTTTATGAGTTAGGTAGCAAACTTGATAAAATCATAAAGAAAATGGGGCACCCTTCATCAATATCATTCAGGATAGACTGTTTCTATTTGAAGGGAATGCAAAATTGTTCAATGCAAAATTGATGGAAATGAACTGAACCTGTCAACTTTGTTTTAAGGAAAGCAAAACAAGCTCAAGATGCCGATTTGCTCATGGAAAGCAGGTTGTTCATTTATAAATTATAATGAAGTTACTTTCATTTTAAAATTCATTCAATTTGTTTTTAACAACATTTTGTAAAGATTTCCAAGGTTATTGGTATGCATGTCTTAGGGCAGAATGATGGTGCTGGAATATTCCAGGGACCCAGATTTGATCCTGACCTTTGGTGCTGCCTGATCACTAGAGTTTGCACTTTCTCCCTCTGACTGTGTGACAAAGATGTGCTGTTTGGTTCACTGGCTACAGTAATTTACTCCTTAGTGTAAAATCAAAGTGAAAAGAATTAATGGGCATGTGTGAGAGAGGACAAGTTGCAGGAGCACAGAGAAATAAGGATGGGGTAAATGAGGCTGATGGGGTTGCTCCCTTGGGTCTCGGCATAGACTTGATTGGCCAAATGGCATCCTAGTGTCACGATAAGATAATGCAGTTGATGGTGCATTCCGTCACTATTGCAGATGACTGAGAATAAATTGATAGGACAGTCATTGGCCAGAACAGATTGCACCGTTTTAAGCGGACAAGGCTTAAGCAAGCAATTTTTCATGTTGTTAGGAAGAGGCCAGTCTTAAAGCTGTACTTAAGCAAGTTAGCTAGAGGCAGGTCTTCTGAAGCAGTGCAGACAGAATGCTGTCCAGGCATATAATGTGTGCTGCATCCAGTGCCCAACTATTTCCATATTTTACATGGAGAAAAATGAACTGGCTGAAACTTGTCTTCTGTGATGGTGGGGTCCTAGGGGGTAGATTTCACCAGCACTCAACGACAATAATATCTGCTCTCCCAGCAACCATCTGCTACTATCCTATTACGATTAAAGTGCATGTCAACTTCGAAACAGCAAGTGGAAATGACCCCATCATTCCTCTCAAACCATTAGAACCTACCCAACAATCGTCTGGTTTCTCCTCACCATCCCAGAAGTCATGATATGAACCTTCTACCAATCCTCCTTATCCCATGATCTTTCTCCTTGCCCCAACACACCAATCTGCATTAGTAGATGGGCCTTCTCAAAATGCTTTCCTGCCCAAATTAGCTTTAGGTTGTCAATCATGTCATTAGTGAATAGGAAATTAATTTGTGAACCCTACAGTTAAATTACTCCAGGTTTCTGGGGCACACGAAAGCAGCCCTGTACGAAACTTGCATCCAGGGCTATATTTGGGCTTTATATGAATGTAGCAGTGCAGATAATTTTAGAAATTTGACTGGTAACAGCCGTCATTCTGTACAACATCTAATAATTTAGTGGAAGTATATCATCAAACTTGGAGGCCTGCTGCAGCTGAGCCCACTGCAGCTTCTGTCAATCTTGTCAATAATGTTTTCCAGTGTTTCATTCATGTCAGGTTCCATAAAAAAACAAACGGAAAAAAAGTCCCCTCTCGCCACCAACTGCCAACGATATATAATTGGACTTTTTAATAGATACCAGTGGGAGATGAAAATAAAGCTTTTCTGAATTTTTATTGACACTGAAAAACACAAATTATAATTGAATCATTTTCAAACTTCACCACCCCCCATATAGTTAACTAATCAGACGTTGCTGGGAAGCAATTTAAAGTTTAATTTTAGAACTTCAGTTGCATAATTAAAAGTATGCACATGTATACAATTTTGACTTAACGCACAGAATCCAAAATATTTCTGGCACCAACACCCTTTCCTAACAAATCATAGAAATCAAGTGTAGAAGGTGGCCTTTCAGCCCACAGAGTCCTTGCAGCCAGGAAAATAACTAGTCTGAGTAATCCATCAAGCAAGAGGCGTCACCGATGCAGGTGGGAAATGGCTAGTCAAGGGAAGAAAGGTGTTCATAATGTGATCTTTACATTTGAGAAATCAAATACAGATTGGGCTACCACTTTACAGAAACACCTCCATTAGACAATGATGATTCTGAGCTTCCAGCTGATTATCACTTAAATCTTCAACCCACTCTGACATTGGCCTCTTACAGTGTTCCAACAAAGCTTGAGGAACACCTCATCTCCAAACTATGCATGTTGCAGGTGTCAACAGTATGATTTAACCAGGTCATCTGAGAACTAGCCAGTTCTGATGAAAAGTCATCAACCTGTAATAGTAAACCTATTTTTCTCTCACCTCAGATGCTGCCTAATCTATGGAATACCTCTAGCATTCTCCTTTATTTCACATTTCCAGTGACCTGTGTTTCGTATCTCTGCATTACTGTTATCCTTCATCTCTTATTCACATGTCTTCCAGACAAATCAGCTGTGATTAACAAGTCTTCGACCTCCACTCTCAGACAGCAACACCACCGTATAGGTCACTCAGTCCCCATTCTATGACAGACATTCCTCTATTCTCTCCAATCCTCCCCTTTCTCTGCAACTTAAAACATGTTTGCTTTCTAACTTTTCCCAGTACTGATGAAGGGTCACTGACCTGAAAGGCTGTTTCTCTCTCTCTCTGTCTCCAGATGTTGCAAGATCTGCTGAGTGTATCCAATATTTTCTGTTTTTATTTCATTTTTAAGTATGCCTGATGCAAGTCACAGCATTCTCTTTTGCACCCCTCTGAACCAAGGTTTATCCTCGGCTTGATTATAGAGTGAAAGAGTTGCAAGGCCATAAGGTTACTGATCAAGGTACTGCTGATTTCTGCTACTGTTGATGGTCCACAGTGCCTCCATGATGCTGAGTTTTGAGTTATCAGATTTGTTCATTTAGCATTTATCATGAAGGGTGTCTTTGAAGTGAAAAAGGGACTTGATCTTGATGAGAAATGTACAGTGGTCACTTCTACCAGTGTTATAATGGACAAATATATCTGCCATGGGTGGAATCAAGAGGACCAGGTCAAGTAGGTTCATTTCTCGTGTTGGTCCTCTAACTAACTGCCACAGAGCCAACCTGGCAGCTTTCTCCTTCAGGACTCAGCCAGCTCAGGACACTCTTGGAGTTCCCCCACCACCACATTCTGTCCTCTCACTACTTTCACAGTTTGTTCCAAGGGCTGTCCATCATGGAGACACTGGATCCTCAGCTAAAAGTGAAAAGTAAGTGAAATTAGCAGTAGGGTTTCTTATTCATGTTTCACCTAATATTACGAGACTTCATGGGTTCAATGTGAAAAATTCCCAGGGCTATTTTGCCCTGCCTGTAAACACCCCCTCTGCTGGATCTAGAACATAGAACAGTACAGCACAGTATAGGCCCTTTGGCCCACAATGTTGTGTTGACCTATAAAATCCTTATCCCCATTCAATCTATCCCCCTCTCTACTTCACCTCCCATAACCCTCTATTTTTCCTTCGTCCATGTGCCGATCTAATAGTCTCTTAAATGACCCTACCGTATCGGCCCCTACCACCACCCTCAGCAGTGCATTCCAGGCACCCACCACTCTCTAAACCTACCTCTGACATCTCCCCTGAACTTTCCTCCACGCACCTTAAATGGGTGACCTTTAGTATTGGCCATTGCCACACTGGGGAAAAGAGACCAGCTGTCCACTCTGTCTATGCCTCTCATAATTTTATATACCGCTATCAAGTCTCCTCTCATCCTCCGTCGCTCCAAAGAGAAAAGCCCTAACTCACTCAACCTCTCCTCATAATACACACTCTTCAACTGAGGTAGCATCCTTATAAACCGCCTCTGCACCCTCTCCAAAGCTTCCATATCCTTCCTATAATGTGGTGACCAGACCTGAACACACTATTCCAAGTGTGGTCTAACCAGAGTCTTATAGAGCTGCAACATTACCTCTCGGCTCTTGAACTCAATCCCCCAGCTAATGAAGGCCAACACACCATAGGCCTTCTTAACCGCCCCATCGGGCGGTAACTTTGAGGGATCCACGTACTTGGAGCCCAAGATCTCTCTGTTTCTCCACACTGCTGAGAATCCTGCCATTAACCACATACTCTGCCTTCAAGTTCGTTCTTCCAAAGTGTATCACTTCACACTTCTCCAGATTGAACTCCATCTGCCACTTCTCCGCTCAGCTCTGCATCCTGTCTAAATCCCGTTGCAACCTATGATAACCTCCTTCATTATCTACTACACCACCAACCTTCGTGTTATCTGCAAACTTACCAACCCATCCTACCATTTCCTCATCCAAGTCATTTATAAAAATCACGAAATACAGGGGTGCCTGAACAGATCCCTGCAGAACACACTAGTCACTGACCTCCAGTTCGAATACTCTCCTTCTACAACCACCCTCTGCCTTCTGCAGGCAAGCCAATTTCAAATCCACACAGCCAATTTTTACCTCATGACTTTCTGAATGTGCCCACAATGGGGAACCTTGCCTTGTTAAAATCCATATATACCACATTCACCGCACTACCTTCATCAATTTGTCTCGTCACTTCCTCAGAAAACTCTTATTAGGCTTGTGAGGCACAACATGCCTTTCACAAAGCCATGTCGACTATTCCTAATAAGACGATGCTTCTCCAAATGTTCATAAATCCTGTCCCTAAGAATCATCTTCAACGTAGGAGAGACAGATTGTACTCGGACTGTAATGGAGAAGTTTAGCACATTGCCTGCAAGAATGATTCTGTAAGCACAATTATGACAGGCATTTGCTTGACTAGTCTGTGGGATAGTGCTGCTGCCTTAGACCCCAGTTTCCGGAAGCTTGTGAGGACTAGGCAAGGTTGACTGGGTTGAGAGCAAATATGCTGTGTATAAATTTAGTGCCCAAGTTGATGTTGAATGATTCATCTGGTTTCATTCTTTTTCTGCTATAACACAATAGTTATGATACAATGGAGTGGTTTGCTTGGTTATTAGAGAAAGCAGTTAAATCAACCACATTGCTGCAAATCTGGAGTCATACATAGGTAAGACAAGTAAATATGGCAGATATCAGTAAATCAGATAAGTTTTTGTTGCAATCCAGTGGCTTTTGTAGTCATCATTTATTAAGACTACTTTTTTAAAATTGTGATTTAACAATTTAAATTTCACAGTGAGGACTTTATTCCTTGGAACGTAGGAGACTGAGGGGTGACCTTATAGAGGTGTATAAAATCATGAAGGGCAAAGATGGGGTAAATGCACACATCCTTTTTCCCAGGGAAAGGGGACCAAAAACTAGAGGGAAAAGGTTTAAGGTGAGTGGGGAAAGCTTTAAAAGGGTCCCTAGGGGCAACTTCTTCTTGCAGAGAGTGGTGCGTATATGGAACAAACTGACAGAGGAAAGAGGAAATAATTGAGGCAGGTACAATAAACATTTAAAAGACATTTGGATAAGTACATAGATAGCAAAGGTTTAGAGATTTTGGTCAAATGCAAGCAAGTGGGACTAGCTCAGGTGGGCACCTTGGTTGGCCTTGGATTGATGGACCTGTTTCTGTGCTGTAATACTCAACAACTATTTACTCTGTTGATCACCCTCAATATTTTATATGTTTCAAGAACATTATCACTCATTTTTATAAAATCCAATAAATAGGCACAACTTGCTCAATCATCCCTCATACGATAACCATCAGCACAGGAATCAACCTTGCTTACAATGCAGATATATCAGTCCTTAAAATGAGATCAGAATCCACAGAATCACACAGTCATACAGCACAAAGACAGCCCACTGAGTCTAAGACAACAATCACGCACCTGTTTACACCAATCCCATTTTACTCTACCCACATTCTGATAAATCCCCCCAGATTCTATCATGCACCTGCACACTAGCCTTCATTTAAAGTGGCTAATTAACCAACCAACCCACAAGTCTTTTGAATTTGGAGGAAATTGGAGTACCTGGTGGAAACCACAGCACTCTGCAGTCACAATGAGCAAGTGCAAACTCCACGCAAACAGCACTGGAGGTCAGGATTGAATCTGGGTCACTGGAGCTATGAGGCAGCAGCTCCACTAGCTGCACCACTATGCTGCCCTAAAATTGTTGTCAGTGCTCCAGATACAGTCTCACCAATGCTCTGTGCAACTATCACTATTTATGTACTCAATCCACTTTGTAATAAGGCCAACACCCCATTTACATTTCTTTATGAATTTAAGAATAATAATGAGTTACTTGTTTTAACTGCATTCTATTTTTAGGATTTTGTACATCATTAACCCAACATTCTTCTGTACACCTTCATTTATTGTCTCATTCTTACCAAAATGAATAGCCCCACTCTCCATCTGCTTTTCTGTATTCTACACCCTCCTCACAGGTAGGAAAGGTGGATGCTGGTTAATTATAAACTTTGGTGGGAGGTTGGGAGGGAAGGAGATGGAGTCAGTACAATTGGAGGGATGGGCTACAGGTCCAAAAGAGGTGGTAAATAATTAAAGGGGACCTGCGTCAGCATGGGAGTTGGTCCTCTTTAAACTGAGCAGAAACAGACCTCATGCTTTATGAAAATCTACTTCTGCAAGGCATAGTCTACAGATGGCACAGGCCACTCCCATGACAACGAAAATGAAAATCCCAGAATTAGCATCTGGATGTTGCTTGGTTGAACTGTGTATGCTTTAGACATCTGGAGCAATTTGGTACAAAAAAATGTGGAACTGTGGTAGAAGTCCCAAATACTTTTGATTGGAATTAGACTGCACATCACTTAAAAATGTAATGCTAAAATAACATAATTTCCAGTTATGTGTCTTTTACTGTGAAAACAATTGTAAACTATTTCCTCTCTCTGCTATTTCCCTATTCATCTTTTCATTTCTCCTATTGCAGTAACATCTGTCACTCAGCTTTTATACCTTTGAATAATAGCAAACTTTGAAAAGGACAGATTCTAAAAATAACCAGAAAATTGTGGCTGTATGTCACTATGACTCTTTGGATATCTGTGATCTTATCATGATTCAATGTCATCACATCACTAAATATTAACCTCCAGAATTATTGGTACAGAATGTCTACAGTTCAAGTCATACACACAATTCTAACATTTTCTGGAATTGATCTTATCTGTTTGCCATAAAGTAAACCCTAATGTGCTTATTACATGCCATCACTCCTCATATCGCTTAACAGATTTTAAAATCTCTAACATTACAGTACATTCGATGAAAGTGAATGTCTAAATGAAAATAATTCTGAATTGTCACAAGTTGTTGTTCAATCCACAATGCTAGTTCTTTAGGTTTGTGAAAATAGCACCTAGCACTCATTTTCACTGTGTTCTCAAGTGCTTCACTGCATAATTACTGTCCATTGTACTCACCACAGAAAGTTAAATTTAGTACATTCCACATACCCTTTTTCTTCATGATCAATAATCCACCAGTTTTATACATAATGTGCAGAAATAAGAATGAGGTCTCACCCTTTAAGTTGTAAATTGCTGTTGGAGACTTTAAACATTTAAAAAAAACTTACCTCTTGTCTTGTCATCATATTTTTCATTTTGTACTTAATTTGACATAGTCAGAGCTTTAGTTTATAAATATCTCATGTTCTCATCAGTTCATTGATTCTGTTACTTACAGTAAAGCAGGGAATCGCTTCCCTACTTCTGCTTTGAACTGTGCATGTACTAACTGTAGAAGTTGCTGTCAGTTTTACAATGTAATCGTGTCAAATTCTAACTATTTTACTGTCATTACAATTGCAAAATCCTGGCCATTGTATTTCGCATTAGATCAAAGACATTGATTTCAACTAGGCAGGACATGTCTCAAGACTTTATTTTGAGCTTTTCCTGTGGCTAGGGCATTACTTAACTCACTTTCAATGCTGTTTTTTTCAAAATCAAAAAGTCATTAGCTCAGATGCTAAATTTCAATGTCATTTCACCCTCAATTTTTCTTTCCCTTTTCGCAAAATATTGTAATTGGAAATATTTAGCACAATGCTCTTTCCAAATTCAAAGTACAGCCTCAACCCTGTATAGTTACTTACTGGACCATAGTCCCATAAATACTCGTGGCTACAATAGCTGGTCAGAGGCCAAGTGACAGGACTTGCTCCTCAACTCTCCAAAGCCTTACCACCATCTGCATATGCTATCAACAAAATGCAATGCAAGTGCTTTAAAGGCTTTTTTTTAAAAAAAAGTCTCCAAAACTCATGGGCTCCATCACAGAAAAGCAAAAGCAGCAAGGAGGACTACAGCATACCAACAGCACCTTCAAATTATGCACTATCCTAGATGCGAACTATATTAACATTCCTTTCTTGTAACCAATTAACTACTAGAAAATGTGACCGATCAGCATCAAGATCACAGTCATACATAATGGAAACAGGCCATTTGGCCCACCATGTCCACGCTGGCCATTGGGCATCTATCCATATTAATCCCATCTTCCAGCACTTGGCCTGTAGCCTTCTACGCCTAAGCAATTTAAGTGTCCACCTAGGCACTTCTTAAATGCTGTCAGCGACTCTGCTTCCACCACTCTCTTCGGCAGTGCATTCCAGGTATTCATCACTTTCCGATAAAAAAGGACCCCCCTCAGATCCCCTCTAAATTTCTTACTCCTCATCCTAAATCTACGTCCTCTGGTTTTATTTACTTCTGGTAAGAGGAAAGGTTTCCTGCAGTTTACCCCACCTATACCCCTCAATTTTATATACATCAATCACATTCCCTTGTAACCTCATTCGCTCTAGAAAAAGCAGACCTAACCTCTCCAGTATCTCCTCATAACTGAAACTCACCAGCTCGGGCAACATCCTCTGCACCCTTTCCAGTACTATCACATCTTCCCTCTAGTGTGGTGACCAGAAGTGCACACAGTATTCCAGCTGACGTCTAACAATGTCTTATGAAATTGGAGCATATAAACCTCCCTGCTTTTCTATTCAGTGTCCCAACTAATGATGACCAGTATCCCATATGCCCTCTTAACCACATTATCACCTGCACTGCCACCTTCAAGGACCTTTGGACTTTCACACCAGGGTACCATGTTCCTCAATACTTCTTGAACCTTTCCATACATGGTATATGTCCTGGCCTCATTAGTATTCCCAAAATGCATCACCTCACATTTATCAGGATTAAACTCCACCTGTATTACTGCTCAGTACTTGGTTGTTAGATCTGGGAAGTGACATTTTAGAACACAGAACTGTATCGCAAAGGAACAGGCCCTTTAGCCCATGATGTTGTGCCAAGCTAATTAAATTAATAATCAAATGCCCAACTAAACTAATCCATTCTGCCTAAACAATGTCCATATCCCTCTATTTCCTACACATTCATGTGCCTATCTAAGAGCCTCTTGAACACATCCATTGTATTTGCTTCCACTACCACCGCTGGTAGCGCGTTCCAGGCACCCACCTCCCTCTGTAAAAAAAAACTTGCCCCGAACAGCTCCTTTGAATTTATCCCCTCACCTTAAATGCATGCCCTCTGGTATTAGACATTTCAACCCTGGGAAAAAGATACCAGCTTCTACTCCATCTATGCTTCTCATAACCTGATAAACCTCTATGAGATCTCCCCTCAGCCTCTGCCGCTCTAGAGGAAACAACCCAAGATTGTCCAATCTCTCCTTATAGCACATGCCCTCTAATCCAGGCAGCATCCTGGTAAACCTTTTCTGTGCCCTCTCCAAAGCCATCACATCCTTTGACATTTTATCATCAGTCAAAAGATGCAGCAAAAAACTTTATGTACTTCTCTCTGGCAAAAGGTGAAACTATTGACTACTCAGAGAAAGCTCAGGTGGCAGTACTTTTTTTCCATGGTGTTTCAAATGAGACAAGTTTATGAAGAGTGAGTAGAACTGTCATCAACTCATGAGTGAACAACAGGCATGGCCATAAAAATCTTAAAGATTATATAGAGATTTTGAATTTCAAAAGGAAATTCTTGATGGGATTTACATAAATGGTGCAACATCAATTATGGCAGTATGTAGGCAGTTGAAAGGAGGCATTCATCAGCACCAGCGACATGTACAGCAAAGATCTTGGCATTTTATTGAAATCTATTAATGCCATGCAATTCTTTGCTAACACCTAAAATATTTACTGTGTCATCAGAGAACTTGGGAATGTTTTCTATTTCTTCATCTAAGGTTAAAAAGTGAAAATCTGGAGTCCTGATACAGATCAGAGGGACATCAGTAGCACATCTTGCCAGTTTGAGTAAATCATTCCTCCACTCCCCAGCTACCAACTCAGATAGTTCCTCACCATTGACACCAACTCCATGTACATTTGTACTTTATTAATTGACTCTTGGAAGTCCACACAACTAACATCCACAGACATTCCCTTATTAAATAAAAATCAAATCAGGTTTATTAAGTGCAACTTATCCCACATATTCTTTTTGGCTCATTTTGATTTCAATCAATTTGTTTGGATGGGACTGTGTTGTGCACACTGCAGTTGTATTTATTTACATAAAGGTTTAATGATTACATTTCAAAAGAAATCTACTGGCTGTAAAATATTTTGCAATAAACTGAACTTATGTGAAGGCAAATAAGCACAAGGTCTTTGCTTCCAGAGGCAGATGGGACAGAGACTTTAAAAAGAAACAATTACTTCTTATCTCATGCAGGTAAGCTTTTTGTGCTACAGAATTAGAATTTTAAGAAATAATCATTATTCCACTCCAGGACACCTGGGATGTCCAACTTCTTTAATAACCGTGGCTTCCCCCCTACTGTGGTCGAGAGAGCTTGCACCCACATCTCTGCCATTTCTCGCACTCTGCTCTCACCCCCACCCCTCCCAGACCCAACAAGGACAGGATCCCCCTTGTCCTTGCATTTCATCCTACCAGCCTACGTATCCAATGCATCATTCTCCCACACTTCCACCATTTCCAACAGGACCCCACCACCAAGCATACCTTCCCCTCCCCACCCCTTTCGCAGGGACCGCTCTCTCCACGATTCCCTAGTTCACTCCTCCCCCCACCACCCATCCCACTCCCACCCCAGGAACGTTCCACTGCCCCTACCTTAGGTGCAACACCTGCCCCTACACCAACTCCATCACCTCCATCCAGGGACCTAAACAGTCCTTTCACGTGCGAAAAAGATTTACCTGCACCTCGCTTAGTGTACAGGCAGGCATGGTAGTGCAAGGACAGGCACAGTAGTGTAACGGTTAGCATAACGGTATTATAGTGCCAGCAACCCGAGTTCAATACCAGCTGCTCTCTGTAGAGTTTGTACGTTCTCCTCTTGTCTGTGTGTATTTCCTCTGGGTGCTCCAGTTTCTTTCCTTAGTCCAAAGATATAGATGTTAGGAAGTTGTGTGCATGCTATATTGGTGTTGGAAGCGTAGCGACACTTGTGGGCTGCCCGCAGAACACTCAATGCAAAAGATGCATTTCACTGTGTGTTTCGATGTACATGTGACTAATAAAGATATCTTATCTTACTGCATTCAGTGCTCCAAGTGTGGCCTCCTCTACACCAGCGAGACCAAACGCAGACTAGGTGACCATTTCACAGAACACCTGCGCTCCATCCATAACCACGATCTGCATCTCCCTGTTGCCAGTCACTTCAACTCCCCCTCCATCACAGATATGTCAGTCCTTGACCTCCTCCACTGCCAGGAGAATTCCAAGCGCAAAGTGGAGGAACAGCACCTCATTTTCCATCTTGGAACCTTGCAGCCTAACGGCATGAACACTGAATTCTCCCACTTGAAGTAATCCCCACACCACCCCAACCATGCCTCTTCTTTTCTTCCCTTTCCTAGCTTCTCTTTTTTCTACCCCCCCCCCCCCCTTTTTCCTCCTTACCTTTGACCCATCCCCCAGTGGATCTGCTCTCCCGTCCTCCCCCACACCTGTCTATCACTATCTCTTACCTGAATCTACCTCTCACCACCTTGTGTCCACCCTGCCTCCCCTCTTCTGTCCACCTATCACTGCTCTACTTTTCCCTCCCTCCTCTATATTGGGCTTCCCCTTCTCCTATCTTCAGTCCTGAAGAAGGGTCCTGACCCAAAATGCTGAACACCTGCTTTTCTCCACGGATGCTGCCTGGCCTGCTGAGTTCCTCCAGCATCATAGTGTTTTTCATCTAGATTCCAGCATCTGCAGTCCTTTGTTTCTCCAGTCATTATATCATATGCAATTTTTGCCATGGCTACATTACGTCAGATATACATTCACGTTGCTCAACCTGGAGTTCATCCAATTTGTCTCATTGCCAATAACAGACACTTGCTGCTTTTTAGTCCCCGCCCCCAATTCCAAGATGCTGATGCTAATTCTAGTCATTCTAATAATAACAAAGAAAAGATTCTCTGATTTTTCTGATTCTAAAGAATACCTTGAACAAAAGAAAACGAAATTAATCAAGCCTGCTTTCATAGAATCTCATCCAGTATCCCTATATTTTCTTCCAAATCCCAAGTGACTCAAGATCACAAATGAACTTGAGACTTCCCAACCTATAAAGCTTAGGTCAGACCCGTCAGCATACTTTTTATTTGAGCTATCTTTTTATTGCAATCATTCAATTCTTAAAAAAGGTCACCTATTTTCATACTTTGGTTAAAATGTCTTGTCCTGTTTGTAGATAGATGTTCACTACATTTGACTGCAGTGTTTCTTCAGTGTTATTTGAGCCAAAAAATATAATTGAAAGCTATCTTTTATACAACTTCTCACAACAGGAAATTTGTCACTTCATCTACAATCCTTAAAAGTTATAGGATAACAATTAACTTACACAAATTATTGAAAGAAATCTTAGAAACAAATAGGTTTTTCTAACTGTACCCACCATATATTTAGAGGGGTAAACAGGAAAATGAACTGACATGTTTTAAACTTTTTTAGTTTTTGTTTTATCTCACAACTTGATGAAAAAGACTAGAAAGATACATGGTCAACTGCGCTCTCTGCATGAATCTTTATTTATCACCAAGAATTATCATGCATTTTCATTTCTAAATGAGCAGTCAAATCAAATTCAAAATGCAGACTTCCAATTTCAATGAAAGAATAAATTGGAGTGTTTAGAATAGGCAACTGCCCTACTGTTATCATTGCCCATTTGTGGAATAGTTTGAACAGCATTTAATGTCCATTAAGAAAGCAACATTATTTTGAGTTATTTAAGACTTGAATTAATCGAATTACACTGTAATATTAATGGCCACACAACAAATGATAATAAAGCTCAGATACCTGCCATCCTTTTAAAATACAAAATAAACTCCTGTCCTTAGTTTGCCTTTTTTTTGCAGCATCTGTTAATACCATGAATAGATGATTATAAATATCTTAGAATTCAGCACTATGCTATTAAGCAGGTGACATTGCTAAGTTCAAATTATGTTATACATCTCCCAAGTGCATCATATCCGCATACAATACGTGCATCCCCCAATTTCACCTTTGCCCTGCAGAACATTCAGAAAAGTTGCATGCTAGGCACTACTAATTGATATTTCATCAACACTGTCTTTTCTGCGTAAACAGCTGAAAACAAAGAATGAGTCTCTATCATTTTGTTGATGTATTTAAATAACACTGTTGAAAATGTGTGGATAACTTGAACTTTTTTAATGCATCGTGCATTCATAAATAAATAACTGTTTAATTGCCAGTAGAACTTTGCCTCTAGTATAATGGATCTTTTGTCATGGCCGACATGCAAATCCTAAAAATGCAAACAAATTTCTGCTTATTTTACAAACATTGCAGTTCACTCAAACAGCACTGAAGATAACACTGGGGTGGATTTCACTGCCTATTACCAGCAGTTTTGAACAGAACTGCCAGTATTTAGTTGCTTAAATGGCAATAAATTCCAAGCTTCCGCACAAGCTGTCAAATGAGGAAATCTAGGAATTACTAATAACAAAGCTCACATTTATCCATTTGCTCCACTTGACATACGATCTGAGACTACAATGATTTTAATGGAGATTGCTGGGTAAGCACTCAAAAGCCAAAGGGGACAATAAGTTATTCTTTTTTGCTTTAATATTTTAATTAGTAATAAATGTCATCAGTTACTTTTTTACCTAAACATTTAAAATTGCCTTTTAATTATTCCACTCCATTTTAGTAAGTAGTATCTGAATGACAAAGACATTGACAAACTATTGAAAACAGTTTACCACTTTTACAGCTAAGAAAACTGGGATCAGAGCTTTGCCATCTGTCAAATGCTGAGATATTTTGAGAGAGAGAAAGACTCATTTATTTTGCCTACTCTAGTAAGTTAGTATTCGGAATACGCTGCTGGACTCTGGGAAGCAGAGAGTCATTGAAATTGGCACTTTGCATCAAACCCAGTTTAGTGCATGCATGCGGTTCTGGGGACAGCAAATCTAGTTAGTTTCTATTGATCTGTTTTTTATAGCTACCCATATATCACTCTACATACACTTGCTTTAATTCTTTCATTTCATTGAATAGTCACCCTAACACTACCTATGATTAAACTAATGGAATATATACTATAACCAATCATTAATGAATATTATGAAACATTTTATTATTATCAGCTTGAAAAATGCTTTAAATTGTATGGGAGAATTTGCGTAAAGTCTGATTTCAGCAAGTCAGGTCATTTGTGACGTGGGGAGCCCGTGTATCCCTAATGCTCTCAGCATCACTGCATTTCCTGACATCAAAGCTGTTTCTTCATTCTAAATATTTGGGTCAAGTAATAGCTACTTCTCAACATTGAATAATGTTGATGCAATTACCCTATTCCATTCAATTTCTGAGCTGCAATGTTCTGTTCAGAGCTACAAAAATCAAATGCTGATCACAGAAAACTAGAAAAACTGCTTGATACTTAGAGGCTAAAAAATGATCCCTATAAGTTATTGTACCTTTATTATTCTGCAGGAACCAACCAGGTCAGCTTTGTATAAAAGATATACAATTGAAAGGAATTGCCAATCCAATTTTGTCAAATTCCTGCTGGCAGAAACATAAGCCCTACTGTTAACATCTACCTCTCCAACTTCCATTATGAGCTAGAATGACGATTCAATCTGAATTGCTGGCCTGCTTGCATCAGCTAATGGATAACTAATTCCATTTTCACAGGTTAACTTAGCCACTAAACTGTCACCTCAAGAATCCCCTAATGACTTACTATTCACCCCCTCTTTTCTGCCTGCCCCTTGTTAATATTACGATAGACACAGCATCAATTTCAATAAAGGAAAAAAACTTCTTTATTTCTCCATCATGTTTCTTAGTATCTTTGTTGTGTGAGTGCTGGCAAAGCTCTTTGCATGAAGTACAGTCCTGGATCAGCTGCGATTTGCTCCAAGCTTTTCATTCCACTGTCATGCCTTACCACTCAGCTCTCATCAGCTCTCTATTCCTTTATTTAACCTTGTGTTCACTGTTCGAGCTCACATTGTCTTCACATTGGGCAGTCCCATATTTTGCATTTTTCTCTTTGAATCTTGGTTTCTCCATTCTTGTGGCCCTTTAAAGCCATTCTTAAAACCTCGACTTCTTAAACATTATAACTGCTTCTTTTCTAATCCAACACCAACCTTTTTCTGATGTGCCTTTGAAAAACACACAGATCTTTTTTTCACAGCTAAATTGTGTTTTTAAATTCAAGTTCCAAAGGATTTTCTTGCTGTTTAACTTTCACCCAAAAGTGGACAATCAATAGTTGGTCATTAGACAATGATCTATGTTTAAGGAGCAGATTAACATACAGTATATTTACAAAGCAGTACAACATTCAAAGCATCTTGGGTCTCTTCATGAATGGGCAAAAATATGGTGAAAAAGGGATAAAGGAACGTGCCCAGCCATGAAGAAACAGGAAATGTGACCAAAATCTTGGTTAAAAAGCTTTTGAGATTTTATTTTTAAAAGGCGGAGAAAGCTAATCTAATGGAATCTCTGGATTGTGGGTGAAGAGCCATGGGCAAGGCAAAGTTATCTTAAACTGCCCTGTTGGGGATTTGTGAACATAATTAAGACAACAAAATGAATTAGGGTTTTTTTTTCTTAAGAAGTTTTCTTAAGCAGTAAGTGGCCATGCATCTGTCAAGATTCTCATTAAAACCCAAATAGTCTACTAGTTTTATTTAAGGAAGAAGAACGTCCATCTAGGCCAGTATGCATATTCAGCCCCACACCAACATGGTTAACTCTTTAGCTGCTCTTTTTGATCTCTTGGCAAGCCTCAGTTATTTTAAGTTGCCACAAAAATTAAGAATAAAATCAGATGAAATCTTCAGCTGCAAACAAGAGTTTGAATTTGGACACATCAAGATACACTCATTCAAGACAAGCCTGAAAATTCCTCCTCCCTTAGATCCAAGGACTAGTCTAATCAGAGTTCTCCAACAGACTAGTCAAGCAACAGTCTGACAATAACACACTCCAGAATCATACCCAACAGCCTGTTCTCTGGACTCTTCCATCATCATTCTTGGTTACGACTTTTTCTTGTACTCAGGCAAATCCAACGCTGATGGAAACACAGGCACAGATATTGTACATCACATAAAATTGCACTGTAAAATAGCAGTGCTTGAGAGGCCCACGCTAATTTCATCTGGGATTATTGTGTACATCTGATGAGCAGGAGCTTGGGCACATAAGCAATGCAATTTCTAAGCCTTTAGTACCCATTAACCACACAATTTTATGGAAGCAGTCAATGAGCTTTAACTAATTATTTTACTAAAAAAGTGCAGCAAGCTTGACAATTAGGAAATTTTCAATAAAGGTGGTCCAATAAATTCAAAACAGAAAGTGAGAATAGGCTTGCAAGAAACAAATCACAGAGTGTAAAAAGCTTCAACAAGTTACGTAAAAAGGAAGAGATCACCAGAAGTTAACATGGGCCCCTTACAAACTAAGGCAGAAGAAATTATAATGAAGAATATGAAAAGGAAAAGAAATTAAACAAGTAATTTTTATGTCTTCCTGGAATAGGCACAGAAAATCTCTGAGAAATGGGAGAACAATTGCTCTAAGAATGAGGAACTGAAAGAAATTTAGCATTGGCAAACAAATAGTACTGGAGAGACTGGAAGCAATAAATCCCCAGGACCTGCTGGCCTGCATGCCAATGTGTTAAAAGAAATGGCAATGGAAATAATGGATGTGCTGGTTATCATCTTCCAAAATTCTAAAGATATTAAAATGGTCCCCACAAATTGGAAGGTATGAAACAACATCCTACAACTTAAGAAGGGTGAAAAAGGGGGAACTGACCAGTTAGCCTGACATCTATAGTGGGGGAAATACTAGAATCCAGGTGACAGTGAGAGTAGCAAGGAAGACACGCAGAGGCTTCAGGAAATTTTAGACAGAACAAGTTAATGGGTGATCAAATGGTAGATCAAATATGATATGGAAAAATATGAGATCAGCCATTTGGGCTGAAAGACACTTCTTTTTAAGATGGTGAGAAACTGAGAAGTGTTGGGTGCTCAGAGAGACCTGGATGCCCTTATACACAAAGTAGTACAAGTTAACATGCACGTCCAGCAACCAATTTGGAACTCTCTCTCAAAGTGAACTCACTGAAACAAAATAAGACTGATGAGGTTTGGTGGGATGACATTTCCTGACTGGTACGTCCAACACCAACACTTGTGAATACATTTTGGTCTCCAAAAGGTCTATCCTTTTCTCTTACCATCTCCTTGCCTTATTGTAGTTATTAAATATCTGTTCATTTTCCTTGATTTTACTTGGCAATATTTTTTCCATATACTCTCTTGACGACAGTCATTTCACTTAAGCTTTCACCCCTGCACTATTTATACTCATCCAGGCTCTCAGTATCTAACAAACCATTTCTTCCTCATCATCCAGGAAGGGTCTAGATTTCAGAGTCCCAGCCATCATCCTCATGTGAATATACTTGCTCTGAATGTCTACAAACTCCTCCTTGCATTAGCCAGATTTCTTTGACAGTGAATTACTTTCAGGTTAATATTCCTACCCTACTTGTGCTAACTTGTAACTCAACCTGGTAAAATTTGCTTTCTCCAAATTTATATTTTTTTTACTTCTGATTTATCTCTGAACTTTTCCACAACTCTGCCAAAAGTAACTGAATTATGATTAGTCCGACTAATGATGGTCAAATCCAATCTGGCTAAATATCAAAGTGACAAATAGTGTTACTGAAAGTGCTATTTATTTGCACTTACAAATAAGCAACTCCACAAATTCAAGTTCCATCAGGATGCATCTTCAAACTTCTTTTCAGGCTTGGCCCAAAAATGGACAAATGAGCTGAGTTCCAGAACTGAGGTGACTGCCCTTGATATCAAGGCAGCAGTGCACACCCTGATAAAAATAGAAATCAATGGAAATCCTCTCCATTGGCTGAAGTCATACCTTGCAGAAAGGAAGATAATTGTGGTCACTGGATTCAATCATCCCAGCCCCAAAACCACAAGAGATCCTCAGGTCAATGTGCCGGACTCATCCATCTTCAGCTGTTTCAGCTAACAGAGAAATCAGGGATTTGGGAATGGGGCATGGAAACGATTGGTAAGGTAAATAACCTTGCTGAATGGCAAAGCAGGCCAGGTTTCTTATATTCTAATGGCCATCTTAAGATCTGGAGTGGGGTTGTTCAAAGAAAATGACAGCATGTTCAATTCCTTTCATAATTCTTCCGAAAAAATAGCCAATGTCCACAAGCACCAAGACCTTAACATCATTTATGCATGGTCAGTTAAATGGAAAATAACATGCATCCTAGACAACTACCAAGAAATAACCATCTCTAGGAAGAGAGAATCCAACCATTTGGGTTCTTCTACACTAATTTCACTAAACTCATCCTGCAGTCACCACTAACTAGAATTTCAACTGCCACACAAACAATGTGGCTACCACAGCAGTCAGAAGCTAGGTAGCCTGTACTGAGTGATGCATCTCCCATCTCTCCAAAACCAAACTCAAGGCACAAGTCACAAATGTGGTGAAATAATTTCCACTTGCCTGAAAAAGTGCAACCTCTTTAATACGTGAACTCAAAATCATCCAAGACAGAAGATGCCTGAATGGCCAACACCCTTTCTACAAGCCTAAATATTCAGTCTCTCCATCACCAACACATCATTGGTACAGTGTGCACTCTCTTCCAAATGCAGTGAAGTTATTTACTAAAGCTATGCCAACATGACCTCTACCATGAAGGTGGTCAAAGGCAGCAGGTACACAAGAATACCACCACAGAGATTTCCCCCCAATTTCTGCCCCCATGTTACATATATCCTAACTTGGAAATAGTTCACTGTTCCCTGACCTTCACTGGGTCTACACCTTGGAATTCTCTATACGAGCAATACTGTGGGAGTATCTTCACCAGATATACTGCAGATGTTAAAGCAGATTACCAACTTATCAAGAACAGTTATTAAGGATGTGCATAAATGCAATGGTCATATCCAGTAAATGAATGTTTCTTAAAAATCTCCAAATATTAAAATTAAAACAGTGCAAGTTAATTCCAATTTTAATCTCTCATTCATTCCCTTCCTCAAACTGATCATTCAAAATCATGATGCAGCAAAACACAAGAACAAGAAAACCAGCTTCCTTCATGACCCCAGGGCAGCTTATAGTTCTGCAGAGCCAATTAAGTACTTCTTGAAGCACAGTCACTATTGTAAGAGCAATAGCTAATTTGCACAAAGCAACCTCCTTCAAACATACAGCTACTGTTTTATTCACAGAGCAGTAAATATTGATCTAAACATCTGGATAAATTCCCCAACTTTTTCTTCAAAAGACTGCCATAGTATCTTTTACATCCACAGGTCAGATGGGGCCTCAAACTCAAGTAGTGCATCACCACCATAACCAATGACACCTCCTACAATTTGACTTAACAGTTTACTTCATAAAGCCACACACCAAAAATCAATGAATGAGGTTATGAAGAATCAATGTTACCTTTGGCCTTGATTGCTGTAGTTGTTATCATATGAGTCGTAACCTTGGTCTTCATATGTTGCTCCATAGCCATCACCATATGCCTAAAGTTTCAAGAAGGAGCAGTGACTATATAATGTACATGTTATTCTCAAACATATCTTCAAATATAGAACTGGCTTTGCTTTGAAAGTCCAAACATCCCAATGGAATTCAGCCCAAAGTAGAATTTTTAAACAATGGCAGTAAAACAGGAAAATTTTGTCCAACTTTTGGCCTTCCTCCCAAGATAGTTGGTCATCCTGAGAAATGGTTCCATGAGCATTGGCAGTCCTTTAGCAAACATTCTTCATAGATTGTTGTAAACAGTGAGGTTTGAGATCATTCAACTGTGGAACCAAGGACAACTATATCCTTTGTATTAGCGCGCGCACACACACACACACACACACACACACACACACACACACACACACACACACACACACTCCGGCAATGATCATTGAACAGCGATCAGAGATGGGAGTACTAAATCACTTCCTCCCATTCCTGCTCCTACTCCTGGAGAATTCCGATGCTGACTGCAATGTCCCAATTGTTGCCATGGCTCAGATCAGCTAACTAAACATAGGCAGAGATTTAAAATTGGTATATTCTGGTTTGCATGTCTCAGTGATACCATGACCAGAACACGCTGCCAGCAGTGAGACATCCACACTTCCTACTACAATGTGGAAAAAGTAGAGACTATTTGCAGATCCCCACTGTTGTCATCAACATTCAGAGAGGATGTAATGTCTAAGGTACTTCCAGAGAGGTCTATATCTTCAAGTCATCAAGTCATTGTGGTTTAATGATAAATAAGCAGGCTTTCTTCTTGCTAATCCTTAATGGCAAGGCCCTGTACTGCTACTGGATCTTGCACAATGTATTGCTGTCAACAGAACAAATTCTATCCAGGAGCAGATGAAGAAACCTGATAGCTAGCAAGGCCATTACTCCAGCTTTGACAGTTGTGAAGGACCTCAAGACCATGAATGCTTCTGAAATTCACAGATATTCAAAAACTATCAAATTAGTTACTCTTGAACATATCAACTTAAGTAGCATCTAAACATTAATTATACTTATGCAGTACTTTTAGTTTATCACAACATTTACAGGTGTCAACAACTGCAAACTCTCAAAATGGCTTCCTGTCCATTTAGAAATGTTCAGTTAGCTCACTTAATACAAAGCTTAAAACAGCTAAACACAAGTCTCATGAATTCGAATGAGCTTTTTTTTTTTGAAGAGGTGACCAAGAGGGATTGAAAAAGGCAGGGCATATTGTCTACATGGATTTTAGCAAGGCCTTTGACAAGGTCCCTAGGTAGGCTGGTCCAAAGGTTAGATCACATGGGATTCAGGGTGAGCTAACCAATTGATACAAAATTGACTTGGCGGTAGAGCGTTGTTTTTCACATTGAAAACCTGTGACCAGTAGTGTGCTAACTTCCCTCTTGTTTGTCATCTATATTAACAATTTGAATGAGAATGTAGGTGGCACGGTAGTGAAGGGTAGAGAAGAAGGCACTTGGCATACTTGCCTTCATTGGTCAGGGCACTGAGTACAAGAGTTGGGATGTCATGTTACAGCTGTACATGACATTGGTGAGACTGCACGTGAACTATTGTGTGCAGTTCTGGTCATCTAGCTATAGGAAAGATTTCATTAAGCTGGAAAGGGTGCAGTAAGGATTCGCAAGAATGATGCTAGGATTGCACAGTTGAGTTATAAAGGAGAGACTGGATAGGCTGTGGCTGTTTTCCCTGGTATGTATAAGGATGAGGGGTGACCTAATAGAGGTATATAGAATTGTGAGAGCATAGATAAGCTGTATGGTCATAGTCTTTTTCCCAAGATAGAAGAGTCTAAAACTAGAGGGCGCAGGTTTAACGTGGCAAAGATTTAAAGGGGATCTGAGGACCAAGTTTTTCCACACCAAGGGTGGTAGGTAAATGGAATGAGCTACCAGAGGAAGTGGTAGAGGCAGGTTCAATTAAAACAGTTACATGGGTAGGAAAGACTTAGAGGGATGTGGGCCAAACACAGGCAAACAGACCAGCTCAGGTAGGCACCTTGGTCGGCATGGATGAGTTGGACAGAAGGGCCTGTTTCCGTGCTGTTTAATTCTGTAACTAAGTAGGAAGGCCAATTTTTTCCCATTTGGATAAAGGGAAAGATAAAGCTAACAAATGGAAAGCAGCAACAACAGAAATAAAATCATCAGGCCTTGCTTCCTTCAGCTTTTCCTATTTTTATTGAAAAATTAATAGATATTCAAAACAGTTGCTCATAGTCATTATGTATTTATATTTCTGCATAAAGGCCACAGTAGTATTGGTTTTCAGAAGTTGTTGAGATTGATGACAATTGATATAGTTTCCATTTTGTTGTTTCCTTCTATATAATTACTTCAGAAAGGTATACAGAAAACCAACTTTCTATCAAACAGGTATTACTTGCATCATATTCTGAAAGTTGGTTGCCCAGAGGAGATCTTCTGAAGAGACAGCCACTAATGGGTTAAAGATCCTGGCCTGCATAGTTTTACAAAAGCACTGTACCTGTCATATTCCCTTTAGGGAGTAAGAAGCAAATAAGAAGAATAATGTATCAATAGATCACTAAACTATATTTTTCCAATTATTGATCAGACATGTCTCTGGAAATACCTCAGCCAGATAACAGATTCATCCTGAATGTGAAGTGAAAATCATATGATAAACTTTATATTGGCTAAATATATCAGGGGCCTGTTGTACTACCTGATCACCAATAGCTTTTTTCAGTTCTTACCTCTCATTTTTCACATTGTAACATTTTTCCATTGTCCCAAACTGTTCAAGCATTACACATAGATTTACTCAAATTTACAACCAATATGCATTAATAATGTTCTCAGAAACTAACCAAATGAAGCAGACAACTGACCAGTGAATTTTTTTCACCATTTACTCACAGTTACAGCTGTAAGGTTGAATTCTAAGTATAAATCTGAATGGCTCCTCTTAACAAATTATATTTTAATAACTACCTGATTGCAAGAAACTTACACCATTAAGAGTTCATGGTTTATCAAGAGTCCTCTTCACAATACTCATTCATACTGGGTTACAACCTGTTTGTGCTAATTTAATTATATTAGTTCTGGAAGGTACGGAACTAAATCCTTCACTGAAGTTATGAGTGGAACCTGGGCACACATAGTTAATGCAATATTCTTTAAAAAACAGGGCTTGGTTACGTATACACAGGTCTGGTCAGGAGTTGGGAACAATGCTGTTTAGAATCACTTATTCAGGTAACTTCTTTAAATGTCAGATACCTAAAGAAGACAAGTGTTATGGGGTGGTAATCTGAGGTAGGAGAAATCCATCTACAATCTGAATTCCCACAACTGGATGTGTGAGTTGTTGGGCATAACTGAACTGGTGATCAATTTTAGGGTTACCAAGGCCCTGAAAAAGGCAGACAGTACAGTGCTAGAACTAGATGGAAGAGAAGGAGAGCTTGAAGAGGAGTAGATGAGTGATTTAACACCTTGGCCAGACCAAAAGAACAGATACAGAAATGTGAGAGTAGACTGCTGTACATTAACTGTTATGCTGTGATTATCTCTTCATAAACTAAATTATCTTGGGTAATCTATGAACTTCCTTGAAATCGTAACATTGTACATACTTGTTCAACAACATGAATAGCAGAGTAAACAGAATAGTAGACATCTCACTAAAGACATATGACTTACAAAAGATACAGAATTTAATGACTAATAACACTAACTCAATTAACCATTCCCTATTTTATTATAACTAGATTTCACAGTAGCACCCACATTAACAGAAATTTTGCAAAAGAACCAGTGATAGAAAGATAAGTGAACAATTCAGTTCAGAGAAATTGGTTTGCAGAACAATTCTGACAATTCCTCCAAAGTGCATGCACAAAATGAGAGAAGGTTCATCCAGTATTTGTCTTTTAAACCTTTGTTAAAATATTCATGAAAATGTATATGCATTCTGCAGTTGCACAATGAAATTGTATTTTACTTTAACTTGGACCTGGAGTCAGTGATCCGAACAAATTAGAAACTTCAAACAACTAGCACCTTTCACCTTGCAACGCAAGTACATTACTGCAAACTAAGTATTCTGCGATATACAATCACATTTTAATATAAATGTGGCAGCTGGTCTTAAAATGCAAAGTCTCATAAATGAGATAAATGATCAGATAACCTGACTCACTAATGTGTTTAAGAGGTAGATATTGACCAAAAGACTTAGATATTTTCCCCTGCCTCTTATTTAGATGATGCAGTGGATATTTATCTACACCAAAAGAGAGAGAATGGGGTCTCTGTAATTTCTCTTCCAAAATATGGCACCTTCAATAGCACAGCACTCCTTTTGTATGTCATTTTGCAATTAGCCTAGCTTACTTATCATTGGATTGAGAGTTGAACTGTCAACCTTGATTGAGTTTCACTGGAACAAGGATAAGACTAGATTGGCAAATCGAAGCTTAACGGAAGTGAATAGTACACAACAGATTTTTTTGGGGGGGGGGGGGCAGAGAGCTCAGGCATTGTGGTCATTCACCAACTGTGAAGGCAGTTTGGGGGGGAGATGAGGAGAAAGCATGAAAGAGCATGAAAGGTACAAACTAGTAGGCAATGCATTTTTTTTATAAACAGGGTTATCTATTTAGTTATGATGGAATAGTAGCACTCATGAAGGGATTTGCAAAGCAGGTATGCAGCTTGCTCCAAGAAGGTCGGCAGAAACAATAGCTATGTATACAAACACCACTTGCTGCATTGAATGTGAGTAATATACTCACCTTAAATCTCTCAGCTATCCAAAACAGCCCTTCTGACAATGAAGACATTCTTTGTTTCACCATAAGCTACAGTAAAAGTAAATTAGCTGCATTACGTAGTGCAACGTTGGTTGTGTTCAATGCTGAAGTGCATCTCCTCATCACACCCATCAATACTAATACAGATCTTAGATACCCAATAACTTTCTCCAAGAATGACGATAAATGACCACATATTTGAATTAGTTTCAAATATCTTGCAGTATAAACATATTTATTTACAGACAGTTTATTATTAACTTGCATGATTAAAAGCAATTTTATGTGTTGTATGGCTGACTGCAATGCAATTACCCCAATGGGGGATTTTCATATATTTTCATACTGCCATTATCATTGCATAATATTTTGCCATCACTCAACTTCTGCTGTTACTTTGTAATACTAATCAAATCTGACCCTTGACATTTTTCATTTTTCTAGATCTGGTTAGTTACTTGCAAGTCCTTGCATTTATCGGCAACATTATGAGCAGCAATTGGAGGGCTGTTTGTAGGAAAGTATATGTGCGGCTTGGACCTGGATGGTTCATTAGAGTGGTGTTGCAACTGAACCTTTCCAGACATGTGGAGGACCCCATCACTAAGTGAGACTTGTGCCGTTTAATGGCGAGATTATTGAATCAGCATGAAAAATCTCTAATAGTGTGATGTGACAAAGAGATGGATTGTTTATATATTCTTTGATCTTTGGCACCTTATTTCAGTTAACTACTGATATGTCAAGAGAGAAAAAAAAATCACCTTTCTGCATCTGTCATATCCAAACAGGATTTGGCAACCGAGCTGGCATAAAAAAAGATTAAAGAATATCTTTGATTTAAGTAAATAACAATGTTTGTGTTAGCTTCAATCTGTGTGTACAGCACAAGAAAGAAACAGAATTGATGTAGCTGGTTGAGACCTTTTTCAGAATTGGGAAAAGTTAGAAAACTAAGCATGTTTTAGGTTTCAAAGAGAGGTGGGAGTAGTGGAGTGGCAATTGCATGCGTAGCTCCACTGACACCAGATTCAATTCAGATCTCTGGTGTTGTCTGTGTGGAGTTTGGATGTTCTCCTGTGACAACATAGGTTTCCCCAAGGTGCTCCAATTTCATCCCACATCCACAGACATGATTATTGTTGATTAATTTCCTACCATAAATTACCCACGTAGCTGACAGAACAATTGGGGGCATGTAAAAGAGAATTGTTACAGGGGAATACGTGGGAAGAATAGAATTACACTGAGAGCTGTATTGACTTAATGGGCCAAATGGCCTCTTATACCATAAGAAAAAATGAAAAAGGAAAGAAAGAACAAAGGGAATGTCTGCAATATGGTGAAGCTCAAGAGAAAATGGATGATGGAGACTGGGGCCAATTGAGTAAGGTGATGGCAGCTCACGAAAAGCAGCTAATCTGTCTGGGGATGGAACTAAAAAAAACTAGAACTATGAAATACAGAACACTGCAGTTGTTGAAAATCTGAAATAAAGCAAAAAGTTAGGAAAGTCCAGTCCAAGAAGCATTTATGAAATGAGAAAAAAGTTACAACTAGATTGGCCTGAGAATGAAAAGCAAAAAAATAGCAGATGATAGAAATCTGAAACAGTAACAGAAAAGCTGGAAATACTCAGCAGGCCCAGCAGCATCTGTTGGTTGAGAGAAAAACAGAGCCAATGCTGTAGCTCAGTAACCCAGAGTGGCTTACCATGGATGCAGCTTGGCCTGCTGAGTGTGAACAGCATTTTCAGTTTTTAATTCAGATTTCTGACATCTGCAGTTTCTTTGTTTTTCAATCCCTGGCCAATTCTGATGCAATTCAGATTTTGTTTCCACACATGGTGCTTGACCTGCTGGGCATTCCCCAGAATTAAAGGGGAAGTGGTTAGATTCTCTCTTGATGGAGATAATCACTGTCTGAAACCTTTAGATAGGAATGTTACCTTCACTATCAGCGCAGGTTTGGATGTCGTTCAGGTCTTGATACATGCAGGGATAAATTATTTCATTATGTGAACAACCATGAATGGAAATGAACAGTGAGCAAGTATCAATAGATATGCCTGACCTTAGGATGAAGGAAGCACATTGATAATGCAGTTGAAATAGTTGGACCCAAAATGCTGTCTTAAACTGATGAGACCATAAAAAATAGCACAGGAGTAAGTCATTTGGTCCTTTTAGTGTGCCCTTCCATTCATCAAGATCACGGCCAATCTTCCACCTCAGCGCCATTTTCTTGCACCATTCAGTTAATATTGGGGAAGTTTATTAATCTGTTTTCAATGAATTCAATAACTAGGCTCTACAGCCCTCCAGGCCAGAACATTCCAAGGACTCACCTACCACCCTGAGTGGCAGAAACTTCTCCTCTTCTCAGTCTTAATACAGTCTTCCCTTTATTCTGAAACTATGACACCTGGTTCCAGACTCCTCAGCCAGAACCAACATTCACCTTGAATCCAGCAGGTTGAGCCCTGCAAGAATTCCTGAAACAATAGCCTGAGGCTGAGATAATTGATATCCAGCAGCCACAGATATGTTCCACTGTAGGAATATGTACATCCACTGTACAGTTGTCCACCTGATCCCCTCCAACATAGTTTTATTTGGGTTCTCTGCTGCCACACTCAGTTGAAAGTTACTTTGAGGTTAAAGGCAGTCCCTCCTGCTTCAGCTCCAAGATTCAGCTGTCGACATTTTCAGTAAGGCTGGAATGGGGACTTGATCAGAGTGGTGCTGCATTAGTGGGCTGGTTATTGGTATAGTAATCCAACTTGCAAGAATTGTCAGAAAATCCTTCCATTACTGTGATCATGATTTACGGTAAGTGGTAGGATATAATTGCTTAGTCGAGCATGTGTTGTGCTTTATGGGTAGTAACAGTAGGACAAATTTCAACTTTGTTGGTTAGTGCTGTAACTGTACTATAACAACTTGCATGGAGGCACAGTTAATTCTAGAGTAGTTTTTCAAAATGTAAGCATTTTTAATTGACCAAATATCTTATTTCTTACACAGTACTAAAAAATCTTCCTAACCAAGTAACTGTGGTGGCAGCAAATTTTAAAATATAAATATACAAAAAATCCAACCATCACATATGGGAGGCACACCAATTTATAATGGTTCTGACTAATCTGTTCAAATATTACATACGTTTTCCAATTTAAAAACAAAATTTTCTCTTAATAGTGGGATGAAGAGCTACTTAAAAGGACAGTCAAGAAATAAACAGAAAGCAAATGTAAATCTCCAAATACTCCAAATCGTTATCAACAATGAATCACCTTCGATACCTCACCGCATTCTACAATCTGATCTTAATTAAACTATGGAATGAATACTAATTGCAGTTGCTTGGAGACTAGCAATCTGTAAAATATTGTGTAAAATATTGTTACTTTCAGGAAATCTGCCAAGTTGAAAACCCCATGTTGAACACGTGGATACATATTTTCAATGTCAAAATCAAACATGTAACTAAACAGCTTCAATGTAAAAGCTTTTAACTGGGACACAGAAGAGAATTGGATAAATGTCAACCAAACTGGTTCAGGTCTGCATGCAATCGACATAAAACACTATCAAGAAACAGAAACTTGACAGATCATTCCCATGTATGGAAAACGCAATGACCATTTGTTCAATGACATACAATTTCACTGAACCTTCCAAAAATTAGGTTTAACAGGGGATTTTAGGAACACTTTCTACCAAAACAAAAAAAACTACTGAATTAACCACGCACCTAATTTCCAAATACTACTTAATGCCCCATATAAGCTTGATGTTGCCTGCTGTAACAAAATTTAATGCTCATTCCAGAAAGGAGAGAGAGTTAAGAGATTAGTTAAGGGAAGGATTGGCAAAATGGATAAAAAGGCAGGTGAAGAGAACTCAAGTGAATACTGCAATACAAATAGCATGCAATAGACAGAGCTAAGTGGATTAGACCTAAGCACAGCAAACCTGCCTCATCTAGTCATGAATGGGGTGGACAATTAAACAGCTGATGAAAGGTGGAGGATCCAAAAAACGACATCATCCTCAATATGGAAGGGTTCCAATATGAGAGTGCTAAGACAAGGTTGAAGCATTCACAAACATGTTCAGCTAGAAATGCCAAGTGGATGCTCCATCATGGTTGCCCCTCAAGATCCCCACGACACAGAAGTGAGTGTTCAGCTAGTTCAATCCATACCTTGGTACTTGTGACAATAATAAACCAATTTACCAATTCAGATTTTGCTGATGCTTGCACAACGCTAGTCGCAATTCCTCAGAAAATGATGCAGTACTTGTTTGTACGTAACCAAACCTACAGCATTCAGGCGTAGGTTGATAAGTGGAAAATCATCATTAATGCCATAAAAATGCAAGGCAATGATCACTTCTAAGAATATTCTGACCATCTACGCATAACATTCAACGGCAGTCCTACCACCAGACACCCTATATCAACATTCTGGAGAGTCACTATTAACCAAAAACTCATCTGGGCTTGCTGCATAAATAATGTGGCTACACATTTAGGTCAGAGGTTGAATATCCAAGTTGCACATTTTCCTAACTTGGAAGTATAATGCCTTTCTCTCATCATCACTGGTAGTAAATCCACAACATGCCCTTCACAGATGATCTTAACTGATCAAAAGGCATCTTTTTATCTTAAGGGGAGTTAGGAATGTTAATAAATGCTGGTGTTATCAGCAACAACTAAATCCTGAAAATGAAAAAGTAACTTAAAAAAACACCAAGGAAGTTGAAGGCATTGCTGTTAAATCTGGACAAATGGAGTAACCAATCTGTTCAGCTAGAGTCCTGATATGGACTTTCCCGATGCTCTCTTTTGCCTTCCAAACCCTGTCTTACCAGGGCCAATCTGCCAGGGACATTTTTACTGCTTTACATCCAGGGATTCTGACTTGAACAACTGTGGCAATTATAACGTTTAGCCGTCCACCTGTTAAATTTAGCAGGACCACATTATCACTATGGTGCCCTGTTCTTACTGCTAAGCTTGCTTACACAAATATAACCCATTGTCTTATTTTACCCCTTTGCAAACCGATTTTTTTTTTTTAGCCTATCAAATAAAACATGAACATTTTGGAAACTAGTCAGTGTGTCAAGTAGCATCTATGAAAAAAGTTACTTTGAGGTCAGTGAACTTTCATCAGAAGCCTGCTTATAGGCTACCACGTTCCTTGAGTCCAACACTTCAGGAAGATTAGATAGGCCGTGAAAACAATTAGATAAATGCAAGCCTTTTTGATGAACCTGATAATGTCATGGGGGGGGGGGGGGGGTTTAGAAGATATAAATATAAATTTGATTAAAACAATTTGGAAGGCAATAAAAAGGGCAGCTTCACAGGGCTGTTAATCATACAATTGTGTTTTGGGACAGTTTCTGCTCATTCTGTACATTAAATCATTATATGCAGATGTCACTAAATGTGAGCCACATCAGATAATTTAGAGATGAAAAAAAAGTCTGCAAGCTGGCAGAATTAAGTGGCAGAAAATGTGAGATGACAAATACATTGTGCACCCTGAATGGAGGAAAACTAGGTGATGTGAAAGAGCAGATGGATATGAAGCTTCAGGATTACAGGACAATTAAAGCAAGAGTTCCAAATAAATAATAAAACTGAAATAAATGAATGGAATACTGGGATTTTATTTTACTTGAAACATTTTTGACAAATCTAGTGCCAAGATATTTGCAGGAACAGTGTTGCCACAGTGGAAAACAACTGTTTTGTTTATTATTCCCGTCACCAAAATTCAGTTTATTTGGGGGTTCCATTAACAATAGTCATTGAGCTGGTTAATGTTGGAATGGGAGAGGTGTAGTGAGTGAGAAGAGAGAAATGGCGCAGGATTTAAATGGCAAGGGAGGAGCTTGAAGCAAAGCATGAAGACTAGTTGGTTTGGGGTGTGACCAAACTATGATGATCAATAAGAAACAGAAAATGATCAGCTGTAATCTGGCATTTGCATGCTGCCTATGGCAGAATGGCAGGGCAATGTGCGAAAAAAGGCTTAAAGTAATCCAAAATAAATCATGCTTATCCAATGAGTCCTGACCATACTCATAGACAACTGGAACCCTTATTTTTGCAATAATGAAGGTCAGTGTCAGTGTATGCAGCCTTCTGAGTAATGCAACGTTTTCTCTGCTGCTTCAACTCTTCTCTCCCACTCACCAGCTACTGTTGCTATTGACAATCAGCACCCTGAGGTCCAATTTAAGGCAACTGTGGTGAGACCAGCCAACATTAATTCTCTACTTCTAAAATGCAAAATAATCTCTCAAACACTATTTCCAGCAGTGGGTAAGAAAGCAACAAAGAGCATTAATTATTTATCTGAGTCAACAAAACATGGCTCTTCTTAATTAATCCATACCTATCCAAGTGCAAATTAATTTCTCTCAGATTATGCTTCCAAAAGCATTGACATTAATCTGACTAGGTTTGTAATATTAGTTTTTTTCTCCCTTTTTTGGGCAGTTATGTAATATATGCAATCCTTCGCCCTCACAGTTCTTGTGCAAAGTAGGATTAGAAAATTGTAGCCATTATCTCCACAATTTCAATTCTTTTTCTTCCCCACAGCAAATTATGATACATTCCATCCAGACTGGGGTCACCTGCCTATTAGGTTCCATCAACCTTTCAAGTGTTTCTATTTTTATGTCATCCAGTATTCCAATAAACCTCCTTGCATAATGTAGCTTTGCAAACTCTTCTTTCTTCCTCCAAAAAACAAAACATTCCAGTAATGCTTTTTTTTAAATTCAGTAAGCAAACAAAAATAATAAATACTGTTCTTTGATTGTCATTTTTGGCTCCACAGGTAAAGATGAATAATGGTAAATCCCACTGTTACTTGAACAAGTTATAACAAACTTTATCAATTTAGGTCTTCTGTCCCTCAAAAGAAACGTTTCAGATGGCACCCAATAAAGTATCCAATATACTTGTTAAATAAGTAAATATCCAGCACATCAACAACATAGGAAAGAATTAAACTTTAGGACAATCATTATGTAGCACATATCTATTACTGCTCACTTTAAGTGAAAGGTAGCTGAAATTCCATAACATTTGCTCTGGAACATTTACAACTCAGCACTTGTCCCCGCCAAAACAAAATACCCATCCATATGCTGCATCAAGCCACTTCAGGAGCCCTAATATGATGAATAACTTTGATGTAGATACGATCCAGGAGGACATTTTAATGTGGTATTATTACGCAGCTTTGGATATTGAGGATGCCAAGTTTTGAGGAGAAGATTAAATGAGGCTGTGACCACCCCCCACCCCCAATTAACAAAGTCTAACATTTTTAAAACCAATATCAAAAATTACATAGGTACTATTAATTTGATTTCCCACTGAGATTTGGTTGTGTAAAAGAAATTTTCTTCACCTACTCTTTACATGTTACCCTTTGAAAGTACACCCATCAGTGCTTGCAAATAAATGCTTTGGGATGAGGCGGAGGGGCACATTAGAGAATTACATAAATCCTTTCTTTCCAAGTTTAAACACTATTATTAGAATATTCATCTTATTAAAATATGTACTACGTGACTAGTTTGAAATTCTGAATGCTTCATAGCTACTGGTGATACCCAATTTAATTCCAAATATGTTAAAATTTATTAAAGTCTAAATGAGAAATAGAATTCTCATACGCTAAAGCTATGAAGGATATATGATGCAATTTCAACTAACAACTTAATATTAATGAAACATGCAATTTGAAACAGGAAAATCTACTATTTTCTGATTTTGTTCAATTCATGTCCCCTTCTGATTATCAGCAAGTGCTCTATGTATTAAAGCAGTCGCTTGAGGCATTCTATGATCTGGATTTACTTGCATATTTAAAAAGCAATTTTGAAATTGTTCAAAGTTTTACTGGGTCTATACATTCTTGACTGTAATATATCCCCCATGCATTAAAAATAGCAGACCATTTAAAATTCTGTGGCAATTTACTTAAAATCCTTTGGAGAAAAAAGTGAAAAACATCAATGTTTTATATACTCTTGAAATCTATTCCCAAAAAGACTGGAGTTTCAGGACCCAAAGCTATTGCCAAATGTCCACAAAAAAAGTGTAAATAGTCAGTGGGCCCATCAGCTTCAACAATAAGGGTTTAGGTGTTGATCCTTTGTATGATTTTAATCCATTATGAATGGGACAGTATTGTTAATAGTCTCCAAAGACTTACTGCCCACCAATCTTCAATTTACAACCAGAGTTCTAGTCCGATACAAGATAGGTCTTCATTAAGGCAACCTGCCCAATCTGCAGATGTCATGAGGAAAGGTTGGATGTGACAGGCTCATTTCTATTGGAACTTAGAAGAGTGAGGAAAACTTGACTGAAACATAAAACATTGAGTGTTCTTAACGGGGTGGATGTAGAGAGAATAACCTTGCTTGTGACAGAATCTAAGGCTTACACCTTAAAAAGAAAAGGGTCATCCATTTAAGACAGAGTTGAGGTAAATTTTGTTTTTCTCCAAGGTGGCCAGAAAGAGCCTTGTCACCTAGAATTTAAACTGCCCATAGATTTACAAAACTAAATTAACTTTTGGAAATATTTATTTCATGCTTTCAAAAATCTACTTTCCAAAAATCCACAAACTGAATGAGGGCATTTTTGGCAATACCAGCATGTAATGCTCAACCCTAAATGCCCTCAAGAAAGTGCTTCAATTGAAGCGTTTTGCACATTATCTCGAAAACAGCCATCAATAACTGTTACTTATGTGAGACCAAACTTCCATACTCATGCAATAATGTGGGGTATGGAAATAAACTTTGAAATACCACTGCAGGCTTTGCAGCATAGATATACCCATATGGTTATTGGATAAGGTGTTACAGAATTTTAACCCACTGACGAAGGACCAGCAATATACTTCCTAGTTAGATGGCATCGAACTTTGAGAGAACAAGGAAGACCTGGCGAGCCACTGTAGTGTATCTTGTTAGATGCTATATAACATGTCCATGAAGCGAAGCTGGAGGATGGGCTGCCTCTCAAGCAGGCTGCTTTTGTACTGCATGGTGCTGAGTATTTCCTGACCATTGCTGAAGCTCCACTCATCCAAGCAACTGAATAATATTCCATTGCATATTGACTTGTACATTGTAGAAATTGAAAAGGTTTGGGACGCCTTGCCATTGGCCTGTTCTTATAATCACGATATCTACATGTTTGGTTGAGTAGAATTCCTGGCTACTGGTGATCACCGTCTCCCCACCAACCCCTTCCCTAACCTATCAACCACACTCCCCACAGAAGTTGGCAGTGGAGAATTATATTAAATCAGTGGTGAACAAGTAGTTCCTTGGTTTGGTACAATAAACAGCAGTACAAGGGATGTGCACTGAAAAAGCAATCGCCAATGTAAAGAACTCCACAGATGAATTAATAGTTAACATTAATTGTTTAAGTGTAAAAAGTGTTAATGTAATTTAAGCTATTTCTCTCCCTGAACCAGATGCATCAACTGACATTTACAAATAACTGCAACTTGTGCAATTTAGTTTACTACAGCTGCAATTTAGCCTCAATGGTTTTTTTAAAAGCGAACCCTCTAACTTTAGTAGAGCTTACTTGTAGTGTGATGTTGTCTAGCATCTTGTGTCAAATACCTCTGAGAAGTTGCAAACACAAATTCAACTTTGCACTTGCACTTTCTGATAATGTTAGAGGGGAGATTATTAACGAAGCAACTGAAGGCAGCATAGCCTCAAACCCTGACATGAGAAACTCCTGCAACGATATCCTGGGGCAAATATGATAGGCCTTCTATAACTATATCTTTCTTCCTTTGTGCTTGGTATGACACCAAAAGTCATACATTTTTACCCACTTCCCATAGACTTCAATTTTTCTAGGTCTTTTTGATGCCCCACTCAAATCAAATGCAGCCATAATGTCAATGACAGTCACTTTCCCCTTCTCTGGAATTCAGCTTATGTGTCTATATTTGGGCCAAGTTGCAATGAGATCCAGAGCAAAGTCCAAAATAAGTTTTGCATTAGGGAAGCTTCATGCCATTGTTGATAACACTTATTTTACTAGGTTAGATTAGAATAGTTTATTGTTATATACACGAGGGTGCAATGAAGTTCCTTGCTTGCGTGAAGATCACAGAGTGAACAGTATACATGGTAACAACAATAAAGAAAGTAGTGCAATTTGAAGTAATACAAAAAGAAATGCTAAAATGTCAATAACAAATAACAGAGAGAGGTAGAATTAAGAGTCCAAGAACATGGCAACACCACTGGGAATGGGATGTGAAAGAGGTGACTGGGTCAGAGGTCTGAAAGTGGGGAAATAGCTGTTCTTGAATCTGGCTGTCTGGGCTTTCAAGCTCCTGTATCTTCTCCATGAAGATGGAAGAGAGAAAAGTGAATAGCCAGGATGGCAGGCATAATTGACAATATTTTTAGCTTTCCTGAAGCAATGCAGTGTGAAGATGGACTGGATGGAAAGAAGTGAAAAGCCTGTGATGGACTGGGCAATGATGGTGAAGAGTGGATTGATGGGGTGATAGTTCGACAGATTGTACTTGTTTGACCTCTTTGGTCAGTGTGGGTGCAGAGGGATAGAAGAGGTACTATTCTGGTGTTCATAGAAGCTTAAGACTGTAAATATTTAGTCCAAGTTTTCTCAAAGCACTTACAGCACAGAGTAAAAGTAAAATACATGGGCTTTTAGTTGATGATATTTAGTTTGTTTTTAACTAAATAGTTTAAACAAATAGGAAGCAATTAATTGAATTAGCTTGCATGCTTCAGTACGACTCACATTCATATCCTTTGTGAAAAACAAAGATTCGTGTGAGATAATGCACTTGGGAAGTCAAATTCTGGTAGGACATACAAAGTAAATGTCAGGGATCTTAGGAGGGTTGATGTACAGAGAGACCTGGGGTGGAAGTCCATAGCTCCCTGAAAACAGTGACACAGGTGGCTAGGGTACTGATGGCATTTGACATTCTTACCTTCATAGGCCAAGGTATTTAGTACAAGAGTAGGGACATTATGCCGTAGTTTCACAAAAGATCAACAATATTCCAAGTGTCGTCCAACCAATGTTTTGTGTTGCTGTAACATGACATCCCAACTCTTATAGTCAAAGCCTCGGTCTATGAAGGCAAGCGTGCGTTATGCCTTCTTCACCACTTTGTCTACCCATGTACAGTTCTGCCTGCCATATTACAGAAAGTATGTGTTAGCAATAGAGAGAGTGCAGAATAGATTCACCAGGATACATGCAGGAATGAAGGGCTGTAGTTATGAGAGATTAGATAGGCTGGCTTTATTCTTAAGAGGCTGAGGGGTGACCTTATAGAGGTTTCTAAAATTATGATGGGGCATAGATAGGATTGATAGAGTCTTTTTCCCAGGGCTGGGGAGTCTAGAGCTAGAGGGCATAGGTTGAGGGGTGAGAAATTTTAAGGAGATCTGAGGCGCAAGTTTTTCCACACAGAGGGTGGTGGTTATCTCGAACAAGCCACCAGAGGTGGCGGCATGGGCAATATAACTGCAACCTTTAAAGGACATTTGGAGAGGTACTTGGATAGGAGAGCCAGAGCAATACAGACTCAAGCAAGGAGTTAGGGATTAAGTGTTAGATAGGCATCACAGTTGGAATGGACGATGTGGACCGAAAGGACCCATTCCTGTACTATACGATTCTACAACCAATGGCAGAGATGGCATAAGTCAAAGGTTCTACAGGTCAGGACCAATGGTGCTATAGGGAAAGTTTAAACCAAATCAGTAAACCAAATCAGTAGAGTGATACCAATTAGTGGAACTAGAAAGGAGCAACAATGTATCCAAAGCATTGGGAGAAATAGTCAGCAACAGAGTAAGAAATACTATAGCATTATATGGCAGTAGATCAAGAGGTTAAGAGAAGTACTGGAGGAGTTTCAAAGCTCAGTAAATAACACTGGAATTCCTCAGGAGAAGAAAGCCTCAGAGGACTATGATGTTATGGTTCAAACCACAAAGCATGAGCAGGAAAATTCCTGGATATATTCAGGGAAAAGTGTGGAAAACAAAAGAGTGGGCTGGAGGTATGGATTGGAGAGAATATTGTGGGGTGGATAGCAAAGATGTCCTGGAAGGGCCAGTGCCAAATTTTCATTGTCATTTCCATCCCTTCTCCACTCTGCAACTCTAACTTGTTTTCTCACTTTCCTAGTTCTGATGAAGAGTCTTCAACCTGAAACATGTGTTTCCAATTTTGTATATTGTGCAGTGAACATCAGTGTGTAGTTATACTGGAACAACTTGGTTAGGGGCATCACAGATTCTGGAGAGCAAGAACTAAGCATTAAAGCAAAACTGACATTAGGGCTTATGAACTTCAGTTTATTCAGGGTACTCAGCTACAACTTGATATCATGTGGAGCAAATCCAATTGGCTGAAGACTAGTTTCTATGATAAAGTGAATGTCAGATGAATAACAAGACTGGTCATGCAGTTCAGCTCAAAAGGGTTACAAACGCATTAGTCTTGGACTCTGACTAAATTGGAAAGGTAGGGCAGGGAAAAGAATCCACATTTGTTGTTTTCATTAAATCTTTATTCTTTTACATTGAATTATCAAAAATAGACTTGCACCTTCACACACTTGGAACTGTACCCTTTGATGCTCCTTGATCATGTAATTGGCATAGATTTTCAAATATGTTAAAATATATGTACAGCATCACAATGAAGAAGAATTACATTGAAGAGACTGAATACTATCACAAGGTCATTAAAATGAACAAAGCTAACCTACTGATATTACCAAATAATAAAGTAGGAACTATTTATACACTTAGCTGTAATCCAATTATATATGCTTCTCTTCCCAAGATTTATGTGGCATTAAAAACTTGCTCAGGCAAGGAGACATTCCCTCACTAATGGAATACATGCAGTGAACTTGGACACTTTGTCCCAGGGATCTGCTTAGAGGGGAAAATCAAATTGAATGCATAAGTTGAAGTACCACCAATGTTCAAACAGTTTCTGAACAATAATTTAGTCGCATACTTTTAAATTATACTGATCTTCAATATGAAGATATACTACATTTTTGCCACAAATTTTACTGAAACCATGAACATCAGTAACTGGTGGGATACCACAGGGATCAATGTTGAGGCCTCAACTATTTACAATCTATGTCGATGACTTGAATAAAGTTGCCAAGTGCAGTGTAGCCAAATTTGCTGATGATACAAAAATAGATGGGTTAGCAAACTGTGAGGACACAGAGCTTGCAAAGGACTAAAATTGTTTAGTACAATGTTGTGGTACAAAAGAATCTCGGGGTACAATCATGTGAAACACAAAGTTAGCATGCAGGTACACCAAGTAATGAAATGTTGGCCTTTTAAAAGGGATATTAACACAGGGAAGTTTTGATGCTCCTATGCAGGATACTGACAAGAATGCACCTGGAGTACTGCATACAGTTTTGGTCTACGTATTTAAGGAAGGAAGGTACTTCAGACAAAGTTCACTTGGTTGATTCCTGGGAAGTAGTAGTAAATGGAGAAGCCAAGCCAAAACTCATTGGAGTGTTGAAGAATACGAGGTGAACTGGTTAAAACATATAAATTTGATGTAGATTGACAAGTAGATGCTGAGACAATTTTCTCCTTATTGGGGTGGTTTGAACTGGGGTGCATATTTTAAGAATAAGGCATCCTCCATTGAATCTTTGTATTTCTCTAGCCCAGAGAGCTATGGGTATTGTCAATGAATGTATTCAAGGTGGAGAGTGACAGATATTTAAACTACAAGTGAGTCAAAGGAATTGGAGTGAGAGAACAGGAAAGTGATGTTGAAGCCCAGATTGAATAGTGGAGTCTCCTCCTGCTCCCTACCTTCTTATTATAAGTAAATACATGGCAAACTTTCTAACAGAAAAATGCATTTTCTGTAATATATTGCAGTGTATACATATATTGTTGTTCACTTGTCAGTACCAAGCTACCCATTAACAAACACAGAAATGCACCTGTGCATGCATGTACTTGTGCATATGACATTAAACTCAACTTTGACTTTGAATCTAGAAAAATAGTTTATTTGACCTCAATGATCTATACTTTGTTTTAAAATACATAAAACATTGGCCTATCTGTGCAGCATTTTCTCCAACCCTTCAAAAACCCTTCATTTTCACAGATCTATCACAGGGTTTCCAAATGGGGCTGTAACAATCAGATGAAGGGATTGTAATCAAAGCCACATTTATCCTACCTCCCTATCAGTAAATAGTCAAAGAACATTCCTTCCCAACACATATGACCATCCCCCTCCAGTCTTGCCGCCTTGATAGCCTACGTCAATATCAAACCATGGCAGTGAACACCATCTGTCTACTCTGCTAACATCTAACAACTGCAGGTAATCGTGTTGATGTTTAACTCTTACTGCTCAGCAGATCACAAGAGAGCTAGAGCCCTTGGGAGAGGGGAGAGAAGAGGTCATCTATCAACTAAGGGAGTCCATTACCAGGAATAATAAAATGCAGGCTTCTAGGGATCTTAGCACGCAATCAGGGAGTCAGTTAAATTCAAATTCTTCCTTGGTTGTAGTACTCTTACTAAAGAATCAGAAAAACAGAAAGTTCAGATTCTACTCCAGAGAAATTGAAGCATGCCGATGCCAGAAATCTAAAACAAAAACAGAAAATGAAGGAAGAACTTCGGCAGCGTGAGAAAAGGAAAAAAGAGTCAATTTTGCTCATCAGAAATGACTAAATATCGATGTGGTTTCTCTTCACATGGATACTGCCTTACCTACTGAATTCTTCCATCATTTTGTTCCACTCCAGAGAAATCTAGGCTGATATGCATCCCAGTTTTGAGGGAGTGTTGTACAAATCATATGTACTCTCTTTAAACAGAGGTCTAATCTCCACATTCAAAGCAGATGCAAAAGATATGAAAATCTTATTTGAAGAATGCCCATAAATTCTTTTCAGTACCTTGACTAATATTTATCCATTAACCTAAGTCACTGTAGAGTATTATCTTAACAATATTACAAGAGAGCTGATACGATAATCCAATGATCTGATGATCCAATGGAGGCGGATACGATAGGGTCTTTTAAGAGACTGTTGGATAGGTACATGGAGCTGAGAAAAATAGAGGGCTATGGGTAAGCCTAGTAATTTCTAGGGTAGGGACATGTTCAGCACAGCTTTGTGGGCCGAAGGGCCTGAATTGTGCTGTAGTTTTTCTATGTTTCTAATATTACATTGCTATTCTTGGGATCTTGCTCTGCATCAGTTATTATGATTATCATATTATTTTAGTTCACTTCTACTGTCTAATGAAAGTTCAAACACTGAAATGGGGTAATATTGGAAAACTATCTTCTCTCAGTTAATTCTCTATCCTGTTTTAAATGAGAATACAGCCCAAGTCCCTATAGTTTTTATCTCAAACTAAATGATGCATCCCTGAAGATTATATACCGCAAACAACTCCCAATAGCAGAACCTCATCAATGCCTGTGTTACAGTTTTCATTTTTATCAGCATCTTAACTGTAGCTGTGACACTTTACTCTGTAATGTTTTTGTTTTTACCTGTACTATATCAATGCACTCTGTAGTAACTCAATGTAACTGCACTGTGTAATGAATTGACCTGTACGATCGGTATGCAAGACAAGTTTTTCACTATACCTCGGTACAAGGGACAATAATAAACCAATGCCAATACAATATTTAGGATACTCAACCGCCACTGAACCACCTAAAATTACAAATTTAGATATAGGAACTCAAGAGGTCAAGCACTTTCTGAATTAACTGTATTATAACCTGTTTATTTTTTAAATATACAAATGATTAATCCCCTCATTAATGATTTTTTCTAAAGTGAGCTCAATTTACAGTGAACTACAAAATGTGAAAACAATTAAACAAAAACTAACTTTGTTTCTGTTAGCAGATGAAATTGGTCACAATGGAGATGTTCTTCATCTATACAAGGTCAGGCATTCTAGATTTGAGCAATCTGAGGCACATTCGGCAATTATGTAATGCTGTCTTATGTTCTTCTCATTCCTGGAAAAGTTAAGGCAATGAGGAAACATGCCCAAAATTAAAATTTAGGGAGTGAGGCCTAAAAGTGTGGTCAACAGTGCTTGTTCACTGCAAAAATTATAAAGGAAATTTATTATAGATTACAAAACAGTTGGAGAAGAATTTCTGAAAAGAAAGAAGTAATTTCAATAAAAGCAAACACACTGAGTAAAAAAGTGAAAGGTCTGAGGTTAAGGCTATCTTGAGTTTCATAGGCATGCCATTCACAAGTGGAGTATTAGGAAGTGCTGAAGCAAAACACGAGGAAATTTTAGTTACTGAACCATTTTAAAATTGTTACATTTTACAAATGGGCAAGACAAAAATTCTTCAATGTGGCCAACCGGACCAAAGGTTTTCTGTGTAGTGTTCACGTGTGGAATTTATTGTTCAACTATTTCCATGATTTCAAAACACTAGATTCTTGAATTAGTTTGAAAGAATCTGGAATAGCATTGAATACCTCCATATGCAGATACAGAATTCTTTTGCCACATTTGCTATTTTTATATCTCATAATTTTTTATTGTTTAAATTGATCCCTCCAATTTATTATTCTACTTGCTCTTCTCAAACTGTGGAGCAGCTCATGATCCATTTTGTTACCATTGGTAAGCCAGTCTAACAATGCAATTAATCTTTTACAGGATTACTGATTCCCTGTTACATTTTCACAATTTATTTCACAATTTATTTCAAAGTTTAAAATTGAAACTTTTGAACTCCCATCATACCATTAGTACAGAAAGTGATTTACTTACATATTCACCATATGTAGAATCTTGTACAGGGGGTGGTGGAGGTCTATAACCTGCTGCTCCTCTTGCTCTTGGTGCTGGAACTCCTCGTCCTCGAGTTCCAGGACCTCGACCAGGAGGTGCTCCTCTGGGAACTGGTCCTGCTCGTGGAACTGCAGATGTGGGGGGAGGAACTCCACCACGACCTCTGATAATAGTGAAAAAGAGTCATAAAACCCCAGTTCACCATAGATGGTTTTCATGTCAGATACAACAATGCAAGAAACTAAGGATTGAAAAAACTCAGCAAATCAAACTAGATAGTGACTTTTTTTGGTCTACCTTAAGGAATGGCATTGCAAACATTCACCTTATTTTCTCCACTTGCCATCATAAATGTCCAATGAAATTCAAGACTTTTTGCATCTTACATTATTTATAACTTTTCCTTCTTTATTACGATGTTTCTGTACTGCCATCAGCACAGGCAATACTAAACTTTCTTTGTGCATTATTGGCTCAACCACCCTTTGCATGCCTTTCCCTATCACTGTTATCATTGGCTTATTGAGAAAAGGTGTTTGTCTTACTAGAGATCAATATCTGTAACATTTAGTATTTTACAAGCTTCAATTACTCTTAATAGATTTTTCACAATGCTCAAAACTTATCTTCTTTATTGAACATCAGTCTTGATATTCCTTTGGTTATAGAGTCATAAAGTTGTACAGCACAGAAACAGGCACTTTGGCCCACCACTTTTATGTTGACCATCATGCCTATCTATACTAATCCTACTTGCCTGCATTAATTCCATACCACTCTGTGCCTTGCTCATTCAAGTGCCTGCCCAGATGCCTCTTAAATGTTACTTTTCCTGCCTCCTCCACAGAGGGGGAATATTTAAAGGTGGTGTGCAGAGCAATTTTTTTTTAGAAACAGAGAGCAGTAGGTGTCTGGAACAGGCTGCCAGGGGTAGTGGTGGAAGCAGATAAGATAGTGGCGTTTGAGAGGCTGTTAGGTAGACACATGAATATGTAAACAATGGGTGAATATGGATCAGATACAGGCAGAAGAGATTTAGTTTAATTCTGCATCCTGTGTGGCACAGACATCGTTGCCGAAGGGCCTGTTCCTGCGCTGTTCTATGTCTTATGTTAAATTTTAATATTGGGAAAGAGGGTCATCAAAAACATCTGGAATGCAAAACTGATTCTGAAATTGAAAAGTCAGCTTGCCACAAGCTATACTACTAGACTTCATACATTTACTCTCACCTGGTTAGAGCTGGAGCAATTGCTCCTCGGCCCCTTACTGGTTTCCCTCGAACTGATGGAGTTTCTGGACTTTCTGGTGTACCATTCAGGTATGACAATTCCTGAAGCTGTTGTTGTCTAATTTCATCATTGTAATCCTGAAAATACATACACAGAAACATTATGAACGTTATTACCTTAGAGGGGGAAAGTAACCCACGATGGAAGAAGTGGTGGGGAGAGGAGGAATTTGAAAACTGAGATGATAATTTTAAAGACACATGAATGATAGAAAAATAGGGGGCTATGTGGGAGGGAACGGTTAGATATATCTTAGAGCAGGATAAAATGTCGGCACAACATTGTGGGCCGAAGGGCCTGTACTGTGCTGTAGTGTTCTATGTCCCATGGTAATGATAAGTTCTTTTACCTGTTTCAGACCCAATCTCCATCACTTATTTCTGGTTTTGTGGAGTCACCAGCTCACCTCCTCAAGTGCTCATTGATGCCTTTATTACTTTAGGCCAGACTATCGTTCTACTGTCCATACACTCATTCAAAACTCTACTGTTCATTTCCAAATTTGCACCAAGTTCTGTTCATCCATGTGCAGGAAAATGATTCTGAGATAAAATCTTATGAGGTTACGGGGAGAAGGCAGGAGAATGGGGTTGAGAGGAAAAAAAACAGCCATGATTAAATGGCGGCAGACTCGATGGGCTAAATAGCCTAATTCTGCTCCTATGTCTTATGAATCTTAATTAGTGTACTTGGTTCTTGTTGACATTTGTAGTTCAAAGAAAATAAGGAATGGATAATCTGGGAGGTGATAGGTGGAAGAGTCAAAGGGCTGAAGAAGAAGGAATCTGATAGGAGAGAACAGTAGGCCATGGAATGACGGGAAGGAGGTAGGCAGGTTATGAGGGTGGGGGAGGGGTAAGAGAAGGGGTGAAGGGACCACAGGAAAGAAGGAAAACGGGTGGGGGAGGAAAACAGTGGGGAGTGGTTACTGGAAGTTAGAGAAATTGACATTGATGCTGTCTGGTTGGAGACTACCAAGACAGAATACGAGGTGTTGCTTCTCCAACCTGCGTCTGGCCTCAATGTGGCAGTAGAGGAGGCCGTGACAGATATGTCAGTGTGAGAATGAGAAGTGGAATTAAAATGGCTGGCCACCGGGAGACCCTGGCTGTTGTGGCAGACGGAATGAAGGTGCTCGATGATGTGATGCCCCAATTTGCGTCAGATCTCACCAATGTATGGGGGGCTGCACCAGGAGCACTGGATACAATAAATGACCCCGATGGATTCACATGTGAAGCACTGCCTCACCTGGAAGGGCTGTCTGGGGCCCTGAATGGTGATGAGGGAGGAGGTGTAGGGGCAGGTGTGACACTTAGCATGGTTGCAGGGATAAGTACATGGAGGGTGATCAGTGAGGAGGGACAAGCAGGCAAGGGAGTCGTGGAGAGAGCGATCCCTGCAGAAAATAAAAGAGGGATATGTGGGAGGAAGGGGTTAGACAGTCTTAGGCGAGGTTTAAAGGTCAGCACAACATCGTGGGCCGAAGGGCCTGTATTGTGCTGTACTGTTCTATGTTCTATCTTATTGAACAGCAGACAAGATACAAGGGGTCAATACTCTTTCTACCATTTCTTTTGCTTGTATTGCTGTACTTGGTTATCAATACTGCCTCCCGGTTAAGCAGTGCTGGAACTTTAAAATTCTCGTCTCGGTTTTCAAATTCCTCCTCTCCCCACCACTTCTTCCCATCTTTAGTTTCCTCCAGTCCCATAACTTTAAGATATCTGTGCATTAGCTGCAAAGGCCCCTACAGGATGGTGTGTGTATGGAAGGGAACCTGGTTTCCCTCGTCTTTCTTGGTACAGGTGAAGGATTTGGCAAGTGCTGTCGGAGTAGCCTACCCAAGTAATTGCAGTGCTTTTTGTAGATGGGATAGATGCAAATGTAATGTGCCAGTGATGGAGGTAGCAGATGTTTCAACTGGTGGATTGGATACCAATCAAATGGACAGGCTGCTTTTGTCCTGGAAAGGGTCAAGGTCCATAAGTACCGTGGAATTACACTCATTTAGGCAAGTCTATTATACTCTTGTTGCATCCGGAAAATGGCAGAAAAAGCTTGAAATATTAGAAGGTGTCACTCACTGCAGACCATTCAGCTTCTGATCTGCTATTGTAGCCAGAGTGTTAATGTAGCAGGCCTAGTTGGCTTTCTGGTCAATGGTGACCAATTTAGCCCCCAAACCCCACCAAAAATATTGATGGCGGGGAACCTGGTGATGAAGATACTATTGAATATTAATAGTAGGTGACTGAACTCTTTTTTCAGAGATGGTCATTGCCTGGCACTATGTGCTACTTGGCACTTATCATAGTTTTTAAAGATATGAACAGAAGTGAATATTATGCAATCATCAGCAAACATCGCCTTATGATGAAAAGTCACTGATGAAGCAGCCAAGGACGGTTAGGCCTTAGATAACATCCAAAGAAACTTCTCCAGTGATGACCAAGGCAGGAATGATGACCTCCAACAATCACAATCATCTTCCTTTGAGCGAGGTAATACTTGAATCAGTACAGTACTTTTCCATGATATCCATCAACTTTGCCTTTGAAATTCAGTTCTTTGTTTCAGATTTGGACCAAGACAGTTTGGAACTGAATGCTCCTGGCAAAACCAAAAAAAGCACTGGCAAAACAGGTGAGTAAGTGCCACCTGATAGTATTACTAACCACATCTTCCATCACACTGGTAATAATTGAGATTCAACTGATTGGCTGGTTTGGATTTGTCCTGCTTTTTCTGAACATGGCAACCCCATGCAATTTTCCATACTTTCAGGTAGATGTTGTATTGTAATCTGCCTGTTTAACTGGAGACACAGCATAAGTCTTCAGTTCTACAGCCAAGATGATGTCTGATCCCATAACCTTAGCATTTTGCAACGCTCTCCAGTTTCTTGACAGCACATGGATTTCTGATTGAAGATTACTTTGAGAAATGCCGGGAACCTCCGCAGGAAAACAAGATGAATCATCCATGTGGCACTTCTAGCTTAAGATGTTTGCAAATGCTTCAATCTCATCTATGACATCTACATTCTACACTGGTGTGATGAGACCCTGCACACAATCGTATCAAACTGTTTGTAAGTAAAGGTAGTAACCCCAATGCATAATTTTAGCATCCTATTCAACCCTAACCAAAACTTCTAAGCCCATATCCTTAGTGCCACCAAGACAGGTCATATTCACTTTACATCTGACACAAGAAGGGGCAATAGTCATTTAAACACTGTGATAAGGCTGAATACAGAGTTAATTTTTAATAAAGGTTTATCCATTGCTAAACTGCAACTCCAGGGAAGCATGAAGAGCTCTGAGGAACAGGTAGGCTTTGAGGAATGCCTTCTGCACCATGCTGGTGTGCTGAAAGCAGTAGGAATGATTTCTTCAGCCTTCTTGCCCTACAGGAACCCAAGCCAATCAATTAAACTGGAACTAGGACAAAGAACCTATTGAAAACAAACTTAAAAACGAATTCCCTTTGTTTTACCCATGCCCTCCCTCATCTTCTCTGCTAATCAGACTAACTTATTTTCTCCCTTTCACAGTTTTGATGAAAGGCCTGAGAGAACTTAATGATGAATTACGATAAAAGCAGACAGGAGTATCTTCAATGGCAAAAGTTTGCATTTTCTCATCTGTCACCGATGAAGGGCCTCAGACCTGAAAGTTAATTTCTTTTTCCATAGATGATGCCTGACCTGTGGAGTTATTCCATATTAAAAACTGAGAGCATGCTAACCTGAATATTCACCCAACCATCATTACCTTGTCTTTCCCATACACTCAAGGTTTCATGCTCTGGGCCTTTCTCTCTAAACTCATCAGCCTTTTCGTCTCCTTCTTCTCTAATGACTGGAATTTTTGTCCGAATATCTTCCGTGTCCACTATTTGTGTGAAGCTCTTTGGAGCTGTTTTCTGCATTGATTATATAGATTTAAAAAATGTTTTTGCTGAGATAAATGCAATTGATCTTAGTGCTATTTGAACTCTTGGCCAACTGTACACTCCTCAACCCATCACCGGCACCAACTGCAGATGATTTGATCATTTAATCATTCTTCTGTGGAACACTATAATGGCCAATGGATAAATATTTGTATTACACGATGGGGTGGCTATGGTCAGAAGCAAGCTCTTTCGTAACACCCTTTCAGATGCAATGAGATACAGTGAGGAGCTTTATGAGATAGCAATGGTTTTATTTCATACTTATAAATATAAAAACAAGGCATGAAACAAGTATGTAATGTGGAAGGTTTGATCAGAGAAACCAAACGTCTCCCTCCTTTATATCATTAATGAAACCGCAATCTGTAAGAATAGGCAGCAACACCTCTGCCGCGGTTATTCTCAACACTGGTGCCCCACAAGACTGCGTCCTCAGCCCCCTAGTCTACTGTCTATACACTCACCACTGCGTGGCCAGATTCTGCTCTAACTCCATCTACAAGTTTGCAGATGACATCACCATAGGCCAATTCTCAAATAACGATGAGCCAGAGGACAGAAAGGAGATAGAGAGCGTAGTGATATGGTGTCATGACAACAACCTTTCCCTCAATGTCAGGCAAACAAAAGAAAGATCTGGTCATTGACTTCAGGAAGGGAGGAGGTGCACATGCTCCTGAGGTCGAGAGGGTTAAAAGTTTCAAGTTCCTAGGAATGAACATCAGCAATAGCCTGCTCTGGTCCAACCAGCTGAACGCCATGGCCAAGAAATATTACCAACACCTCTACTTCCTCAGGAGGCTAAAGAAAGTTGGCATGTTCCCTTTGAACCTCACTGATTTTTATCGATGCATCATAGAAAGCATCCTATCCGGATGCATCACAGCTTGGTATGGCAACTCTACCTCATTATGGCCTTGTACCTTATTTGTCTGCCTACACTGCACTCTCTGTAACTGTAGCACTTTATTCTGTATTCTGTTATTGTTTTCCCTTGTACTACCTCAATGCCCTATTGTAAAGAAATGATCTGTAGGAATGGCATGCAAAACAAAGTTTTTCAATGTACTTCAGTACATGGAACAACAATGAACCAATTTACCAATTTAATTACACATTTTTACTGACGATCTACAAGTTCTGTTTTCCTAATACACCAGACTTAGTAAAAGTAACAAAGGAAACTTCTATAATATTATTAATAACCGTCACCTTACAGTTTTATAAACCTTTAATGCAGAGAACATTACAGAAAGGTACAAAAATTATGACTGAGCTGCAGATGTTTAAAACAAAGGCATTCGTTAATCTTTGAAGAGATTTTTAAAAAGACAATGCAACAGGCTGAAGGGATTCAAGGAAGATGTTTCAGAAAGCAAGTCCACATGATAATGTACAGTTTAAAAACAATTAAACAGAAGTAAAATAGCAACCAGGAGCAGATATGCTTATTTTGCACTAATTTAGCAAACCATCCACTTTTGTTTTGTGCAGGCCCAGTAGCTCGTCCTTAATCATACTGCAATCAAACAGACCTGATATGATTAGATGTGTACCTAGAGTGAAGACATACCATAGGTCCTTTTAGTTTGTTGAACTAAATGACACTTTTATAGCTCTCAAACTTTTAGAATTATGCACTCAAATCATAATAAATAGAATTAATGAGAGAGATGAGAATATGAATTTAAATACTAACCGGTATGAGGAATTTCTTTACTTCCTCTAGAGCATGTCCCATTCTAGCGTAGGCCTCTGATGGTGGCGCAAATACTTCAATCAGTACATGCAAATCCTCATTAAGATGTGCATATTTAGATTCACCACTCTTCCGTAATTCTTCTTCCTGTTGAGTGGGAGATGTGTAGAAGAAAATAAAAAAATCAACTTTCAAATGTCAGATCTAGATCTTCAGAATAACTGCTGACTGTAGATTCAACAGCACATCTTTTGCATTCGTCTTTTATTTTTTTGAATTTGCTATACGTATATTGCAGCTGTCATTCTACACTTGCCACACCGGTAAAACTCTTCCCAAAAACACATACCTGTCTCAAAGCTCAAGGCTACTAGTACCATTGAATGTATCCCTTTTACAATCCAAGTGAATCTCAGAACAATGGACAAACAATTAACAATATAAGTATGTAGCAGTTTAGAAACACTGAATGATACAGTAGAGACCATGTGGCCACTGTGCCCAAACTGGGACTGTGTAGAACATTTTACCAGTGCTTGATAATTTGAAAGGGAAAGACAAATTCCTCTGCCTTAAAGCAATCTCTATATTTTCCTAATATAACTGCGATTACATCAAAAAGTGCAATATTGTTCGAGGTATCCTAGAGAAACATTACATCCAATGAATATTTCTTCACAGTATGTTTTAATGACAAAGGCTCTTCCAGCTCTTGAACCAACCTGCACAACCCTAATCACTATCTCAGTATAGCAACACTATGACCATTTTGCACAACAATTGACTTCATTTTTTGTTCTAATTGTGTTCTTTCTTGTAAAAATTGTATATAATTGATGTTAGTTTCCTTGTGAATGTTGACTACCTGATGCGATGTGCCTGTGTGGCTGCTGCAAGTAAGTTTTTCATTGCACCTGTGCATACATTTTACTTGTGCATATAACAGTAAACTCAACTTTGACTGAGAATATAGACTCAGACTGGCAATAGCAGTTCCACTCATACTATGGCAACATTCTTGCCATAGAGTCAAACAGCAGTGAAACAGGCCCTTCAGCCCACTATGTCCATGCCAACCATAAATTACTCATTTATCCAATTATCGATCTGGTACTTCCAGTTAAACCAACATCCTAAGATCCAAGATTTTGACATTGAAATCATCAAAATTAAGCAATGTACACCCCAGCAGAAAAGTGAGAATGAGAGCCTCACATTTTATTCACTAATATATTTATTACAGTCATATAAAAGCTGTCAACCTTCTTACTTCATAAAAACAAAGTACTGTTCAATTCCACAGCCTATTCTCAGCTAGCATGTAACCATCTTTAATTTGGAATCCAGATAACAAATACTAACAGGATATTTACCTTGGAGGATTTAGAAGTAAATCCTAGTTGCTTTTTTATCCAACTGATAGAGGCTTGATAATGATTGGATGTTTTCCTGAAGAGAACTAGGCTAACCTAGTTTGTGGAGCTACTGGTACTACTTTTAGCCCTCAAATATGATTACAAAAGTACACTCTTAATCAGAAGTCTTGGTAGTAATTATTTATAAGAGAATTGCATAATTTTCCACTCTGATGTTTGGGTATAATGGACACTGTTAGAGGCCTGACATTCACTGCCAGGAGACAACTCAGTACAGACTACTGATAGAAATTTCACCTTCTCAAGGGCAATTAGGGGTGGGCCCAAACAACAACTGAGCTACCCCGTTAGCAGTCTATTCATTCAGAAGCCAGTAAACCATTAAGTTGTCATGGGTTTGCGAATCTTTGTCGATTGACCAAAATGTTACAATTGCTGTAATTCAAAAACCACCATATCATGAACCTTTATTAGTGTTTATGGTCTGTGCCCATTCTAATCTGCAAAACTGCTCAATCTCAGAGAGAAGTTCGCTTGGTCCTCACATTTTACCCTACTAGTCTCTGCATCCAGCATGTCATCCTTTGTTGTTTTCCCCCAGCTGCACTGAGATCCCAGAAGTCACATCTTCCCCTCCGGCACTGATTTCTGCTTTCCGCAGGGATCATTCTCTTCGTAATTGCCTGGTTCGCTCAGTCCTACCCACCTAACCCTCTCCATCCCCTGGCATTTTTCCCCTGCAGCCAAAGTAGGTACAACCCTACACCTCCTCTCTTCACCACCAAGGGACCTAAACAGCCCTTCCAGATCCAGCAAAGATTCACATGCACCTCTGCCAACCTCATCTACTGCATTTGGTGCTCTCGATGTGACCTTCCTCTACATTAGTGAGACCAAGCGTAGACTGGGTGACTGTTTTTGCGGAAAGGCCCTGCCCTCCAATGGACATTCTGAGCTCCAGTTGCATTGCCATTTACAATTCCCCTTTCCAATCCCACACTTATCTGTTTGTCCTCTGCCTTCTCCACTGCCAGGGTGAGGTCAAATGCAAACTAGAAGATCAACCCCTGAGTAGTCTACAACCCAATGATATTGAACAATGAACTTTGCAATTTCAGGTAACCTGCATCCTTGTGCTCCTTTCTCTCTCCTTCTGATCAACCCCAAGTGCTCTCCTCCCCAGATGGGTTCCATCTACCCATCATCCCCTTCATTATCTAGTTCCATATCACCCTCATTATTTATCAGATTCCAGCCTCTGCCACTACCTCCTCCTTCCCGACTCAATCTTCTCCCTTCATCTCCTGCCTCACCCCTTCCTTTCACCTCTTTATACAGGCCATCTCCCCTCTACGGTCTTCGTCCTAATGCAGGGTCTCGACCTAAAACATCGACTATCCCTTTGCCTCCACAGATGCTGCTTGACCCTCTGAGATCCTTCTGCAATGTGTTTTTCGCTCGATCTCTTTCATGCTCCACTACCATGCAAGTATCAACAGGAAAGGATTGCTGGAAAATCCTCAGCATAAAGGCTGCAATCTTATGTTACAAAATACAAGAGTGAAAGAGTCTTGAGGTTGTTTTTTGAGCAAAAAAGGTGCTGGAGGAACTCAGTGGGTCAGGCAGCATCTATGGAGGGAAATGGACAATGTTTCAAGTCATTCTTCTCTCTTCAATAAAGAAGCTTATGGTCTTTAAGACCTCTTGATTCAACTAAATAAACCTCTGTGAGGTCTCATCTCTTCCAGTGGGGAAAGCACTGCCAAATTTGCTTAAATGGCATGACTTTTTGCCAGTGCTGTTCCTGAATAATCTACTTTATTGAGGCAAATGTATCAGAGAAAAAAAAACTAGTTTTATATTAGGTCTCCCTACAAGTGATAATCCTTTCCTACAGTACTTTTATGTCAACAGCATTATCATCTGAACACAAATAATTGACCACGTTTCATACAAGAACGTGCTAATGTTACTGTGTTTAATTTCTGGCAATGGGTTGACTTTTAAATTGGATTCTCATGGTGATACTCAATTTTCAAACTTTGTGCATGCCATTTTAAATCAAAGACAGTGGGCTATAATCTTGAGAAACAGTTGTAGGAAATTATTGCAAGCATAGTACAAATTAATCTTCCCCACTATTAGATTACTCGTATTTATAATGAGCCAAGAAGAACTAGTGGGAGGGGAAGACGAACAAAGCAGAAAAGGTTGAACTAACATCATTCTGTGCTGTACATTATTGAATCTTACCTTGGCTTTGTCCCGCATGGATCCTTTACCTAAAATGGACATCTTTGTCAGTGTTTCTTCCTGTAACCTCTTCAAAGAATTACCACGTGGGCCCAAAAGCTTACCGACAAAGTTAAACTACAAGTAATGAAGAAAATAAAAAATATTATTTCTAAGACGATCATTGAAGAATATCCTGGGCTTCATTCCTTAACTATAGTTAACACAAGCTTCTCTACACATAGTATCAACAACCCCAAAATTTCCTTCAGTTAAGCTACAGTTGTCATCTTTGGTTCGCCACTTCATCCACTTCAATGCATCACTTCTATACATGAGAGTTTTGTAAAATAATCATGAGCAAGGAAAGAAGTTCCAGACGTGCAAATTTTTTTAAATTGACAATTTCTCAGAAAGAAAAACTTTAAATTTTAAATCAGCTCAAACAAAATTTATTCTAATGTATTGCACTGAAATGCAGTTTTTGCTATCATTATGCAAGTCAAAAAACCTCAGTCCTGGTTGCATGACTTTCAAAGATTGAATGATCATTTCTCATTCTTAAGAAATCTTTTATCTTTTACACGATGGCTTTAAATTTCATACCTTAATAGGACTGGCGTCAGTATTGAACTAAATGACTATTTCAAACAAATTGCACTAACATTTGCAGGCTGCTGTTATACACATTTCCAAGAAAAAAAATAAGCAAATATAACTAAATTGCATTGTTATTTAGTTGCTAGTTGCTCCTCCACCAGTATCCCGTCCAAATAGATAGCTAACTATTGTAGCATTATCCAGGTGACTTCCATGCATCACTAAACAGACAAATGATTTCAACAGTCATAATGCTCAAAGCACATTTTTAATGAAATAAATATAACATAGTTGCTCTATAGGAAGTGGACAATACTTGCAAGGCTACATTCAATGTTCATCTATAATTACCCAAAAGTAGTAATTCTTTCAACTATGTGGCACTGCTACATAAAGAATTTCACTACTCTAACGCCAAAATAGTGACATTATAGTAAATTGTAATACAGAATGGCTGTGAATTTAAAGCAATAATGTCTCCAGGTACAATAAACTCGCTTATCCTGCATTTATGCATCCGGAATTCTCACGCAACCAGCAAAACTTTTTAAGAATATTAAGAAAATATTAAACAGTGAATTTTATTTCAAGCATCATGCAAAATAAGTGAAAATAGATATTTTTAGTTCATTCACATTTATTGATAAGGGGAGTGCAGTTGTAAACTGATTAGCAACAACATCCTTTGAAAATTTGGCACTTCATGTTGCAGTAAGTACAGTAATTCATTTTACTATACTTTTATACTAATACTAATTAACCTCATAATACAGAATTGCAATGTAAAAGGCCAAAAATGACAACATATACATATGTCAGCAATATATTTAAAGGTTTATGCAAGGCATATAAGTGTGTGATTTTTTTCTGAGCAACTCTCATGCACCCTGCAACACCCACCCCCCCCCCCACCCCCCCAATCTGATGCCAGATGGCTGAGAACAAACTGTGCTGCTGTCCTTGTTCTCATCACAGAGATCAATTTATATTTGGAAAGACAAAGACTGATTAGGGATAATCAGCATGGCTTTATGCAGAGGAAATCGCATCACACAAATTTGATCAAGTTCTTTTTGAAGAGGTGACAAAAGGATTGATGAGGGCAGGGCAATAGATGCTGTAAACGTGGACTTCAGCCAGATCTTTGACAAGGTCTTGCATGGTAGGCTGGTGTGGAAGGTTAGAACATAAGATCCAGGGTAAGCTAGCCAACTGAATACAAACTTGCTGGGCCCCCTGTTGTTTGTCGCATATATGAGAATGTAGGTGTCAAGACTAGTCAGTTTGCAGATCACACCAGAATTAGTGGTAGAGTGAACAGTGAAGAAGGTTGTCCCCGGTTACAATAGGATATTGATCAACTAAGAGAGTGAGCAAATGGAATTTAACTCAGATAAGTGTAAAGTGATGCATTTTTGGAAGTTAAACCAAGCCAGGACATACACAGTGAATGGCAAGGTCCTGGGGAGTGTTATTGAACAGATAGGCTGACAGAGTACAAGAACATAGTTCCCTGAAAGTACAACACAGGTAGACGGGGTGGTGAAGGCAGCACATGGCATGCTTGCATGAAAGACAGCAAGTATAGGAGTTAGGCGTCATGTTACAGTTGTACAAAAACGCTGGTTTGACCGCATTTTGGAGTTCTGTATGCAGTTCTGGTCGCCAGACCATTAGAAGGATGCGATTAAGCCAGAGAGGGTGCAGAAAGATTTACAGGAATTTTGACTGGGCTTGAGGGCTCAAGTTATAAGGAGAGATTGGATAGGCTGGGAATTTTTATTTCCTCACTGCAGCAAGGAGGCTGAGGGATGATCGCAGAGATTTATAAATTTATGAGAGGCAGAGATATAGTAGATAGTCACATCTTTCTCCCCAGGGCGGGGGAGTCTAAACCTGGAGGGCAAAGGTTTAAAGTGAGAGGAGAAAGATTTAAAGGGGACTTGAGGAGCAAGTATCTCCCCCACACAGGTGGTGGGTATATGGAATTCACTGCCAGAGGAGGTGATTGAGGTAGATACAATTATAAATATTTAAAACAAATATTCAGACAGATTACATGGCTAGGGAAAGGTTAAAAGGTATTGGGATTACTTTAGATTGGCATCTTGGTTGGCATGGATGAGTTGGGTTGAAGGGACTTTTTCCCCACACTGCATAATTCTATGAATCATAGGCCAAACAGGCTCCAAAGCCATTTCAACTAATGATCACATACAGAAATGAGGACGTGAACCAAAGGGGTTACCCTTTTTAATTGATCAAAATATAGATGCCCATTAATATTTATTGTTGTATTACTCCTTAGTTTCTTAAAATGTTGTTTTCATTATGGTTGAGTGTCCCTAGATATTACTGGGTAAGGAAATCTAGGATTTTTAATCCACTAATGGTGTTTGGATTGGAGGGGAAGATCTTCCTGTGACATCACTTTCATCTTCTCCTTCTCAGTGACATACTATAGGATGCAGTAAACAAACTTGTGAAAATGAACAAAGCTACATTAATTCCTCATCCCACTCAACAAGGCCACTTAAATTTACTCATCCCACTCCCATTCTGACAATTGGTCTGTGGCCTCATGTTACTGTCACAGTGAGGCCCAGTGCAAGTTTCAGGAACGGCATCTTTATTTTCCACCTGAGCATGCTACAGTCTTCAGGGCTCAATAGTGAATTCCACAACTTCAGCCAACTTGATTTCTCAGTCTGAATCAGTCATTCAATCTGTAAACTAAACTCACCTTGTTTTTTTTTCCTTCTTCCTTTTCTCTGGGGAGCAATGGATATGCCAAGCTTGCCCTGCTGGGCCCGTTTTCCTGCTCTGTATTCTTAACTCCCACATTTGTCTGGTCTGGTTTTTTTTTTTTGGTCTGGTTGAGTGATTTTTGTCTGTATTCTCACCTTCTAACTGCTTCCATTCACTCACTGGCCAGATAACATTGTTTACAGCATATTCCCATAGTCACCCCAGTTTTATTCTATCATCCTCCCTGCAGCTTTACAAGTTTCTTCTGTTCCCTTTTCAGGTCCAAAGGGTCTGCAACCAATCTGTTTTGCTTTCCACAGATGCAGCCAGACCTGCTGAGTACTTTCAGCATTTTCTGGTGGTAGTGTAGTAATAAACTAACGAAGTTGCTACATTATTCAAATCAGTGAAGAGGTCAGTAATTGGTTTACTTGGAGAGCATTGATCAAGCTGCCTGTTCTGTCTGGGACATCGCCAAGACTTGTTTTGGCTTTGGTGATAAGAAGCGGAGAGTACTGGTGGAAAGATGTTTTGCTGATTGCAAATCTGTGACTAGTGGTGTACAGCAGAGATCAGTGCTGCTCTGTGATATATATGTTAATGACCTAGACGTCAATGTAAGAGATGTGATTAGTAAGTTGTGGAAGACATGAAAATTAATCATCGATAAAGAAATAATCAATAGTGCCGTTATGTGCACCCAAAAGCACTCTGTCAAGCTCTACCAAAATTATAGCTTTGATATAGGGACAGATAAAGAAAAGAAACACAAAGAAATGTTATAAACATGAGGATCCCAACAAAACTAAAATTTCAGTGAATGTAGTTGAAGTTCATACTAAGTGGGCGAGTTTTTGTTGTCAAACTCCAGTCATCACAGACCTGAAGGAGTTTATCCGAGTTATTTCTTTGGATATCTGGATTTCTTAACTCCCATATTTTGTCTGGTCTTTGGATTTCTATAATTGCTTTATCACTGACCTTCTGTTCTATTATAATTCCTGCAATATTGCTTTTCTGCTGATTGACTCTAAAATATTAACCTTTACTCCACTATCAAAGCAATTATACATGGGACCATAATAGCCCAAGATCCTTAAGCTGGGGTTGATACATGTATATCAGGCAAAAATGATTTCCAGCGAAAGGTGTCATGCTCCACCCTGACTTTTTTTTAGCAATGTCCAGCAACATTTGAGTTATAGATAGTGAGTCATACAGCACAGACAAGGGCCCTGCGACCCAACAAATCCTTGCCTACCTTTTTGGCCATCTATACAGATTCTTCTATGTCTTCCCTATTTAAGTGTCTAAATGCCTCTTAAACCAAGTAATTGTACTGATGCCACCATCTCGTCTGGCAGTGCTTTCCAGATATCAAACCAATCCCCACGTAAAAAAAAAATGGACCCCAGATCCCTTCCACTTAAACCTATGCTTTCTTGTTTTTGATACACCTACCACGGGAAGAAGAGTTTGACTGTCTACCCTATCTAAGCCTTTCATAATCTTGTATATATATCTATCAAGTTACCCCCTCAGCCTCCTTTGCTTCAGGGAAAATGAGCCCAGCTCTAAAGAACTTAAATCCTCCAATCTTGGCAACATCCTGATAAATCCCCTTTGCAATCTCTCCAGCGAAGTTGCATCCTTCCTATCTATAGCAACCAGAATTGCACACAGTACTCCAAGTACAGCCTATCCCAATGTTTTGTAAAGTTATAATAATAGGGTTTTTCAAAGTAGGGGATTTAACTTTGCTTACATAGACTGGGACTGCATACTACTAAGGGCTCAGATGGGGTGGAATTTGTTAAGTGCGTTCCAAGAACGTTTCCATGGGCAATATATTGAGGGAGAGGGCAAAAGCTTGACCTACACTTGGGTAATAGGGCAGGGCAAGTGACTGAGGTGACAGTGGGTGAGCACTTTGGGACCAGTAACCATCCTTCTATTAGTTTTAAAATAGTTATGGAAAGAGACAGAACTGGTCTACAGGTTCAAGTTCTAAATTGGGGCAAGGCAAATTTCAGGGGTATGAGACAGGAACTTGCAAAGGTTGATTGGAGTAGGTTGTTTGTGGGCAAAGGGACCGCAGGCAAGTGGGAGGCTTTTAAAAATGACATAGTGAGAGCTCAAAGTCTGTATGATCCTGTTAGAGTGAAGGGCAAGGCAGGTAAGAGGAGCAGGGAACCCTGGATGACGAGGGATTATTGAGGCCCTGGCCAGGGAAAAAGAGGCATGAGTCAGGTACAGGCTGATGGCGATCAAGCGAATCCTGGAAGGAGTACAAGGGATGCAGGAGTGTACTCCAGTAGGAAATCAGGAGGGCAAGAAGGGGGCCTGGGATAACTCTAGCAGAGAAGATCTAGGAAAACCCAAAGAGATTTTATAATTATATTAAAAGAAAAATAAAGAGTAGAACATGGAACACTGTAGCACAGTACAGGCCCTTCAGCCCACAATGTTGTGCCGACATTTTATCCTGCTCTAACATCTATCTAACCCTTTTCTCCCACATAGCTCCCCATTTCTCTATCATTCATGTGTCTAAGAGTCTCTTAAATGTCCCTAATCTATCTGCCCCCACCACCTCTGCAGGCAGTGCGTTCCACGCACCCACCACTCTCTATGTAAAAAAACTTACCCCTAACATCCCCCTTATACCTTCCTCCAATCACCTTAAAATTATGTCCCCTCGTGTTAGCCATCATCACCCTGGGAAAAAGTCTCTGATTGTCCACTCAGTCTGTGCCTCTTATCATCTTGTACACCTCTATCAAGTCACCTCTCATCCTCCTTCTCTCCAAAGAGAAAAACCATAGCTCACTCAACCTATCCTCATAAGATATGCTCTCCAATCCAGGCAGCATCCTGGTAAATCTCCTCTGCACCCTCTCTAAAGCTTCCACATCCTTCCTATAATGAGGCGACCAGAACTGAACACAATACTCCAAGTGTAAATAGAGTGAATAGGGCCGCTGAAAGATCTATGGGGACACCTTTGCTTGGAGCCGCAGGAGATGGGCAAAGTGCTTAATGAATATTTCTCCTCTGTTTTTTACTGTGGAGGAAGACAGGAGGACTTCAGAACTAGGAAAAGTAAATAGGGAGGTGTTAGGTATGGTCCACATTACAGTAGAGGTGGTGGTGGATGTCTTAAAAGTTATGAAGGTAGACAAATCTCCAAGGCCTGACAAGGTATATCCAAGAACACTGTGGGAGGCTAGAGAAGAAATTGCAGGAGCCCTGGCTGAGGTATTTGCATCATCGTTAGCCACGGATGAGGTGCCAGCAGCGAATGTTGTGCCTTTATTTAAGAAGGTGTAGCGGTTACTACCGCGGAATAAAACAAGACTCTACTTGGAGGATTGCCAAACAGAACTGGTTTTTCCCACCTTGTGCGGGCCCTTTAAGGGAGAAAAACTCCCGCCCAAAAAAACCGGCATTGACGTAAGTCCTACGTCATCAGGACTTTCCTGCGCGCGGGTTCTCCCCGTCGCTCGGAAAGACGAGGCCCGCCGCCATCTTGGGCCTCGTCGCTCCGACGCCGCGCGACCCGACTGCCGAGCCGGTTCGCCCGACTAGACGGTGAGTCGCCACAAAGGGCAGCAAAGAAAAACCTGGGAACTATAGGCCAGTAAGTGTAACATCCGTGGTAAGTTAGGTACTGGAGAGGATTCCGAGGGATAAGATATACATACATTTGGAAAGATGGGTTGATTAGGGGTAGTCAGCATAGCTCTGCACGTGGAAGATCACATCTTATGAACTTGACTGAGTTTTTTGGATGATGCGACCAAGAAAGTTGATGAGGCAGGTCGGTAAGCGTGGGTTATATGGACTTCAGTATGGCCTTTGGTAAGGTTCCACATGGTAGGCTGCTTTGGAAGGTTAGCTTTGGGAGAGCTGGCTAATTGGATACACAATTGGTTTGATGATAGAAGACAGAGGGCAATGGTAGAAGGTTGTTTCTCAGACTGGAGGCCCATGACTAGTGGTGTGTCTCAGGGGTTGGTGCTGGACTCATTGTTGTTTGCCATCTATATCAATGATTTGGATAAGAATGTACAAGGCATGGTTGGGAAGTTTTTAGATGACACTAAAGTAGGTGGATTAGTGGACAATGAAGAATGTTATCAAAAATTACAGGGGGATCTTGATCAGCTGAGTAAGTTGGCTAAGGAATGGTAAATGGAGTTTAATTCAGAAAAGTGCGAGGTGTTAACAGTTTGGAAAGTCAAATCCAGGTAGGACTTTCACAGTGAATGGCAGGGCCCTGAGGAATGTTGTCAAACAGAGGGACCTTGGAGTTCAAATACACAGCGCACTGAAAGCGGAGTCACAGGTAGACAGGGTGCTGAAGACGGCTTTTGGCACGCTGGCCTTCATCAGTCAGGGCATTGAGTATAAAGTTAGAAGGTCATGGTGCAGTTGTACAGGATGCTGGTGAGGCCGCACTTGGAGTATTGTGTTCAGTTGTGGTCCACTCTGTTATAGGAAATATGTTATTAAACTGTAAAGAGTGTATAAAGATTTACAAGGATGCTCCCAGGACTTGAGAGACTGAGTCATAGAGAGAGGTTAGACAAGCTAGGGCTTTATTCCTTGAAGCATAGGAGACTGAGAGGAGATCTTATAGAGATGTATATAAATCATGAGGGGCACAGATGGGGTGAATGCACTCAGGTCTTTTCCTCCTCCAGAGTTGGGGAGACAAAACTAGAGGGCATAGGTTTAAGGTGAGGGGAAAGACTTAATAGGAACTTGAGGGGCAACTTTTTAAAACACAAAAGGGTAGTATGCATGTGGAATGAGCTGCCAGAGGAAGTGGTTGAGGCAGGTACAATAACAACTTTTTAAAAGACAATTGGACAAGTACATGAATTGGTTTATTACTGTCACTTGTACCGAGGTACAGTTGAAAAACTTATCTTGCATACAAGGTTTAGAAAGTTATAGGCCAAACAATGGCAAATGGGATAAGCTTGGGTGGGACATTTTGGTCAGCATGAACCAGTTGGGCCCAAGGGCCTGTTTCAGTGCTGTATGACTCTATATTGCAACATAATGTCTCAGCTTTTGTATACTGTGCTTCTTGACCTCTGAAAACTAACATGCAATATGCTGTCTTCACCACCCTATTAACCTGTGTCGCCACTTACAGGAAACTGTGGTCTTGGACTCCTAGGTCTCCCTGTTCGTCAATATTCCTTTGTGCCCTACCATTTACAGTACATGTCCTACCACTATTTGACTTCCCAAAACACATCACCTTGCACTTGAGATTCACCAGCTAATGCTCCCCCCAAGTTTCCATCTGATCTATATCCTGCTATAGCCTTCAACAATCTTCCTCACTATCTGCAACATCACCAATGTTGTCCAAGTGCCTCCACTACATGGAATTCAGCAGTTCAAAAGATGGCTTACCACTATAGTCTCAAATTCAATTAGGATTAGGCATTAAATATTAAGCATGCCAGCAGAACCCAAGTTCCATAAGTGAATAAAAAGAGCACAATGTTGACTGTGCACCAACTATGAAATCCGCAGGACTAGTGGCAGAACACTGGTCTGCAAAGACTTGAAAACATGCAAAACAAAAAGGAAAATAGTCCGTAATTTGTTGCAGTTATAAGAAAGAGAATCAGAATTGGCTGGATTATCATCCAGAGGGAACCAAACTATATGGGGACATTACAAAGTTGGGAACTCCAGATGAGCGAAATGTTCTAGCTGTCCTGCATTTCTTAAAAATAAAAGAATAACTTGTGGTTTTTTTTTTTGTAATTAGTTTCCTGCAACTTGAAAGTCAATGGGAGTTCCCTGAAGGAGAGTAGAAGCTAGAATCCCACCTGACGTGAGTATATAAAAGGCATGCCTAGTGACAAGTTCTAACACTGGCAAATGCAGTGGTTCCACGATGGCAAAATTTGAATTTGTAAAACATTTGTTATAATCATTTAAGATTACAATCCGCGATGATAAGATTATAAACTGCAATAAAATTCCATTAACCTGGTAAACTTGGGACTATTGGATGTTACTCAATACTAATATTCTAACACACTTTCAATACACTTTCCTTTTAAGATGTTACACAGTTCACTGGAACATTTTTCATGCTGCTAAATTTAAAGGGAGCATGGGAAATGGACTCCCGGTGACTGGGAAGGGAGCGTCACTTGGTGAGCCAGATGCCAAACCATCACAATTTCTCAATAGTGAGACTGCAGATTGTTGAAGTTTTATTGTGGTATCACATAGTATACAATTCTTATGCTCTACGTATGCTTCTGTCCAATATTGGAAGTGAGCTGGAATTATTAATTAAAAAAAACACACACACACAAAATATGTGGATTTAAGCAAATCAGGTATGGTACTGTGTGGCTAAAAAAAAGACTATTGCAAATGATGGAAAATTTAAATGGCTTTAAAAGTCCCATATTTCATATAGGAAATACTCAACTGTAAAAACAAATGTACAGAATCCACAGGACATATACCCTGAAACTTCAAATGTTTTTATTTCCAGGATTTTCATGCAAACTGGAATACACCACTTATGACCTAAAAGAGTGTTCAACTCCAAATAACACAATGAGATCAGTGTGGAGCATGCTAAAATGCTAGGGCACTTTGAGATAAAGAAAGAGGTGACATTGAGTCTCTTAAGGTTAAGGTGGATAAGTCCCCAGGGCCTGATGGGATATACCGCAGGTTATTGAGAGAGGTAGGAGATGAGATGGCTGGGTCCTTCGCCAAGATCTTTGAGTCCTCTCTGGCCACAGGCAAGGTCCTGAAGGACTGGCAAATGGATAATGTTGTTCCTTTGTTCAAGAAGGGAAATATGGACAATTCTGGAAATTTATAGACTGGTTAGACTGAGTTTCATGTTAGTGGTAGGGAAGCCATTGGAGAGGATTCTTAGGGATAGGATTTATGAGCATTTGGAAAAGCATGGCTAATTGGACAGTCAACGTGGCTTTGTGTGGCGGCAGGTCATTTCTTACTAACTGGATTGAATTCTTGAGGAGGTGACAAAGATGATCAATGAAGGCAGTGCAGTGGATGTTGTCTACATGGATTTTAGTAAAACATTCGCACAAGGTTCCCTCATGGTAGGCTCATCCAGAAGGTTAAGGTGCATGGGATCCACAGTGATTTGGCAATTTGGATTCAGAATTGGCTTGCCCTTAGAATACAGAGGGTAGTGGTCGATGGGTCTTATTCTGACTGGAGGTCCGTCTGACTAGTGGTGTTCCACAGGGATCTGTACTGGGACCCTCTACTGTTTGTGATACATGGTATAGAAGGTTGCCAAAGGATACAGTGGCATATATATGTATAAAATCAGTTGCAGATATAGGCAGAGAAATAGCAGATGGAGTTTAATCTGGACAAGTGTGAGGTGTTGCTCTTTGGCAGTTCAAATGTAAAGGTAAAGTACACAGTTAATGGCAGGACCTCTAAAAGCGTTGATATACAGAAGGATCTTGGGGTCCAAGTCCACAGCTCCCTGAAAGTGGCCAAACAAGTCGATAGTTGGTAAAGGTGGCGTATGGCATGTTTGCTTTTATTAGTCACGCAACTGAGTTCAAGAATCAGGAAGCTATGTTGCAGCTTTATAAAACTCTGGTTAGGCCACATCTAGACTATTGCATTCAATGCTGATCACCCCATTATAGGAAGGACATGGAGGCTGTGGAGAGGGTGCAGAAGAGGATACTACCTTAATTAGAGGGCATGTTCTATAAGGAGAGGTTAGCCAAACTAGGGTTGTTTTCTGAGTGGAAGAGGCCCTAATACAAGTTTATAAAATTATGAGAGACATAGATAGAGTAGACATCTAGCATCATTTTTTCCAGGGTTGAAATGTCTAATATTAGAGGGCATGCATTTAAAAGCTGAGAGGGGGTAAGTTCAAAGGAAATATGCAGGGAATTTTTCTTTTAAAGACAGCAAGTCGTGGGTGCCTGCAATGTACTGCCAGGGGCTGGTGGTGGAGGCAAAGATGATAGAGGCATTCTAAGAGGCTCTTGGATAAACACATGAATATGCAGAGAATGAAGGAATATGGACCAGGTGTAGAAAGAAAGGATTAGGTGTCATTAGCTTCATTAGTTTGGCCACAACATTGCTGGGCCAAAGGGCCTGTTCCTGTGCTGTATGTTCCATGTTCAATGAGTAATCCTACCTGAAACCACCAAGCAGGAAAATGGCAGGTTCTAATCACATAAAGCATTTGCAAAAGAAAACTGAAACACTTGATCTAAGTATCCCATTCGCTGCCCCCAATACACAAAAGTATATCCATTATTGATTTGATTTTGGATGAATGCTATCTATTACAGTACTGACAAGTTTTATTTTAATCTAAAGACTTTTGCTCTTTCTAATTTCCAGTAAAGGGAAACAAAACTGTACAGCAAAATAAATTTACAAAGCACTGAAAACAATTAATTTTTTTGGAAACATTTCAAATTAGAATCTGCAAACACAAATGATATAATAGCAAGCTGAAAATATTCAGCACATCTGATAGAACAGCTAAATTTGAAAATATGCTGCAATTAATTCCCTAAGGAAGAAGTGTCAAGTGGTTAAGAAACCACTGAATTAATATGTTGCTGCAAGGGTCCAGTCTAAAATCACTCTTCATAAGATCCTCTTAGTTCTAACTCTTCAGAGATGTGCTGACAAAACGAGTTTGAGTTCAAGGAATGCAAACCCATGCAATTCAGTTAGGGGAAAATAAAAACTGCCAAAAGGAAAACAAGAGCTAGAGTCAGTATATTAAATATATAAATCCTACTTTGTATTTGGTTCTTATGTCATTGGGCCTTGCATTTCCATTTTTTCCCTGGTCCTTGCCAAATCCTGTAAGACAAGCTATTCTGCCTAAAGAATACAAGTTCAGTATAGAATGACAAAGCCAAACTTATTATCTCTTCACTTTTCCGGTCTTTGTAATCTTCCCGGCCCTACGAAAGAAGATTCTGCAGTCTCCAGCTGTGGTCTCCAATGTATCCCTCAGTCCCATCAATAACTCTATTAATACAAATAGTCAATGTAACCAAAGCTGCTACAATTTCCAAAGTTCCTTCATTCATTTCTAGCTCAATGAATTGTCTATAGTAAAACTATAGCATTTAAATCATTATTAAACAGAAATAAAAATCACAAGTAGTATATTTAACTCTTTGTGCATATTCTGCCATTCATTTAGAATATGATGGATCTATACCTCCATTCCTTCTGCCTGCCCTTACTCCATATCCCTTGATAACATTATCTAACAAAACTGTCAACCTTGAAAGTCGCAACTGATTCAAAACCCATACGTATTTTGGGAGAATTCCAGACTTCAAATAACATGTGTGTAAAGATGGTCATCCTGATTTCATTGCTCAGTGGGCTGGTTTTAATCTTACAATTATGTTCTCTTGTTCGGGATTCCCCACCGGAGTAATTAAGATTTTCTATATCTCTCAAAATTTTAAATGTTTAAAAATCATCCTCATCATTTAGGTTCAAATGAAAACAAAGCATCTATTTTACATTTATTTCATGTATACATTTTTTGGGATTCTGGACCGTCACTGATAAGCCAGTATTAACTGTATTTGAGATGATGGCGAAGAGAGCTGCTTGCCGGAACCACTGCAGTCTTTGGACATGGGACACTGCAGGAGTTATACGCAGTTACGATAACGCAGCACTATCTTGTTCCAAGTAAGGATTGTTACGGACTAGGTTTACTATTGGTGAATGTCCCTTTACGATAGTGTGTGTGTGTGTGTGTGTGTGTGTGTGTGTGGTGTGGTGTGTGGGGGCGTGATGACGACAACAGAAGGACGTAATGACGTTTTTGGAGCAGTCGGTGTCATTCAGAGAGGGAGGGAGAGAAGAGAGAGAGACACTAGCCTACTAGTCTCTATCGACGGATGAAAAACAATAACTGTGTCTGTCACTACAATTCATGTATGAATTTTTCAAATAACCCGGCGGAGTCCACTTTGTCATTAACGTGTAGAAAGAAACAGCTATTTGTGTGGACGGCCACGTCTCGTATGCCTTTTGGGGTGGCAGATACTTCGGAACAAAGCAGTGGAGTCCACTTTGTCGTTATCCTGTAGTGGGAAACAGGTATTTGTGTGCCCATGATTCAAGTGCCTTTCGGGGTGGCAGATGCGTCGGAACAAAGCAGTGGAGTAGTCACTGCTGAGTAGACACTGAGGCGTCATATGGATTCCATCGTGGAACATTTGGATTTCGTAATTACTCTCTATTTTCTCTCTACGTTTTGTCTTCAGTCAATGGTGGTTGTTGAAGAAGCCTTTGCTCACGTTTCACCTTACGGCTTGCTGAACTGAACTTTAAGAACTATTCCTGGACTTGGAGTTTGGGAATTTGCCACACACACAACTGAGTTTAGTTTTTGGGGTTAATGTTTCAAGACCTAACATTTTTACTTCTAACATTCTTACTTTTATTTTTTCTTATTATCATCAGTAATTATTAATAAAATAGTTTTTAAACACTTCTATACATGACTCGGTGTGTTCTTTTGTTGCTGGTTCGTAACAGGATGATTAAGACTTGAAGGGGCAACTGCAGATGGTGGTGTGGCCTAGCTCAGGTTGCCCTTGTTCTTCTTCATGGAGTTTGGGAAGTGCAGTTGGAGTAGCTTAGCAAGTAACATGCCTTGTAGATAGTAGCAAGGCTTTGGACTGTCAGAAGATGAATCACTTGCTGCATGATACCCAGCCTCTGACTTGCTCTAGTAGCTTCAGTATGTATGTAGCTGATCAGTTGAGTTTCTGATCAATGGTAATCCTGAGGATTTTGATGATGGTAGACTCTGGAGGTGGTAATGTTATGAATGTCAGGGGTTGGTGGCAAGACTCTCACTTATTGGAGGTGGATATTGCCAGGCAACATTTGTGACATAAATATAACACGTACTGATCAGCCTGTGTCTGAATGTTGTCTAGGTCTTGTATGCTGGTATGGGCTGATTCACTCTGCTGAAGAATTTAAACATTATGCAATCAGGATACAACCCCATTTTCAACCTTTTGATGGAAAGTCAGTTTGATGAAGCAGCTGAAAACAACTGGGCCTAAAACATTGTCCCAAAGACCTCCTGGGATTGTGGTGACTGACCTCTAGCAATCACAACCATCTTCTTTTGTGTGGCATGACTCCAACCATTAGTGTTTTCTCCTTGATGACCACCAACTTCGATTTAACCAGGGATCCTTGATGCCATACTTGGTCAGGGGCAGTCAGAGGTCAATTCATCTCAGGAATCCAACTCTTTGGTTCATGGTTGGATCAAGGCTGACAAAACCTAAACTGGGTATTGTCAAGTGCCAGTTAATAGCATAGTTGACAAGCTTTCCATCACTTTGCTGATGGGTGGTAATTAACCAGATTAAGATCCAAGAATTGACTGGGTTATGTGATGTTGGGAAACTCAGATAATCCATCTCTGCTTCCTCCCATTAACTTCTCTCGGGTTGGTTTAAACTGGGCCTCTCAATTTTTAAGGATAGGGACGTTCTTGGAGCTGCATCCTTCATTGGCTGTCTAACTGCCCATCACCATTCAGGACTAGATAAGGCAAGACTGCAGAGCTTTAGTCCTGATCCATTAGTTGCAAGAACACTTTGTTTACTATTGCAGGCTGTTTTTGATGTTTTTAATTACGCATGTAGTCCTGTGTTGCAGCTGACCTAAATCACTTTTGATGCAAGCCTGGAGTTGTTCCCTGTGTACCCTTCTGCAGTCCTCACCGAACCAGGGTGGATCTCCCGGCTTTAAATAACGATAGCATGAGATATATACTGGGCCGAGTTACTAATTATGGAGGTGTGCAGTTCTGTTTTGTGCCTCATGGATGCCCAGTTTTTCAGCCGCCAGATCTGTGGGAGTCTTTCCCACTTAGCACAATTGCTAGTACCAACAATAAGATGGAAGATTGCTGTAAAGAGGGTAATTGTCTCTTTGCTGGTAATCATTTCTGACAGAATGGGACAGGTCCATCTATCACAGGTAAACTGGCAAGGATGAGGTCAAGCCAACTTATCCCTCATGTTAGTTCACGCACTACTTACTGCGGGACTCAGTCTGGCAGTATGATCTTCAGAACTTGGCCAGCCCTGACCAGATGAAGCAAATCTTAGTGATGGAGACTGAAGTCCCCAACCCAGAGTACATTTCTATGCCGTTTCTACTTTTACTGTTTCTTCCAAGTGCCTGTTGAACATGAGAGAAGTACCAATTCATTAGTTGAGGGAGGATGGTAGGTGCTATCAGTAGATGGTTTTCCTTGCCAGTGCATGACTGATGTCAATGTTGAGGACTGCAAGAGCTCATACCCCCCCTTGCCTGTGTATCACAGTGACACCACCACTTCTAGGTCGTCCCATTGATGGGACAGGGCAAACTCTACCCCACACGTCCAAAACATCACCTTTGAGATGCAGAGGCCAATGCTCTATACCACTGAAGTAGAACCTCCTCACATTTGTATTTTCATCTCAAAATAAATCCACTAGTTTTTGGTGGTTTTGAGTATAAATCCCCCACTTCTTCATTATTCTCTAGTTTCTCAAAATATTAGTTAATGTGTCCTTCTGAAATCTAAAGTGGATGACCTCAGACTTCCCTACACTTAACTCTATTTGATACTCGTTTTGCGTGCTCATTTACTCTTAACCTCGATCAATTTCCTGCTGTTGCCTGTACAACCTACTGATCCTTTCAACTAGGCATCATTTGTGAACTGCGGTATACAACCTCATTCCTGACTATGATCAAATATGAACTGCGAGTCCAAAGGATTCAGGTAGCTAATTATTTTACTTACCTTTAAGGCCCCTCAGGTCTATGCTGCATGACTGAGACTTAGACCATCTTCTTTAGAGATCCAAGCACCATTTAACATCCCTAACTCTAATTCCAAAGCTTTGGAGACGACAAGGATTAGAAAATAAAAATTGCTAATCATTTCATTGTTGCATTCAGACCAACAGGGAAGAAGAAATAGCGGTTACAACTAGCATCATTAAATTATCATCAACATATGCACCCATTCCTGCTTGAACTAAAGCCAGTTAGATTGTATTCAAAGTTAGTTTCTACAAAAGGCAAAAAACACTCTTGGGGAATTAGAATTACTGATCCTTTTCCCTTGGTTGATGACATTTTTATTTGTGCAGGGCATAAATAATGGAAGCCCATTATTTTGCCCCAAAACATTTTTTCAGAGCCATTTTTAGAAGTACAAATTATTTTATTAACCATCTTTTCATTTTGTACTCTAAGGATTCCTTCCTCCAGAGAGTTGGAAAAAATTCTAGGCTGATGCTTTCGTGCAATTTTGAGAGGAATTCTTCACTGTCTGAGACACAACTTTCAGATAAAACTAAGTGGAATCCTTTCCACCTATTCAGAGAGACTTAAAATATTTCATTGGGTAGCAGTAGAGTTCTGTCCAGTGTCAAACCAAATATTTATCTTTCAACCAACATCAGAAAGACAGAACAGTACCTTGCTACTTTCTGTTTTAGCTTCCTGCAACATTTCCCACATAATAAAAGTCTTAACTTTGCACACTCTTCTAAGCAGGAGTCTTTTCGTGCTCCAGAATTGTCATCATTAATATTATAGTGATTAAGAATGCTGGGTTGGAAGGTTTTGAAATTTTAAGATTTGTAATCCCTAGCCCGAACCTTTCCCTGCCCTTGATGGGCAGGAGGGTTTAAAATTTAAGCTACATCATTTAAACTAAATAACTTAAACCTCTTTCCCCATTTTCTACATAGTACAGGAAAAATCATCCAAGGTCTTAGAATGAAATATATTCACCCAAGAATTCCATGCATCCAAATTTGGTCCATCTCCCACAGTAACAAATTCACTTCCAAATAAGGCTCAAGTATTCTACTTAAAAGGACAGACTCAAGATTAGCTCGAGTGCCAGATTGGACAAAGAGCTGGGGTAGTTAAAATGGGTTAGATTGGTCAGATCTTCCCATGACTAATTGGTAACTTTGTCCAGTTAATTGAGGAACCTGGGAAGTGGAACAAAGAGAAAAGAACGGGGTTGGTGGAGGTTGGGATGGGGATGAAATTGTACTTCAAAACAAGCAGGAAGAAAGATCAGAGCATTTAGTGGTGGGGATGTGGGAGTTCTGAGAATGGAGGTTCAGGAGTGCAGCGCTACTATCAGCAAGGAAAGCCAGTGCAGGGAGGGGGTGGGGGCATGGGAGATAGAAATTGATGCATTTAAAGAAACAAAGAAATGCTGTACAAGAAGAATACCATGAGGAACCTTTAGAACAACATAAGCCCTAGTTCCCCCCATAACATTAAAAAGAGAACCATGCAGGAAATTACAACATCCTGCAATCCTGACATGAAAAGTGAGTCAAGGTCATCAGGCTAACTAGATGACTCATGATAGAAATGCTAACATTATCCTAAATTAGTAGGGAAATTGCTAGAATCCATCATGAATGATGTAATAACAGAGTTTCTTGAAAGAAAATAGTATTTGACTAAACTATTCTTAGAGGACAAGGTAAAGTGGACAAAGGGGGCCAAGTGGATGTGGTGCATGTCATTTTGGAAGGCTTTTGATAAGGTCCACAACTGTGATCCGTCAACAAGTTTAGAGTGCAAGGAATTGGGGGTAATATGTTTACTAGGATTGAGAATTGATTCACGAAGATAAATCAAGGGCGGGGGGAGGGAGGAAGGGGAAGGAAATAAACAGATCCTACATACATACTGTCACTGGTAGGGTATGCTTGGAACCAGTACCCATGTCAGAGCTATTTGTCATCTATAATCAATGATTTAGCTGAGCAAACAAAATTTAATTTTTCCACCTTTACAGGTGATACCTAAATTACGCCAGGACTGTCAGTATGGAACAGGATATAAACAGGCTTCAGGGAAATATGGACCAGTTGAGCATATGGAAGGGAACATAATGAAATATAGAAAAATTACAAGTTCATCCACTCTCTAATGCACAAAAGCATTTTTTTTTAACATGGTGAGAGACTGAGTAGCATTTTGTTTAAAAGCACCTAGGTATGCTCGTAAGCAAGTAACTGAAAGAGAACATGTAGGTGCGACAAGTAATTTAGGTATGCAAATTGTATGTTAGTTTAAATTACAAGAGAACTTGAACACTGTAGTTAGGAAGTCTTACTGCAATTATAAAGGGTCTAGCTGAAACACAGCTGTGGTTCAGAGATCAAGGATGTAGCTGCCACAGATGGAGTACAGTGAAGATTCACTAGACTGGTTCTAATGGTCTGGTTTACCACATGAGGAGAGATTAAGTAAACTAGGTGATACTTAAGGAGCTTAGAAGAACAAGAAGGAACCTCATTGAAATTGAACATTCTTACTGGGCTTGGCAGGAGTCTAGAACTAGAAGTCAGTCTCAGAACAAGGGATAGACTTAGAGACCAAGAGGAAGAGAAATTTCCTCACTCAAAAAGTGGCAAATCTTTGGAATTCTCTACTCCAAAGAAGTGTAGATATTAAAAGGAACCAAAGGAAGTGGAATATTGCAGGAAAATGGCATTTGGTAGATCAGCCAAATCTCAAATAACAGAGGCGTGTATGTCCAGATGGGCTACTCCTGCTCTTATTTCTTGTGCTCACATTTACCTAGTTAAATTTTAGATATAGCATGATTTGTCATAGAAATGGACAAATGCAAATCTTCAATTACAAACAGCTGGGGAAAGAAAATACATTTGATTTTAAATGCACTCAAAGGCTTCAGTACACTTAAAATCATTGGGTTGTGTTTACCTCTTCGGCAATCAGGTTTGACAATGTATAACTTTTTGAACATTAAAAGCAAATTATTGGCTTTTGTTGTTTAAATGATAACTAGAATAGAACAACAAAATCATTACAACTTTTTTCCAAAATCAAGTGCAATACCGTTCTAACACAGCACATCCTTTCCAACTAATTTAGTTTCACACAGTATAGTTACAGCAATTTCTGCAATGTTAAAGAGATTTTACACAACTGACTTATGATTACACTACAATTTTAGCAATCAGATTAGAATTTGTACTTTTTGATGATTTGCACTGAAAGTATCAATACTTAGTTACAATGCAAAACAATAAACCAAACTGATGGTCAAGTCAGGTGCAGAAAATAGACTCTTCAGCCCAACTGCTCCAAGCCGACCAAGATTCCCATCTAAGCTAGTCGCATTTGCCCACGTTTGGCCTCTCTAAACCTTCCCGATCCAAGTACCTGTCCAAGTGCCTTTTAAGGTCTTTTAAACTCAATTATAGATATCTACCAAACAATACTGGTCTACCAGGGAAGTTTTTATTTCTGGCAAGTGGCACAACTCCTTTCTGAAGCACATTTGAGCTTAAACAATGAAAACTTGACACAAATGTAACCAGGACCTTGTATTGGGTGGTATGATTTTTGAAAATAAACTAGTGAAAAAAAAACTTTGTTAAAACAATGGTAAATCATGTAGTCCAATAGCCAACCAAAAGTTGGGAAAGAACACAAAAAAGGATTAATATTAATAATATGAAACAAGTCAAAAATGAAAGCTCTAAGTAATCCCTTTACAAATCATGATATCTTTCTATTAAGTAATTTAACATGGAAGAGGGTGCAGAATCAGAAATGAAAAGGCAATCAAATTGCTTGCTCCCACGTCAAACGTACTGAGATCAAGAGCAGCATTTTAGGCGATTTATGGCCTTTAAATGTATAGTACAATTCAAATCAAAGACTTTTTTAAAAAAAGAACGTCATGTAGTTCCTTACCTTTGGAAATTGTTTAACAGGAATTAACACTTTTTGAGCGAGCTTCATGTTCTTGTTACTAACCACATCCACAAACTTCTCTTCATCACTTCCCTCTCCTGCCTCTATTTTGGTTATCTCTGCAATGTAAAAATATCAATGATTATAGACATATCCAAACTTTTAACAAAGTATGTTCAATCTCTGTGCATTCATGTAAACAATAATTAAATACATGAACCTGCATTTCCAGCTTAAAAATTAAATTCAATATATAAATGCTCTTGATTGGCTGCAACTTTTCTAAAATGAGTCCAACTGTAATCCAACTTCTGAAGTTATTTGCTCTCAAGGCAAATGATCAATATACCAGCAATCTGATTCCAGAGACTGTGTGAATTTACACGTCAAAACACCAACCATTTGCATTTGTATTGCATCTAATTATGAAAAATATCATGTTGCTTACAAATCATTTTCCAATTATCTCCAAGTTGTGGTGACAGATGACTGAAGAACTACTAACGTTAATTACTGACAAACAGAGAAAGCAGACCAAGTAAGTAGCACAAAAAAAAAATTACTAGCAAGTCCAATCTTGGCACACAAATAGAAAATGCTAGAATACTCAGCAGGACCGAAAGCATTGGTGCAAAGAAAATGTTCTAGATTCAAAACCCTTTGTCAGAACTGGGAACCCTGTTAACCATGTTTCTCCTTCCATAGAGCACTTGCAGCATGTTCTGTTTTTGTTACAGATTTCCAGTATCTGCATTTTACTTTTTGATCTTTAGTCCAACCTCAGTGGATAAATACTTTCACTGAAGCATTTTGAAAGACAATTGCCCATTAGAAACATGAATATTAATGCTCAGTTAACTAGATTGAATTTTTTGAGCATATAAATGGATTGATGAGAGTAGAGTAGCATAGGTGATTACGTAGAATTCAACAAGATTTTCAACAAGGCTTTACATGGCATATTCATCAGAAAGTAACAACTTTAAGATTCAAAGGAAAGAGGTCAACTGGATCCAAAATTGGACCAGTGACAGGAAGCAAATGATAATGGCAGCCAATGTTTTAACAAGGCCATTTCCAGGGAGGTATTGCAGAGATCAGTTCAACGTATCTTGCTTTATGTGATGTACATCAATGAATTGGCTTTAAGTGCAGTGAAGGATGATTAGCATTACGCAAAATTGGCGTATGGTTGATAAGGAGGGAAAATAGTGCCAGACTGCATGGAATTATCAATTTACTGTCCCAACTGGGTAGAAAAGCGGCATATGAAAATTAATCTCAGGAAGTAGAAGTAACACACTAATGATGAGAGGCAAGAATGGGAGGACACTGCGATGCCTCTTCAGGATGGCTGCCAGTGACTAGTGGGGTTCTGTAGGAGTCACTGTTGGGACCACAACTTTTCACTTTATATGTTAATGATCTGTATGAAGGAACTGATGAACATTCTGGCCAAGTTTGCAGAGAGTATCATGATAGGTGGAGTAGAGGTGGTGTTGCGGAGGCAGAGAGTCTGCAGAAGGACTTGGACAGTAGGAGACTGGGTAAGGAAGTGGCAGATGGAATACAGTGTAGGGAAGTGTGGTGTTATGCACCTTAGTAGAAAGAACAAAGACCATAAAACATAGGGGCAGAATTAGGCCATTCGGCTCATTGAGTCTACTCCATCATTCAATTATGGCTGATTTATTTTTCCCTCTCAATACCATTCTCTTGCCTTCTCCCCATAACCTCTGATGCCCTTACTAATCAATAACCTATCAACCTCCGCTTTTAAATATACCCAATAACGTGGCCTCCACGGCCATCTGTGGCCATGAATTCGCAGATTCACCACCCACTGACATTTCTATTATTCTGTGTATTCACAATGAACGGTTCATTTGATATTTTTTCCTTATTTATCGTGAGGAGAAAATCAGCTGTGTATTAAGTTTATGGTTACCACTAATTAGACTTTACATTGTGGATTAATAGCAATAGGTGTTTCTTATAAACAGCATTATTTGTTATTCCATTAATTAGGTTTTAAATGTTATTCGTTAACCTGTACTAAGGGTGGCAAAAACTACTCATGAACATGTCTTACCCAGTTTTTCTAGCAAATCAATATACAACGTGACATTTATAATTAGTATGTGAACTGATGAGATTACGCTGAATATTTAAATTACACATAAAATACAGCATTAACAATACAATAACCCTCTGAATATTGATTGAAATGTTCTATATCATATTAACTGAATGGAAGAGAGCATCAACACTATCTGCAATGCCTGTCATGCTTCCAGGTGAGAGGTTTTTGAAATTATGATGTTAAATACCTGTCAGATAATGGTAGATCAAGATCCACTACTGAAATAATTTTCACCTGGGACTGCTATACAGTTACATTAACACGGCCTTAAAGGAATCATTTGTCAAATTCATCACATTACCAGTAGAAAGAGATCCACAGTATGTCTGAAGTAATACACTGACAGCAACTGTCAACACAGTACTTATATTTTCAAAAAAAATTACCTTCAATTCTATCTTGGTGTAACAACCAGTATTCTAGTATCATTAGTGACCAAAGTTATAATTCAATGGAGTATAGCATTATTAATATGATTGATTTTTTAAAATTATGACCTCATTCATAGGTCATATTGTACAGTTCCACTGGTGTAGAAAATTTGAACTCTTAAGAATTTATTACCTGCTTCCCAATCTTTGATTGCTCAAAGATTCCCTGCCCCAGTATGGGATGAATTTCACAGCTGTTGGGCCAAGCAGGACAGAACCCATTTCTTCCCACTCACTCAGATCTGGCTCAGGAACACACGAAACACAGTAGGAGTCAGTCAATCTAAGACAAATGGACAGGGTAACTCAAACGTTGCCCAAGTCAGTACCCATAGAAGTATGATGAGATCATTTATGCAAGCCACTAAATCCCAGAAAATATCCAAAGCTGGCTAGAATTGAACAGCTGAAACTTCAATTAGTTTATAAACATTTTCCACTTTATCTGCAATAAAATGTTCATAACCAAAGATAAAAATTCAACCATTACTCAATGTTGCATTTGCTTTTGATTTTTAAACATTGAATAAAAGAGAAACCATCAAGTCCATATTCATTAAAAAAATGCCAACCACAAAATAGAAAAAAATTTCTTCAACGCAAACCATGTCGTCCAACATGCTCAATGATACTGGTAAATTGGTAAGTTGCTTTATTACTGTCACATGTACTGATGTACAGTGAAAAATTTGTCTTGCATATCATTCTGCTCAATGATACTGGTAAATTGGTAAGCTGCTTTATTACTGTCACATGTACTGATGTACAGTGAAAATTTGTCTGCATATCATTCATATAGATCAATTCATTAGAACAGTGCATTGAGGTTATACAAGGTTAGACAAAAACATGGTGCAGAATAAAATGTTAGTTACAGAGAAAGTACAATGCAAGTAGACAATAAGGTGCATGGTCACAACAAGGAAGATTGTGAGATCAAGAGTCCCTCTTATCATACTAGAGAACTCTGTCTTATAACAGTGGGATAGAAGCAGTCCTTGAGCCTGGTGGCATGTGCTTTCAGGCTTTTTGTATCTTCTGCCCAATGAGAGGGGCGAGAAGAGAAAATGTCCAGGGTGGGTGGGGTCTTTGATGAAAAACACAATGATGCTGGAGGAACTCAGCAGACCTAGAGAAACAAAGGACTGCAGATGCTGGAATCTAGATGAAAAACACAGGGTCTTTGATTTATGCTGGCTGCTTTACCAAGGCAGCGAGAAGTATAGACAGAGCCCGTGCAGGGGAGGCTGGTTTCTGTGATGTGCAGAGCTATATCCACAAATCTCTGCAGTTTCTTGCAGTCACTGACAGAGCAGTTGCCATACTAAGCTTTGATGCATCCGCATAAGATGCTTCCCATGGTGCATCGATAAAAATTGGTGAGGATCAAAGGGGACATGCCAAACTTCTTTAACCTCCTGAGGAAGTAGACTGGTGAGCTTTCTCGGCCATTGCATCAATGTGATTGGAGCAGGACAGGTGATTAATGACACTCACTCCTCATAACTTGAAGCTCTCAACCCCAGCACAGTTGATGTAAATAAGAGCACGTGCACCCCCACCACAACCCCCCCCCCCCCACCCCGGAAGTAAATGACCACCTCCTTTGTTTTGCTGACATTGAGGGAAAGGTTGTTTTCATGACACCATGTCACTAATCTCTCCATCTCCTTCCTGTACTCCAGTTCATTATTATTTGAGATACGGCCTACCACAGTGGTATCGTCTACAAATTTGTAGATGAAGTTCGAGCAGAATCTGGTCACACAGTCATGAGTGTATTGGGGGTTGAGTAGGGGGCTGAGGATGTAGCCTCGTGGGGTACGAGTGTCGACGATAATCATGGTGGAGGTGTTACTGCCTATCCTTACTGATTGCGGTCTGTTGGTCAGGACGTCAAGGATCCAGTTGCAAAGAGAGGTGTTGAGTTTCAGGTATGAGTTTGGAAATGAGTTTGCTTGGAATTATAGTATTGAAGGTGGAGCTGTAGTCAATAAACAATAGTCTAACATAGGTGCCTTTACTGTCCAGATGTTCCAGAGATGAGGGTCAGGCCAGGGAGATGGCGTCCACCGTAGACCTGTTTCAGCAGTAGGCAAATTGCAGTGGGTCAAGGTTGTCTGGGAGGCTGGAGTTAAGGCATGCCACAACCAGCCTCTCGCAGCACTTCATGATGGTAGATGTCAGAGCCACCAGACAGTAGTCATTAAGGCACGTTACCCTTGTTTTTCTTAGCTACCAGGATGACAGTGGTCTTCTTAAAGCAGGTGGAAACCTCAGACTGAAGTAGGGAGAGATTAAATATGTCTGCAAATACCCCCATCAGCTAACATGCGCAGGATCTAAAGACGTGGTCAGGGACATCATCTGGGCCAGATGCTTTCTGCAGTCACTCTCCGGAAGACTGATCTTGCATCCAGGTGCATTGGAGGCTGTCAGGACAGGCGGTAACATTCCAATCCCCTTCTGTTCAAAACGTGCATAGAATGTGCTAAGCTCATCAGGAAGGGATGCACTGTTGTTGGCAATGCTGCCTGACTTAGTTTTGTAGCCTGTTATGGCATGCAAGCCCTGCCACAACTGACAGCTAGTCTGGGACTCAATTTTGGACTGGTATTGCCTCTTGGCATCCCTGATAGCTTTAGGAAGGTCATATCTTGATTTCTTGTAAAGGTCAGGGTCACCTGATTTGAACGCTGCAGTCCTGGACTTCAGTAGGGAGTGGATCTCCCGGTTCATCCACTGTTTCTGGCTTGGGAACACCTGGATTGTCCTCTTTGGTACATAGTCCTCAACACACGTGCGTGATGGTGGTGACATACTCATCTGGGCTGGCTGCTAAGTCTTTGAACATACTGCTGCAGCAAACTATCCCCTTTGACCTATTTCTTACTGAATCATTCCCTCCATCTCCACTCAATTTTGTAAAGGCCATTTTAAAGCTTGGCTAGGAATTGCGCAGTCAGGAAACTCCAATAATTGTCAACCTCACATTAATTTGAGTTCATTATTGCATCAGGAATTGGACAACCTATTAACAGAAAATGCTGGAAAAACTCAGCAAGTCAGGCTGTAACTGTGGAAAGAGAAACAGAATGTGCATTTCAGGTCAAAGACCTTCATCAGAGCAAAGTGACAGAACCCTTCAACCCAAAACATTGTTTCTTTTTCCATAAATGCTCCCTGACTGATGAGCGTTTCTAGCTTTCTTGTTTTTATTTCATAACTTCCAGCATCTGCATTTTGTTTTGATTTTCAACTCTCTGTACGTGATTCACAGGGCCCATTTTAAGGAAGAGGGCAGCTGTTAATCAAGTGGTGCTTCACTTTTCCTTTTTCTCCTCCACGTAGAAGCCTCCCCAGGTAAAAGCCATCTATTCGGCATAGAGATGTTCCTGGCTGCAATAACTGATTCCAAAGCCCTATGAAACAGAAACACTTTCTTTTCCGTCCTTCCAACCATTCACCAACATTTTTTGATCTTTCACTCTATCTGTACTTGCATATGGCATTCAAAGTAATACAGAAATACAACACTAGGTATTCTGTTCCTTAATCTAAAATCTACTTGCAAAAACTTAAACATATTTTGTCCCCATCATTTACTGATGGGAAGAATCTCTGCAAACAAATGTTAATAATAATAGTCTGACTTTAATAATGTTAGCAGCAAAAGAAAATAAATTTAGAGTAACAGATTGAAAAAAAATGGAACAGCTATTATTCCATTAAGATATACAACAGCCATACTGCATTACATTTAACTACAAATCTTGAAAGACACTCAAGTAATACAGGGCTCCACAGCAAAGGCAGGTAAGCATTGCCTGAAGACATTAATGATACACTTCATAATGTTCTAGCAACATTGGTCTCAATTTTATACCTCCACAACATGTTCTAATCTGACAGTAAATTAATTATTATCAGTCTTTGAAATCCCGAGGTTTATTCCATTAGAGTTATTGAAAGCAGACATCCGGTTGAGTAAGAGCAGCCTGCGTAACATCTGAGCATTCAAGGAAGATACTTCATGTGACTAGACAGGAAACGCGAGTATAATGTCTACTTCATTTTGATGATTAAATGGGATTATTTTTATTTTATTGCACAACAATTGATCAATGGAGAATTTTATGGCAGATATAACAAGCTGATTTTTCCTTGAAAACAAAAGATAAATGCTCAAGACAGAAGCCAAATTAGAACTTAATTTTCACTTACAGAAAACCTGTAAAACAAGTGAATCACAACTAAATTTACCCAATGCAAATGAATACATGTCAAAATTCATGCAAATAAAAAGGGAGCACAGAACATTTCTTCATTTCGACTTGACCCTCAAGGAACACAATTATTAGAATATCCACAAGATGTATAAATCTGGCTCCACAAAAAAGTTAGCAACCCCAACAATATAAATTATGCTGCTTCAACTAGTTCTCATGGTACACATGCCTCTGACAAGGTCATTGATTTTTGCCCTGTCTGTGCAGCCAAGAGGTTGTGGTGGGCCAGTTTATTGAAGTATATCTCTTTATGTAATAAAGAAATTCTTCACAGCAACATTGATTAAAGAGTGATTTATTGGATGTTTAGGATCCACGGAGATTTGGTAGATTGGATTCAAAATTAGCTTGGCCATAGAAGATAGAGGGTAGTGGTGGATGGATGTTATTTTGACTGGAGGTGGTGTTCCGCAAGGATCAGTGCTGGAACCCCTTATTTGTGATATATTAAATATGTAGGTGGACTGATGAGTAAGATTGCAGGTGAAACAAAATTTAGCAGGGTTTTGCATGGAGAGGAAGATTGTCAAATACAGCAGGATGTATATCAGTTGGAAATATGGAAGGAGAAATGGCAGATGGGAGTTTAATCCGGACAAGTTTGAGATGTTGGGAGGTCAAATGCAAGAGTAAAGTATATAGTAAATGGCAGAACCCTTAGGAGCGTTAATGTACATGGGGATCTTGGGGTCCAAGTCCATAGCTCTTTGAAAGTGGCAAATGAGTAGATAGGGTGGCAAAGGCAGCCACATTTGGAGTCCTATGTGCAGTTCTGCTTACCACATTACAGGAAGGACGTGAAGGCTTTGAAGAGGATGCAGAAGAGGTTCCCCAGGATGTTGCCTAGATTAGAGAGTATTAGCTATAAAAGAGGAGAGATTGAACAAACTTGGGATTGTTTTCTCTGGATCAGAGGCTGACGGGTGACCTGATAGAGATGTATACAATTATGAGAAGCACCGACAGGATAAATAGTCTTTTTCCCAGGTTGGGAATGTCAGATGCTAGAAGGCATAGCTTTAAGTTAAGAGGGGGAAAGTTTCAAGATTTCTTTTTATACAGTGGTCGCTGCCTGTAACACAGTAGGATTAGTTTAAAATGGGATCATGGTCAGCAGAGACATCATGGGCCAAAGGGCCTATTCCTGTTCTGTACTGCTCTATGCTCTATTTCACTGGGTAGTAACAAGCTGGTAATTGCAGAATTGGGATCATAAACTGGACACAAGTGGCAAGGACGAAACATACATAATTGCAAATCAAGAGTAACTCTTGACTCTCAATTATTTATGATTTATGTTAAATGACCTGAAGGAGGAAACAGAGTGCAAGTTATTCAAGTTTGCTGAATGACACAAAAATTGTGAACACCAAATACTGTACACTGCACAGTGGTGTGGTGGTTAACACTATTACAGTGCCAGCGACCTGGGTTCAATTCTGGCCACTGTCTGTAAGGAGTTTGTACGTTCTCCCTGTGTGTGTGTGTGTGTTTCCTCCCATGTTCCAAAGGCATACAGGTTAGGAAATTGTGGGCATGCTATGATGGTGTTGGAAGTGTGACGACACTTGCAAGCTGCCCCCAGAGCACTCTACGCAAAAAGATACATTTCACTGTGTGTTTTGATGTACACGTGACTATGAAGGAAAATGGAGAGATATGGGCATTCTGTAGGTAGGAGGGATTAGCTATGTCGGCACAACATTGTGCGCCAAAGGGCCTATTCTGTGCTGTACCGTTCTACGTTCTAATAAAGATATCTTCTAAAATTGGAAGACATGCAAGTGAATCGCTACTTCACTTGGAACTGTTTGGGTTGTTGGATGGTGGCAAGAGAAAAGGTAAAACAACAGGTACGGTATTTCTTGCAGGTGCATGGGAAATTGTCAAAGTGGAGTGGTTGGTTGGGACAGAAAAGCAGGCCAGGGAGTTGAAGGGAACAGTACTTTCAAAGTGAGGAGGGGAAAGGGGGAGATGCATTAGATTACCTGTTGGATTGCTTGGTAACCAATTTATAAATGATGGTTGTGCTCTTCCCCATGTAGGGAAACATTTTGTTTCAACGCCACCTAAATCATTTTAAAGATCTCTGCTTGGTCATGTCTCAGTCTTTTCTCAGAAGGAAGGTAACCCAGTGTGTTCATCCTTTCCTGATATATATACAATCACATTTCTGGTATCATCCTTGTTAATTTTCTTTGCATCTTTTTCCAAACATCACACTATAAGACAGGTCTGATTGTACAATGGAGGGAAAGCAGGGGAGATTCCCTGGGATTAAGTGTTTCAGTTACAAGGAGAGACAGGATACACTGGGTCATAGTTTTCAAAAAGCAGTGGAAGTTGAGGGAGGACCTGATAGAGGTTCACAAAATTATGAGGGATATAGAAAACGTAGATACTCAGGAAGTTTTCCCCATGGCAGAGCTGTCCAAGACCAGAGGACATAGGTTTAAGGCAAGTAAGATTAGGGGGAGATCTGAAATTCATTTCCCCACTCAGTGGGCGTTTGAAGTCTGTCAGAAAACATGGTGCAGGTAGGTACTCTTACAACATTTAAGAAGCATCTGGGCCAGCACTTGAATTGCCAAGACATAATAAGCTATGGACCAAGTGTCGGTATATGGGATTAGTACCTGATCATCAGCATGGATGAGTCAAAGGGCCTGTTTCTGTGTTGTATGATTCCAAGGCTCTCTTTCATGTATTGCCTCGCCCTTGTCTGCACATTGTTTTTTTTGATAGAGGTTACAGAAAGCTTGATCAAATAACCCATTTGAAGTCCATATTGAGAATGCATTATTATACCTTTGGTCTTCAGATATTCTTCTACTCTCTCCTTTCTTCAGTATTCTATTACTGTTTTCTACCATCAACATTAAATCTACAAATGGTCTGTAGTTCCCAGGACATGCTTTACCCCCTTCTTAAATTTAGGTATTATGTAAACTAACCACGGGTCCTCCGAGACTATACCTAACAAATTACTGGGCATGTGCAGCAATGCCTCTGCACGGATGCAATTCATCTGGATCAGGAATTTTATTCTTCAAGTTTGATTACCTTATTTAATATATTCCCTTTTCCTATTTTAAATGAAATCATTTCATACTCATCTCATCATTGAATGTCACATTCACTTGTTCCATCCCCCTGGTAAATACTGAAGTGAAATAATTATTTAACATTTTGCCATCTATCACTATCCATGCTGCTGAGTGCTACATCTCACCAAAATGTGGCTTACACCTGCCTTAGCTGACTGTGCTATTCAACCGGAGGGCTTCTCAATCCACTGAATGGATGGTACAGCATCCTCAGGCAAAGTTAGAGGCAGAGGGGTCTGCTTCTTAATCAATAACTCATGGTGCTCGGACATGACAATCTTGGCGAGCTCCTGTTTCTCCCAGCCTAGAATATCTAACGGTGAAGTGTCGACCATACTACCTGCCACGGGAGTTCACTTCAGTGTTCTTGATGGCAGTCTACATCCCACCCCAGATGGACATGAAGCCTGCACTCAATTAACTATACTCTGTGGTCAACAACCTTGAGACACAATACCCTGAGGCCCTCTTCATCATTGCAGGTGACTTCAACCAGGCCAACCTCAAGAGTGTGTTACCAAAGTACTACCAACATGTCTCCTGTGCCACCAGAGGCCCTAACACCCTGACAATGGCTATACAACCATCAAAGATGCCTTCCAAGCCACCCCTCACCACTTTGGTAAATCTGACCACCAGGCTGTGCTCCTCCTCCCTGCATACAAATAGAAACTGAAATGGGACGATCCAGTACCGAGAGTGGTGCAGTGCTGGTCTGAAGAAATAATGAGTTTCTACGCAACTGCTTTGAGTCAGTAGAGTGGCCCATGTTCAAAGACTCAGCTGCCAGCCTTGATGAGAATGTCACCACCATCACAGACTTTATCAGCAAGTATGTTGAGGACCGTGTACCAAAGACAACAATACGGGTGTTCCCAAACTGGAAACCATGGATGAACCAGGAAATCCACTCCTTACTGAAGTCAAGGACTGCTGCATTCAAATCAGGTGACCCTGACCTTTACAAGAAATTGAGATATGACCTCCGGAAAGCTATTAGGAATGCCAAGACACAATACTGGTTCAACGTAGTCCCAGACCAGCCATCAGTTGTCGCATTTCAGTTTCTATAACGGGCTACAAAACGAAGTCACGCAGCATAGTTAACAACAGTGCATCCCTTCTTGATGGGCTTAACGCATTCTATGTGTGTTTTGACCAGAAGGGGAGTGGACTGTCACCACCCACCCTGACAGCCTCCAATGCAACTAAACCCGTTGTCACTGTCGAGGACGTAAAAATCAGTCTTCTGGAGAGTGAACCAGATGAAAGCACCTGGCCGTGTGCTCAGATTTTGTGCTGATCAGCTGGTAAGGGTATTTGCAGACATATTTAACCTCTCCCTGCTTCAAATCAGAGGTTCCCACCTATTTTAAGACCACCACTATCATCACGGTACCTCAGTGGCTCTGACATCCACCATCATGAAGTGCTCCGAGAGGCTGGTTATGGCACGCATTAACTCCAGCCTCCCAGACAACCTCGACCCACTGCAATTTGCCTACTGCCGTAACAGGTCTACAGTGGATGCCATCTCCCTGGCCCTACACTCATCTCCGGAGCATCTAGACAATAAAGACACCTACGTTAGACTATTGTTTATTGACTACAGCTCCGCCTTCAATACTATAATTCCAAGCAAAGTCATCGCCAAACTCTGAGACCTGCAACTCAACACCTCCCTCTGCAACTGGATCCTTGACTTCCTGACCAACAGACCGCAATCAGTGAGGATAGGCAGCAACACATCCAGCACGATTATTCTCAACACTGGTGCCCCTTAAGGCTGTGTCCTCAGCCCTCTACTCTACTCCCTATATACTCATTACTGTGTGGCCAGATTCTGCTCTAACTCCATCTACAAGTTTGCAGATGATACCACCGTAACAGGCCGTATCTCAAATAATGATGAGTCAAGAGTACAGGAAGGAGATAGAGAGCTTAGTGACATGGTGTCATGACAATCTCAATGTCAACAAAAGAACTGGTCATTGACTTCACAAAAGGGGGCAGTGTACATGCACTTGTCTACATCAATGGTGCTCTGGTCGAGAGGGTTGAGAGCTTCAAGTTCCTAAGAGTGAACATCACCAATAGCCTGTTCTGGTACAACAATGTGGATCCCGAAGCTAAGAAAGCTCACCAGCGCCTCTACTTCCTCAGGAGGCTAAAGAAATTTTGCACATCCCCTTTTACACTCTCCAACTTTTATCAATGCACCATAGAAAGCATCCTATCTGGATGCATCACGGCTTAGTATGGCAACTGCTCTGCCCAGGACCGCAAGAAACTGCAGAGAGTTGTACCAGCAGTACGCAAGACAAGTTTTTCCACTGTACCTCGGCACAAGTGACAATAATAAACCAATAATTATCTGCCGATCTCATCGAGGCCTTTAGTTGTCTATAAAATATTCCACTGTTTTATCCCCAAGTGTGTCTTGTTTCTCTGCTACCATTGTTATCCTTAATAAGTACAATGACTTCCCTTTTTCTCTAATATTTTGTAAATATATTGTACTCTGCAGTTTAATTCCTAGTCTTGATTTTTCTACAGCCTCGTCTCAGTAATCCTTATGTCTGGTTTCTCCACTGCATGACTGCCAACTTTCCTGTTTTATTAGAGTCTGTACATACAGGCTGTTTAACAGAACGTCTTGTCACTTTATGGCCAACTACCATTTAGACTCACATGAATCTTAACCACATTGCTAACAAATTATTCCATGCTGGGAGTCATTCTTTTGTGACTTGAGTGTAAACAATGTCCTATTATCCTGTCCTTAATTCAGGAAGGATAGTTTGTGTGCTGTATTTATACAACTAATATTCAAGGTATGCAAGTTAACTTGGAACAACCAAGGGCTTTCTCGTTTGTTATAGTATCTGGTATCTTGGATAACAACTGTCAAGGTACCAAGGATATCAATAAATTGTCAGTGCTGGATACTATTTATATCTTTGAAAAATCCTGCCCAAGCTGAAATGATTTCTATGGATGGTATGCAAGACAAGATTTTCAATGTACCTCGATACATGTGACAATAATAAACCAATTTACCAATTTAAAAAGGCCATATGTAAAGTACAGGAATAGGCCGAGGACTTGCATTTGTTTAAAGTTTGCCCCTCCAGAATAGTTTGCTTATTTTAAAATAATTTTGTAGAATCCTTAATCCTTCTAGACAAACAGGATCCAATTAGGGCACAGCAAGTCCCCCAAACCAACAGAAATATTAACTATTTTATTAACATTAGAGCAAGGAATTAATGTTGGTCACATTCACTTTGTTAAATATTGTAGTGAGAGCATTTATTTACATTTAAACAGATTGAAGGTTAGTTTAAGTTTGTGGAACATAATACTTCAAATGTACCAGAGTAGATCACGTAGTCAGGTTCAGAAAGACAACTTAAACTTGCAACTCAGTCAAAATCAACTACTACCACTGACAACAGAGCACGTGGTCAGGAAACATCAGACACCACATCCATGATTACCTGATAGACCACGTCTTTGGAGACCTTAGCACTGATATCAAGATGAAGTTAAATGAACAATTCCCTGCAAGGGCAGAGAAGGGAAGGAAGGCTCCCAGGATACAAATTTTTTTTTTTACTTGTATCAGTTTATAGCACAATCAAGCTCTGGTGCAATACTTAGCATGCTGGATTTTCAACTTGAAGTATTTCCATTTGCTGTTGTGACCTACTGATCTGAACATCTCTCTTCACTGCTACTCGACAACTGAATGAAATATAAATAGTAATTAATACTTGATTTATTGTTCAAAGCATGCTGAAAATTGTCATTCAACTACTTGGTCACCATACCACTATCTGTGATTGTGCTTAGAGTTTTCTGCAACTTGGTTCAATAGGTATGAGAGCAAGATTTTTTCCGGTTTCAAGTGGTACATATTCTGCTTTGTCTGCACATCACATTTGTTCAATGTCTTATTTGATGCTACACAGAAAGATGCCTTGGGGAATAAAATCAGCAGCTTATTTTTTTTATATATATATTGAATTACTTCAATCTTAGCTGTGCAATACGAGAAGCTAGCTCACTGCAAATCTTCAATTATAAAAACAAATTATTAGAGCTACTAGCCATTTGGTGATGAGTGAAACTACAATATAATTAATTTGTTATAAAGAGATCTGCATTTGATTTGCACTGAAACAAATTGAATGAGGTAGGATTTTTGTGAGCAGCTATGCAAAATTTCTAAATAAACTGCTACAACATCAAAAATATTACTTAAAACAAATTCATGAAAACTAATTACTGGACTGAGAAGTATTCTTGTCACCAACTTTAATTCTCTTTACCTGCCATTTTTTTAAATCCCACTCTCATAAGTTCCTCAACCTCCCTGTAGATGCAGAGGGGTGGGATACTTAAATTAGCAGGGCAAAGAGGACGCACAAAATATCAATGCTGGACAAGATTAAAGAAAATCTCGAAGTACATGAAGAGATAATAGGATGGCTGCCCGTGACTAATGGAGTTCCGCAGGGATCAGTGTTGGGACTGCAACTTTTCACTTTATACTTTAACTATCTGGATGAAGGAACTGATGGCATTGTGGCCAAGTTTGCAGACAATACCAAGATAGGTGGAGGAACAGGTAGTGTCGCAGAGGCAGGGGATCTGCAGAAGGACTTTGACAGAGTGGGCAAAGAAGTGGCAGATGGAATACAGCAAAGGGAACTCTGTGTGGGATTACACACTTTGGTAGGAAGAATAAAGGTGTAGACTATTTTCTAAATGATGAGAAAATTCAGAAATCAGGAGGTGCAAAAGTGACTTGGAAGTCCCAGTTCATGATTCCCGAGATTAACTTGCAGGTTGAGTCGATAGTACAGGCGGCAAATGCAATGTTAGCATTCATTTCAAGAGAACGAGAATATAAAAAGCAAGGATGTACTTCTGAGGCTTTATAAAGTGTTGGTCAGACTACATTTGAAAATATTGTGAGCGATTTTGGGCCCTGTGTGCTGGCCCTAGAGAGAGTCTAGAGGAGGTTCACAAGTATGATCCAAGGAATGAAATGCTTAACATGAGGAGCGTTTAACATCTCTGGGCTTGTACTTGAAGTTCAAAAGGAAGTAGGAGAGAATCTCATTAAAATGTACTAGATATTGAAAAGCCTGAACAGAGTGGACGTGGAGAGGATGTTCCCACTAGCAGGAGAGTCTAGGATCAAAGGGAACAACCTCAGAATAAGGGGGTGTCCCTTTAAAACTGAGATGAGGAGGACGTTTGTTTTCGGCTGGAGGGGGAGGCAGGGTTGGATGAATCTGTGGAATTTATTGCCACAGAGGGCTGTATCGGCCAAGTAATTGGGCATATTTAAGACAGATTGATAAGTTCTTGATCGGTAAGGGAGTTAAGGGTTACGGGGAGAAGGCGAGAGAATGCGGTTTAGAGAAAAAAAAAATCAGCCATGTTTGAAAGGTGGAGCAGACTCAATGGGCTGAATGGCCTAATTCTGCTCCTATATTTCATGGTCTAAACCAAGAGGGTATTTAACCAGGAAAAGAGTAGGGCCCATTAGAGATCAAAAGTGGCAGAGAAATAGATTCAAGGATGCACTCAAAGCCTCCTTGAAGAAACTAAGCCCAGTGAATTTCTGACCCAAGCTCAAAGTGGATGGCATTAAGAACTTCAAGGTCATTAATCAGGAGCACTTAGAGGTCCAACGTGAGCAGCAGAAAGGTGGACCATTGCAGACTACGCACCAGCTCCGTCAACCACCACCTGTGCTATTGGTGGAAAAAAGTGCACAGGTTCCACATTGGCCTCACCAGTTACAAAGCTGGAGTGGAAGTCAGTCTTCCTTGATCCCAAGAGACTTCCCATGGTACTTGCATGCTTTGAGTGTGTGCGCACATGTAGTACGTAGGGTTGCAGGTGAAAAATCATCCCTGAATCTAGCAGCCAGTTGAACACTTAAAGAAATTACTATGTAAAGAAATTACCCCCAAAATCCATTAGTCGGCTTTTTATTTTGATTTTTGTTTGGAGATAGCCATTTTAACTAATATTAGTCTAGAGAATGACCTGAGATAATTAGCAATAAACTCCTTAAATCTTCTTTGCTGCTTCAAAGTCATGCTTGGCTGCCTAAGTATAGAAATGGCAAATGTCATGAGTGAAATAATTTATACAAGTTCAACTTTTCAACATAATTAAGTTCAATCATGAATTTGTTTTTAAAAATTGAGAGGAATGATTATAAATGCCACACTTTAAAATGGTTAAGTCATTAATTAAAACACCTGCATTTTATGTGCGTGGCTAAACTAATAAAACTACAAAATTCTGAAGGATTCAGCTGATTTAGTACAAAGCTGGGTAAGAGGCCAGATGGACCCTAGTAATGAATGTCCCACTGCACTGCAAGCTATTTTGGAAATAGGACCTGGCTGTAGGTGGCAGCCCACCGACATTAAAACATCAACTTACATAAATGTAAATCTTTGTGTACACAAAGACATACAAACAATACAGGCAACCCCCACATTAGAGGCATTTGGATTATGGAAATTTGCCCTTGCAAATTTCACAAATCACTCCCCAAATATTTCAGATACGGAATAAAATATGCTTTTTCAGAATTTGTAAAAAAAGTTAATAAATAAATGCGAGTTACAAAGAAATTTTGTTTCTTGACGCATGCGCAAATGATGCAGCTTTGAGATACAGAAAATTACAATACAGATCTTTTCCTAGAACAAAACCCTGCCCCTCCAATAACACAGATCACCTAGAGAACTGAAATTTAAGCAACAGTAAGAACACTGCTGAAAATTAAATTCTAATTGAATGAGATTGGAAATGAGGAACTATTAGAAAGTGAAACAATAAAAAGTATAATATAGCAGAAAAACAAACACTGGATAACTGATTTGAAATGTGCATTTTTTAAAAAATAACAATTTTTGGTAACTTTGTGTAACGACAACTCCATTATTTCAAACATTTCACTTGTTTGGCACATGTTCTGCCTATTCAGAGTCAGATTTCATTTTATCACCAGTTTCAACAAAAAAATTTAAACAATTTTTCCATTAAGATTACCTGTAGCAGCTTTATTTAGAATTTTTTTCCCTTTAGTTTTTCTGTTCAATTACAAACTCAATATATTGAAGACAGACAGCTTAGAATAAAGACACCTTTTGCGATTATGCGGACATCACATTCAATTCACCTCCAGGGAAAAAGCTGATCCTCAACTAGAATTTCTGTAAATAGTTTGTGCATTTATTCAATTGCAGTTCCCATGTTGAAAAACCTCTCTACATATTCTTCCATCAACTGTCTTATTATTTTTATTTCTGAATATGGTAGTGCATAGTGTCAAGTACAGCAAAATTTAATCTGCATGCTTAGGACTTTGGAGGTACCAGACGAACAGATTTTCCCGACTATCAGATGTTATAGTCTGATATAGCAGGAAGTGTGTCCACTGCAGCTCCTCTCAGATTGCATGGATCGGTTGGAGTGACAGTTAGACTCACTAAGATGCATACAGGAGGCAGAAAGTATCACAGATAGGAGTTTCAGGGAGGTGGTCGCACCACCTGTTCAGCCAGATAGATGGATGACTGCCAGGAGGGGCAGGAAGGCAGTGCAGAAGTCTCATGTTTATTCCCCTCTCCAACAGGTATAACATCTTGGAAACCATTGGGGTAAGTGGCCTCTCAGGGGAAAGCAACAACAGCAGCCAGATCATTGGCACCACATCTGACTCTGGGAAGGCCGAAGTCTAGGCCAGTGGAAGTGAAACGGAACTCTATAGTTGGGGAACAGATAAGAGTTTCTGGTCACAAGCAAGCCTCCAAAATGGTACCTTGCCTCCCAGGTGCAAGGGAGGAGGATGTCTCCGAGCAGATACAGGACATTTTGAAAGGGGAAGGCGAGTTGCCACAGGTTATGGTCCATATTCGTACTAACGATAGAGGTAGGAAAAGAGATGTGGTCCTGCATAGAGAATTTGGTAGAAAGGCTCTCTAGGGTTGTAATCTCAGTATTACTTCTAGTGCCACAATCGAGTGAGGCCAGAAATAAAAAGATAGTACAGTTGAATGCATGGTTAAAGAACTCATGTAGGAAGGAGGGCTTCAGATACCTGAATCATTGGGATCTCTTCCAGAGCAGGTGGAACCTGTACAAAAAGGAGGGCTTGCACCTAATCCTGTGGGGACATTTGTTAGTACTACTTGAGAAGATTTAAACTAGCTGGTAAAGGGGTGGGAACCAGAGCAAATAGGTCACAGGTAGAGGAGGCCCCTCAACAAGTGGTAGAAAACAGCACTTCTGTTATTTTCAAATGCTCACACATGGCCTGCACAATATGCTGGCCCCTCAGGCAAAAACAGGCTTTTAGAATGCCCAAGAAGCCTGCTACAGTGTGACTCAAGAGTAGGCTTGTGCAAGACCCAGTCCTGAAGATCAGTGCTGGGAACCGGGCTCAGGTAGGATCTCTTTAAGGCTGCCTTCTCCAACTAATCAAGCCTAAGGCTACCTATCCGACACCCACTCCTCCAGGAGTTCAGATGCTCAATCTTCAGGCAGCCTTCCATCCATCGAACAGTCATGATCCTCTAACACTAACTCTTGGGCCCATATCCCTTGGGGGAAAAAACCCTACAACAAGCCTCATTGGTTTCTTTTGTGCAATCCACAATACTGATGCTCAAAAGGGCCATTTTGTGCAAGGTCTGTTCAGTAGCATACATTGCCTCAAGCGATAATAGTGTATTTATCCTTCATTCGCGTGTCTGCAAGCAACTGAGAAATGCACATTAAGAATCCTAGCCAAATGCTGAGCAAAAATCTTCTTTTGACAAGTATTGATCATAAATGCTGGCAGGTGACTGATAGGAAATTAAACTTGGTGAGTGATTATTATTCAATATGGAACAAAATATTCTTTACATTAAAATGCAGGCATATTATATAAAAAAAAGAAATATTTTTAAGTAACAACGTTGACCAAGGCTAAAACAAGTTCTCGAAAGTTAATTTCACCTGTCCTTAAGCAAAAATGGTATGTATAGTTATAGTTGTGTTTAGTCATAGTTGTGTTTAGTCAAAATCTTCAGTTTGACTATGGAAAACACTAAAAAAACAATTCAAGCTATTTAAAGTAAGGACTTGAATCTTATTAAAAATGTTATGATAACATTTTGACAATAAATGTGGAGCATAGAGACAAAATTAAACTGAAGGGAGTTGTTCTAGGTGTCTAACCGTGCAGTGTAAGCTAAGGAACTCTTAAGACTGCATTTCTTCACTGACTTTCAGTATAATATTGTAGAAATTCCTTTAATTACTGGACATCTTTATCTCTGAGCACCTACCTATTCCTATTCATCTGTTTCCAACCTACCAAGTCCACAGTGGATGCCTTCTCCCTGGCCCTACACTCAGCTCTGGAGCATCTGGACAGTAAAGATACCTACGTGAGACTATTGTTTATTGACTACAGCTCTGCCTTCAATACAATAATCCCAAGCAAACTTGTCACCAAACACTTCCCTCTGTAACCAGATCCTTGACTCTCTAACAAACAGACCGCAATCAGTGAGGATAGGCAGCAATACCTCCGGCACGACTATTCTCAACACTGGTGCCCCACAAGGCTGCGTCCTCAGCCCTCTACTCTACTTCCTATATACTCATGACTGTGTGGCCAGATTCTGCTCTAACTCCATCTACAAGTTTGCAGATGATACAATCGTTGTAGGCCGTATCTCAAACAGCAATGAGTCAGAGTACAGGAAGGAGATAGAGTGCTTGGTGGAATGGTGTCTTGACAACAACCTTTCCCTCGATGTCAACAGAAGAGCTGGTCATTGACTTCAGGAAAGGGGGTGGTGTACATGCACCTGTCTACATCAACGGTGCTGAGGTCAAGAGGTTTGAGAGTTTCGAGTTCCTGGGAGCAAACATCACCAACAGCCCGTCCTGGTCAAGAAAGCCCACCAGCGCCTCTACTTCCTCAGGAGGCTAAAGAAATTTGGTTTGTCCCCTTTGACTCTCACCAATTTTTACCGATGTACCATAGAAAGCGTCCTATCTGGATGCATCACGGCTTGGCACGGCAACTGCTCTGCCCAGGACTGCAAGAAACTGCAGAGAGTTGTGGACACAGCCCAGCACATTATGGACACCAGCCTCCCCTCCTTGGACTCTGTCTCTACCTCTCGCTGTCTTGGTGAAGCAGCCAGCATAATCAAAGACCCCACCCACCCGGGACATTCTCTCTTCTCTCCTCTTCCATTGGGTAGAAGATATAGGAGCCTGAGGGCACATACCACCAGACTTAAGGATAGTTTTTACCCCACTGCGATAAGACTATTGAATGGTTCCCTTATACGATGAGATGGACTCTGACCTTACGATCTACCTTGTTGTGACCTTGCACCTTATTGCACTGCACTTTCTCTGTAGCTGTAACACTTTACTCTGTACTGTTATGGTTTTTACCTGTACTACATCAATGCACTCTGTACTACCTCAATGCACTTGGTACTAACCCAATGTAACTGCACTGTGTAATGAATTGATCTGTACGATCGGAATGCAAGACAAGTTTTTCACTGTACCTTGGTACAAGTGACAATAATAAACCAATACCAAGGTCATGGGTTGGGAAGTGCTCTTGTAGCTTGGATGGGTAACTGTAATGGCTTTGGTAGATCACACACTTCAGTCATAATGCTTCAATGGTAGAGGGAATGAATGTTTACAGTGGTGGATAGGGTGCCAAATAAGCAGGCTGCTTTGTTCTGAATGGCATTAAGGTTGTATGCACATTGCTGGAGCGGCACTCAGCCAAGCACATGGATAATATTCCACCACAGTCCTGTCATGTCTTGCAGATGACAGAAAAACTCTGGTTATTGGGTGGGGTTTGAGTCATTCACTACAAGAAATCCAGCCTCTAACCTACTTGTGTAGCCATAGTATTTCTGTAGCTGCTCCAATCAAGCTGGGTTTTAAATTAATGATATCCTCCAAGATATTGATGCAAGGGGACTCAGCATGTTAATGCCATTGACTATCAAGGTGTAGATGGTTAGACCCTCTGGTCAGAGATGGTCATGCTCTTGGCACTTTTGTGACATGAATGTCAATTGCTAATTGTCAACCCATTACTGAATATTATCCAGGACTTGCTACATTCAGGAGTGGACGGTTTCAATTGCGAGAGAGTTGCAAATGGAATTGAACACTGGGCACTCATTAACGAACACTGCCACTTCTGATGGCAGAATGATCATCTGACACCAGCATACTGCCCTGAGAATCTCCTGCAGCAATATCCTGAGGTTGGAATGAATGATTCACATCCATCTTCCTTTGACAAGGTGTTACTCCAATCAGTGTTTTCCCCTCAATGCCCATTGATTTCAGGTTTTATTGGGATTTCCTGATGACATAATTGGTTAAATGTGCCTTGGTGTCAAGGGCAATTTATCTCACCTCATCTCTGGAATTTTGCTCTTTGGTCAATATTTGGGCCCAGACTGTGAAGAGATCAACAGAAAGTAGTCCTGGTGAAACGTAAACTGAGCAGTAGTGATTAGGTTATTGGAGAAAAGTGCTACTGGATCATACATTCCATCACTCTGTTGATTATCAAGAGCAGACTAACTGGATAGTAATTAGCCAGGCAAGATTGGTCCTGATTTTTTGAACAGAACATACCTGGCCAACACTAGGTAGATGTCAGTGTTAATATTTAATGGAACATTTGGCTAGAGGTCCAGCTAGTTCTGATTCACAAGTCTTCAGTACTACAGTCAGGATACTGGCTGGTTCCATAGCTTTTACTGTATCCTACGCTCCCATGGAATGAATCAAAATGGGCTAAGGATGAACTGATGTAATGGTGGGGATCTCAAACAGCAGCCAAGATGGATCATTTCTGGCTGAAGATGGTGTGAATGCTTTATCTTATTTTACACACTCACATTCTGGGCCATGCTATCGTTGAACATAGGAATGTTCTTGGAGCCTCCTTATGTACGTTTAAAGGGAAAAAAAAATCTGAATCAGTCTCATGTTTAACCAATTACTGGTGACGTTTTCAATCTACAAACACATGATAGATCAACCAGTTTCATAACTGATTAAAAAAGCATCAGCTGAAGAACATCATTCTCTTACTGTCTGTGACATTTATTTAAATGATTTGGACAAAATGATTAATAATTTTGCAGATGACAAAAGTTGGCCGAGTTGTGGATAGTGAGGAAGGTTATCAAAGGATTCAGCAGGATACAGACCATTTCGAAATGTGGGCAGATATATGGCAGATGGAAGTTAATCCAGACAAGTGTAAGATGTTGCACTTTGGGAGGTCATAGAGTCATAGAACTATGCAGCACAGAAACAGGTCCTTTGACTCAACGCATTTGTGCCAAGCTGCCTAACTGAGCTGGTTCCACTTACCTGTGTTGGGCCCATATCCCTCTAAACCTTGCCTACCCTGGTAACTGTCCAAAAGCCTTTTAAATGTCATAATTGTACGCACTTCTACCATTTCCTCTGGCAGCTTATTCCATATACTCACCACCCTCTGTGTAAAGAAATTTGCTCCTCAGGCCCCTTTTAAATACTTCCCCTCTCACTTTAAACCTATGCCCTCTAGTTTTAAACTTCTCTACCCTAGTTGGATGTTCCGGGCTGTTCCTTGCAGCCTTTCTCAAATAAAAGGTACGACATTAGCCACCCTCTAGTCGTCTGACACTTCATCTGTGGCTATCGATGATACAAGTATCTACACAATTTTGTTCCCTAGCTTCCCACAATGTCCTAGGATACACTTGATCAGGCTCCAGGGATCATCTACCTTTGTGTTTTAAGATCTCCAGCACCTCCTCTTCTGTAATGTGGACTCTCTTCAAGATATCACTATTAACTTCCAAGTTCCCTAGCATACTCATCTTTCTCCATAGTAAATACAGATGAGAAATATTTGTTAATGACCTCACCCGTCTTCTGTGGCTCCAATCATAGATGATGACATTGATCCTTGAAGGGCCTTTTTCTCTCCCTAGATACACTTTTGCCCTTGTAGAATCCCTTTTGGATTCTCCTTTACCTTATCTGCCAGTGCTATCTCATGTCCCATTTTTGCCCTCTTAAGCGTATTCCTATACTCCTTGTCACGAACCAGCAACAAAAGAAACACACTGAGCATGATTCAGTGTTTAAAAACTATTTTATTAATCACTACTTATGATAATACGTAAAATAAAAGTAAAAAAAAATGTTAGTATGTTAGAATTCAAGAATGTTAAACCTCGAACGTTAACCCCAAAACTAACTCTTCGTGTGTGTGTGTGACAAAGTCCAAAACTTCCCAGTTCCTGAATGGTTCTTAAAGTTCAGTTCCGCAAGCCATAAGGTGAAACATGAGCAAGGGCTTCTTCAACAACCACCGTTGTCTGAAGATAAGATGTATATGTAGAAAAACATAGAGAGAGTACATACGAAATCCAATGTTCCACGATGGAACCCAAACGACACTTCAGTGTTTACCTCGGTAGTGACTTCCTCACCCCGAAAAGCATCCGAACCGTGGTCGTCACACACAAATACCTGTTTCCTTCTACAGGTCAGCAACAAAGTGAACTCCACCGGATTACTTCCAACTTCCATACATGGATTTCAGTGGCAAACACAGTTATTGTTTCTCATCCATCGATAGAGAAAACAAGCAGGCTGGTGTCTCTCTCCCTTCTCTCTCTCTCTCCTTCTGCTTCTTCTTCTTCTGACTTCTTCAACAACGTCATTACGTCCTTTATCTTCTATTGACGTAAGCACGCCCCACACACACACATACACACACACTCTCTATCTTAAAGGACTTTCACTGAGTCCATAACACCTCCCACCTAAAAAAATTTTTCCCAAGAAAAATTCAACCGCGCATACAGTTAGTAATGTTAATAATTATCATGCTACACAACTACAGACTATCAGATTAGTACAGATACACGTTTCCCATTTAACATCGGGAAAGACAATCAGCAATCACATTATCTTTGCCTTTAATGTGAGTTATCATGAGATCAAACTCTTGCAAAATTAAACTCCAGTTTAACAGCCTTCTGTTCTTGTTTTTGACTCGGCTCAGAAACACCAATGGGTTATGATCTGTATACACAGTCAATGGTTTCTGAGCGGTGCAAACATATACACTGAAATGTTGCAAGGCTAAAACAAGCGACAGTAATTCTTTCTCTATGGTGGAATAATTCTTTTGATGCTCATTAAATTTCTTTGAAAAGTAAGCTACAGGATGGTCAATATCATCAAGGTCACCCTTCTGCAACAACACAGCTCCTGCAGCTTCATCACTGGCATGTACTGCTAATGAAAATGGCTTTTCAAAGTCAGGTGTTCTGAGCACAGGATGGTAGCATAAAATGGCTTTCAGCTTCTCAAATGCTTCTTGACAAGAATCTGTCCAAACAAACTTTACTCCCTTCTTCTGAAGATTAGTTAGGGGAAGAGCAATATCAGCAAATTTTTTACAAAATTTTCGATAATATCCAACCATTCCCAAAAATCTTCTAACAGTCCTCGTACCTGTGGGAATAGGGAACTCAGATATTGCTTGAACTTTTTGCCTGAACAGGAGCTTGCTTGCCTTGACCTACAACATAACCAAGATACGTCACAGTGGCATGGCCAAATTCACTTTTAGCCAAGTTAACTGTAAGGTTAGCCTGGAAAGTCTTTCAAACAACCTTTCTAACGCAGAGATGTGATCTTCCCAAGTATCATTCCCAGTCACTAAGTCATCAATGTAGGCATCTGTATGTTTTAACCCATGAATCACTGAATTAATCATTCTTTGAAATGTTTGCCGGAGCATTTTGTCATTCCAAATGGTAAAACATTGTATTCATACAATCCAGAAGGGTTACAAAGGCTGAAATTTCCCTTCCTCTATCTGTTAATGGAACACACCAGTACCCTTTTAATAGGTCAATCTTTGTAAGAAATTTTGCCTTTCCCACTCTGTCTATGCAATCATCCCACCCTAGGAATAGGGTAAGCATCTGACTTTGTTACAGCATTCACTTCCTGTAATCTGTGCAAATCTAACAGTTCCATCAGGTTTAGGTACCATAACACAGGGCGAACTCCGATTTGAAGTAGAATGTCTAATAATATCATTTTTCCAACATGTACTTTATTTCCTGATCAACAAGTTTACTTTTTTCCACATTCATTCGATATGGGTGTTGTTTGATTGGTTTTGCATCCCCAACATCAACATCATGGGTAATTATCGATGTTCTGTTTGGAACATCTGGGAACAGATTTTTAAATTTTAAAATTAATTCTCTCATCTGTTGTTTTTGTGAAACTTGTAAATGGTCCAACTTCGTTTCAAGGTTCTCCATGATATTTTGGTTTTTCAGTTTCGATGGAACAATATTTGGTCTAAATTGGCCTTCCTCAACATCAACATCAGGCATTCTAGAAACAACCTTTACACCATCCACCAAGGCCACAACTGAATCCCTCTCATAATAAGGTTTTAGCATGTTTACATGACAGAGTTGTGTTTTCTTGCGTCTATCTGGTGTTTTTGATTATATATGTTAGATCAGTCACTCGAGATTCAATAACATAGGGTCCAGAAAACGAGCTTGCAAGGGATTATTTTGGCTAGGGAAAAATACCAACACCTTTTGCCCCACTGCGAATGTCCTAGGCCGAGCACGTCTATCAAAATATGTCTTCATTCTTATCTGGCTTGTTTTCAAATTCTCTCTCGCTAGCTGGCAGACTCTCTCCAACCGAGTTTTAAATTTTTGGACATAGTCCAACAGACTCAAGTGAACTTCCTCATTAACCCATTGCTCTCTAACAACTCCAAAGGTCCTCTCACCCTATGTCCAAACACAAGCTCAAACGGACTAAATCCGATTGACTCCTGGATCGATTCTCTAACGGCAAACAAAAGTAAATGGATACCTTCGTCCCAATCCTTGGTGTTTTCAAAGCAATAAGTCTTCAGCATATTTTTGAGAGTACAATGAAATCTCTCCAGAGCTCCTTGAGATTCTGGGTGATATGCAGATGATACAATCTGCTTTGCTCCCAGCTCATAGACTATTTGTTGAAAAATTTTTGACATAAAATTACTACCTTGATCAGATTGGATTTCTTTTGGCAAACCAAACAAGGTAAAAAATTTTACAAGAGCCTTTGACACCGTCTTGGCCTTAATATTTCTAAGGGGTATTGCCTCTGGAAATCTAGAAGTGGCACACATGATGGTTAACAAATACTGATTTCCAGTCTTAGACTTGGTAAGGGGCCAACACAGTCCACAATCACCTTCGAAAAGGGCTCATCAAAAGCAGGAATTGGTTTCAACGGAGCCACAGGGGGTTTTTGATTTGGTTTACCTACCATCTGACATGTGTGGCAGGTTCGACAAAACATCACCACATCTTTTCTCAAACCAGGCCAATAGAATTGTTTCAAGATCTTCCCTACAGTTTTATTCACACCAAAATGACCACCCAAAGGCCATACTATGGGCCAGGTTTAAAATCTCATCCCTATAAACTTTTGGAACAACAACCTGATGAATAACTTCCCATTCCTCAGTAACAGGAACATGAGGAGGTCTCCATTTCCTCATTAACACTCCATTTTTGACATAGTATCCAGTTGGCACTTTTTCAATCTCCTCACATGAGAGTGCTTTTTCTTTCAATTCTGTCAACTCAGGGTCCTTTGTCTGTTCCACCATAAAATCCTTCCTTGACAAAGACAAATCTTAAATTCAGGCTCACTATAAGGATGTTGATCCTCCAGTGAAGACAGAAAAGTCTCAGATAAGGCATCAAAATTTTCTTCCTGTTTAGGACTGTCACAAGGAACCACATCAGACTGCACCGGACTGTCTGTCTTGCCTAATTCTTTAGCTCTAGCTCGAGTCACCGCACATGATGGGTAAACATCTGAATCATCCTCAGACTCATCAATCCTTGGTTTGGTTGTTAACCGTACCACAGGATCACTTTCTCCATTTGCAAGGTCATTTCCCAATAACAAAGAAACTCCTTCCACTGGCAAACTAGGTCTTATCCCTATCTCGACTGGTCCTTCTACGAACTTTGACTTTAAAATCACCCTGTGAAAGGGACAGACATGGTCTCACCTGTAACACCTCGTACTAGATTTACTTCACCAGTGTCACTTTCTTCACCAAAATTTAAAACACTGTCCAGCAAGAGAGATTGACTAGCCCCAGTATCTCTAAGAATTTTCACTGGCACCTGGGGTGACTCATCATTCAGTGAAACAAAATCCTCTGATACATACGAACGGAATTCTTTTCTCACCTCCTCCAACTTTTCCGCTTTTCCCTCTTGCAAGGACTGATCTTTAACAGCATCTCCTAAACCTTTTTGATTTTTAATTGCCTGAAAACAAGCATTGGGCCCAGCTTCCTTCTTTTTCTTCAAAAGGGCACAATTAGATATCACGTGGCCAGGTAATAACAAGTACGCTCAACAGGTTTCTCCAGCCCTGGCTTCTTTTCATCCTTTCCTTTTTGATTACCTCCCAATTTAATCTCTGGTTTACCTGGATTGTCTTTGTAACTCTTTTGAAAGGTTTTAGGTTGTCCCCATTTGGATTTATGGGTTAAAGCATAATCATCTGCCAACCTAGCAATTTCTTGTAAAGTTTCCACTGCCTTTTCATTTAAATATGTTGTTAATTCAGCTGGAACACATCTTTTAAAGTCTTCCACCAGTATCAATTCTGTCAATTTATCGTAATCCCCATCTACATTTTTAGCCAGGCACCATCGTTTCAAAACATATTCTCTTTCCATTGGCAAATTCCATATAAGTCTGATCTGCAGATTTCCTCAAGTCTCTGAATTTTTGTCTATAAGCCTCAGGGACCAATTCATAGGCCTTCAATATAGCTTGTTTTACCTTGGTATAATCAGCTGCATCCTCAACAGACAAAGCAGAATAAGCTTTTTGAGCTTTACCTTTAATCACACTCTGTACCATAAGAGCCCATCCTTTCCTTGGCCAGTTTGAACTCACAGCAACCTTTTCAAATGTTGGAAATACTGATCAACCTGATCTTCTTCAAACGGAGGGACTAATCGAACCTCCCTGCTGGCTGAAAAACCATCATCAGAATCAGATTCCGAACTCCTACGCTTCATTTGTAACTCATGCTGCCTCTGTTTCTCCTTCTCCTCTGCCTCAAACTTTAACCGAATTAGTTCCCGTTCCCGTTCAGCCTCTAACTTCATCCGAGTTATCTCTCGTTCCCGTTCAGCCTCTAACTTCATCTGAGTTATCTTTTGTTCGGCCTCTAATTTCTTTTGTTCGGCCTCTAATTTCTTTTGCTCTTCGTTCAGCCTTCTAATCTCTTTGTCCTCTGTTCGGCTCTATATTTACTTTTGTTCTCGTTCAGCTTCTATCTTTAACTGGGTTTGTTCTCGTTCAGCTTCTATCTTTGCCAGCTGCACCTGTGCCTCAGAAATTGCTATTTCACTGCCAGGAAACTGTTTTTAACACTTCCTTCTCAAACACCTTCTTTTCCACATAATGGCCAGCTATCAATCTCTAAATATCTGCCTTTCTCATAGACTGCTTTACTTCTGTAAGGTTTAGCCTTGTAGCAATCTTTATCAGATCATCCTTTTTCGCCACCTCCAATCCCTTTTGGGTTGGTGACTCCAAAAATGCCTTAATATCCATTGCTGCTGGTTTCCACACACACAAGCCAATTAAAAAGAATTTATCAGACCTCCCTCAAAAATCTTTGGATTGAATCTCGAACAAATCTCGTCAATCTGGGGTACAATCCCAGACGACACTCGTTAACCTTGGGAACTATCCCGGACGAGCCCCCAATTTTGTCACGAACCAGCAACAAAAGAAACACACTGAGCATGATTCAGTGTTAAAAACTATTTTATTAATCACTACTTATGATAATACGTAAAATAAAAGTAAAAAAAAATGTTAGTATGTTAGAATTCAAGAATGTTAAACCTCGAACGTTAACCCCAAAACTAAACTCTTCGTGTGTGTGTGTGACAAAGTCCAAAACTCCCAGTTCCTGAATGGTTCTTAAAGTTCAGTTCCGCAAGCCATAAGGTGAAACATGAGCAAGGGCTTCTTCAACAACCACCGTTGTCTGAAGATAAGATGTATATGTAGAAAAACATAGAGAGAGTACATACGAAATCCAAATGTTCCACGATGGAACCCAAACGACACTTCAGTGTTTACTCGGTAGTGACTTCCTCACCCCGAAAAGCATCCGAACCGTGGTCGTCCACACACAAATACCTGTTTCCTTCTACAGGTCAGCAACAAAGTGAACTCCACCGGATTACTTCCAACTTCCATACATGGATTTCAGTGGCAAACACAGTTATTGTTTCTCATCCATCGATAGAGAAAACAAGCAGGCTGGTGTCTCTCTCCCTTCTCTCTCTCTCTCCTTCTGCTTCTTCTTCTTCTGACTTCTTCAACAACGTCATTACGTCCTTTATCTTCTATTGACGTAAGCACGCCCCACACACACATACACACACACTCTCTATCTTAAAGGGACTTTCACTGAGTCCATAACATCCTCAAGGGATTTACTTGATTCCAGCATCTTATAGCTGACATATGCCTCCTCCTCCACCACCAGAGCCTCAATATCTCATCACCCAGGGTTCCCAAGATATTGCCTGGATTAGACAATATTAGTTACAAAGGAGGATGGACAAACTTGGATTGTTTTCTCTGGAATGTCGGCAGCTGAGGGACAACTTGATCAAGGTATATAAAATGAGAGGCATAGGCAGGATAGATAGAGTCTTTTGCCCAAGGTAGCAATGTCAAATACCAGAGAACATAGCCTTAGTGATGGGGGTGGTGGGGGAGGCTGGAGCTTAAAGGAGATTTACACAGAAAGTAGTAGGTGCCTGGAACATGCTGCCAGAGGAAGTGGTGGAAGCACATACAACAATGCTTAAGAGGCATTTAGCATGGACACATGAACAGGCACGGAATGTTGGGATATAGACTACATGCAGGCAGATGGGATTAGTTTGGATGACATCATGATCAGCCAACAGGCCTAATATCGTGCTGTGCAGTTCCAAGTTCTACGTACTAATCTTAAATTTTCACTCCCTTCTCTTTAACACATTTACCGACATGGAATTAGTGTGCAATTCCCAATTCCTTCAAAGGGACCCGAGGGTAAACCTGTGACTGAAGTCAGAATACGTGGAATCATGGAACAAACAAAAAAAAAATATGGATAACAAACTGGCTACAAAATAGATTAAGGCAGCAGACTGGCAATAAAAAAAGTGGGAAGTTTCACTACCGAGACTATTTGTTTATAAATTGTTTACTGTGGTAAACTGTAAATGTAGTTTTATTTCAAAAATAAACTTCATAATAAAAATATATACAATGAAAACAGTGCAAAAGCAAAGCCTTAACATTCATGATTGTTACATTAAAGTTTACACTACTGAAAGAGAAAACCACACAAATATAGCACCATTGCTACTTATATGGCTCCCGAGATGATACCCTTTTCATTGTTCGAGGGGCTTGCCCACCCAACTCTGCTCCTCCACATGCGGTAGTGGAAGGGGCCTATACTATGGTCCTTCCCCACAGAGCCTCAGTATTGGCTGCACTGAGCTTCAGTGCCTCAGCACGTACTCCTGCAGCCTGGACTGTGCCACTCTGCAGCATCCCCTTACTGACATCTCACTGTGCTGGAAGACCAACACATTCCGGGCAGACCAAAGGACGTCCTTTACCAAGTTGATGACCTTCTAGCAGCACTTGATGTCTGTCTTGGTGTGTGTCCCCGGGAACAGCCCACAGATCAGAGAGTCCTCTGTTACGCAGCTACTGGGGATGAACTGGGACACGGACCCTTTCATCTGTCTCTCTCCACACCCTGTTAGCAAATCTACAGTCGCAAAGAGGCGAGTGACTGTTTCTTCCTCACCGCAACCATCCCAAGGCAGTATACCTTGAGAGTGATATGTTATCTGTAGAGGAAAGTTCTGACTGGGTGGGTATCTCTCACCACCAGCCAAGCCAGGTCTTGGTGCTTGTTGGTCAGATCTAGCAATGAGGCATTCTGCCATACGGTTTGGACTGTTTACTCGAGGAACAAATCCACAGAATCCATAGTGTCCCTGTCCCGCAGTGATTATAGTACAATGCGCACTGACCACCATCTGATGGACTTGTAGTCCAAGGTGTTTACTTGGAAGAACTCTCCCACAAAAGACAGGTAGTGCGGCAACATCCAGCTGACTGGGGCATTGTGCAGTAGAGGGGCTTGGCCTATCTTTTGCAACACAAGGGACAGGTAGAACCTCAGCACGTAGTGACATTTGGTGCCAATGTACTTGGGTCCACAAACCGACTGATACAGCCCACACACAAAGGTGGTCATCAGGATGAAGGCACATTGGGTACACTCTTGCCCCCATTCTCAGAGGACTTGTGCAGCATGACACGGACTCAATCCATCTTGGATCCCCAGATAGACTGGAAGACATCCTGGGTAATTGTTGAGGCAGAGGAGCAAGGAACAAGCCACATCTGTGTCAAGTATAGCAGCCCTGAGAGCATATGGCACCTGACGACCAAATTCTTCCCAGATCTCGATAGAGAACACAGCTTCCACAGACCCAATTTTTATGTTACCTTCCAAATCTGCTCCAGCCAATTCTTGCTGCATGCCTCAGCCCCTCTGAGCCAGATCCTCAGCACCATCAGGTAGTTTGCCCCAGACGCCAACTCGAACTGGTTGCAGATGCTGATCAATCTGTGAACTGACTGTGGATTCTGAGCAGAAGATGGCGACATCGTCCATGTAGTCAAGTTGAAAAGTTACGTTACAGCTGTATAAAACTTTGGTCAGGCCACATTTGGAGTACTGTGTGCAGTTCTGGTCGCCACATTACAGTAAGCATGTGAAAAGCTTTGGAGAGGGTGCAAAAGAGGTTCACCAGAATGTTGTCTGGATTAGAGAATTCTAGCTGCAAGAACTACAGAAGATCACCACAATAAGGACATTAATAAGCATCATTTATTGGCAAACCAACTATTACATAACTAAGTGTGAAAAGGTACATCTTTACTATAAAAACAAGATGGTCACATTCTATCTAAATGGGGTAATGGAACAAAATCTCAGAGTACAAATATTCATAAGATGGAAAGGGTATGAAGAAAAAAAATTGCATTACATCAACTGAATGTTACAAAAGTATCCTGGGAATAATCAGTTGAACTGAACATATTCTTTCAAAAAGATCACAATCTGTCCAATCCAGCAGCAGCAAATGCATCAAGATTGGTGCATTTTATTTTACAAAAAAAGGAACAAAATGTTAAAATGAGGATATAGCAAGGTAGGTCTTGAGGAAGATTTATAAATTAGAAGGACTTGTGGGAGGAAAATTTAAGAAAATGCAAACCAGTCAACTGAAGATGTAGCCTCCGACTTTGGGAATTAGAATAGAAACTACACGTTTCTGCAGAAGCACATGAAACATGAAGAAAACATTGACAGGTACGTGAATAAGCAGAGTACAGAGGGATATGGAATTAATGCGAGCAAGTGGGATTAATATAGATAGGCATAATGGTCAGCATAGATGTGGTGGCCAGAAGGCCTGTTTCTCTGCTGTTCAACTCTGACTCCAAGGGAAGGGGTTTGTAAGGCTAGACGAATAGAGGCAAGGTCACATGTGCAAAGACAAACTTGAAAATTTTAAATCGGATATTCTCATGAGAATAAGTTATTGGGAATTTGTTGCCTAAATATTTTGAGAACATTGCAATCTTATTCCATGTAACTGTCAACCACTGTAAAATTATCTGCAAGAAAACAGTGCCAAGATTATATCACCACACAATTTTTCTGCCAGCTATTGCAAGCTAGCCAATATAATCTCAAAATGCCCTCTGCAAATTTTCTGTTGAACAAAGCTATGACCACTCTGCTGACAGTAGTTATTTGCTCCCTATTTGGTCACTGAACTTTTAGCACTGCAACCAGGTTTGTAATGCCGACTCCCACCAATGACTTTTATTATTGTTCCATTACTTTCCATTGCAGATCTAGAAAGCCTCCAACCCCCATACAACTATCCTAGGTTACACGTCCTCCATCTAAGCCTCCAGTGCAAATTTCCCACCCTCTCTAATACTGTGGGTTTTTTCCCTCCAACTTTTCCCATGTCAGATTCAAATCCTGCACAGCTACCAGCAGCTACTCCAGCTGCATTCAACTCACCTTTGAGGTGCAAACTACAGTAAAATAACATCAACAAAGATACTGGCCACCTGACAATACTTCCAGCCAATGAACAACTGACAACTTGATAATCTATATCCCAGAGTTTTGAAAGGAGTACCAATGGCAGTTGAAGCTCTGGATTCTGTAATGTTTCCACAGATTGGAGAACAAATATGAAACCACTATTAAGAGAAAAGGGATAGAGAATAAACAACAGGGAAGTACTGACCATCAGTGGTTGTGAAAGTGCTAGAAACTATAATGAAAGATGCAACATCAAAAACACAGTTAGAAAACAATAATATTGAGCAAAGTCAATGAATTTAGGAAAAAGTCATCATGTTTCATTAATCTAATCTATTGGAATTCTTTGAGGCTGCATCTAATGGGGCAGAGGAGGGAAACTAGTAGATGTGACACATTCAAAGCCGCCTAAAAATCCAAATGAGGTGCCACTCAGGAGGTTGATGAACAAAATTACAACACAGAATTGGGAACGATATACCAGTATAGATTATGAATTGATTAACAGAAAAGGAATAGGAAACAGATCGAAAAGAAAAGGAACAGTGAAAAAAATGGGTCATTCTCAGGTTGGCAGGCCATCACTTGCGGGGTACCATGGGTTCAGTGCTTGGGCTCCAACTATTCAGTCTATCAATAATTTGGCTGAGCGGATCAAATGCAACATTTCCAAGTTTGTTGATGACACTATTCTAAGTGCAAATATGAGTAATGACCAGGATGCATAGCTTCAAAAGAGATCAAGACAAGCAAAGAGAAAGTGGTCAAACATAGGACAATGTGGGGAAAAAAAGAGCAAGTAGTAGAAGCCACAGAAATGCCTTACATTTTTTTAAGTGAGAGATTGGGGAATGTTGATATTCAAAAGGAGACCGGGATATCCCTGAACAAGTCACCGAAAGCCAATATGCAGGTGTAGCAAGCAGCTGGGAAAGCAAATGGTTTCTTGGCTCTTATGGAAGGAAGGTTTGATTAGAACAGTACAGACATCTTACTACAATTATATAGGGCCTTGGTGGGACCAGACAGGGGTCAGTGTCCTTATGTTAAAAATTATATACTTGCTATTAAGACAATGTTGCAAAGATTCAACAGACTGGTTCCTGGAATGGGAAGTCAGTCAGATGAGGAGAAATTGAAAAGGTTAAATCATTATTCTCCAGAACTTCGAGTAAAAGATGACCACATTAAAATATACAAAATTCTTGAGGTTTGAGATGGGGAGGATGTTACCTCTGGTAGAGCTGCTTAGAACTTGCAGTGGACCATTTAGATTTGAAATAAGAATAGTTTCACTCAAAATAGATTGACTGGATTTTGCACTTTTAGAAGAATCAAGTGATATCAGAGTGGAAAATTGTGTTAAAAGGTAGATCAGCCATGGCCTTGCTGAATGACAGAACAGGCTTGATAGGCCAATGGTCTACTCCTGCTTTACTTCTTTTATTCCATGAGTTAACACTGGCTGGTTGCAGAAATCATTCCACTGAATGGGTAGTATGCAATCAATGGACTCAACTTTAATCACACATCACAATGCGCCCACCTATTTAAGGGCTATCCAATTTAACATCTTCATGACCAACATTTCAGAATCCTTGCAGTACCCTGCACCCCTAAATCAAGATAACTTGCCAAGTGCATCACAGTACCTACACAGTTACAGATTCCCACTTGCACCAATCCCTTTTTACTTCTTCAAATAGTTCACATCAAAAATTTTAAAAATATTTTCAATAAGTCATCTGGAGAAATGTGTAAAGGATACATTCATGTTATGATGTTTGTGCCAACTATCTAAAAGGAACTGTTCTTAGTGTTGCTAGAAACCTCTTGTCAGATGGGCTCAAAGTAACTGCATAGTAAATTTATCTCCACATCTATTCATGGTTACTCTGAATACTGGGGCTTTATTCAATTACAACCATCACACCTATTTTGCCACAGTGCATTTGCTTCAAACATATACAATTAAATATTTCCACATACCAAACAAAGCTCTAATTACAATGAAAACAAATTACTTTATAGCTTAATGGAAATTGCTTTGGTGAGCAATACATCATACTTCTAAAGAAAAATACTTTGACCTAGTAGTAATATTTACACGTTTCTAATCAGTACTTACAGTGGCATGCAAAAGTTTGGGAACCCCTGGTCAAAATTTTTGTTACTGTGAATAGCTAAGTGAGTAAAAGATGACCTGATTTCCAAAAGGCATAAAGTTAAAGATGACACATTTCTTTAATATTTTAAGCAAGATTACTTTTTTATTTCCATCTTTTACAGTTTCAAAATAACAAAAAAGGGGAAGGGCCTGAAGCAAAAAAGTTTGGGCATCCTGCATGGTCAGTACTTAGTAACACCCCTTTTGGCAAGTATCACAGCTTGTAAACATTTTTCTGCAGCCAGCTAAGAGTCTTTCAATTCTTGTTTGGGGGATTTTCCCCCATTCTTCCTTGCAAAAGGCTTCTAGTTCTGTGATATTCTTGGGCCGTCTTGCATGCACTGTTCTTGAGGTCTATCCACAGATTTTCCATGATGTTTAGGTCGGGGGACTGTGAGGACCATGGCAAAATCTTCAGCTTGTGCCTCTTGAGGTAGTCCATTGTGGATTTTGAGGTGTGCTTAGCATCGTTATCCTGTTGTAGAAGCCGTCCTCTTTTCGTCTTCAGCTTTTTTTTTCCCCCCACAGATGGTATGATGTTTCCTTCCAGAATGTGCTGGTATTTAATTGAATTCATTCTTCCCTCTACCAGTGAAATGTTCCCCATGTCACTGGTTGTAACACAAGACCAAAGCTGATCGATCCACCCCCGTTGCTTAACAGTGGAGAGGTGTTGTCATGAAATTCTGCACCCTTTTTTCTCCAAACATACCTTTACTCATTGCAGCCAGGAAGTTCTATTTTAACTTCATCAGTCCACAGGACTTGTTTCCAAATGCATCAGGCTTGTTTAGATGTTCCTTTGCAAGCTTCTGATGCTGAGGACACAGGAAAGGTTTTCTGCAGGTGTCACGGCACAGTAGAACAGTGCACCACCACCCTAGAGTCTGCTAAATCTTCCTGAAGGTCTTTTGCAGTCAAACAGGGGTTTTGATTTGCCTTTCTAGCAATCCTACGAGCAGTTCTCTCGGAAAGTTTTCTTGGTCTTCCAGACCCTCAACCGGTCCTGTTAACTGCCATTTCTTGATTACATTATGAACTGAGGAAACGGCTACCTGAAAACACTTTGCTATCTTCTTATAGCCTTCTGCTTTGTGGGCATCATTTATTTTAATTTTCAGAGTGGCTAGGCAGCTGCTTAGAGGAGCCCAAGGCTGCTGATTGTTGGGACAAGGTTTGAGGAGTCAGGGTATTTATAAGCTTTGAAATCTGCATCACCTGGTCTTTCCTAATGATGACTGTGAACAAGCCATAGCCCTAACAAGCTAATGAGGGTCTGAGACCTTGGTAAAAGTTATCTGAGTGTTCAAATCTCTTGGGGTGTCCAAACTTTTGCATGGTGCTCCTTTGCATTTTCACTCTAAAATTGTACAAAACAAAAATAATACACTAACTTGCTTAAAATGTTGAAAAGAATGGTTTCACCTTTAACTTTTGGAGATCAGTTCATCTTATACTCATTTAACTATTCACAGTAACAGAAATTTTGACTGGGGTGCCCATTTTTGCATGCCACTGTAAGCATTAGCTATGGCATCATTTTCTATCCTAGGTACCAATAGTTTGCAAAGCCTAAGAGAGGAAGTGGAGATTGTACCAGAATAGTACCAAGAATAAGACAGTTCAGTAATGTAATGACATCGGAAACATTAAAAATGTTTACTCCAGAATAGAGAACTGGTGTACGATTTAACAGCTGTACGATTTAACAGCTGTGTTCAACATTGTGGGCTTATGATACGACAGAAAGAAACCAATTCCAGGACCAGGAGGATTGGTAAAGAAATTGACAGAAAAACCCAAACAGAAAACTCCCATTCCACATAAAAGATCTAAAAAGGTGGTGACAGCAAATTCCAGTAATAAATGTAAAAGGAAAGGGAATATGTACAGGATGATGGAGGGAACAACAAAGTTAGGAGAGCTTTTTCAAGACAAAGGTTTCAAGGGCATGGAGTGAAACTTGCAGGTGGTGGTTTTCCCAAGTTGCATACCATCTTGACTTGGAAATATATCATCATTCCTTCATTATCACTGGTTTAAATCCTAGAACTAATTTTGTAATAGGAATGCACAATAAGAAGGACTGCAGCAGTTTAAAGCAGCCACTCACTACCACCTTCCTGTGGACAATCATGGATAGACAACATACACTAGTCTTACCAGTAATGGTCAGTTCCAAAAAAAAAATTGAAGTACAATTTAGTTTATGTATTCAGCCATCTTTAATTAAACAATATTAAATGATATGTAATTATGATTGAAGTATACTATACCCTTTGCAAAGCTAGTACATCCTGCTCAAGGTTTGATTATCAAAATTAAATACACATCAGAAAGGGCCTGGCCAAGGATCTTCTACTCCCTCCCCTGAAATACAGGAAGTCCCTGGTTACGAACACCCGACTTACGAACGCCCGTACTTACGAACCGACCTCCGTAACAACAGTATGAAACTGCTGGATATGCTGAAGAGTAAAACGGCGGATTTCCTTCGGTTTTTAATCTCTGGGTTCATGTCATTCTCTCCATTGCTGCAACCCCATAGGGACTCTACTAGCCACTAACATACGTCTGACTGACAGAACACTGAACATCAAAATCAGAAAGAATGGCACACAGGGGGAATATTGTCAATTACGTATCCGGGTTCATATTTAAAGTGCCGGGGACACTCTCTGAACAGCCCAGCACACTTACTGTCCCTATAAGCGCAGCCATCGTTCTCTTGGTGCAATATTTTGTTTTCAGTTTCTCACAAGAAATGGCCACAAATCGATCAAAGCTGAAAACGACTATCAGCCATACAGAGACTGCGATGCTTGCCTTGACCAGAAATCCAGTGAGACAACAAATAGGAGTGATGCTGAGGAAAGAATTGGGAAATAAACGGAACCAATTAACACCAATCTGGGACCTGAGATAATGACCAAGAGATCAGCTGCTGCCATTCCCACCAGGTAGTGACTGACAGATTATGATGTTTTAGGTAAAATATGTACTATATACTAAGACAAATATTGACTAATTGACACTAGATGTGAACTGTATATAACTGTTCCAACGTACAAATTCGATTTACGAACAGACTCAAAAACTAAACTTATTTGTAATCCGGGAACTTCCTGTATTGGCAATCAAGTCTTATGGACAGATGAAGTTTTGTACCTGCACACTAGCTACTTGTATACATACACAACATAGGCTCACTTTAACAGCCAGTGCAGAAGTATAGCAAAAATTAAATCTGGTACATAACGAACAGTTCAAGACCGATATCCAGACAATATCTCTCACCCGCAGCTTGATAACAGAATAGTAGTAGTCAATTAAAGACATTCTGATCACGACAGAACCACATCATTTACCCTTGTTCCACATATATTAATACTCTTGCCTAACAAATACACATCTTAGCAAATGAAAATTTCTATTATCCTGGCATTCCAAGTCTTTGAGTATTGCAGCTGGAACCAAGACCACGACACCATCTATGGCTCAATTTTACAGGGGAGAGAGGAGTACAAGACAGTAATAGTTAAAAGCAATTTTGTTAGGGAAGCAGACAAGTGTTTGTGGTTGTGCACACTTTCAGGTTGCCTCCCTGGTGCCAGACACAAGAAAAGGGGGTGAACAGTTAGAAGTCATGGCCCCTAACAGTACCACTGGACGATGCCCTGCAAGGAGACCTTTTTTTTAAAAAAAGAGAGAGATTAGAGAAGAAGCAGGTGTTCAAAAGTTATGACTTCTGGATTATTCCTTGTACCAATGAGGATAGAAATAGCAGGATAATACAGATAAATGCATGACTGGAGAAATGGAGGGGGGGTGGGAGAAGAGAGAAGAATGACTTTCGTTTCCTGGGGATTAGCTCTAAGGGAGGCGCAACATGCACAAGCCAGTCAGATCGCACCCAAAATTTGGGATCAATGTACTTGCAAAAAAGTTCACTAATATTATGCGAAGAAGTTTAAAACTAATTCAGCAAGGGGTTGGGCACTGAAAGGTGATCTAAAAAGGAGGGGTGCAGTTATGTTTTTGGAACTATTTTCTAGGCCACAAACTAGTAAGGAGGATATCAAGGAATTTACAAGGAAATGGTAGACATGTGCAAAAGACAATGGTGATAGTGGGAGATTTCAATTATCCAAAATTGCCCTTGCTATCCAAGATGAAATGGACAAAGATGAAAAGGCACCTATGAAATCTGCTCAGGAGAACTTTCATGCTCTGTCTATTTCAGGCCTAAACAGAGAAGGCAGCGTTGTTGGACTTGATCCAGGGAAATAAGCCAGTCCAAGTGAAGCAAGAATCAGTGAGGGAATATGCAGGAAACTGTGATCATAACGTTACTTGGTTCAGAATAGCTGTGGGAAAAGGATGACAGCCTCTACCAAGCAAAAGGAGTCAACTGGAGAAGGGCTAATTTCCAAAGGAATGAAAGCAGATCAGGCCCAGGTAAATTGGAATAAAAGCTTGCAAGGCAAAATTGAAGTACAACAGTGAGGAGGCATGCAAACTGGAAATATTTTACCTACAACTAGGTGTATTCGCATGTTGGGTGTGAATATAGAAATTAAAGCCAGAGCTCTGCAGATGACCGAAAAGATAGAGAATAAATTAGAGAAGACAAAAAGAGCATATGAAAGATGTCAGGTTCTTAACACAAGTGAGAATCAGGAAAATTACAAGCAGCTCAGAAGCAAAGTAAAAGTGAGACCAGGAAAAAAAAGGTAGGAAAAAGAGGAATCTAAAAATATTCTACAAGCATCTGAAGAGGAAAAGTATTTCAAGAGAGAGGAGGAATCAGAAACCAAGTAATTAATTAATATATATATTCATGGAGCCTGGAGATACTAAATGGAGTACTTCACATCAATCTTCAAGGATAAAGATGTTGCTGAAGTTTCAGCAACACAAGATGTAATGGAGATTCAACATGGGCTAAAAATTGATGAAGCAGATACGAATGAGGCCAGCTGCATTTAAAGTGGATACCTCACCTAGTCCAGACAGAATGCATCCCAAATTACAGAGGAAAGTATGGGAGAAAACTGCAAAAACCCTTACCATAAGTCTTGCAAACGTTCATAAATTCAGGAATGGCATCCGACCCCTGGAAAGTTATAAATGTTTATGTCCATGTTCAAAATATGATATAGGGACCAGTTAATCTAATCTTAGTAATGGAGGAAGTTCTAGAAACAATAGGTCGGTGACAAAATTCATAGTCACGGAGACAAGTATAGATTGGTTCACAAATTGTGCCAACCTTTTCTCAAGGGTAATGGTATCTAGCTGACTTGATAAAAAAAATGAAGTAATAATGGAAGGTCAATGAAAGGAAAATGCTGTTGATGTGATATGTATAGACCTTCAAAAGATCTCATGTAATAGGCTTGTCACCAAGATTGAAGGACATGGAGTAAAAAGGGCTGTGACGGCATCAATAGAAAGCCAACTAAGTAACAGGAAACAGTGGGAGTGAAAGACTCGTGTTCAGAAAGGAAATGTACAGTGGAGTTTTCCAGGGATTGATACTAGTACCACTGATTTCCATATATTAAGAATGACTTGAATACAGGGATACAGAACATGATTTTCAAATTTGCAGATGATACAAGACTTGGGCATATAGTGAACTATATACAGGATTTAAAGGAGATACAAATGAAGGTGTATACCTATCACATGGGGCATATAGAAAGAAACTGGTCCTTTTGGCAGAAGGGTCAAAAACCAGAGGGCATAGGATGAAGGTCATTAACACAAAACCAAAAGTGAGATGAGGAGACTCTCTCTCTTACACAGCGAATCATTTAGGGTAGCAGCAGAGGCAGATTAAAGAGTCAACAGATTAATGGAATGGGAACAGTAGAGCTGAAAAATAAAATGTTACCTTTTGACAGGACCTGCGGATCTTTCTTAGAACTGCAAAATATCCAGACACTATAGGTTTTAAACAATTACAAATGCAGAAGGGGTGCAGACATACACACAGAAAGGCTTTGCAGCACAAAATAGTTATATACCTCTATCTTTGCAGACCAGGATAAATCAAATTATATCCAAATTTTTTTCTAAATTTAGTAAAGAACAATTGATATAAAATATAAACAGTTCCTCTCTGCACAGATAAGGTGTTTTAAGTAATCCCAACTTTGTCTAAATTTCAGACTTTGAGCTTACTATGTTGCCTTTTATTTTAATATTACCTTAATATACTGAAGCAAGCATTTAAGACAAATATTATCCTCATCTCACATTCCACAGAGATGCGTGTCCAGCAAGACTGCTGGATTAAATTTTGCTTTCTTTAACCAGGGCACTGGAACCAATTGCAACATTTTCAAAATCAGCTCAAACACAGATCAAGGATCACACTTGGGTTATAAATAGTCCATACTGCTCAGCTACTCAACTGGATGAATTCCAAGTCACTGCAGTATACTATTTTTTGATTTTCACAAATATACACTATTTTTCCCCCTACTATCCTGATAGGAATACTAGTCCACCAAGTTTATTGTATTGCTAAACCACTGGAGTTTCAATTTCAATGATAGCTCATTAGTGTGGAAACTACGTCACAGAGCCCAAATTCATACTGATAATTACATTTCCACCCTCTCCTGAGAATATAGATAATGAATCAAAAAAAAGGCTTGCTATTTCATTGCCTCTCCTCCTGACCACTTAACCAGGAAATATTTCTTGTACAATGAATTTATACACAAGGTGAATAAAATATATTTTGATGAAAACAGTAATGCATTAAAACTTGACGATAAACAGTTAGGTGAGAAAATAAGTTGTGAGCACAATGCAAAAAGCCTGCAAAGGAATATATATATATACATTAAGCAAATGGAAAAATGTGGCATAGGAAAAAAACAATGCTTAGTAATTTAAAGGGATATGGGCCGAACACAAGAAATTGGACAAGCTGGGTGGGCACCGCGGTCGGCATGGACTCATTCGGCCAAAAGGCCTGTATCCATGCTGTATTGCTCTATGACTCCATATCATGCAAATGCTGACGTTGCTATTTTTTCCCCCAGCATTACAGGAGTTGAAAAAAAAATCACACCCTCCTCACGTAACACATTACTTCTATTCTAAACACTCCGTAAACTGCCCTTTCCAAAATACTTGTGCTTTAAACATCCAGATATTCAAGGGCTGAAGCAAGTACAAATTCCATTTTACATTTTCTGTGAAAGCAAAATAGTTGATGATTAAACTGCAATCTTCAAAAAGCTTGGAAAGATTTCTAATTATGTAGAAATTATGTAGAGGAACTTAACTCGCACGCGATGAAAGATGAAAAAAGGAAAAAGAAAGAAAGGTTTTAACACCTTCTTAGAGCCCCATTGTTACCTACCATTTGGCAAACATTGAATGGAAAAAAATAACAAAGCTTCAAGACTTCCACAGATGTTGACTTTTGGGAACATAGCACAGGTTTCACACCCATAAAGAAAGTATTCTTTAAATCCTTGCTGAAATACAACTTTAATTCTCACTTTCTCACTCCAAGAGTGGTATGAATCTGGTGAACATGCATTATTTAACAATCAGGGGCTTTGGTTCAACCAAAAGAATAGCAAGCTTTGTTACAAAATTGAAGTGGCAAAACAAGCTTTTCTCGCCCTTCAGAACTGATCAAGTTGTTCAATCACAGGGATTTTACTCCACCAGAGTTTGTGTTGCCAAGCAGAAGATTTGCAAATGGTTTCCAGTATTCAGCCAAACAATGCAGCATTTTGGCTTGCTTCATCCGCTGCACACTTTTTGTGGGGCGGGGGGGGGGAGTTCCAATACCCCTTGGTCCCTCTGTTCTACGACATCTTCCAGAACTCTCCCGTTTACTGTGGAAGTCCTGCCCTGGTTTAATTTCCCAAAATGCAACACCTTGCACCTGTCAGAGAACAGCAAATGGAATTTAATTCTGACCCACCTCCAAAAGTTGGTTTAGATCCCCTTGTAACCCTCTTCACTGTCCACTCCATCACCAATTATGGTGTGTCCACAAACTTACTAGCCATGTTAGCAACATCATCCAAATCATTAATACAGATAACAAATAACAGTGGACCCAGCACCGATTGCTGGAGCACATCACTGATCACAGACCTCCAATCTGAAAAAACAACCCTCCAATACCACTTTCTGTCTCCTTACACCAAGCCAATTTTGTACCCATTTGACTAGCTCACCCTGGATTCCATATGATCTAACCTTCTGGACCAGCCTACCACATGCAGGACCTTGTCAAAATTTGATAAGGCCCCAATTGATGAAATAATTTTTCAACTTAATGTTCTTGACACATGCAAAAGATCATGTGGCTTAGCATTGCACAAAATAGTGATATGGCCCGTTTTCTGAGAATGCAAAACCACCCCCCCTTGGAACACAGTGGTTGCCTGTACATCAAATAGCCCATAGCTTTTTGAATGCATTGCGAACTTTTCCAAGCAACTTTGCTGGACAGAGGGAATTGAATATTTCCATGTCAGCCATTACAGTATTCCTCAGCAAAAAACTGTTGAAAGAACTCAGTGGGTCAAGCAGCATTGGTGGAGGCAAAGGGATGGTCAGCATTTCAGGTTGACATCCTTTTGCCTCCACAGGACCATCCCTTTGCCTTGCATCAGGACCGAGCGTGTTAAGGGAAGATAACCCAGGGAGCCTCTATACTGGCTAAGAATGACATGACTTGCACAAATTCTTACGTATATTTTTAAAAAGTATTTTTCAAACTGCTAATAATGTTTCATGGTATTTATTAATGACTGCATCAGTATACATTTCCTTCATTTAATTATAGGAAGTGTTGGGGTGATTATTGAATAAAAATGGAATTATAGAGAAGTGTGAAGTGATACACTTCAGCAGATCGAATTTGAAGGCAGAATACAAGGTTAATGACAGGACTCTTAGCAGTGTGGAGGAACAGAGGGATCTTGGGGTCCACATCCATAGATGCCTCAAGGTTGTCGCACAGGCTGATAGGATTGGTAAGAAGGCGTATGGTCTGTTGGCCTTCATTAGTCGGGATATTAAGTTCAAGAGCCACCAGGTAATGTTGCAGCTCTACAGAACTCTGGTTAGACCACTCTTAGAGTATTGTGTTCAGCTCTGGTTGCCTCATTATAGGAAGGATGTGGAAGCTTTTGAGGGTGCAGAGGAGATTTACCAGGATGTTGCCTGGATAGAAGAGCATGTCTTATGAGGATAGGTTGAGCTAGGGCTTTTCTCTTTGGAGAGAAGGAGGATGAGAGGTGACTTGATAGAGGTCCACAAGATGATAAGAGGCATAGATCAAGTGGACAGTCAGAGACTTTTTCCCCCAGGGCAAAAATTGCTAACATGAGGAGGCATAATTTTAGATGATTGGAGGAAGATACAAGGGGGATGTCAGAGGCAAGTTCTTTTTTTAAAAACACAAAGAGTGGTAGGTGCATGGAACACACTGCCAGCAGAGGTTGTGGGGGCAGATATATTAGGGACATGTAAGACACTCTTAGATAGCCACATGAATGATAGAGATAGGGCTATATTGGAGGGAAGGGTTAGATAGATATTAGAGCAGGATAAAATGTCAGCACAACATAGGTGGGCTGAAGGGCCAGTACTGTGCTGTAATGTTGTATGTATGCATAGCAATATGATAAGGGTTACTATAGGAAATGGATGTTTCTGACATGGAGAAAATCAGCTTATGGACAATTCCCAGGAACAAAACCCTTATATAACCCAGGGATTGCCTATTATATGCAAGTGAGAGGAAAGGGTGAGACAGAGGCTGGTAGGTGACAGGTGGAACCAGATAAGGGAGGTATGATGTTGCAGATGGAGTTGGTTGTGAGCAGGGATAGGAAAGATCATAAAGTGTAATAGGATACTTACAGGTGAAAGATCATGCATTGTGGACTTATTTCCTACTGCATTTTTACTCTAAATGTTTTTCTTCTACTAATGTCAAATCATTAACAAGTGGGACAGATCTCACAAATGGGAATGGTCAGTGATCTATATGCACGTTTTGAAAACCACCTACACCCACGTAGGCAATTTATAGCAAAAGAAATCCATGTGGGCTTTATGGGTTAAAAACTCAAAAATTCATGCCTAATATATACAATGCCACATAACTCAAGCAAATTCATATTGAGGAGATCTATCCGGTTCACGTGCCTATCTAAAGGTACTAATGTAGCAACTATCTGTACAGATGCTGGTGTTAAAAAATTAAATGGCAAGAGTAAAATCCAAGCAGAAAATTATCTGAAACACCATTTACCATATCCAATATTAACAACCCAATCTGAAGACCTCTACAGATTTAAATGAGTCAACTGGGTGACAGATTGATGAACTCCTATTGCTGTGGATGAGATCTGATTGTTTAATTACCTTGACAGACCGATCACCATTCTGCCAGAGTTTAAATGGGCTATCAAGAACGTGTCTTATTACCCCTTGAAATAAAGTAGTTATTGAAACATATATAGAAGATAAAACAGTACAGCATAGGAACAGGCTCCTCAGCCCACGACGTTGTGCCAAACTAATTAAGCTAATGATACCTCATCCCTTTTGTCTGCACATGGTCCACATCCCTCCATTCTCTGCATATTCATATGCTTTTCTAAGAACCTCTTAAATGCTTCTATGGTATCTGCCTCCACCACCACCCCAACCCCTGGCAGCACATTCCAGGCACCCACAACTCTAAAAAAAAAATTGCCCTGCATATCTCTTTTGAACTTTTCCCCTCTCAGCTTAAATGGATGCCCTCTAGTATTAGAGCATTTCAATTCTGGAAAAAAAAGATACCAGCTGTCTACTCTAGACCTGTCATAATTTTATACACTTCTTTCAGGTCTCCCCTCAGCCTCTGCTGCTCCAGAGAAAACAACCCTAGTTTGTCCAACCTCTCCTTATAGCATGTGCTCTCCAAGCCAGGCAGCATCCCAGTAAACCACTTCTGAACCCTCTCCATAGTCTCACGTTCTTGCTATAATGGGGCAACCAGAACAGAATTGCAATACTCCAGATATGGCCTAACCAAAGTTTTATAAAGTTACAACATAACTTCCTGACTCTTGAACTCAATGCCTCGACTAATAAAGGCAAGCATGCCATACGCCTTCTTTACTACCCTGTCAACTTGTGCAGCCACCTTCAGGAAGCTATGGACTTGGACTCCAAGCTCCATCTGTACATCAACGCTGCAAGGGTCCTGCCACGCATCTTAATGTTCTGGACGAGCCTACCATGAGGGACCTCGTCGAATGCCTTACTCAAATCCATGTAGACAACATCCAGTGCTCTACCTTCATCGATCACCTTGGTCACCTCCTCAAAAAACTCAATCAAGTTAGTAAGACACGACCTGCACCAGACAAAGCCATGCTGACTGTCCCCAAATTAAGGCATGCTTTTCCAAATGTTCATAAATCCTATCCCTAAGAATCGACTCCAATAGCTTCCCTTCCACTGACACAAGACTCACTGGCCTGTAATTTCTAGGATTATCCCCAATTCCCTTCTTGAACAAAGGTAAAACATTAGCTACTCACCAGTCCTCCAGGACCTCACCTGTTGCTGATGAGGACACAAAGACCTTGGTCAAGGCCCCAGCCATCTCATCTCTTGCCTCTCTCAGTAACCTGAGGTACATCACATCAGGCCCTGGGGAGTTAGCCATCTCAATGGCTAACAAAAATACTGAAGGATTATCAGTTAACATTTTAAACTGGTATAATCAGCAAAAATAAGTTATGCAAAATAAATGACTACACATGAAGATAGATTCAATACATTAATTTTGCAAGTTTGCAGAACTAGCAGCAATCACCTGTGAAATAATAGCCATGTGCTTATATTTTACTTCAGATCCCTGCCTGCTACCTAATTGTAGTATCACACTCTTTAGCGGAATCCATCCTGAACTTCCGATATTGCAAGCACTGCATAGGTTTTGATTTCTGATTACTTGACAATTCAAAATAATACTGGAAACTATGTAAGCATCACTGCAAAGAACCTCACACAGACCAAGTATGAATTTTATTCATTTGACGGTTAACTTGATGAACGACTCTAGATCTGGTCACTTCTCAAATTGTCAGGTGCATGATATTCATTGCACTCCTCAAAATAGTGAATTCTGTGAAAATTTCACTTAGAAAATTGACTAATTTAGGGCTCAATCACTGCACTAAACGTTCAATAAAGTAGATTATGGTAGCATGTGCTCTTTTCCCTATTCTGACAGATAAACTACTAAAATGAAAATGTTTTCTTTCTTTTTTTTAAAAAAAACACTGAAATTTTAACAGCTTTTCATTGAAATTGCTGTGAATTAACCCAACCTGCAGGTATGATGGAGATCAAACCATGACACAGTGTAGATGAATGCCCAAACAAGTTCAACAGCAGATCTCATGACTAATACTGCCCAGCTTAGAATATGTGCAAAAGTTAAATGAATGCTACTAATCTTCAAATTCCATTTTCTCCTCTGAATTTTTTGTCATCTCTCAAATCCAAACCAAACATTCCTGGAATTCCAATCAGGTTTTCATCCTTGCCACTGCATGAAAAAAGATACAGAATAGCACTGGTGATGTACGAGCATTAAAAAAAAGTTAACTATCCCATATAGCCATTCTTGACACCAGCAGCATTTGAAACAGCTGATCGAACCAACACCCAAAATGAAAAACAAAAACAATAAACTGCAAAAGCTGGAAATCTGAAATATAACAGAAAATGCTGGAAACACTCAATTGTTAACATTTCAGCTTTAAGATCCCTCATCAGAATTGTGAAAAATAAAACAAGATAGTTTTCTATAGAAGAGAAGATAGGCTGAACAAAAGCATGAAACCAAATGAATTAATGTAGCAGTTAAGACATCATACTTCTTTGTCAGTGTAATGCGTAACTATCACTATACATAGCTTCCTACTAAATGTCTAACTAATTCATTAATTGCCAGAAAACAACATGCTTCAATTGTCACACACTGGATCTCTGATAGTCTCCCAAGACAGCTTTGTGTTCCCCATATACAACCACCAGCCCCCCACACACACCCCACCCACACCATTTACCTTCATAATTCCCCTAAGCAACTTCCCTTTTCCACACAAGGCCAATGACAACAGCCTTAAATTCATCTACTGCACCCAAACTTTCAGAGCACACATTGGATATTCAGTCTTTCAAATTGGATGACTAGAAACATCCTCACAAACAGAAGATTAAAGAATTAGAGTAAATTTGTATTCAGCCCCACTACAAAACTATTCCCCAGCCATTGACTCCTTCCTCAAGCCTGAATCAGATCGCTCCAAACACAGATTTAATATCTAGCCCAAGAGGAATTTCAAATCACATTACCAAAATAAACTACTTCTAGTTCCATACTATTCTATTCCGCCCCATCAGCTGCTGAAACCCATCCGTGACTTCCTCCAAACAGGCATTTGTATGTATATTTAGCTGGTCTTTAATCCTCCACTCCCAGGTTTATAGCCTTCCTATCTTTGTAATTTCCCCAAGTCTTCTAAATATACCTGTATTCATGATAGAGAAGCAATTGCAGGCCTCTTTCTAGAATTCCCTCCCAATTTCCTCCTCTAAAATTGGTAACAAACTGAAGGATGATATCAGGCCAATTGATTCCGTTGGCAATTTTGTTTAATAAGAACCTAGTGAAGTGCATTGAGCATGTTATTACACGAAAAGGCACTGTATAAACAAAAGTTAAGCAGAACATTCAAAATCAAATTGCTTAACAGACGAGACGAGATCGTCCAAATCAACAATCCATCCTCCTGCCCATCACATTCACTTCTTTCAAGTGCAAATTGCATGCAACTCACCTGCAAGATTACACAGAAGCATGGAGAGAGCTTCCAAATATCCATTAATGACACAAACACCAACTCAAGAGCCCCCCCATCCAAACTCAAACTTATGTTTTAAATGAAGATCCAAATACAATTAAAAAGCTGAATTAGATTTGATTAGACCCAACATTCAAATATAACCATAATGCAATCTGTATAGTCCCTAGAGTCATTACTCTTTCCCCATTGTATATTGCAATATTATTTTCCAATAATATCATTCCACCAATATTTTTTATTTCTTCCTAAAGTTATTGCCACTTGGAAACTTTAAAACATGAATGCATTGGAAAATTTAAAGCCCAAAAATCAAGCAATCAGTAAAAGACAATCAAGAAAGCAAAGCTGGAAGTAGTTTTAAAAAAAAAACTTAGATTGGGGTGTTTGGAAAGAAAAAGACTGAGCTAATAACTTGTGTTTCTGTTCAACTCCTCATAATCACAAAAAAATTAAGATTTGAAATAAAAGCAATCTTTGGTTCAAACTTGGGGAAAACCTAGGAGAAAATATTATGCAACTTTAAAATTAGGAAAAAAATGATATCCAAACACCTAATTTTAAGCTTTAAGTAGCCCAAATAACAATGAGGTGGTATACAGGAGTGAGACAGATCGGCTGATTGAGTGGTCAGCGGTGGAAAGCGTGAGCAACTCCAAGTTCTTGGGCTTTAACATTTCAGAGGATCTATCCCAGGCCCAACACATTGATGTAATCACGAAGAAGGCACACCAGCAGCTCTATTTCATTGGGAGTTTGAGGAGGTTTGGTATGTCACCAAAGACTCTTGCAAATTTCTACAGATGTACGGTGGAGAGCATTCTTACTGGCTGCATCACCGCCTGGTATGGAGGCTCCAATGTCAAGATCAAGAACCTGCAAAGGGTTGTAGACTCCGCCAGCTTCATAACGGGCACAACCCTCCCTGCCATTGAGGACATCAAGAGGTGGCGCCTCAAGGCAACAGCATCCATCATCAAGGACCCTCACTATCCAGGACATGCCTTCTTCTCATTATTACCATCAGGTAGGAGATACAGGAGCCTGAAGGCCCACACTCAACATTTCAGGAACAGCTTCTTCCCCTCTGCCATCAGATTTCTGAACAGTCCATGAACACTACCTCATTATTCCTCTATTGCACAATTTATTTTTGTAACTTCGTTATTTTTATGTCTTGCATTGTATTGCTGCCACAAAAATTTCACGGCATATGTCAATGATGATAAACCCAATTCTGATTCAAATAACTATTTAAGTTTGGAGTGGGACAGGGTGAGGAAATCTTCTGTTAATATTTTTTTATATACATGCCAAATTTAACATAAATTGGGAAAGTGTCGTTTTAAAGGCTGCATCTCAAGTGACAGCACAAATTCATTCCCTGATCTTTGTGCACTTACAATCACAGCCTATTTGCTATTTAAAAGAGATTTATTTTCTTGCTTACTGGCTTAGTGGTGATACTTATGGTTTGAGTTAGTCATCTTGAAAGCAAGTCCACCCCAGAGACTTAGCAGCTTTAGGTAAATACTGTGGAACTGAACTAGTGCCATACTTTGGCAGAGAACAGTAAAGCAATCTTCTTTGGTAGAGACAAAACCTCCAAAGGGTTCTTTTCCCCAGAGCGGGAGAGACCTTGTGGAACTTGATTAATTGTTATCCCTCAATCGACTTGACTAAAACAAAGAACCAGCCCGTGATCTTAAACCAACAGGTCCATAACAATCTTAGAGCAATCTCAGTTAAGCAAGGCTGTGTCAATGCTGACACACTTCAGTCTTTCTCACTACAATCCTGCACCTTGCCGCCACTTGAGTGGCACTAACCTACAAGACAGATGGGAAACCAGTCAACCTACATCACATCTATTCACGAACCAAGGTCATCCAAGTTCAATCAGAGCAACAAAATATACACAGGTAATACTTATATACACACAGACGTAGAGACCAAGCTCCAAGACATTGTTGATATGTTCACCCAAGCGCATTAGTGTACAGACCTTTGACTTAACATCTGCAAACCAACTTGACTCACTGCACACACCACCCTCTGAAAATAAAAGGTCTTAGATGAGATACTGGAAAATATGGACTACTATCCACATATCAGGAGCCACCTCTTAGCGAAGGCAGACATTGATGATAGAATTTACTATTGCATTCTGCAGGCAGGACCACATTTGTCTGAGGATCAAGACCTTAAACACAGTACAAAACTGAGGCAATAGCGATTGTTTCCCCCACTGTACACTCCTGAGAGATGGACTGCCTATAACAGGCACCACAATGCACTGGAGAGATACAACCAACTGTCAGGGTAAGCAAACCACAATGCCAGAATCCTCAGTGCAAAAGGCAGGGCTCCAATTACAATTGGTTGACTCTAATGGTCAGACCATGTCTTTTGCATGCTCAACATTACTTGATGAACAGAAGAAAATAAAATTCAAGAATATTCTCAAAATCTTACTGCCTATAATGGAAAAAGGTCATTTGTGACTGCACTTAAAACTTCAAGTTCAAGAGTAAGGAATACACAGAAAGCATGCACGATTAGTATTGAGAGTGCACCACCTCCCAAACCCACTTCCATCTTCAAGCTCTTCCTGGTCCACCCGTGGTAGACCAGCAGATCCTGAATTAGCTTCATCAACCACTTTAAAACCACAGATCTGGAGTGGAACCAACTTCAATTCCAAGTGACTGCTCAAAGAGTGAAGTGTGTGTTTCATTTTAATCTCATCTATCTATGAGTTCACCTTAGATGGTTGCAAAAATAAAGCAGCTCCCCACTCTCTACCACACCTCCCCAAATGTATTGATTAGACAGACAGATGGCAGCAATCTTGCCTTAGGTTAGCCTCATGATTTCCCATCCACTCAAGGACACAATTTTGGAGGGGATTTCTTCCTAATTTCTGGGTTTATATTTCTCTGCAGATCAGCATTACTAAGACAAATTATATGGTCAATACTCCAATATACATATATTTAGCTTTGTACATTTTGGCTGCCACATTTCCTATCTTATGACAGTGCAGTAATTTATGACTGAAGAGGAGGTCATACAAGGAGACTATATGCAAGTGTTTCTTTAAATAAAATAAAAATCTCCAAAACAAGCCATGGGAAAGAATTTCCTGTCCATACTGATGGACTTAGTATATCCCATTTACCTCTTTAGGAAGAGGATTCCTTCCCAATGTCCCATTCAATAAACACCAGAAAATGCCTTTACTGTGCAAAAATGTGCCTCTACATATGAACTCCAAGATTAATAAGTCAGTGGAAGATTAAATTTCTGCCACTGCATTTCAAAACAATGCAAGAACAAGCACAAAGTTTGCACATAAATTCTTGCTTTCAGGATTCTTTTTAGCTGTGTTATTCAAAAGCTTTTCATGATAATGAAATTCCATGCTCTCAAATTATGTTAAAATAGGACTAGATAGTAAAGCTCACAAGATATTGGACTGGAGATGGTTTGTTCTCTAATACAGATACTGTTTTGCAGGTGCATCCAACATGGCAGGTATTAAACTTTTTTGTAACCAATGGAAATTGTAGTCATCAGATACCAAAATCAGTCTGGTAGGGAAAGAGGGGTAGCAGCCAGAGACCCAAATGAGGTTATGAAGATGGTAGAGGTGATGGATTAGGGCAGCAATCAAAATTGGGGACCAATTCAAGTTCATTAAATGGGGATGGGGGAAAATAGAGCTAGAGGACAGAAATACGGGACTTACCCAAGCAGGGTCCTACTCTGGAAGTACCCTTTAAAATTACACCACTTTAAGCACTCTCAACCAAGTTTTTAAATGACAAGACTGCTTCAAAGCAACACAATTAACTTCTTCCTTATAGTACTCCAAATGAGCTTTGCATGGCAAGTGACATTAACACACAGATCCAATACAGAAAAACAGGACTGACCATCACAAGCAGATAATGACAAAAGTGTCCATTTGAACTTCATTTGCAACTAGCCTATTGCATTTCATTCTGGGAAACTCTGATTTTAGCAGTGCATGTCCAAATCCCCAGGCCAGTTACAAAGCATCTGTTCCGCCCCTTTAAACAGGCACCAACTGAGTACTGGTCACATAAATACACCCGAGATTAAAGCATAACTGCCGATGATATTTACTAAATGACTTTTAGAAAAATGCACAAATGTCTCATTTTAATTTTGCGATTTACATTCTAAAACATTGTGAAAAAAAATCATGCTTTGGAATTAAATTCAATTTTATGACAGATTTATATACAAAAAACAGATGCCAAATAAAAATTACTTTGCATCAATATACACCAAAACCTAACCCTGTGAAATGCACTTCTTACATCAGTTAAAGAGTCATAGAGCAATACAGTATGGATAGAGGCCCTTCGGTCCAACCAGTCCATGATGACTACGTTGTCCACCCAGCTAGTCCCAATTTCCTGCATTTGGCCCATATCGCTCCAAGCCCCACCCCTCCAGGTACCCATTCAAGTGCTTCAACATCCTCTGCATGAAGAAGTTGCCCCTCAGATTCTTTTTAAATCTTTCCCCTCTCAACCTAAATCTATGATCCCTAGTTTTGGACTCCCTTACCCTGGGAAAAAGACTGTTACCATCTACTTTATCTATACCTCTCATAATTTTAAACACTTCTATGAAGTCACCCCTCATGCTCCTGCGTTTCAAGGAAAAAAGACCTAGCCTAGTCAACTTCTCCCTATAACTCAGGGCTTCTAAGCAACATCCTTGTAAATCTTTTCTGCATTCTTTCCAGTTTAACCACGTCTTTCCTATAACAGGGTGAACAAAACTGTACACAGTACTCCAAGTGCAGCCTCACCAGCAACTTATACAACTGCAACATAATGTTCCAAGTCCTATACTCAATGCCTTGACTAATGAAGGCCAGCATGCTAAACCCCTTTTCACCACCACGTCTACCTGTGACATTGTTTTGAAACAAACTATGCACTTGTACTCCTCGCTTCCTAGTGCCCTACCATTCATAGTACAAGTCCTAGTCTGGTTTGACTTTCCAAAATGCATCATCTCACACTTAACTACATTGAAATCCATTTGCCACTCCTCAGCCCACCTCCTTAACTAATCAAGATTCCCCTGTAATCTATGGTAACCTTCTTCACTATCAACACCTCCTAATTTTGTGCATTCCACACACTTACTGATCAAGCCTTGTGCATTCACATCCAAACCATTTATAGAAATAACGAATACAAGGGTCCCAACACTGACCCGTGTGGCACACCACTAGTCACCGGCCTCTATTCCAAGAAACAACCTTCAACCACCACCCTCTGCTTCCTACCTCCAAGCCAATTTTGAATCCACCCAACAAGCTCTCCCTGGATTCCGTGGGACCCAACCATCCAGACCAGCCTGCCGACGCAGGACCTTGTTCAAGGCCTTACTAAAGTCCAAACAGACAACGTCCACTGCCCTACCCTCATCTACCCTTTTGATTACCCCTTCAAGAAAACTAAAAGATTTGGTAAACACAACTTCCCATGCACAAAGCTATGCTGACTCCTCCTAATCAGACACTGTCTACCCAAATGCTGGTAGATCCTGTCCTCAGAATTCCCTCCAGTAACTACCCCACCACTGATGTCAGGTTGACTAGCCTGTAAGTCCCTGACTTGTCCTCACTACCCTCCTTAAGCAACAGAACAATATTAGCCACCTTCCAGTTTTCGGGAACTTCACCAGAAGCAAACATCTCCACAAGGGTCTCTGCAATTTCTTCTGTGCTGAATGTGCTTAATGTGCTGTAAGACTGCAAATACCTCCTTCCCTGGTTATATGAATGTTCTCCAAAACACATCCACTTGTTTCCCTCATCTCTTGAGCAACCAGACTTTTCTCCTCAGTAAACAGAGAAATATTTATTAAAAATCCCACCCATCTCCTGTGACTCAAGACCCTGCTGATAATGCAATGGGACCTACTCTTTCCCTAGCCACCCTTTTACTTTAAATATATCTATAGATAATCAGAACCTCAACTGAACTAAACCATTAAAAAAAAATCAGACTCCATAAAGCATTTGCAATAACCTGCGACTTCCCTTCCTTCACCCCGAATTCATACTTCTCTACTCATATGCATTCTGCCTCCCTTCATGTTGGAGGCAGCTACCTTTTGAAATTGAGAGATTTCAATGCAGATTCCCTTTCCCAAGCAATAAATGTTTTTGATTTACCTCACTTGTCACATCTGGCAGTAGTGAATCAGTATTAATAAAAGGTTAGTCACATGGCAGCCTCTTGCTCCTGGAGCAGCCAAATGTTTGTAAGAAAAATCAAGAGAATTTAATTAGCCTGCCTCTATTGCTATCAGATCAGATTAAGGTCAGCACTGAACAAATTACTACCCAGGAAATATGAATAAATTCAATAAGAGCAGTACGACTGAGAGCAACGATAAATACAAAAGAGGTCAAGCTTATCAGATAATGATAACAACCATTCAAGAAGAGTGATAGAAAAGTTGCTTTCTTGTTTTTTTGTTTATTTATAGGTGGCAATAAATACCAGCCATGATTTTTAAAAAATTGGCTAAACACAGCATATTTCAACCCCAATAAAAACCTACCAGATTCCCCAATGTTTTAAAAAACCTGATAAATTTCAATATTGTTGTATCCGTGTAATAGATGGAAAAAAATTGAAGATTGCCACTCTCCTCTCCAAGACTGCAACTGAAATCTAGTTGGTTTTTCCTCAAGACTGGCTGCAAGGATTCCTAATTAAACATAGTTTGTGCGTTCTAAACCCAGCTCTCAATTGCCATACAGTCAACTGTAATTTGGCAGTTAAGTCGATTCCACAAGCAAGTTTGGGGGGTGGAGTGAAAGAATTCAAATTAATAAGTTTGTCTCCATTACAGATCATAATAACACTAACTAATATTTCTAAAACATGAAATATTAAGATCAGTGTCAATGTAAAGTCCTTAATATTAGATGTACTCTTATAACATCTAAGAGCGATCGAATGGTGCCAATAAACAATTGAGAAATTCCATAATTTCCAACAAAAAGTCAATCAACTATTTGAGATATGCTCTTGATACACATCTTCATGACAAATAATTATTCACTTAAGTTGGGGGCTCCAAATATATTTACAATGTACTAGCAGTTCTCCAGAAAAAAATGTGCACCAGAATGGGTGCAGAACTGAATTTGCGTTATATAAAATTTCTAAATGAGGCATCATGCACTCATATTCCAACAGTTGATTCAAGGACCTAAAATATTATCAGTAAAACAGTCGAAGATCCAGCATCCTTAGTACTTTGATAGTGCCAGACTAGCAGATTTTCTGGACTATTGTTTGTCACTTCTATCAATATCCCCAAAATAAAACACCTTTTTTTCCAGAAAGAAGTGTTTACAAAGTACAGAATTTCAACCAAGAATTTTCAGCTTGTACATTTCAACTTGTTTTGACAAGCACTTGAACTCAAGTTCCAGCTACAAACATCCACTTTTCTGCCCCCACCCCCCCCAACCATATCCAGCCTCTGCCACACAACCTGGTCACACTCCAGACCCCTGGATGATAATGCAGAGTAATGAGCAAGTCAGCTGCTGAACCATCAGATACCAGATCATCAGAGTTTAACTGTGAAAAGACAAGGTCGCTGTCATTATAAAGATGAGGCTTTGTTATCCTAGCACTGAGACTTGATCCTAGCACTGGTTGCTCAAAGAGACAAATGTGTCTTTCCTCACAGGATCATTTAAAAAATACCTAAAGTAGAAAAGAAGAATGTCAATAGTTTCAACAGAAGGCTTTACATTGAAAAAAAATAAACAAACGTGCAAGTGCAACGTAATCACATCATCAAGATACTGCACTTATTTCATCACATTCTCACATAGCTGCCATCCAGGAGAGAGTATTCCAAGTATTTTTGAAAAATGTAAGAAGTGTGAAAATGTACAGAACTTTATTTAACAAACAAGGCAATATATTTGAAAAAAAATGTAAATCAAATAACTTCAGATGCTGAAAATCCAAAACAAAAATAGAAACTGCTGAAACACTCACTAGATTAGGCAACATCCACAGAAAGAAACAGCCTATGTTTCAAGTCTTCACCCAGTTCTGATGAAGGGTCTTGGACCCAAAGCATTAACAGTTTCTCTTTCTACAGATGCTGCCTGACCCATTGAGTTCTTACAGCATGTTGCTTTTTTTTGTTTAAGATAATGTATTTGCCTTGTTAGTCTATATTCTAAAACTATCTACAAGATGGCATTTTATAATACAATTAGAGGCAATAAAAAAGATGCAAAGAGTCATGGTAAAGTAAAAATTCTACCTTCTCCCTCAGAGTAAAACCTCCAAGAGTAGTCATGCAGAAGATAACAATAAAACAGTCTATGCAAAACCAAGTGAACTGTTAAGCATTAACAGTAGAGGTATGATCAGGTATAAAATTGAAACCTTGTTCTTTTCATAACCAGACCCAACAATCACTTTTCCGCATGGACCCAACCCTCACCTGATCAATTCGCGAGCATAGCCATCTTTAATGCAGATACTCAATGCACATCAATGGTTGGGTGGTTCAATTCTAACTTATTGATCACGAAATGATCAATACAACATAGGGATTTTAATTTTCTTGAAATGTACTCCATTACCCATCAAGTTTGGGATGGCTAACTTTTGTGCTCATAAAAACAACCACCCCATTCTTTGCTTTTAAGAAAAATATTTGAATCAACTTTCTAACCATTTTGAAGGAACAATAACCTGAATTTAAAGCAGATGCATTTCAAAAAGTAGAAAAGTAAAGAATAATTAAAAAGGTAGGCTAGAGTTCATTCTTCTGGACTATACATTAAAAAAACAGGTATTTTCAAAACTAAAAAGCAGTGTAAAGTCTCAACTGAAATTTAATGAATATTTGCGAAAAGGGAGGCAGGAGAGAAAAAGCAACCAAGATATGCCTACTGAAACCAAATGATAATTTTATGCTTAAATGAACTTACTGCAGAATCACCGCAAGGCAATTTCAAGGGCCTATTCCTAATGAAATTCACAGCTGCAACATCTCTACTCATTGGTTCTAAAAGCCCAACTTCAAAAGTAAATATACTATTCAAATGCCAAACAATTGAAGTCCAGTGTTCAATTTCAGTGCAAGTATATTTTTGGCCAAATACTATTGTGTTGCTTTTTCCACAGCAAATTCTCACCATTTTCTGAATTGTACACCGCCTTCCAAAGTCAGCTTTCAAAATCTGTCAATTGTTAAAAATACTTAAAGCTTCATGTATTCTGCAATAATATGCATTATTCTGTTACTTAACATATCATAATGAGTTATTTCTTGATCTTGAAGACAGACTTACAAACACATCTTAACATAATGGAAACAGTTAACTATATACAAATTTTCAGAAGTTAAGCTATGTTTTCTGTAGCACTGGTAAATTAATCGCATTGCAGACCACATTCAGCACCCACAGTTGGCTGCATCATACATCTATCTGCACAGCAGGAGTTGAATTAACCCAAACTTGATGGATAATAGTTATCAAATAGCTTTTAAAATCAACTTCACATAAGAATCATCCAGCAAAGTATTAAAACTCTTGTATTTTACAATAAAGGCCTTAAATAAAATATATTAGCATAATCAACAAAAACTTGTGATTGACAAGGACAACGAATATTAAACCACTGAATTCCAAAAAACAATTTACATAATTAGTTGCAAACTTGCAGCATTTCAACCACTTATATTCTTTATAGCAAAGCTGTCATGACTGCTGTCAGCATCATTAAGCATGCCTTTTTCAATCTCCATTAGCTACTAGACCGATGACAACTTATTAGTTTGGATACCTTTACAGTTACATGGAACATTCAATTTGATTTTATGGTGGAATTGGAAATAAGGAATCCTTCACTTGTGTCACATTTTCAATAAAGTCAAAACAGAATTTGCACTGAAATGCACTAAATTCAGAGTTAATGTCATAAAACTTTGTTAATGAATGCAAAATCTTTCCAGGAATTATCAACCCTTTGTGAGGGATCACTAGCATTCAATGATCCATTGAACAAGGCAATGAATATTCCTACATAGAATATTCATTTCCTTGTTTAAGAGATAATGAAATTTGTTTGAATTGGGAACGGAGCTCATGAAAGGGCTATGGAGGAGTTCTTCCAGCAGATTGTTTGTTGCTCATGAAAGGACAATTCTTGCTGCATTGTCCTTTTTCACTACAGACCTTCATGTCCGAATCAGAGTTTTCAGCAATATTCAACTTGAATTTCAAATTTAGTAACACTTATTCTATCAACAGTCTCTCTGTCATGTTACATGTGATGCCAAAACTAATTTAGTACGGTACTTTCTTGCATGAAATTCACTTGATTCAGACATATCAAAATTCAAGCTTACTATCCACTTGCCTCCTGCAAAATGTGCACACAAGTATTAAACTTGAACAAAAGATCTGCTTTAAAGTAAAACAGAAAAATTGATTAGTATTTTAAGAAATAAAGTTCAAGATAATACATTCGCCACATGAAACAGTTTAATGAAAGTAGAAAAGAGGTCCACACATTAGACAACCAATTTAAAAATCAGGATGAACTGAATCACAGTTCACAAAAAAAAATTCTTCTACTGCAATTGTTAAAATTTTCAAACATTTCACAAAGTTCACAAAACTAAAAATACTTGGATTCTTCGAAGAACTAAAATCACCACATAAAGGAACAATATTCCCTCTCCTATAACACTGAAACTACCACTTCAATACAGGTCTTTAAAGAGCATCATAAACCACTCAACTGGATGATCAACTCATATTTGCATAACCTAAATTCAGTGTAATATAAATTCAGCACAATCTAACCCAAATTGTTATCATTTATTTAGTAAATACCTAGGGCTAAATCAATGCAAATCTAAACACCAAAATTCCCATTCTTATCAAAAATACAATACAGATTTCTCAGTCTACATTTGTCAACAACTGATTGCACAATGACAGTCACAAATTTATGCTTAGGTTTCCATTTTTTAAACGAAATTCTTGTCTCTCCAAAAATTACACAGAATACAACTGCCAAAAACATGAAACAACTTATCAATGTAAATTCCAATTTAAGGACCATCTGTATAACAAACTTTGTGGATCCTCTACAGCATAACATACTATTTTGACTCATGCTTACAAAATATCGTTTGCTGTTAGTGAAAGCGTACATGTTCTTAAAGTACCAGTTATCAATTTCAGTCCACTCTATAAATAATAGATAAAGTAATTTTTGTGCTGAAAAATAAATCAGATTGGATACAATTTCCTTTCCTTGCTACAAAAATTGGTTTAAGATAAGCACATGTTCGACATGGTGAAGTCAACAGCTACAGAAATTATTAGAATAAATTGAAGTGCAACTGATTATTACATTTTAAATTTAAGTTAATTATTTTATTTCCCCTGCCAAGCCAACACTGCAAAAATTTAAGGCAATTATTTGATGAATTGCTGTTGATGGCAAATGTGTCATTTGATCACCTCAATTCCCTTGAATTTCAAGTCTATTTTTCCCCAAATTAAAACAATTTCATTCCAGCATTGTTAATGTCAAGTTGGTTCAAAGTATAAAGGCAGCAAAACTGTGGTATGCAGAGCCAGTCTCAAAATGCAACATCACAACACACACAAATATCAAACTTTCAAACGAACCATATGAAATTAAAAATTCATTCAAGTACAAAAGTTTCACAAGAACATTAGCAAATAAAGTTGTCAAATAGTAATTTTAATCATGATACATGTTCAAAATGTACTGCAAATAATGCAGTAGGAAGCAGTTCCAAATACCATAGAACTGCTTTAATATAAAATTCCAGTAGTTTTCTTTCTAACCACAAACTATTGTTTTCTCTTTGCATTACTAGGTACAAAATGCTTCCAAGATTAAATGCAAATATGTCATTACATGTTGCTAGTTTGTTTTGGAGAATAGGTGGCCAGAATACCTACACTTTGAACTCATCAGATTAAAATGTAAAGCTTCAGAACTTTTGAACAATTCACTGTTGTTACTGCTTCTGAAAGTTACCTCAAAATGTAATGGCATGAAGTGGAGATCAGCAGCTTTGCATGACACAGTGTACAACAGTGGCCATTGCTATTACCAATAAATATACTCGACGCAAATTGTCCGAGAAATGCAATTCCGCCAAAAACAAAATCCAAACTACGTAGCCTAAATCCACCCATGCAAGCAAAGTGTTTATTCTGAATTTACAGATCATCATGCAAGAATTCAAAGAATGACATCACTAAGCTACAATCAACATTGTAAATTTTTAAGCACTTTTAAAACTTTAAGGACAGACTGCACTGAGAAAGCTAAACAGTGCTCAACTCATGTGCATCTTTATCACAAACTTTGGATACATGAAGTCTAGCGATCCACTTAAGTTTGTGAAATCTTCAGCAAAATATTAATGGTGACACGCAGGAATCAAACATTCGTCCTCCATAAAAGTACTGCACAATCAAGATTTAATGTGTTACATTACAAATTTCTCCACTGCTATTTATATTACAAATATCTTCATTATTTCCCATTAAGTGTCAATTGATAATTAATTTTGCTTCAGGTTAACAACCAATGTTTGACATTTGCACACCATGTGCTTTACCCAGCTTTTAGGATGCCTTCATCGGAAAACACCGAAACAAAGAATGAATCAATTCATTCTTAATCTATCTTCCGAGATCTGTGGCAGAAGCAATACTCCAAAGTATCTTTTTAAAATTAGAACAAAGAGATTCTGTCGAGGTTCTGCATTTCATCGGATTAAACGTGAAGTTTAGCCAGGGATGCATTATACTTTAGACGTAAGCAGAACTCCGTATAACAACTACACAGTTATTTTCCTTAAAGTAAATCTGAATTTAAAGTGTGTACAGACAGGTGTTTAATGAAACTTTAAGACAATGATAGAAACGTCGGTCACTGGATGAAAAAACACTGTAAATGAGCTGCACAATTCAGTAAAGGCTGAAGAATGATTCAATAGGAACACATTAAATCTCGGACATGAACAAACACATAATCAGTAATATGAAATGACTGCCCAATGCAAGCATGATTTACAGTATTTTAAAACTGCATTCTACGAATCTCAATCATGTGAACTGCTGGAATAAAACGATCTCCAAAATAAGAAATGATAACCCATGAGTATTTCAGATCCCCCCCCCCCCCCCCTTTGTAACGGGGTATGAAGAAATGTCCACAAGTCAATCGAACCGGTAGGAAATGCAAACAAGAAAACAAAACGACTTCGGTTTAAAATGGATTTTTAAAAAAAAATCCTTTTAGCTTAGCAACTTTTTTTTGCATTCGAATCGACTCAATCCTTTCCAGAGAAAAATGAATCTGATTTTGAGTTGTGCGATATTTTCTGCAATGATGAGACACAAGTTGCGAGTTTAGTTGGTGCCAAGGAAGAATAATGACAAAGTTTTATCCAGGTCTATAAATACACAGTGCATCTACCTGCTGTCACCAGCCTGGTGGCGTGGACGAAAGAAGGGTCCAGGCTGTCCTTCTCGGCCATCAGCTCCGGTAAATACTTCTCATCCTCCATCCTGCAGCAAAGGGCGACTTGGGTCATTTTTGTATTAAGTACAACAATGAATAATTATTTTAAAAAAAAACACCCCCTCCCCTCCCTCACACAAAAAAAATTCAGCCAAAACGTCCAACTCTAGCGGCGAGATGCCGCGGCTCGGCTTTTTTAATTTAAAAAACAAATCTGCAAAATACAAGACAGAAAAACAGTCCCGAAGACACGGCTGTGAGGTGACCGCTGCCCCGTGCCGCTCTATGGTTTTATTTTCTCACTCACTCCTTCTCTTTCTCTCTATTTTGCCCCTTTCCTTCCCCCCTTTCTCCGCTTCAGGCGACAACGCAGATTATAAAGAGAGGAAACGAAATCAAAAATAACCGTCCGCTGCCTCCGTTATAGCCCGCCCCCCCGGCACACTGATTGGTCCCACTCGCGTCACTCACACGCCAGCCTCTGTTGCTATTGGGCATCCCCGAGCCGTCACTCAAACGCGGCTCGGCCTATCGCCGCGCGGCTTTTTCGCACCCTGCGAAAGAGCCGAGCCAGCTTTTGTGGCCGGCAAAGTGCTTCCAAGCGCCGAGCCTCGTCACACGTCGATCATTCGTTACGCCCCGCCTTCTTATCCCGACTTTCTTTCTTGAATGGGTTTAGGGCCCGTCAATCAAGGCTGTAGCACTGCTCATACAGTGCAGTGGCACCATCTATCTCCGCGGGGTAAAATAATTCTAGAACTGTAGATAAATTGTGTTGTTTTATTATGAACGTAGTTTCAAAATATTCATCACATTTTATGCAGTGTAGCTTTTGTATTTGTTGCATTCAGTTATGAAAACCTATTTTATATTTGATCATCGTCGGAGTGTAACAGGAATCTGTTGCAAAGAATTTCATTTCAAAGTGTCTATTGATATTTTATTAGTTTTTGCAAAAGAGGCACAAGAGTGCGAGGTGCCAGTGAATCCGCCTAAAAATTAACCCGAGCCGATGAAATGTAATGGTTTAGGGGTGGATGGACATCATTTGCTGCAGGTTGAACTGGAAGAAGTCATACAGCACTTCAATAAAGTTTCTTTCTGAGGAAGAGGCAATACTGCCTCCCTGTGGTTTAATTATTGTCTACATCTTTCCTAATCAACTGCTGCATTTATTGATATTGTAAGTGATTTTTCAATGATTATCGGCAATATCTCCTAATATTGCGTCAAATACACCTTCGTGCAAGTATAATTCATTGTGGAATTAATTAGACGAAGCATTAAAGTACTACTTTTTTACAAATATTTTAAAATATTGTGAAACTCTAATTCAAGGGATTTTCTCCCTTTCTCTCCTGAAGATGCTAAATGTTGCATCAGCCACACAGTTGCATGCTTATGTTATCTTTTCTACAATGCAAAATAGATATTGAACTACAGGGGCATCACAGACATAGGAACATCAAAGGTAGTTTATTCCATCATTCAATGGCTGCTCTGTGTCCATAGGACACCTTCATCGCATGCTGCTTAGCAAACTATCAATTTCAGAATTGAACTTGATATTTGACCATGCTTCAACAGGATTTTACACAAGGGAGTGTGTGTGCAGAAGTATTTCATCATTTCGTTCTTGAAAGGCCTGGCTCCAGTTTTTAGGCCATGAACCTGTGTCCCCGGAATCGTTAAGTTGCAGAAAGCATTTTCTTTCTAATTATCCCTTAATATCTTGAATACAATTGAAATCACTGTACAACTTTTAAATTCCAGGGAATGCTAACCTAGTTTGCGTATGCCTTTCTTATAATTTAACTCTTGGAGTACAAGTATTATTCTGGTAAATGTATGCCCTCCCAAATGAATATTTCTTCCTTAAAATGTGGTTCCAGAATTGCTCACAATGTGTAATCTAACTTGGATTTTATTTACTGTAACACTGCTTCTACTCACATATGTTCCAGAATCTATAGGCCAACATTCCATTGGCATTCAGTGATCCCAATCTTGCCTCCTCTACATTGGCGAGACCAAGTGCAGTCAAGGTGACCGGTTTACATAATACCTGTGCTCTGCCCACAATAGTCATTCTGAGCTCCCGGTGGCATGCCAGTTCAACTCCCCTTCCCATTCCTACACTGTCTGTCCCTTCTTCACTCCAAGGGTGAGACCAAATGCAAACTCAACGAACAACACCTTGGTGGCCTACAACTCAATGGTATGAAACTGCTGTGTTCCCACCAATCCACCTGCAATCCTCCCATTTTTATTCCCTTTCCCATATCATTATTATGAACCAACAACAAAAGAAACACACCGAGTCATGATTCAGTGTTAAAAACTTCTTTATTAATAGCTACTATGATAATAAGAAAAATAAAAGTAAAAATGTTAGAATGTCAGAAGTAATAATGTTAGATCTTAAACATTAACCCCAAAACTAAACTTGTAGTGTGTGTGTGGCAAATTCCCAAACTCCAAGTCCAGGAATGGTTCTTAAAGTTCAGTTCAGCAAGCCATAAGGTGAAACGTGAGCAAAGGCTTCTTCAACAACCATCGTTGACTGAAGACAAAACATAGATGTAGAGAGAAAATAGAGAGTAGTTACGAAATCCAAATGTTCCACGATGGAAACCAAACGACACCTGTGTTTACTCAGCAGTGACCACTCCACCGCATCTTCCTCACCCCGAAAGACTCACGAATCGTGGCCGTCCACACAAATACCTGTTTCCTTCTGCAGGTTAACGACAAAGTGAACTCCACCGGATTACTCCAAAAATCCATACGTGGATTGTAGTGACAGGCACAGTTATTGTTTCTCATCCATCGATAGAGAAACTAGCAGGCTGGTGTCTCTCTCTCCTCTGACTGACTGCTTCAAAAACATCATTAAGTCCTTTATCTTCTGTTGTCGTAACCACGCCAACACACCAACACACAGACACACCACTATGCTCTATCTTAAAGGGACATTCACCAATAGTAACCCAGTTCGTAACACACCTCCGACCTAAAAAGAACTTTTTCTTCAAACAAAAAATTTAACCGTGCATACAGTTAGTAATGTGTTAATAGTTATCATTCTACACAATTAAAGAATATCAGATTAGTAAAGATGCATGTTTCTCATTTAACATCTGGAAAGTCATGGCTGATTGCCTTCCATGTGACCATGTGACATATCATGTGTTCATACTCCATTTTATCCATTTTCAAACAAAATTAATTCTCTCACCTGTTGACCTTGTTGCAATTGGAACTGGTCCAATTTTGTTTCAAAGTTCTTCGATTCAATGTTGTTTACGAATTTCACTAATTCAACGTGTAGACTGCCATAAGCTTTAACCTTCGAATTTTCAGACACTTTAATGTCAACAGAATTGGCCACAGCTGTTTTTTTCACAAAACAATATGTTCCAATTTGGCAGGCTTTCTGCAGGTTTTTAAATTTCTGAACAGAGTCCAGCAAATTAACCCATTGTTGTCCTGGCAATTTTAAAGTTACTTTTCCTCGATGTCCAGACACAAATTCAAAATCTAAGGTTTCCTGCACCAACTGTTTCACTGCAAACAAATGCAAATGAACACCTTCATCCCAAGCCTCTGGCAATGGGTGTAACACAGTCCACAACCACCTTCGAAAAGGGTTCACCAAAAACAGGAATAGGCTTCAAAGGAACCACAAGGGAACTTGAATTCGGTTTCTCTACCATCTCATCACTTGAGAGAGCTTCTTCTTTCAATTCAGTACTCTCAGAGCCTTTAGTCTGTTCCACTATAAATTCTTTTCTGGACAAAAACAAATCCTTAAATTCAGACTCAATACAAGGATTTTGATCCTCCAGTGAAGACAGAAAAGTCTCAGACAAGTCATTATAATCTGCCTCCTGTTTAGGGCTGTCACAGGGAACAACATCAGGCTGCGCAGGACTATCGGCTTTGGCTAATTCTTTAGCTCTAGCTCGAGTCACTGCACAGGATGGGTAAACATTTGGATCATTCTCAGACTCATCAACCCTTGGTTTGGTCGTTAACCGTACCACAGGGACAAATTCTCCATCTGCATGGTCATTCCCTAATAACAAAGAAACTCCTTCCACTGGTAAATTAGGTCATATCCCTATCTCAACAGGCCCTTCTACGAACTTTGACTTTAAAATCACCTTGTGCAAAGGGACAGACATGGTGTCACCTGTAACACCTCGCACTAAATTTACCTCACCAGTGTCAGTTTCTTCACCAAAATTTAAAACACTGTCCAGCAATAGAGATTGGGAAGCCCCAGTATCTCTAAGGATTTTCACTGGCACCTGCAGTGACCCATCATTCAGTGAAACAAAACATAAGAACGGAATTCCTTCCTCACCTCATCCAACTTTTCAGCCTTTACCTCTGGCAAGGACTGATCTTTAACAACCTCCCCTAAACCTTTTTGATTTTCGGGTTTAACTACTTGAAAACGAGCAATTGGCACGGCCTCCTTTTCTTGCTTTTTCTTCAAAAGGGAACAACTCTCACATGACCAGGTTTCTTACAATAATAACAAGTACGCCCAGCAGGTTTCTCCAGCACTGGCTTCCAATTATCCTCACAACTCTTTTGGAAGGTCTTAGTTTGTCCCCATTTGGATTTATGGGTTAAAGCATAATCATCTGCCAACCTAGCAGTTTCTTGCAAAGTTTCCACTTCCTTTTCATTTAGATATGTTGTTATTTCAGCTGGGACACATCTTTTAAAGTCTTCCACTAACATCAATTCTTTCAATTTATCAAAATCCCCATCTACATTTTTAGCCATGTACCATCGTTCAAAACATATTCTCTTTCTATTGGCAAATTCCATGTACGTTTGATCTGCAGACTCCTTCAAGTCTCTAAATTTTTGCCTGTAACCTTCAGGTACTAATTCATAAGCCTTCAACACAGCTTGTTTTACCTTTGTATAATCAGCTGCATCCTCAACAGACAAAGCAGAATAAGCTTTTTGAGCTTTACCTTTAATTACACTTGGTAACATAAGAGCCCATCCTTCCTTTGGCCAGTTTGAACTCACAGCAACCTTTTCAAAATGTTGGAAATACTGTTCAACATGATCTTCCTCAAAAGGAGGGACTAATCGAACCTCCCTACTGGCTATAAAACCATTACCAGAATCAGATTCAGAACTCCCTCGATTCATTGATAACTCTATCCTTTTTTGTTCCAACTCCATCTTCTTCATTTCCATCTGGGCTTTTATCTTCCTTTGTTCTGCCTCAGCCTTGGACTTCAGCCAAGTTTGTTCCCGTTCAGCCTCTAACTCTAGTTTCCTTTGCTCTAATGCTATCTTTGCTAACTGCTCCTGGGCCTCTGAAAGCTCTGGTATTCTCCCAGGAAACTGTTCTAACTCTTCCACCTCCAACTCCACTGGTTGAGAAGTCACAACAGAAATCACTGGTTTACCCTCAGGAAACTCGGCTACCTCACTCAACTCAAACACTTCCTTCTCCAAATAATAGTCAACTATCATTCTATGAATAACTGCTTTTTTCATAGACTGCTTTACTGCTTTAAGGTTTAGCTTTGTAGCAATTTTTACCAAATCATCCTTTCTCACCACCTCCAATCCCTCCAGGGTTGGTGACTCCAAAAATGCATCAATATCCATTGCTGCTGGTTTCCACACGCAGAAGCCAATTAAAAAGAATTTTATCAGACCGACCACAATCAGTCAACCACTGAGACCCCAATTTGTTCAAACTCAGACCTCTAGTACCAGTCTTGAGTTCGACTTCAGACCACCCTCGTTAATCTTTGGATTGGATCCCGGACAACACTCGTTAATCTTTGGATTGGATCCCGGACGAGCCCCCAATTTTGTTACGAACCAGCAACAAAAGAAACACACCGAGTCATGATTCAGTGTTAAAAACTACTTTATTAGTAGTTACTTATGATAATAAGAAAAATAAAAGTAAAAATGTTAGAATGTTAGAAGTAATAATGTTAGAATCTTCAACATTAACCCCCAAAACTAAACTCGTAGTTTGTGTGTGGCAAACTCCCAAACTCCAAGTCCAGGAATGGTTCTTAAAGTTCATTTCAGCAAGCCATAAGGTGAAACGTGAGCAAAGGCTTCTTCAACCACCACTGTTGACTGAAGACAAAACATAGATGTAGAGAGAAAATAGAGAGTAATTACGAAATCCAAATGTTCCACGATGGAATCCAAACGACACCTCAGTGTCCACTCAGGAGTGACCACTCCACCGCATCTTCCTCACCCCGAAAGGCTCTCGAATCGTGGCCGTCCGCACAAATACCTGTTTCCTTCTACAGGTCAACAACAAAGTGAACTCCGCTGCTTTTTTCCGAAGTATCTGCTACCCCGAAAAGCATCCGAGACGTGGCCGTCCACACAAATACCTGTTTGGTTAACGACAAAGTGGACTCCACCGGATTACTCCAAAAATCCATACATGGATTGTAGTGACAGGCACAGTTATTGTTTCTCATCCATCGATAGAGAAACTAGCAGGCTGGTGTCTCTCTCTCCTCTGACTGACTCTGACTGACTGCTTCAAAAACATCATTACGTCCTTTATTTTCTGTTGTCGTAACCACGCCAACACACACACACACACACCACTATGCTTTATCTTAAAGGGATATTCACCAATAGTAACCCAGTTCATAACATCATCCCTCCCCCTCCAGGTTCTATCCACCTGCTATGCACAAACTTCACCCACCATATCCCCTTCCCCAACTGGTTCCATTTGTCCTTCATTTCTCCTCATGGTTCTCAGTATCATCTTCCTCACATCAGTTTCGAGCACCTGTAGCCTTCATACCCCAGCTTATCACCCTCCAGCCTCTGTCTCCACCTTCACCCTCCCCTCCCCATGACCTGGCTCCATCTGTCTATTTATTGCTTGTCTGCTTCCACTTATAAGATATCTTTATTAGTCACATGTACATGGAAACACACAGTGAAATGCATCTCTTTTTGCCTAGAGTGTTCTGGGGGCAGCCCGCAAGTGTCGCCACGTTTCTGGTGCCAACATAGCATGCCCACAACTTCCTAACCCGTATGTCTTTGGAACTGGAGCACCTGGAAGAAACCCACACAGACATGGGGAGAACGTACAAACTCCTCACAGGCAGTGGCAGGAATTGAACTCAGGTCTCTGGCGCTGTCATAGCGTTACACTAACCGCTACACTACTGTGCCTGCTCTCTACCCACCTGCACCTGCCTCTGTCTTCCAACTTCCTACCCCTAACCCTACCCCACCTGGCTCCATCTGCCCACCATCCTTCACTCCTCCTGGTCCCTGTCTCACACCTTCCCCTTTCCAATTCATACCAACTATCTACCCTCTCCACTCTCAGTCTTGCTGCAGGGCCTTGACTCAAAATGTTGACAATTCCTTTCTCCCCACAAATGCTGCTCGACCCACTGAGTTTCTTCAGCAGTTTGGTTTTTGCTCTAGATCCTTGCATCAGCAGTCTCTTGTGTCTCCTGTGATTCCATTAACCCTTTTGACTATTTTCAATATCTTAGGAAACAAGACCCCTTAAGTCTTATTGATCTTCTCCAGCTTCCAGCAATTAGAAAATGTTCTATTCTTTCAAATGGGCAACTTCACATTTGCCTACTTTGGCAACAAATTGTCGAACAGATTTCAATCAACAGAAACCTTTTAAACTTAATGCTGTCATCTACAATGTTCGCCTATGTTTTTATGACATTGGAAAACTTAAATATGTGGCTTTCTATCCCATCAACTAAATAGTTCATAAAAATAGTGAGTAGTTGCAATTCCAACACAGATCATTGTAGATCATCACCAGCTATATACTGCTAATTTGAATACTTGCTCACCATCTCTCCTCTCTCTTGTTGCAAAACCATTCATCTCATGGAAGATTGGATGATGCAAAGAAGGAGTGGTAATGGAATGAGGAAAAAATAAAAGCTGACTTACTATTTGTAAAAGGGAGTGTGTTTGGATTCATTTCTACATTTCACTCATAAAATGCCTTGCCCTAGTTTTTGGGCAATGACCCTGCAATTATGGAATCTATATTCTGGCTAAACATATGAACTGAAGTTGTTGAACTCATGTTGAACTGTTCAAAGCATTTGCAACATTTCTTCCCACAATTATTCTTTGTCTTGTATTAACATCACCATGTATCCGTGTTGCAACTCATATTGCTAATAGCTCGATGCTGGGTGGGCCAGCCTTATGTATTCAACAAAGAAATTGAATAAATCCACCTATGAAATTGGTGATTTATAATCACATTTTTGGAAGCGTATTTACAAAGGGTTTTGAATATAAAGTGGTAGAACCAGGGGAAAGTCTGAAGTTTGATACTGTGCTTAGATGTAATATTTGTCATTTCTCGTTTGCTCAAACAAACTAATGTCAGAGCAGTATTCTCTACTGCACAGAGACACTTTCCCCTTGTTTATCTGCATTAAGGCAGTGATGATGTGGAAGAAGTTTGCCATCTTTCATCTGCCCTGAATTTGATTTGAATTCTCATATTTTTGCTTTGAATGCTCATTGAAAATCTGAAGCGCAGTTCAATTATTGCATCAGGGTTACAGGGTGGTTGGTTCAGTGCAGTACTGAGGAAGTGCAACATTGTCAGGGAAGCCATCTTTCAGCTGAAACATTAAACTGAAAAGTATGTTTATAGTGATATTTCTTTAGTTTGTTGGATCTCTGTGTAGCATTTGGAGTAGCAAGTTTCTGGCTCTTAACTTTGAACCATGCTCGCATTATCAGGCCTTTACTAAAGTTGAGGTCCCACATAAGGTTTGGCAGAGAATATTCATTAAATCATCTTTCCACTGATCACTGTGCAATAATCCATCCTGGGAAATCTATACAAGTAACTAAGGGTCAGGTTTAACACAGAGAATAATCCATTTAGCAAGCTGCCTGAGATTGGTTACTATTCATGGCTTTATATGCCAGTAAGAGCCGATCTCCAAGTAAAGAAACAAAACATTCTTCTCTGTATTTGATGCAGTTTTTCTGAGATCAAAAACTTCCTTTTAAAGTAACACTTGTTAAAATCATTGGAATTGTAATGTGATATTATTTGCAGTTATGTATAATTGATTATTGTATGTCAGGTGCACTTACTAAAATGGAATAAAAACTAGTGAATTATAAATGGAAACACCTCCCCTTCAAAACATTTCCCATCTTAAGAATTTTGTAAGTAGTACATTCAGACTGCTCTCTGACAGACTAAAATAGTAACACTGACAGAAGTTCCAGAGAAATAACTGGGTAAAGCCAAACTTCTCAGACAGACCCCAGCATTCAATAAAACATATAGGTCAGAGATCAAGAGGGAAAGCGTGAAAACAGTGAAAAGTCTATTGAAAAGTACATCACCTGATCAATGCCAAAAAAACTGGCCCTGCTAAATGAGGTAATTTGTTTTTTCTACAAACTACTCCTGAATATGATATATGTTAAGTTTTACTCCATTGAATAATTCTTCATTTATTTAAGTTATATTGTTAAAGATTAAGACAAACTCATTCATCAGAGAATCAAATCATACAAATCACGAAGGCCCTGGGGCTCCATCTCTCATTAGCATTGAATTAACTTATTTCCTACCTAGTATAGGTCAGATGATTGAGAGTAGGTTGACTGGTGCCAGGCTGTAATTAGCTTTGTCAGTCTGACTTATAGAAAGGAAAATCTACCAGGATTATTACTTCATTATGTTTGTGAACAACAGATGAAGATGGGATCAGCCTGAAATGTAGACAACTACGTTGTCATCCTGTATCCCTACAACCTTCATTCCAGTTACTAATTAAGTTGGTCATGCAGAATGTTATACGTAAGAAATAGGAGGAATAGGACATTCATTCCCTTGTGCCAACAATGCAATTCAGTAAGATCATGGTTTATCTTTTACCTCAGCAACATTTTCCTCCACTAACTCCATATCCCTTGATTCCTTCAATATCCAAAAGGCTATTGACTTTGGCCTTGACTGGGGTTTTGTGAAGGGGTCAACAATGGGATATTACTGCCCTACACAGACTTCAGTAGCACTGCCCTAATTAATGGGTGGGAAATAAAACGCTTCATGATCAAATCTGGACAAGGTTACTCTCTCACCTATATCTTGTTTGTGTGCAGTTTCAACCCTTTTGCCAAATCCATCAGAATGAATGAGGAATAAAATGAGTGGAAGTAGTCAATTCATCCAAAACAACTCCATGATGCTGAACTCTATACTCTGTGGGCTATCCCAGGGACGTATTCTGTGACAACCAGCTACTTTTGCTGAAAGATTGTCGACCTGGTGACAGATGCCCTCTGGTCTGCCAATGATGGGTTGGTTTTCCAGTGCAAGGAGTTGCATACTGGCACATTCCACCGTTTATGTGCTGAGAAGCACAGTGAAGCTGGTGCAGCTCTCCCAAAGGCTGTATGGAGAAGTGCAACAGTTTACAGCCCTCCCACCACAGCACGCCAAGCGGCAGGAACCTGTGCAAAACTTCCTCGAACATCACTCTTGGAATGAAGTGTCCATTTGCTTACAAGTTTTACATTGAATGGCAATGCACAAATGTACAATAATATGTTTGCAAATTTTATGAATGAAGTATGTTTTGGGGGAGAAAGTTTGTAATGCTATCATAATGGTGATCCAGGGGTTATTAGAGGTTAATGATCCCAGCTCCAGGACATCACCATAGGAGTTCTTTAGGGCAACATATTAGGTGCAAACATTTTCAACTGCTTCATCAATGACCTTCTTTCCATCATCAGTTCAGGCCTGGGAAAGTTCGCTGATGATTGCACGATATTCAGTTTGATTCACAATTCCTCAGCAAATGAAGCTGTCTATTGACTGCTTGCAACAAGTCCTAGACAATGTTCAGGCATGGGCTGAAAAGTGGCAAGTATTGTTCATGCCACAATAGTGCCAAGCCATGACCATCTCCAAAAGGAAAGTCTTACCATCTGAACTTGACATTCAATAGCATCATCATTGGTGAGTCCCCACCATCAACGTACTGGGGAATACCATTGATCAGAAACTCTGCTAAAACAGTCACAAAAGTACAGTGGTTACAAGAGTAGGTCAGAGGCTGGGTATCCTCAAGTGAATGACTCACCTCCTGACACCCCAGGGCTTTTCACTGTCTGTAAGGTATGTCAAGAGTATCATGGAATGCTCTCCGCTTTCCTGAAGAATGCAGTGTCTACAATAATCAAAAAGCTCAAAACTATCCAGGATAAAGCAGTCCACTTGATTGGCAACCCATCAACTACACATGTCTGGCTAATCTGACAACACCTCCCAAAGCTCAACCACCAAGGACAAGAGCAACATGTCCATGGGAATATTACTGCCATTCCCCACTAAGCTGCACACATCCTGGATTGAAAATATATTGTCGATCCTCTGTCATCACTGGGTCTAAATCCTGGAACTCCCACTCAACAGCACTGCTGGTACACCTTAAACAGAATGACTGCAGAAGTTCAAGAAGGCAGCTCATCACCTACACTTAATCATAGGCAATTAGGGAAGAGAAACAAATTTTAGCCTTGCTAGCAATGGCTAAATCTTAAAAAGTCAATTAAAAAAAAATCATCAGTTCCATCTCTGAAAAGTGACAATCTTCATTTCTAATTCATTTCCTTTACCAGTGAAACAGACTTTTTGCTTTTGAAGCTTCCATATTTGGCTTTTTCATTCATTTGCTCATTCATCTCTCTCTATCAATCTCTATAAACCAACTCACCCAGAGCCCTGCCGCTGATAAATTCAATTTATCCATCACCTATCTTTGCTAAGCTTCATTGGCTTACCACCAAGGCATGAGCTTCATTTTGGTAAAAAGCAAATTTAAGCTGGTATATGCATTAAGAATGGAACTGGGCTGATTCGTGAAAAAGCAAATTGATTTGGGATATAGAATTACAGGACATTAAAGTCACGTCTCAGATCGCTATGGTTATTAACAAAGAGCTAATGGAATTCTGGGTTCATTTACAAGAAATATATTAATGTAAAAGTCAAGTGGCAATGATTGCCTTGGAATCCTTCATGCACCTTTGGTCACTTAATTCCTTTCCTAGTCTCATGTTTGAGTCCATGCTCAAGCTGGGATGTGGATAAATTTAAGTGAGTTTACAATCAACACCATTGGAAGGCAGTATTTGATGTGATTCTCTAGACGGTGACCAGAAGCTAGATCAGGATTCAAATAGATTCGGTCTGTTTTCTGCATAACCCCTGTCTACTCAAAATATAGTTTCTGATGGATACCAGATGTTTAAATACAAAGCACTTCAATTGTTGAGAATTTCCCTGTCCTTAGTTTATGTTGAAAAACTGTGTACTGAATTCTTGATAATGGCAGATCTTTTGATATGTATCTTGTTCTGACAACCCAAATGCAAAATGAATCCAGGAAATGAGGAACCACTTGCAGTAGGTAGCTTAAGGCAGCTAACTGTAGCCCAAAACAAAACTGGACCATTAGGCACAAACTCCCATATACCCATAACACACTGATGACCCCCTAACCAAGCAAGCAGACACACACTTTTTCAGTGACCACTAATTTTCCCCTGTCTTCCACCAACCTTCCTTCCATTCTCCCAGAGTGTATGTAATAATGTCCAGGCATTAAAATCATCTGGGCTTCCTCATTCCATCCCAGGGTGTTTGCCAAACTGGTGCTTCACCCAGGTGCAAATATTCTCACTTTTGTAATCTGTGGTACAACAGCAATGTCATAAAGCAGAGGCTGGGATCATTTTGATAAGAGCTTATTTTGGGAGTATTTAAAAGATGTGTTTCCTTAGCAATCACAATGTTTAATAATACCACACAGTTATTCCTCAGTGCCTTCCATGAATAAAATTTAAAAATTATTGCTAAAAGACAGTCGTTTAGAAATTTGATTCTGTAGTAATATTTATTTCAACACCACATTTTATCCTCAAGTGAAAAGTGATACTGACTATTTCCGGATCATTTCTTGGCCCTCTGGAAAATTGCCCAGGCATTTCCTGGTGTGAATCGCACTTGTGTGCCTGATCTAATTTCTGTAATAGACATGTAAAGTGACCATCATGGCAATTCTTGGATATCCAGACCTCATAAAAGCCCTAAGCTAAGTCCCCATTGCTACTCCAAGATTTCTGCACAAACTAGACTAACGTCTCACGGTAGAAAGGATGGAGTAAATGCTCCTAAACTTTGGCTTAAGTAGCACCAGTAATGCAGTACTTGGATGTATAATCCATAGCTCTGGCCTCACCTTACTGTAAATGTGAGTTAAATCCCCTCATGGCAATTTGAGAATCTTAATTCTATTTGAAAATAAAATGTAAATTAAAAAAAAGTTGGTAAATTATCAGCAAAACTGTTGGATTTTTGGAAGAATCTAACTGATTCACTTATGTTCTATAAGATTAAACATCTGCCATCCTTGCATGGTCTGACCAGTACACATTAATATGATTGATCTGAAATGGCTTACTATTCATTCTAAGGATAGATAATAAATGCCTGTTTGTGAGTGACACAGACTTAGAGAGAATAAATTAAAATAATGTTACCTTTTGGCTCAGGTAACTCTTGAGATTCCATTGCAGTAATTCATAGAGAAATATAGACTTCCCTTCTGCCTTGGCCAAAGTTCCTCTCTTAATGAATGACATGAAAAAGATCAACTATTAATCTTTTATAAAATCTTAATGAGTGTAAATGATTGCTGTATTTTCTTATATAACAGTGATGAAAGTCACATGCAAACCATTATGTGGTATTTTCAGATGGTTCACGGAAACATGACTACTTTTTTTCATTCAGTATGCATATGATCAAATAAATCTAAATATAATTTTGTGGTTTTGAGTTTGAGAGCACTTGTATGCATTCAAAGTCATTTTATGTAACTCAAGAAGCAGCTTTTTACCAATTGTGGCCCCAGAATGCATTCAACATTTGCTTTGCTATACTTGTGATATGAATTCATTGTAATACTAAGAAACAAAAAACATTTTTATCCATCTCTAAAACACCACAAGTCTGCTCTCTACAATATCAACTGATATTAACTTGACTTCAGTGATGAAAGGCATGAATTATGCATATTCAACCAGGTCATTTAAGGTTGGCTGTCGGGATGGAATGAAACAGCATGGGACTAACATTAAATCTCAAATAGAAATTAGAATACTGTCCTTTGTCCTCTGAGGAGAACAGTCACAGTTAAAGTCAACAGATGCAGTATTTGAACTTTAAGAGACTCAAAGGGTATGTGGAGAGGGCAGAAGTGTGGTCTTTGGATCGGTCGTCGGCTTATCAACTGGCAGAGCAGATGCAAGGAGCTCTGGCTTCTTACATTTTTATGTATAAGTAGTAAACAGTTACAAAGTTAACAACTTACAATAAAATCTGGAAATTGGTTTGGTAATTAGAAATGAAAATAAGCAGGGAGATTCAAGCGCTTTATATAGAAAAATACTTTAGATCAATGGATGCAGGGTTTCGACCCAAAACGTTGACAATTCTTTTCTCCCCATAGATGCTGCTTACCCCACTGAGTTCTTCCAGTAGATTGTTTGTTACTTTTAGGTCAATCTTTCATTTGTAACTCTTGGCATTAACAGTGTTGTAATAGCTTCAGAATGGCATCAGTCATGTTGTCACCCTCTTAAATGCAAATTAAAAGGAACTGTTGAAACCTAAAAGGGATAGAGTTTAAGAAGCCCAGCTAAAATAAGTAATTATTTTTGTGAGAGCACCCATGCCATGACCTCTACCTGTTCATTTGCAAACCCCTTCCACATTTACCTTGACATTCCTTGGGGCAGCCAGAAATTGTCAGTCATCAATCTGACATGCTGCTAAAAGTGCTCACACTGTGAAGCACACTTTCAGTTGAAGGCCCACCTCTTCATTACTGGAATGGGTGATTAGATGGTGGAATCCCCAAAGGCATCCTGTGCTCCAAGGAAACCCTACTGTTCAATGGTTAGGTCCAAACAAATCAAAATATAAAATTCACTTCATTTTGGTTTCTAGAGAAATTCCACAATTTCTTGGAGATTTTAAATGTGCAAGTTCATCTCATTCAGGAAATAGAGTGGTTTGGGAGGAGTGTTTCACAAGGTCAATGGCACTTGAACTGTAGAGCAAGCAAATCTAATGGAGTGAATGCTCTTTTTTTGTCTCCTCAATAATTTATCCACTTCCTTATCCTTTTAACATTCTTCCTCTCTCTGAAAGGAATTGATTACCTTTTTCTTTCCTTGTGTGCTTCAGCCAAGTGGCTTTGTCCCATCCACACTTGTCCACATGCACACGAATAGACTTGACAAAGCTCAGTTGACAGGAAAAGTATTGTTCCTGACTTCAGTTTCTAAACTTCGGGTTGCAGAGTCTAATTGTAGAATCCCCTGATAGCAATGTGGTTAGCATTAAACTAATTCCTCAGTTCAGCAGCAGTTAGGAATGGACAATAAATGTTGGCATTGCAGAAAATGTTTACATTCAGTTAAGGATAAAGAAAACTGAAAATATTAGCAGTTAAGGTGGTTCAGACAGGGCACTGGACTTTTTAAAAATTAATGAGAATTCTAGAACGATGATAAAATGTGTTGAAAAACCCTCTTCATCGAAACATACACTCTGTTTAGGAATGTAGTGCCAGCAGTAAACCAAATAACTAAATAATCCCTTCAAATCTGGTGTGCCATTCAAAATATCTAACTTAATGACCTGTCTTGGCTTCATAACCTTAACAATAACCATTGTTGACAAAAATCAATCAAGTTTAGATTTAAGATTGCTGGTTGAATGCCCTTCCCCTGATTTTCCTAGGAAGTATTCCTAACTTCTCCCTAAAATGGTCCAATTGATTTTAAAACATTGTCCTCTTGTCCAATGTTCCTTAGCCAGCAGAAAATGTTTCTTCATGTCCACACTATCAGTTTCCGTCAAAATCCTCAAACAGATTATCCTTAACTTTCTATTTATGACTTTTAAAGAGATCTGCAAATGTGTAAGGCCCAGAATAGTTGGTTCATTTCTTTTTTCTTTCTGAAATTTCTATTTTGATTGTCATTTTGCTAGTGATAACCTTGAGGCACTGTGGGAGAAACATCTTTGGTTACTGGCACAAAATGTTTGTGAGAACGTCAGGTAGCAGTTCTGCTCACCTGCACACACTTGATTCCTTTGAAGTCAGCTCACCTGTGAAAATATTATCCATAGTTCTGAAAGTCTCTGTAACAGTGCAAAATACCCTCATTTTTAAGTTTTTTTTTCTACAATGCAATTCCTTGGATGGCAGTGATTCACTAAAACCCCATCCCTCTCTTTTAAACCAGAACAATCAAAGCAGTTCTCCCTTACATTCTTTCACCTACCAAGAGAATGACAAAGTTATTGTCTTTCTCTCTTTCGATTCCTCCCACATTCTACAAATCAAAGGTATAGCCATGGGCACTTGTATGGGCCACCAGCTATTCCTGTCTTTTCATTGGCTACATGGAACTGTCCTTGTTCCAGACCTATTCTGGTACCCCTCCCCAACTCTTTCTCCACCACATCAATGATTGAATTGGTGCTGCTTCCTGCACACATGCCGAACTCGTCAACTTTATCACCTTTGCTGCTAACTTACACCCTACCCTCAGATTCATGGACCATTTCTGACACTTCTCTCCCTTTTCTGTATCTCTCTGTCTACATCTCAGGAGACAAACTATCCATCTATGTCTACTATAAACCCATTGACTCCCACACCTGACTCAACTACACCTCCTCTCACCCTGTTTCCTGTAAAAACAACATCCTTTCCTCTCAGTTTCTCCGCCACTGCCATGTCTGATCTCAGGATGAGGCGTTCCACTCCAGGACACCTGAGATGTCCTCCTTTTTCGGAAAACGTGGCTTTCCCTTTACCATAGTTGATGGAGCCCTTACTCATGTTTCCTTCATTTCCCAAGGACGTCTGCTTTCACACCACCTTTCCAGAGTGAACAGAGATAGAGTTCCCCTAGTCCTCACCTTACACCCCACCTGCCTCCACGTCCTTCACCATTTCTGCCAGCTGCCACAGGATCCCACCACCAGTGCCTCACTTTTTGCTTTCCGCAGGGTCCATTCTCTCCATGATCCTTCGGTCCACTCATCTCTTCCCACCCACCCCTTCCCATCCCCTGGTACTTTCCCCTGCAACTGTAGGAGGTGCAACCCTTGTCCGTACACCTCCTCCCTCACCCCCATCCAGGGAACTAAACAGCCCTTCTAGGTGTGGCAGAGATTCATGTGCACCTCCTTCAAACCCTTTTGTTGCAGGCAGTGCTCTCAATGTGGCCTCCTCTACATCGGTGAGACCAAGCATAGACTGGGTGACTGTTTTGCAGATAACCTGCATTCTAACACAATGGCCATCTTGTGTTTCTGGTTGGATGTCATTTTAACTCCCCTTCCCAATCCCACACCAACCTGCCTGTTCTCAGCCTTCTCCAAACTAGAAGAAGGACAGGTCATAGTCCGTATAGATAGCCTATAACCCAATGGTATGAACAGTGAATTTTCCAGTTTCAGGTAACTCACACCCCCCGTGTTCCTGCCACATTCCTACTGGTCCACCCAGGTTCTCTCCCCCTTTGTTCACCTTTTCCATTCCCCTGCCTCCATTACCTAGATTTGTTACTGTCCCCCACCTGGTTCGACCTGCCCATGACCCAAATATCTAGCCGCCTGGTTTTCTTCTCCTTTGGCCTTCCTTTCTATCCCCTCCCCTACCTGGTTCCCTCTGTCCATAATCCCTTCTTTATCTGGTTCCACTTATCAGTGGGCCAAATGGCCTAATTCTGTTCCTATATCTTATGGTCCTATGGTCCTATATCACCTTCCAGCCTCAGTCTTTACCTTCCCTCTCCCTTCCTCCCACTCGGCTCCATCTGCCCAATTACATTTTCTTATCTGTTTCCACCCACCACTCACAGCTCCATCTCAAAACTCCCCCTCTCCCTCCCCCACCTGGCTCCATCTGCCCACCTGTCATCTACCAGCCCCTGCCACACCCTTTCCTCTCACCTCTTCATACTGGCTATCTTCCCTCTCTATTTTCAGTCCTGATCCAGGTTCTTGACCTGAAACAATGGCCACCCCTTTGCCTCCACAGATGCTGTTTGACCTGCTGAGTTTCTCCAGCAGTTTGTTTTTTCCCTCCTGATTCCAGCATTTGCAGTCTCTTGTGTCTTCAAAGACAAAGTTGTTTCTTCGGACTTAAATGGGATTGCATATATTATATGGATAGTTAATGCCTCTTTCTACTGTTTAGTCTGCTATATGACATGTGCTGCATGATTATTTGTTGTTCCACATATTATCTTCTCCAAATTAAACTTTCTAGTCTGAGCCTGGATTTTCCATGGAATTACACTGAGAAAATCCTGAATCAGTTGACGACCATTGTCATTTGTAATTATCGAGGATTATTGGTGCTGTCTATAAATAGCTGAGGTGTACAGGTGGAAAACCTGGCAAAGTTATTGGAAAGAAGTGTGAAGTAACTGAACCAAAGTTTTCCAGATTATCAAAAGAAATGAGGTTTCTCTGGAAAAATCATTCACAATGGAAGAAGAGTGAAACAGCAGGAGAAGCAAGAGAGATTTAAAAGGGACATCAGGGGCAACTTTATCACACAAAGGGTGGTGCTTGTGTGGAATGATCTGCCAGAAATAGTAGTTGAGGCAGGAACATAGCAACATTTAAAAGCCATCTAGATAAATGCATCCATAGGAGAGGTTTAGAGGGCTATGGGCCAAATGCGGGCAGAAGGGACTAGCTCTCTGGGCAACACAGTTGACATGGATGAGTTGGGCCAAAGGGCCTGGTTCCATGCTGTAAAACTCTATGACTCTAATTAATCTTCAATCCAGGCCAGTATGCTACCCCAATCCAAATGTTCTAAATTTGTTTAGTGACCTTTTGTTTGGCACTCTGAAAGACATTCTGAAAGCCCAAATGTGAAACATCCATGTGTCCCTCCTTATCCATCCTGCTGGTTACAACCTCAAAAAAACCTGAACACATTTGTCAAACATGATTTTCCTTTTGTATCTGTTATGAACTGGATCATAACCCATGAGAGACCCTGAGGTAAATTTTGAAGTGTTATTTTAATTGGACAGGAGTGGGCTATCCCGCTCCTGATTTTTTGCCATTGTCTTCTGGGATCCATCCAGACTAGATGGCTTTCCACAGAGGTTTATTCAAATAAAATTGTGCTTTCAATATTTGAAGCAGCTCCATGTCCTCCTCTTACTCAGTTTGTCACCTCCAAAAATCAAAGCTTGGAACACAGTGTGAAAAGGAAGGACAGATTGTCGAATATGAATGGAATTGGCTTCTGCGAGCATGGCATTTGTGGATTTGAGCTGCATTTAGCTATATTTATGGGCAGATGAGATTAGCAATAAAAAGACAAGGTGGTTGGGTGTGGTAGCAGGGATGCACTTGTTGAGCTTTATACCTTTTCCTGCGCTTATCGAAGTGACTTTAATCTACACAGAGAGCTAAATTCTGTCTCTCCTTATCACAAAACACTAACCAAGCCAGTCCGAGTTTCCAGTACAGAATGCCATATTTAATCATTTCCTGATTAAATATGGCATTCTTTAACATTATCAGATTTGTCTATTTCTTCATGGAGAAATTCAGCATATACGAAACAGTGGTGTCTCTTGTTTTTGCACAGGAACACTGTGTTTTGATGCAACGTAATTCCAGTTACCCTGTCAACAAGATACTAAAAGATTGTGATCTTGAAACAGCTGCAAGTTTTGCATGACACTCTGTCAATGACATTTTTTTTATGAGCATTGATTTTTTTTTTTCCCTTCATCTGCCTCGCATCTTCAAAGCTGGTTTGTTGTCAGGAAACATTTGTGACAGTGTGGTGTATCTGATGTGAGGAGGTAGGAAGAATTCCTGATAAACTAAATTGGCCAGATGAAGCAGTATACCAGAAAGCAATACTGAAGCAATTGTCAGTGACAGTTGGACAAGTGTGTATAACAGGAAAATGCTTTCATAGAACTGAGATATTTGTAAACTGATTTTGACTTGCTTTCATTGGTGAAGTATACCCAGTTTCAAAGGCAATAATTCAAATGATGCAATGGAAATTCCACCTCATTTTTGCCTAGATACACAACAAATATCTTGGTGTCAACCAATTACATACCATAAAAGATGGCGATATTTTGTATTTAAGCAAGTTCTCCCAAGTTTCTTTTATGTCCACCCATCAAACTCTCCCACCAAACTACTCTCCACCTACAAACTGGCTCTGCTGCTGACTTTCAAGTGGAAGTTCCTACAAATACATTTGTTTGAGACTGCACCACATGAGGAACAGATAGCAGCCATTTTATCCTATCTTTTCACTTGCAATTCTTTGAATTCCTTTTAATTAACAATCTCTCCATGTTTAGTGCTATGTCTAAAATTGATTTTAGTCACAAAGTGTGAACAACATTAAAATTTGAAAACCTCTGATTCCAGATTCTTATACATGATTTGCCCAATAAGCATAAATGATGATTAAATAAGCAGAAAAATAAGATTCAAAGAAAAACACATGTTGATGTGGATTTGGTGTTTCTATGCATTGAAGGCCTGGTATGGAGCCTCCAATGCTCAGGATCACAAGAGGCTACAGAGGGCTACAGACTCTGCCAACTCCATCATGGACACAACCCTCCCCACCATCGAGGACACCTTCAAGAGGCGGTGCCTCAAGAAGGTGGCATCTATTATTAAGGACCCTCACCATCTGGGACATGACCTCTTCTTGATACTACCATCAGGGAGGAGGTACAGGAGCCTGAAGACCCACACTCAATGATTAAGGAACAGCTTCTTCCCCTCCGCCATCATATTTCTGAATGATCCATGAACCCATGAACACTACCTCATTACTCCTTTCTTTTGCACTATTTAGTTATTTTAGTAATTTTTAGATTTTCTGTCTTTGCAATGTACTGCTGCCGCAAAACAATAAATTTCATGTCATATGTATGTAGGTGATAATAATTCTGATTCTGGGGTTTTCTTGGGACTATGGTCATTTACACAGATGTATGCCTATCTATGCCTATTTTTACATTGATATCCTAATAATTAATAGGGATGGATTTTTTTAAAATAAGAAGACAATGCATATGAAAAATGTTCTCTCATAGTCCTCATCCATGTGAATCATTATTATTTTAGTGCATTGCTGAGGGAATCATCGTTTGAAGTCCTATGTTTTAAGAGAACACTAAATGGAGATACAATTGTTGTGTATCATGTGGAGCTATTTGAAAGAGCAGATAACACTTGCATCCTAACCAACATTTCTTCCTTCAATAGCGCAAGCACAAAAAATGTTTATTTTGTAAATGGATCTTTGTACTTCCTGCATCTTATTTCTTTATTACTTTTAGTTATCTGATATTGTTAATTTTGTTTTGATTTTCAAAATTATAGTGGTCTTTGGTAGAGCTAGTAACTAACATTATTGGGATGAACATTAGTAATGAAAGGACACAAGTGGGGAAGCTGGGGAAGGTGGGACCTACACAGAGAGGACGGGTTACACCCGAACCTGAGGGGAGCCAATATCCTTGCGGCCAGGTTTGCTAGGGTGGTTCAGGAGGGTTTAAACTAGATTGCGAGGGGGAAGGGAACCGGAGGAGTAGGTCAGAGGAAGAAGGGGATGGGGAAAAGTCAGATCTGACAGGTAGAGAGGCTTTGAGGAAGGAGAAGCAGAGTACAGGCTATAAAAGTAATAAGGTGGATGGGCTAAAGTGCATTTACATAAATGCAAAAAGCATCAGGAATAAGGGAGATGAAGTGAGAGCTTGGATAAGTACATGGGACTATGACATTGTGGCTATTACAGAGACGTGGCTGACATCAGGGCAGGAATGGATATTGAATATTCCTGGTTTTCAGTGTTTTAAAAAGGGGTGGGGGGGGAGAAGAGGAGGAGGGGTGGCGGTACTGGTCAGGGACACTGTTACAGCTGCAGAAAGGGTAGATAATGTAGAAGGATCCTCTCTAGAGTCAATATGGGTGGAAGTTAGAAACAAGAAAGGAGCAGTTACCCTCCTGGGAGTATTTTATAGGCCCCCCGGTAGTAGTAGGAATACTGAGGAGCAGATTGGGAGGCAGTTTTTGGAAAGATGCGAAAATAACAGGGTTATTATAATGGGAGACTTCAACTTTCCAAATATTGATTGGCACCTACTTAGTGCCAAAGGTTTAGATGGTGCACAGTTTGTTAAGTGTGTCCAGGACTGATTCCTGACACAGTACGTTAACAGGCCGACTAGAGGGAATGCCATATTAGATCTAGTTTTAGGTAATGAACCGGGACAGGTGACAGATCTATCGGTGGGTGAGCATTCGGGGGACAGTAACCATTGTTCCATAAACTTTAGAATTGTCATGGACAGGGATAGGAGCAAAGAGGACGGGAAGATTTTTAATTGGGGAAAGGTGAATTATGAGGCTATAAGGCGAGAACTTGGGAGTGTAAATTGGGATGACATTTTTGAAGGGAAATGTAATATGGAGATGTGGTCGATGTTCAGGGATCTTTTGCAGGACATTAGGGATAAATTTGTCCTGGTGAGGCAGAGAAGGAATGGTAGGGTGAAGGAACCATGGGTGACGAGAGAGGTGGAACAACTAGGTAGGAAGAAGAAGGCAGCATACATAAGGTGTAAGCAGCAAGGATCAGACAGGGCTCGTGAGGAATATAGAGTAGCAAGGAAGGAACTTAAGAAAGGCCTGAGGAAAGCGAGAAGGGGACATGAAAAGGCTTAGGCGAGTAGGGTTAAGGAGAATCCCAAGGCTTTTTTCTCGTACGTAAAGAGCAGAAGGATGGCTAGGGTAAAGGTAGGTCCGATTAAAGACAAAGGTGGGAGGATGTGCCTGGAAGCTGTGGAAATGGGTGAGGTTCTCAATGAATACTTCTCTTCAGTATTCACCAAGGAGAGGGGTCTTGATGATGCTGAGGACAGTGTTGGTGAGGGTAATGTTCTTGAGTATGTAGATATTAAGAGAGAGGATGTGTTGGAGTTGTTAGAAAATATTAGGACAGATAAGTCCCCGGGGCCTGACGGAATATTCCCCAGGCTGCTTCGTGAGGTGAGGGAGGAGATTGCTGAACCATTGGTTAGGATCTTTGAGTCCTCGTTGTCCACGGGGATGGCGAATGTTGTCCCCTTATTCAAAAAAGGTAGTAGGGATAGTCCAGGGAATAACAGACCGGTGAGCCTTACATCTGTAGTGGGTAAGCTGTTAGAAAGGATTCTAAGAGATAGGACCTATGAGCATTTAGAGAATCATGGACTGATTAGGGACAGCCAGCATGGCTTTGTGAAGAGAAGATCTTGCCTCACAAGCCTGATAGGGTTCTTTGAGGAAGTGACCAGGAAGATTGATGAGGGTAGTACAGTGGATGTGGTCTACATGGATTTTAGTAAGGTATTTGACGAGGTTCTGCACGGTAGGCTTCTTCAGAAGGTCAGAGGCCAAGGGATCCAGGGAGACTTGGCCGTGTGGATTCAGAATTGGCTTGCCTGTAGAAAGCAGAGGGTTGTGGTGGAGGGAGTGCATTCGGATTGGAGGGCTGTGACTAGTGGTGTCCCAAAGGGATCGGTTCTGGGACCTCTACTTTTTGTGATATTTATTAATGACTTAGATGCGGGGGTGGAAGACTGGGTTAGCAAGTTTGCAGATGACACAAAGATTGGTGGTGCTGTGGATAGTGTGGAGGGCTGTCAAAGCTTGCAGAGGGATATTGATAGGATGCAGAGCTGGGCTGACAAGTGGCAGATGGAGTTCAATCCAGACAAGTGTGAGGCAGTACACTTTGGAAGGACAGACTCCAAGGTGGAGTACAAGGTAAATGGCAGGATTCTGGGCAGTGTGGAGGAGCAGAGGGATCTGGGTGTTCATATCCACAGATTACTGAAAGTCACCTCACAGGTAGATAGGGTGTTTAAGAAAGCTTATGGGATGTTAGCTTTCATAAGTCGGGGGATCGAGTTTAAGAGCTGCGAAGTGATGATGCAGCTTTACAAAACTGGTTAGGCCACACTTAGAGTACTGTGTCCAGTTCTGGTCGCCTCATTATAGGAAGGATGTGGAGGTGTTGGAAAGGATGCAGAGGAGATTTACCAGGATGCTGCCTGGATTAGAGAGTATGGATTATGAGGAGAGACTAAAGGAGCTAGGGCTGTTCTCATTGGAGAGAAGGAGGATGAGGGGAGACATGATAGAGGTATACAAGATATTAAGAGGAATAGATAGAGTGGACAGCCAGCGCCTCTTTCCCAGGGCACCAATGCTCAAAACAAGAGGGCATGGCTTTAAGGTAATGGGTGGGAAGTTCAAGGGAGATATCAGAGGGAGGTTTTTCACCCAGACAGTTATTGGTGCATGGAATGCACTACCTGGGGTGGTGGTGGAGGCTGATACATTGGACAAGTTCAAGAGATTGTTAGATAGGCATATGGAGTAATTTAAGATAGAGGGATATGTGGGAGGAAGAGGTTAGATAGTCTTAGGTGTGGTTTGAAGGGCAGCACAACATGGTGGGCCGAAGGGCCTGTATTGTGCTGTATTGTTCTATGGTTCTATTTGAAGTTACTGCTTTTAGAATCAAAGGGGAGCTGAGATCTTTCTTTACACAGCAAATTATTATGAATTGGAATGTGCTGCTTGAAGGATGGATAACACAAGATTCAAGAGTATCTTTCAAGAGTATGTTTGCAAGCTAAATTAATATTTGGAGGGGAATTAGGAAATGATAGATGAGTGGGACTAACTTTATAGTTCTCTCAAAGAGCCATTGTAGGGTAAATAATCTGAAAGGTGCATTAAGGAGTGAGGGTTTTGAATAGCAAAAGAGTAGGAAGTAGTATTAAAAAAATAGGAGCAGAAGAGGAAGGATTACAAGGAATGCAAAGAAAGTTTGTCGATGATACTGAACTTCAGTTGTGACAAACAGTGAACATGATAGTAGTTAACTGCAACAGGACATAGATGGACATACAAATGGAAGCTGGAACTTAATACAGAGAAGTGTTAGGTAATGCACTTTGATAGTTTGGTTGGGACGTCGCAATAAAGACTTATTACGTTACTTCTAAACAGTGTGCAGAAATAGTGGGAGCTAGGGCTATCTATGCATACATCTTTGAAGAAGGCAGGGCAAAAAAGTATTATCAAAGTGTATGGGATCTTAGGCTTCATTAAAGCAGAGTTGTGCAAAAAAAGTGATGAAGTCAAGCTGAACGTTTATTAAGCTCTGGTTAGGTCACAATTAGGGTATAGCATTCACTTCTGGTCACACTTTCGGAAGATTTGATAAACCTTGAGAGGGTACAGGGGAGCTATACCACAGATGAAAAACAAGGTTAGGATATTGTTCTCCTTGGAGCAAAGAAAGTTAAGAGTAGATTTGACAGAGGCGTACAAGTTTATGACATGTTTAGCTAAAGAGACAAAGAAAAGCTTTCCCCATTGGTTGTTGGTGCAAAGAGTAAGGGGTGCTAATTTATGTTTTTGGACAAGAGATGCGGAGTAATGTGAGAAACATGGGTGGTCTTGACCTGGAATTCATCACATATGAGGATGATTGGAATAGAGACAATGAATGATTTCAAATGGATTTTGGATAGCAACTTGGGAGAAGTAAACATGCAGCTATGAGGACAGAGTGAGAGAATGAGACTGAAACAGTGCCCTACAGATAGCTAATATAGACTCAATTAGCCAACTGGTGTCTTCTTGTGCATTAATCACACTATGACTATCTGTGCTGTTTGATTATATAATTTAACAATTCTAGGTTAAGGGAGTGTAGGACTGCAAGGAAGTTTCAAAGTAAAATAAAGTAGATAGGTTAGGAACATAAGTATGTGAAGTAAGACAATGAATATTCCATGCATTTTGATTTTGGGTAGTTATTGCGTCGGTTGTGCTCCTGAATTGTTTTGAGTTAGTAGTAATAGCAACACTGGCCAGGGATCGGATTTCACCTTCTAGAGTGTGCTCTTACTCTCCGATGTCTAATTACAGTAAAACAAACTGTGGGTGCAACAATGGAATCCCTTTATAATTTGAAATCATTACTTTATGCCTGTGAATATGATTCCACAATCCTGCAGTAAGCAGATAGCAAGTACTTTCAATATGAGTCATTACACTGCTTTATTTTACAGACAAGAGTGATAGTTGAAAATGAAACACACTTCTTTAATCAGCTACATTTAATTTCCTAGCAAGACTGAGGGAATGAAATTATTAAAGCACATGTTCTGTTCCTTTTGTGAGCTGTCTTACTTATTTATAGTATTACCTTTTCTATAGACAATTCCCGACTGCAACATTTGACCTTCTGCATCTTCACTTTAAACTCAAGGTCAAAGCACCCCCTTTAGTGTTTAGGAGCTGACTGGCTGACCATGCGTTTCTTTTCTGTTTTTCTCTCCCTGGATTTCCAAGTAGAAGGGTAACAATCCCAAGAGTATATTTTCAGCAGACACTTGAACGTACTCAGTTCACATAAATCAAATCATCCCACCATGATGCATGTAGTTTTTTTTTAAAACTCTCTTGATTAATGTTCTTGGTCATTTTGGGAACCCTTTACAATTAAACCTCAACCCCAGTCCAACCCAGGCATCCCTTTCCTTCCTCCCAACATCTCAAAGGCTTTTTAAATTTGCACAATGGTAATTTGTTTTAAATAGTTCATTCTGACAGCCTTTCCATGTAAAAGTAATGTCAGAGCATGACTGGGCCACATGAGCTGAGCCTAATATCTAAAAATGACCGCGGTCTAGAAAGGGACAGTGGATAGTGAACAGTAACAAAACCTCTAGATTTTTTTTCATCCAAGCCTTGGGTAATTGCTGTAATGTAACTGCTTTAATTGGTTGTGGTATCTGTATTATTTGGGACATCTTCAGGATCTGTGGAATAGGGGAAACAGCTAAATAATTCAAACAAGAACCAGTCTTCATAAAGATCTATTTACATGTAACCACCCCGCAGTAATCAAACAGAACACCATTGTCTGCTTAAAACTGCAGGCTGCTGGTTCACCACGGGAGGCCAGTTAAGAGATTTACTTAATTTTTAGGTAAATGTTTATTCCTCTCTCTGCTTGAGTCTGCACCCTTGATTGCAAATGAAAAAGTACTCAATTTAGTCTCAAGTTCCCTGATTCAGCAAACTGTACAGAAGGCAGACCTGAAAATTTCTGGGAACTCTTTCTTCAGTTGGAAAGGAGCCCATTAGCTTTGAATAATAATGACTGTAAGATTTTGCTCCATTTTGTGAAGTACGGAAGTTCAGGTAATGGAAATTCGTCATTATGGAATTCACAAATCACGCAAAAAGACTTTGATATACAGAATAAAAAATTGATGTTGTGGATTTTCTGTGAGAAAAAAATAACTGCATAAAGACAAAATGCAAAAGAAACAACAAATATTGTCAATTTTTCTATGGGGTTTACATAACGGAAAATCGCTGTACAGGCTGTTTTCTAGGAGTGCAAACCCTTGGTAATGTGGGGATAAACTGTACAAATACCATCTCAAATATCACCAGGCTGAGCAGTGGAGCTCCCCAGGGCTGTGTGCTCAGTCCACTGCTGTTCATGCTGCTGACTCATGACCGTCCTGCCAACTCAAGCTCCAACCATATCATCAAGTTTGCTGATGATACAACAGTGGTGGGCCTAATCAGCAGGAAGGATGAAATAGCTTACAGAGAGGAGGTGGCAAGGCTGGTGGATTGGTGCTCAGCCAACAATCTCTCCTTGAACGTGGACGTGACCAGCTACATCTCTGCCTGGTACGGTAATTGTAACATCTCTGACCATAAGTCTTTGCAGAGATTGCGAGAACAGCTGGAAAGATCATTGGAATACCTCTTCCCTGCATCCTGGATATCTACAACACACGATGCACTCGCAATGTCTGCAGAATCATAGATGACCCTTCTCATTCCTCCCATGACCTATTTGTCCCACTGCTATCTGGCAAGCGGTACCAGAGCATCCAGGCCAGAACTACTAGACTGTACAACAGTTTTTTCCTCCCAGGCTGTCAGGCTCCTGAATACCCTGAAGACAGTTTCAGACAAATGCTGCATCAAAAGCCCTGGTTTGCACAATGGCATACAAGAACTTTGGCTGCTGCTGAACATGTTTACACAATTAGTGCAACACACTGAGTTCTGTATTTTCTTCGTCCAACTCTGTTTTGCACTAACCCTGCACTAAATTTGTATTCTGTATATACCGTTCTTTGCACTGTTTGTACTTGCACAATATTTCTGTCTGTGTTTATTGTATGTCTTCTGTTTTATGTATGTCCTCTGTTGTGTGAGTCTGGGGGAAACGACATTTAATTTCTCCATGTGTTTTTATAGCATATGGGTGAATGACAATAAAGTAACTTGAACTTGAACTTGATTGGAATGTATGTGAATTTGATGATTCAAAAGGCCATTTTACATTCCATATTTAGTATTGTATTTAAGACATTTAGTTTGCTTGTAGTTGTTTTGAACTCAATTATGATGGACCCAGTTACTTTCTATTTTGTGTCCGATGTCACTTCTGAGGTGTAATGCCAAGTAAAATAAAATGGGAACGCTGGAAACACTCAGCTGGTCAGATGCATCTGTGGAAATAGAAACAGAGTCACTGTTTAAGATCAAACACCTTTCATTAGAACTGGAAAGAAAAGAGATAATTTTGTTTTAAGTTGCAGAGACCGTGAGGGAGGGGTGGACCTGACTGGTTACATCATGTTCTGGTACAACAATTCGAATGTGCAGGAATATAAGAAGATGCAGAAAGTAGTGGACTCTGCCCAATACATCACTGCACATCCCTCCCCACATCAGTAGCATCTACAGGAGGCGCTTCCTCAAGAAGGCAACATCCATCATCAAAGATCTCCACCATCCAGACCATGTCATCTTCTCATAGCTACTCACAGGCAGGAGGTACAGAAGCCCAAAGTCCCACACCACCAGGTTCAAGAACAGCTACTTCAGTTCCTGAATTCGGTTTCTGAACCAATGGGCACAATTCTAATCACTACCTCAACATAGTAGCACTATGACCACTTTGATCACTTTGCACTAAAGTGAACTTTGTGCTTTTTTTTGTTTTTAATTGTGTTCTTTCTTGTAAAAATTGTGCATAATTTAAATTTATGCTTTTCTTGTGAATGCTGCTTATATGATGCAATGTGCCTGTGATGCTGCTGGAAGTTTTTCATTGCAGCTGTGCATACATGTATTTGTGCATATGACAATAAACTTGACTTTGATTGGACAAATGGAATACTTCTGCTAAGGTAAGACCAGAACCAATATGGGAATAAGTTCTATAGGTCAATGAATTAATGGGTACAGTGGAGAGAGAGAACATAAGCAAAAGCTGTAAAATGAGGGCATTTAGAGGGTGACTGATATGAAAAGGCTCAATATAGGCTGGAAATCAAAATGTTTGATCAAAATCTTGTACCAAAATCTACGACAAAGGATTGTAAAATTTGCAAAATGCAGGGTTGTGGGATGTACCTAGCATGTCAGGCTGTACCAATGGGAGGCAAAAGGCTGAACTAATATCACAGATGGACTGACCAGTTCTGATATACTCAAAGAAGGCAAGTTGCCTGAAGTTGTAGATTTTGATATTGAGTCTGGAAGGCTGCAATGTCTCACATGGAAGGCAAGATACTGTTGCGCAAGCCTACATCAAGCCTCATTATAACAGTGCAGAGGCCAGAGACAGATAAATCAGAGTGAAATTGGAATGAAGAATTAAAGTCAAGAAACATAATGCTTAGAGTCATCCCTGTGGATTGAACACAGGTTGCTTCACTCTGCAAAGTGGCCCCCCCCAAAGAGACGCATTGTGAACACTGAATGTGGTGGATACAAGTTACTTTGGGTCTCTCTTCCTTTTGCATTGATGTGAATATTCCAGAGTAACAATGAACTGAGAGTTTCCACAGTAATAAGGAGTGGCAACAAATCATCTCCTTGGAAGACAACTGAGAAAACAACTTCTCCAAACCAAATCTTGGAGATCATCTCCAGCCCCTGCACACTATAGTATCTTAAAAGATAGTGCCTGCAACACCATCCAAAGAAGTAATTACATTATTATTATATTCCAAAAGAAAACACAGTGGACATAAGTTTTACTGTTTCTTTTAAGAAACCCAGATTAACTCAAAGCCACTGATTCTTAAATGTCTAACTACATAATTAAAATGGTATGCTTACACTTGTACCTGCACAACTTCACTCCTGAAAATTACAATTTTGTTATACTTCTGTAAATGTTCACTTTCAATTGCATGTCTGCAATTCTGTCTTGAAAACTCACAACTCTATCCACTCTGGCTATTGGGTTCTTGCGTATTACTCAGAAATATATTCTTCAATACATTGTTCAGCTACTTCTTGGTCTCTAAAATATGTATTATTCAAAATAAGGACTTAAATAAAATTTTAAAAATCAGTACAATTATGTATTTTATAAGATGATGATTAAATTTGTCCATTGAATTGATATTATTCATGATTTTACATGAGGAAATCAACCACTCACAAAAGCTGAAGGTTCATTATGATGTTTTTCTAATAGTTATGTCTTTATGAATTAAACTTGTATGCACAGTCTGGGTGAATGATGTGGCCTAATTTCCAAAGCTCCATCAGTATCATACAGTTATCTATTCTGTGGAGTGTTTTTCCTAATAAGTCAGCTTTTGCTCAAATAACTATGACAAACCAAAGGACTTATTTAGTTCTAATATTTTATTGATGTAAAATACATATTGAGAAAAACAAAAGTGGCCAAATAATTGAAAAATAAAACTAGACAAGGTATAATGTAGCTTCATTTATTTTCCAGAGTAGATCAGGTTAAATTGAACCTTGCAGCTTACCTTAAAATTTAAGAGACGTGGAAAGGGATGGAGGTTTTTGAATAAGTTAGACTGTGATTGAGATAGAATAAGCTGGAGGACAGGAGTGAATCTAAAATGTTTATAGTTCTGTGAGAGATAAGTCTAGAGAGTTCAATCTGGGCAAAGGGTTGCTGGGGATGGAAGGATGTGGGGGAGTGGAATTTTACATTTAGTGGACATGTTCCTGTTTTATGCCTATTAAAGTTCTGTCTTAATGTCCACAGGAAGTGCATTAGAGTTTTAGATGCAGATATCTTAACTAATGTGTAGCTCTATAGTAGGATTAAAGACAAGATGATGTAATTTATCTGAAACTTCAGTACTTCCGCTCATCTAATTGTCAACTGGTCAGCAGTAGAATTAATTTTTGGAATCTTAAAGGCTAAATATCTACTTCATTATGCCATTAGCTAGAAAGATGAATGAATTTCCATGGCAGACCTACTGTAATCTTGCTGCCTATGTTATTTTCTCAGGCTTTTGTGATTCCTGGTATGGGGTGATTCTTTTCTCCTGACATAAATTGACCCCCTTTTATTCCATGTGTGGCAATGCTTTATTTTAGTGGCTCTAAGCTTTGTTTGAAAGTCACCTTCAGGACCATTTTTTTTGTCTGAGAGCATTTCCTAAAGTTTATGATTAGGCTGTATCATGTGTTTCCCAACAGAGATTACTATTGTTGTGATACATGTTGGCAGAGGACATAGCAGAAGAGAGATCAGACTAATAAGGCAGCAGTGCAAGAGGCCCTGACCTTTTTGGTATTATGCAGCTACATTGGTTAAGAGAGCCAGAAAAGCATACATGAACATCTGCCTGATTTTAGTTTACCCTAAAAATATCCTCAAGAAACATGATTTTGTGTTTATTTTACAGGCTTTCTTGTCTGGAAGTCTCCTTCAAGGTCCTTTCTTTACGTGGAAAGATTTCTTAAAGTGGTTACAAGATGGCTATGTTTCACTAAGATCACTGTCACAGGTACAGATGGTAGTAACAGACAACTTTAGCAAGATCACTCAGTTTGATGTCCAGTCTTACATAATACAAGTATTTAATGTCACATTTACTTGGGCAGTCCCATTAATTACAACTGACACAGGAGCAAGATAATTGAGTGAGCAAGCCATTAACTTCCATTAGAGTACCAGCTTTAGTGCTTGGGCTCTGGATCAAATTTATATGGCAAATTAGCAACTGTGTTTCCTATATCACTGCAGTGACTACATAGAGAAGATACTTCATTGGGATTGTGAAAGTTGGGATATAAATGCAAGTCTTCCTTTCAAGATGGGTATGTTTCTCATTGCCATATTTCTTTACATCATTGGTTGTCCTTCTCTTCAATATTTATTACCACTTCAGTATTAGATGCTCAATGTGTGCAAGAATCCAGCCAATACATAGTGTTCAGGGACATTAAACTTTGAAAGGATAAGTGAATCATTATGTCTCCCTGTACAATGAATTATAGAAATGCTACACATTCCAACAAACAGCAATGTGATAATGCCCAGATAATTTATTTTTAGTTATAGCATTTAGGGATAAATATTAGCCAAGCTATCTCCTCCGATTAGTACTGCATCTACCTGTGAGAGCAGATGGGACCTCAGTTTAAGATTTCATCTGAATTGCATCAGTCTGCCTGCACAGCAATGAAATGTTAGCCTAGATTTTTTAAACTCAAATCTCTGAAGTGGGTCTTGAGCCCACAACCTCTGACTTAGAGGTGAGCATGTTACCCACTGAGCCTTGACTGACAAATTAAAACTGAGTAGGTCAATGGTATGTTAAAGACGGCAATTTGAGTTTTAAATAACTCCAGGGGGCTCCCTCCAGTATGTTCCTAATGTTGTATTCCAAAGTGTGTTGACTTTTGCACTTCCCACAATTTGTTCCTCCGAAAGGTCTGGAAATGCAATATCCTGGCACAGAGAAACAAGCAGCACCCGAATCCCCTGAGACTGAGTGAGGTGGGCAAAAGGATGCAACAGGATCACAGAAAACTGATAAGAGAGAGCCATGAGACAAACTCTGAGTTATGTATGATTATGATAAAACTTTTTCAATAACCAGACCGCACACATAATTTACAAGTACAATCCCTTAGAACACTTCATCATCATTAAAAGCTGACATTTCATAAGGGCGCACAAGTCCCCAAACATCTTTTTTTCAGGTTAGAGCAACTTTATTTCTTGAACAGAAAAGTCATGAATGCCATAATACTATTTTTAACAACATTCATGCAAAGGTTCAGGAGCTTTATAAAACTTAAAGGTCCATTACACATGTACTACACTTATTGCTCCTTGCATCTTCCTCTTTGCCATACACTATAGCATCGGCACTGGCAGCAATGTGTAATTACAGCATGACAATTTACATAGGGTGATTCCATTGGAAAGAATTTATAATTGCATCATAAAAATAAGGACACAGTATGACTTTAAAATGGAGATTGAATTATGTCAGATAGTGAAGTAGTCCACAACCAACTACAGCAAGAACTGGGTAATATCCACACCTGGGCTGATAGGTGGCAAGTAACATTCACGTCACACAAGTGCCAAGCAATAATGATACCCAACAAGAAAAAAAATCCAGCCATCACTCCTTACATTCAATGGCATTACCATCACTAAGTCCCCCACTATCAATATTCTCAGGGTTACCATTGACCAGAAACTGAACTGGAGTGGTCATATACACAATGTGGCTGCAAGAGCAGGTCGGAGGCTGGGAATCCTGCAGTGAGTAACTCTCTTCCTGACTCCCAAAACCTGTCCACCATCTACAAGGCTCAAGTCAAGAATGTTTATTAGTGAACCTGCTGGTCTTTTTCTGCTTGTCTGGATGAATGCAGTTTCAACAACACTCAAGAAGCTCAGGACATGGCAGCCCACTTTATAGGCACCCCATCCACAGCTTACTCCATCACCTATGCACAGTAGCATGTACAGGATCCACTGCAACAACTCATCAAGGCTCCTTAAACAGCACCCTCCAAACCCACAACCTCTACCAGCTAGGGCAGCAAAAACACCACCACCCGGAAGTTGTCCTCCAAGCCATACACTATCCTACCATTCCTTCACCATCGCTGGGTCAAAATCCTGGAACTCTCTCCCTAACAGCATTGGGGGTATACCCACACCTCAAGGACGGCAGTGGTCCAAAAAGGCAGCTCACCACCACTTTCTCAAAGGTAGTTAGGGATGGGCAATTAAATGCTGTCTCTGCCTGTGAAGCCCACATCCCTTGAATGAATAAAAAAATATCTGTTGCCTGGTCCAAATATTCGCCAGTCTGAAGGCAACCCTTCATTGCAACACAAAAACAGGTGAATTTAAGACACACAAGAGACTGCAGATGTTGGAAATATGGAGCAACACACACAAAATGCTGGAAGAACTCGGCAGGTCAGGCAGCATCTATGGAGTAGACGTTAAATTTGAGCAATTTATTAAATTTTGCTTTGAAACCATTGGAATATAATGGGCAGTTTTACAACTTGCACTGTTAATGGACAACCTTGTCCTTTAGCAGTAATTAATAAAAACGTAAACATATATATGTATTGTATAGACCTTCATTGTCGTGTAATATTACCATTTGAACTTTTTTTATTTCGGAGAGAATCAAAAGCTGAGAGACCCAAGAGCAGCAGGTCCCTCACAGGTCAGGTCTAAAACCATTTAAAAAGTTCATTTTTTTGCAGGCTTTTTACTTAGGAGAGAATCAGGAGCTGAGAGACCCAAGGAGCAGCAGATCCCTCACAGGTCCGGGCTAACTTAGAAGAGCCTATAGAAAGGAGGTCAAGCGAAGCGGAGTGGCTGTTTTGGATCGGTCATTGTCAGAGTGGACAGAGTCAGAGTGAGTGGCTTTGGCACAGCAGGCTTCGGCATCAAGAGGCGGAGGCCATCTGCAACAACACTGGTGAGTAGCTGGTAACTAAAGGTAAGGTTTGCTGTTATTTTTATAACTTTTAAGTAGACTACAGCTAGGTAAGAAAAAAATAGTTCAGATGGAGGGCAAGGCGATGTGCTGCAGCTGCATGATGTGGGAGCTAGTGGACCCTGCCGTGGTGCATGGTGAACACATCTGCAGTAAGTGTTTGAGGCTGGAGGAACTTCGGCTCAGAATTGGTGAGCTGGAGTTGCAGCTTCAAACACTGAAGCATCAGGGTGGGAGAAAGTTATGTAGATGCTGTGCATCGGGACACAGTCACCCACCCCCCCCCTTAGAGTAGGTACTTCTAGGGTTCAGGAGGCAGATAGATGGGTGACTGTTAGGGGAGAGAAAGAGAAAGGGAACAGTCAGATAGAGCAGAGGACCCTGGAGTCTGTTCCCCTCAAAAAAGATATTCCACTTTGGATGCTGTTGAGGGGGATGACCTACAGGGATCAAGCGGCAGTAGCCAGGTCTCTGGCACTGGGACTGGTCCTGCTGCTCAGAAGGGAAGGGAGAAGAGGAGGGCAATAGTGATAGTGGACTTGATAGTCAGGGGAACAGACAGGAGGTTCTGTGGACATGAGCAAGAATCCTGGATGGTATGTGGCCTCCCAGGTGCCAGGGTCCAGGATGTCACTGATCAGGTCCACAGCATTCTTGTATGGGAGGGAAAGCAGCCAAAATTTGTAGTACATGTTGGTACCAATGACATAGGTAGAAAGAAGGATGAGGTCCTGAAAAGTGAGTTTAGAGAGCTAGGCAGAAGGCTGAAGAACAGGACCTCAAGGGTAGCAATCTCAGGATTGCTGCCAGTGCCACATGATAGTGAAGGTAGGAATAGGAGGAGATGACAGATGAATGCGTGGCTGAGGAGTTGGTGCAGGGGGCAAGGTGTTAGAATTTTGGATCATTGGGATCTCTTCTGGGGAAGGTGAGACCTGTACAGATTGGATGGGTTACACTTGAACTCAAGGGGGACCAATATCCTTGCAGGCAGGTTTGCTAGTGTGGTTCGGGAGGGTTTAAACTAGTTTGCAAGGGGGATGGGAACTGGAGGGATAGGTCAGTGGAAGAAGTGCATGGAGTAAAACCAGATCTAACATATAGAGAGGGTTTGAGGAAGGAGAAGCAGAGTATGGGGTATAAAAGTAGTAAGGTAGGTGGGCTAAAGTGCATTTACTTAAATGCAAGAAGCATCAGGGATAAGGTTGATGAACTGAAAGCTTGGATAAATACATGGAACTATGATATTGTGGCTCTTGCAGAGACTTGGCTGTCACCAGAGCAGGAATGGATACTGAATATTCCCGGATTTCAGTATTTTAAAAGGGATGGGGGGGAGGGCGCAGGAGAAGAGGAGGAGGGGTGGCATTATTGGTCAGGGAAACTATTACAGCTGCAGAAAGGGTGGATAATGTAGCAGGATCCTCTCTAGAGTCAGTATGGGTGGAAGTTAGGAACAAGAAAGGAGCAGTTACTCTTCTGGGAATGTTCTATAGACCCCCCCAGTAGCAGCAAAGATACTGAGGAGCAGATCAGGAGGCAGATTTTGGAAAGGTGCAAAAATAACAGGGTTGTTATCATGGGAGACTTCAACTTCCCAAATATTGATTGGCACCTGCTTAGTACCAAAGGTTTAGACGGGGCAGAGTTTGTTAAATGTGTCCAGGATGGATTCCTGTCACAGTATGTTGACAGGCCAACTAGAGGGAATGCCATATTAGATCTAGTATTAGGTAATGAACTGCATCAGGTGACAGATCTCTCAGTGGGTGAGCATTTGGGGGACAGTGATCACTGCTCCCTAACATTTAGCGTTGTCATGGACAAGGATAGGAGCAAAGAGGACAGGAAAATATTTAATTGGGGAAGGGCAAATTATGAGGCTATAAGGCTAGAACTTGCGAGTGTGAATTGGGATGACATTTTTGAAGAGAAATGTACTATGGAGATGTGGTCATTGTTCAGGGATCTCTTGCAGGATGTTAGGGATAAATTTGTCCGGGTGAGGCAGAGAAGGAATGGCAGGGTGAAGGAACCATGGGTGACAAGAAAGGTGGAACATCTAGTTAGGAGGAAGAAGGCAGCATACATAAGGTTTAGGCAGCAAGGATCAGATAGGTCTCTTGAGGAATATAGGGTAGCAAGGAAGGAACTTAAGAAGGGGCTGAGGAGAGCAAGAAGGGGACATGAAAAGGCCTTGGTGAGTAGGGTTAAGGAAAACCCCAAGGCATTTTTCACTTATGTGAAGAGCAGAAGGATGACGGGAGTAAAGGTCGGACGATTAGGGATAAAGGTGGGAAGATGTGCCTGGAAGCTGTGGAAGTGGGTGAATACACCAGTATTCACCAAGGAGCGAGGCCTTGATGACGCTGAGGACAGTGTTGGTCAGGTTAATGTTCTAGAGCATGTTTGTATCAAGAGAGAGGATGTGTTGGAGCTGTTAGAAAATATTAGGACAGATAAGTCCCCAGGGCCTGACAGAATATTCCCCAGGCTGCTCCGTGAGGTGAGGGAGGAGATTGCTGAGCCTTTGGCTAGGATCTTTGAGTCCTCGTTGTCCACGGGAATGGTACCCGAGGATTGGAGGGTGGCAAATGTTGTCTCCTTATTCAAAAACCGTAGTAGGGATGGTCCAGGGAATTATAGACCAGTGAGCCTTACGTCTGTGGTGGGCAAGCTGTTGGAAAGGATTCTTAGAGATAGGATCTGTGAGCATTTAGAGAATCATGGTCTGATCAGGGACAGCCAGCACCGCTTTGTGAAGGGCAAATCATGTCTCACAAGTCTGATAGTGTTCTTTGAGGAGGTGACCAGACAGATTGATGAGGGTAGTGCAGTAGATGTGGTCTACATGCATTTTAGTAAGGCATTTGACAAGGTTCCACATGGTAGGCTTCTTCAGAAGGTCAGAGGGCATGGGACCCAGGGCAGCTTGGCCGTGTGGATTCAGGATTGGCTTGCCTGTAGAAAGCAGAGGGTTGTGGTGGAGGGACTGCATTCATATTGGAGGGCTGTGACTAGCGGTGTCCCACAAGGATCAGTTCTGGGACCTCTGCTTTTCATGATTTTTATTAATGACTTGGATGAGGGGGTAGAAGGGTGGGTTGGCAAGTTTGCAGATGACACAAAGGTTGGTGGTGTTGTGGACAGTGTAGAGGATTGTCAAAGATTGCAGAGGGACATTGATAGGATGCAGAGCTGGGCTGACAAGTGGCAGATGAAGTTCAATCCGGAGAAGTGTGAGGTGGTACACTTTGAAAGGACAAACTCCAAGGTAGAATACAAAGTTAATGGCAGGATTCTGAGTAGTGTGGAGGAGCAGAGGGAACTTGGGGTCCATATCCACAGATCCCTGAAAGTTGCCTCACAGGTGGATAGGATAGTTAAGGAAGGCTTATGGGATGTTAGCTTTCATAAGTTGGGGGATCAAGTTTAAGAGCCGCAAGGTAATGATGCAGCTCTATAAAACTCTGGTTAGACCACACAGAGTACTGTGTCCAGTTCTGGTCACCTCATTATAGGAAGGATGTGGAAGCGTTGGAAAGAGTGCAGAGGAGATTTACCAGGATGCTGCCTGGTTTAGAGAGTATGTATTATGAGGAGAGACTAAGGGAGCTAGGGCTTCACTCTTTGGAGAGGAGGAGGATGAGAGGAGACATGATAGAGGTGTACAAAATATTAATAGATAGAGCGGACAGCCAGCGCCTCTTTCCCAGGGCACCAATGCTCAATACATGAGGGCATGGCTTTAAAGTAATGGGTGGGAAGTTCAAGGGAGATATCAGAGGAAGGTTTTTTACCCAGAGAGTGGTTGGGGCATGGAATGCACTACCTGGGGCGGTGGTGGAGGCAGGTACATTGGTCAAATTCAAGAGATTACTAGATAAGCATATGGAGGAATTTAAAATAGAGGGATATGTGGGAGGAAGGGGTTAGATAGTCTTAGGCGAGGTTTAAAGTCTGGCATAACATTGTGGGCCAAAGGGCCTGTGTTGTGCTGTACTGCTCTATGTTTTATGAATGCACAGTGTTTGGTATGCAGAAAGTTGTAATAATTAATTTAGCTTCTGGTAGCCTAGTGTACCCACTCAGACTGAAAGATGAGATGCTGTCTGGTTTCTTGGAGACTTTCCCTTTTGAAAGTTGTGATTGAATCTGCTTTCTCACTTCCATAACATAGCAGCTCATTATATTAAAAAAGTTTCTCCTTCTCCCCTCTCAGAGATGCATGTTGTGTGCTTCCTCAGCGGTTCTTGAGGAAATGCTCTATGTGCACTCATTAGGTAAGCACCCCCTTGAGTATCGAAGATTAAGCTGTGATATTATCAAAGGGTTTAAGATGATTAAAGGATGTGACAGGGTAGACCAGGGTAAACAACTTCCTTTGACAGGGGAGCTGAGCACTTTAATATTACAGCCAGGCTGCTCAGCAGTGGAGTCAGGGGACCTTTCTTTACACAAAAAGTCGTGGAAATCTGAAACCCCTTACTCAAAGGAGCCGTGGGGTTGGGTCAATTGAAAAATTCATTACTGGGATTGCCAGATGTTTCCAAGGCATATTTCTGTACGGACTATCGAACTAAAACAGGCAAATAAAGTGAAGCTTCGGAGGAGGCATAATCTTATTGAATGGTAGAACAGATGCTAATGACAGAATGGATTGCTCCTGCTACTAAGTTCCTATTTTTGCGTGCTGCTTAGCATTTTACCCCATAGTTATTCTCTTTTGGACGATTAAATAAGTTGGTGGGAGTACAAATTGCTGCCTTTCTATAAATGATAATAGTTTCAGACAAGTTGAGATGATAGAAACATTATTAATGGTACACAGAGTAACAACATAAATTGTAATGTCGATTATTATCTAAGAGATATACTCCATTATAATTAGAAGCCAGAAAGAAATGTCAATTTCTTTTTCTCTTTGGCATTCTTTTGTGTAAATTTATCTCTCGGTGGAAATTAAGTTAAATAAATTCCATGTCTTTGCAAATTACCCATGGTCCGTTCGAGGAAGCAGATTGTGGTGTTTAATACAGTGAAAGCATTGGGGAAGGTTTGAAATGAAACAGATTGCTTCCAGTTATTGAGGGGTCTAGAACAAGGGACACAAGCAAAAGATTTAAATGTGATGAAGACCGAGTATAAACTCTTAATAAAAAGTGTGAAGCGACCTCTTCAAGGTTTTAGATTAGGTTGGATAGGTGGGTAAAAGTACAAGAGGCAAATGGTATGTTTGCCTTCATTGCAAGGGAACTGGTATACAAAGGGAAGAATGTCATGCTGAGATTGGAAGACTTCATCTGGAGTATCTGAAGGAAGATATTTTGCCCTGGATTCAGCACAACATGGATACACTAGATGGATGGATTCTGGAGATAGCGAGTTGTTCTTTGAGAAGAACTTAAGTATTATTGGCCCATACTGGAGTTTAGAAGAGTGTGAGATGATTGTATTTTAGCATACGAGATTCTAACAAGGATTGATAGTGTAAATGCTGAAAGGCAGTTTCAGCTAGTTGAAGAACATTGGACTGGCAGGGCAAGACCTCAGTGTGAGGGTTGGCCATTTCAGACTGAGATGAGGAAAAATTTCTTTAGAAAAAAAATGTCTACCTTACAGAGCTCTGGATGCTTCAGCATCGAGTTTATTCCAAGCAGAGATCAAAAGCTTTTTGGACGTAAAGAGAATCAAGTGATACAGATATTGGATGGGAGAATTGACAAGGCAAAAAATTAGACATGATTGTTTTGGATGTTATCGTAGGCTCGAGGGGCCATATGACTCACTCCTAATTCTATTTCTTATGTTCTTACAAAAGGTAAATAAAGGGATAAGAACAGCAAGGCGATCTAATGGCTTTAGGTCCTGTACTCTGGCAATTACAATGACATTTTCCTATGCCTCACCCTGCACTGGTACTGCACCCTTCTTAAAGTGGGCATACTGTGGTGCAGTCTCAGCTGCAAATCTTCCACAATTTGAAAATTTAATAAACATTCCTGCATCAGTACAGTGGGCATGGACTAGTATTAAAAATTGACAAAATACAATTTGAGGTGAAAGGTACCTTTTATTGGACAAACACATTGTGTAGATCCAGCCAAAGTTCAGAAGTGACATAGCAAAGATTAAGCATCTGCTTTGACATTCTCAACGTCAGTTAAGTATCTTATGCAGAATCATCATCCAGAGATTTAATCAGGAAGTCCACAAAATGGGTTTGGGGAGAATCACAAATATTGCCTCAACATTGAATCAAAGTAGCAATTACTTTGCATCATGACAGTTCTCAGGTATTGTTACTCAAGGAGAATTTCAATTCAAATTTACTCGGTCTGGACTTGGAGACACGATGATACAGAACAGGTAATTGGTCGCAAAAGCTACAAGAGTGTTAACATTGGTTGAGCTCAGATGCACAAAACTGAAGAACAAATCTCCATTGTGTTTAACGGTGTTAAATTTGAAGCTCACATCTATGGCCAGAATATGATGAATACTGAAATATGTTATCATTTATAGGAACCAAAAGTGATTGATTCATGCCTGGGAAGCTTCAAAGAATGCTGATAAAATGTCCAAATATTGTCTGAAAATAAATCATTAGGAAGGAGAAAAGATGTTTTTTCAGTGGAACATATATAGGACAAGCAAACACCTGTAATTTACATGGATCTGGAAAACATTGATCATTGTGAATCATTTTCAATTGAATGCTCACATTGACAACAATTTAACCATGACCAAGTCAAAACTAATTGCAGCGTTTCATTCAACAAAATTTGGCTGGGAACAAATCAAAGGTGCTGGTTCATCCAATTTCCTCCTCTGTTTGTCTCCCTTCAACTTTAAACCAGAATCTCGAATCTTGTTTCAGTCATTCTATGAATCTCACATTCTCAAATTGCTGGTGATATCACTTGTTCCTGAAATTCCCCAATTTCCGTTTGGGTCCCTGTAGTGTCCAGTATTAACCATTAACTGTTGCCACAACTAGTCTATTTCCTGCAATTGGAGATGCATTACTAGTGCTTTCCAATCTTCTTCTATCATTGCCTTTACTTCAACACAAATGTTCAAAATGATCATCCAACTCCTTCAAGATATTAAATACCTTACAAACTATCACATGGCTCCAATTTTAGTCTGAACATGTTTTTAAATTTTCTCTCCTAAACAAACTTGCTCAATTCTCCATTTTTTTCCATCCTTTTCTTTCCCCCTGCTACCTCAACTGGACCACACTGAGAGCTAAATATGTACGGATTATAATTGCACTGGGACTCAACCATTGTGTTGGCATACTGATGTCCTTAGTTTTATTTCCATTTTATAAGGCCCTTGTCACTGATACAATTGAGAATGTGATGATTATACTGGAGATTAAATTGCTTATCATCCACCCTTTACAAACATGTGGCTACTGAACAAAGACAGAATCTTGATGGTGAGGTCCTATGCAAGGATTTAATCAATCACAGCTACTACTAACTAAAATATATTAAATGTTATGGTAATAACATTGGTTTGAAAACAATGAACAATTATACAATTAGGCAATCCCGGAATGGCAAGGAATAATCAAACCTCAATTTTCTTCAGTGGATGTTCTAAACTTTAGGAACACTGAATGCTCTAAAAATAATTGGCCATTAGATTTTACAACAATTTTCAAAATGCCATTGTGTATCAGTGAACCTGCTGGTCTTTTTCCTGGCGATATTCTACTCTTAATTCTCTGTTATGTGTCTTGTTTATGCAGCATTTTCCCCAAGCAAAAACTAGCAAGGTTCAGGTAAACAGCCAACTCATCACAAGGACATTTGTAAACAAACAAGACCTGAAGGAAAAATGCTCAAGTGGGAAGTCTTAAACGTAAATTCAGTGTCCAGTCCAGAGCTGTGAATATATTTGTCCTCAGCAAAGAAAAAAGTAAAAGGAGCGTTCAAGTCTTGACCAATGCAAGAGAAATCATGTCTATTTTCTAATTTAATTGTCAGTGTGTAAATCGATCTTCATTTTCAATTTTCCAAGGATCACAGTAAAAAAAATCAGCTATTTCCCAACTTGCTATTGAAAAAAATGAATAATTTAGTGCCTAAAGATGATTCATGTTTTGTATTTTGCTTTGTAGGTTTAGAAATTTAGCTCCTCAATGCTAAACACAAAAGTCAATCATCACTAAAAGTGTAGCAGAAGACATAATCAAAAGTGTAGCAGTAAACATTGAAAATCCAATAAAGTTAATGTTAACGAATTTAAAAGAAGCAAACAATTTGAAACGTTGTTACCTTTTCTCACTTCTTCATACTTTATGGTAGCATTGTTATTATCAGTGTTCAAATGCCTATAAATTCATCCCCAGTCAACAGCACTAAACTCATGATATAACAGTGGCTCTGCTTTCTACTCCACTTCTAAATATAATGTGCAGTTGTTACTTCTTAGCACATTTAGTGCTACTGAAAAGTGATATATATGTAGCCAATAAAGTTAATCAAAATTATTAAGTATTGAAGAATTTGTTGGTGAAAGTACTGCCAAGGATATTATACCTATAGACTTACAGATATGTGATACAGTGAACCTTAATAGACTTGTGGCTGTAGTGAGATCTCTGGAGAAGGAGGAAGAATAGATAAACTGGTTAATGAGTTGGCTAAGTATCAGGAAGTGGAGGACAATGATCAATGGATAGTGGCTCTAATTGGACAGCTGTGGTCAGCAGAGAACCTAGGCTGTCAGTCCAGGGAGCTGAGCTGTCTACAATACTTACAAGTGATCTGAATTAATTTGTAGATGATCTAAAGAACGTATTAAAAACAAAGTACCTAAGAAAGCAAGTAATTCCATATTGTGCTAGAAAAGAAATATTTGCTGAAAAGTGATCAATGTCTTAAAGATTGGTAAATTAGTAATTAGTCATATGAATTGAAAATGAATTGTAATTACTGAGTAATGCCAGCAAATGTCAACTGTTACTAAAAATAACATGATTAAAAAATTAAAGTATATTGTTAAGTTTGGTAAAAGATGTAGATGTAGCAGTTGACTAATTGTTGCATGTACCAATGTAAAGCCAGACTGATTATCAGAACATAAACCCAAGAAACCAAGGCTGACACTGCATAAAGCAGTATTGAGAGCACAAACAATGATGCAAGGGCAACGAAGTGGATCCACAGAGGAGTTGCAAGGGCAATTGCAGCTTTTAGATCACTGAGCTTTGAAGAAGCACTGTATTCTCAGACTGATAGAGATAAAGCTAAAACACAAGCCATGTCTGTCTCTCAGAAGTGGAATGCCTGCACATGATTTAGGCATAGAGCGACCTTTGCACAACAGGCTTTCCAGGGCAAGGACTTGGTCCAACAACACCGAGGTCCAACATGATTGAAGGTGAGGCTCTGCTGCATGGATTTCACACATACCCATCTCAAGCAGCTACACCAGTCTGAGACTTTCAGCCTAGTGCAGACCCTCACCCCCATCCCCCCACCCCCACCCATCCAACTTTCCTTAGAGAAACCCGGTGGGAGTTTCAGCTGCCTGTCCACTGTCACCTGGCATTGGCAGGCCATGGCCGCACAGGTGAGTGGTGGAACCTGGCCCACAGATTTTGCTGAAGGATGGGGATAGATTCACTTTATGGAAGCTTGAATGTGGTGTTTGGCCACAGCCATCATGCTCCCTGTCACATTGTATGCCCATGAAATGAATTAATGCTATGCACAGAAATGGATAGAAGATACAAAACCAGAAGCAGCTCATTTAACCAACCAAATTGTGCCGGCAATTAATTGTTAGTATTTCTAATTGTATGTATGCATGTGGTTAGCATGTCCCTTCAAAAGCTTCTCCCCTTTTCTAGATTCTGTACTTCCTTAAAAGTTGTTTATCTTTCAATATTTTGTTCTTATTTTAGATATCTAAAATTCAGGGTTTTTTTTAGACTTTCCTCCATCAGATGGTTTAGCCATCTTTGGGATAAATAAATATTTGCCATAACTATCATTAAGGCCATACCAAGTATGAATCATTCAAGTACTTATCTTAGGTTAGAGAAACAAAGGACTGCAGATGCTGAAATCTAGATGAAAAATATGATGATGCTAGAGAAACTCAGCAGGCCAGGCAGCATCTGTGGAGAAAAGCAGGCGGTCTTTTCACATTGTACCACATTGACCATCTGCTTTTCTCCACGGATGCTGCCTGGCCTGCTGAGTTCCTCCAGCATTATCGTGTTTATTTTCTTGGGTTTTCTTATTCTTGTGTCTAGTTTTAATATAATGAATTATACATCTTACTTGGGTTTCATAGTTATCCTTGCTCCCTTCACCAGACCCATGCATTCTGGCTAGGCCCCATTTTCTGGAAATTCCTCTATTTGGTTTTCTGCATTGTAACTTCCTCAGCATCCAAGGCATACAAAGGCATCAATCACTGCTCTTGCCTTTGAATGAAAAGTTGGTGGATTCAATTCTCATATCAACATGTAATCAGCAATGGTACTTCCATTGAGAACTGAAAGAGTACCACATTGACAGGGTTGCATTAATTATAATGTGATTACACATTCAATAAAACGATATTGCCCTGCTGCTGGATGTACTAAAAATAATGTTCTTTTGTCTGCATTGGATTATTTATTGAAATAGTTATCAATGCTCATAACACGTGCAGTTCTTGCTAATAGGAAATATACGTGATGGCCTGATTTAATATTCATGATTCAGTGCAACCTGGAGATTGGGTGTAGTACAAGTTCTTTGTCTTCATTGTACAGTTCAATCCTTAAAAGGGAACTTCACTAGCTCTTCATTTAAAGCATCTGTTGCAAACCAATTAACTGAACTTTCCCATTCAGTCCTATCTAATTGATTGATTTTCTTTGCTTATTTTCTGCATTTTGACTTTGATTAACAAGTTTATCTGAAAGGAAATGATAGATTAAGGTTACGATCTAAGACGGGACAATGACTACTTGTAAAACTCTTGACATAAAGCTGGGAACATGTGACTTGAAATGTCAACTTGGGATCAGTAGTAACAATCTTCCTTAACAAAATATCATAGCATGGTATTATCAAACAATAACACTACTGATTCACAGCTCCGGGGTCAAGGGTTTCATCCTGACATCTGGTACCTCTGGAGTTTACTTTAGTTTCCTCTGGGTGCTCCGGTTTTCTCCCAAGGACTTGCTGGGAATTTATTTGGCTAAAGTAAATTATCCCTGGTGTAGGTAAGTCGCAAAAATATTAAAATAGGTGTTGATGAGCAGGGAATAAATTGTAGGGTTACACAAAAATTAGAGGGAGAATTGGTTTATTCTGCTGGGAGCCAGTATAACTGAATGGGCCAAATGGCCTCCTTTTGCATCATAATAAGTAGGTAAGGAGGGTCATTCTCAGCTCCAGAGATCTGAATGCACATTTTAAGATAACCTTTGAATTCCATACTGAAAGATTTCTGAATTTCAGATGAAATGTTAGACTAAGGTTGGCAATTGTGAATAGTACTGATCACCTGCTCCTGTTTGAGGAAGGAAAATGTTGCCTTGGCCATCATATATATTTTAAGCAATCCTCTAAAACAAATAATGTGGTCATTTACCTCAGAAGAGTCATTGAGTCATACAGCACAGAACAAAGCCCTTCGGCCTACCTTGTCTGAACTGAACATCAACTACCCATCTATATTAATCTCATGTAGCAGCATTTGCTTCATAGCCTTTTTGGTGATATAAGTGCTCGTCTAGATACTTAAAAGTTGTGACAGTGTCGACATCCACCACTCCCTCAGGCAGACTCCAACCACTCTTTGTGTGAAAAAATTCTTCTTCAGGTCCCCTCTAAACCTCTCATTCCTTAACTTAAAACTATGCCCTCTGGTTTTAGACATGATTGCTACAGGTAAAAGTTTCTCACTCTGCCCTTATAACTTTTTATACCCCAATTAGATCCCTCCTCAGCCTTCTCCACTCCAAAGAAAAACAAACACAGCCTCCTCATAATTGAAATGCTTTATTACTGGTGAATCTCCTCTGCACCCTCTCCAGTGCAATTATGTCCTTCTTAAAATGTGGTAACTAGGAATGCACACAGTACTCAAACTGTGGTCTTACTAATGTTGTACATGGTTGTACCATAAACTCTTTACTCTTACATTCTTTCTCCTTCTAATGAAGGCAAAAATCCTATATGCCTTTATCACCATCTTATTTACCTATGCTGCCACCTTCAAGGATCCATGAGTTTCACTATTGACTAGACAACCAGAGTGTTAAGGGCCTGGACAGGGTGGAATTTGTGAAATGTGTTCAGGAAAGTTTCCTGAGTCAATATATAGAGGGACCTACTCGGGAGGGTGCAATACTGGATCTCGTCTTAAGGAATGAGTTAGGACAAGTAACGGAAATATCAGTCAGAGCATTTTGGCTCAAGTGACCATAATTCTATTAGTTTTAAGATAGTGACGGAAAAGGATAGGACAAGTTAGGGTCCCAAAATGGAGCAGAGCTAGTTTTGGGGGAATTAGGCAGGATCTAGTAGAGGCTGTTTGGGGCAACCTTTTTGAAGGGAAAGGAACAAATAGCAAGTGGGAGGCTTTTAAGAGCATAATGTCAAGAGTCCAGGAACAGCATGTTCCTGTTAGGGTGAAGGATAAACCTGGTAAGTTGAGGGAAACTTGGTCGACGGGGAATATTGAAGCTCTCTTCAAGGAAAAGAAGGAAGAATACATTGGGTTTAGGAGGCTGGGGACAAGTGAATCCCTTAATAACTATGAAAAGATTGAGAATACTCTTAAGAGGGAAACCAGGAGGGCAAAGAGATTATGAGATGGATCTAGCATGTAAGGTTAAGGAGAATCCCAAGAGGTTCTATAGCTATATAAAGAGTAAAAGGGTGGCTAAGGAGACAATAGGTCACCTTAGAGACTGGAGAGGGTCCAGAGGAGGTTTATGAGAATATTCCCAGGTATGAAATGGGTTAACATATGAGGAGTGTTTGATGGCTCTTGGCCTGTACTCGCTGGAGTTTAGAAGGATGAGAGGGGATCTCATTGAATCCTACTGAATATTGAAAGGCCTGAATAGAGCGGACCTGGAGAGGATGTTTCCAGTAATAGGAAAGTCCAGGACCAGAGGGCATAGCCTCAGAATAGAAGGACGTCCCTTTAGAACAGAGATGAAGAGGAATTTCTTCAGCCAGAGGGCGGTGAATCTGTGGAATTCATTGTCACAGACGGCTGTGGAGGCCAAGTCATTGCATATATTTAAAGTGGAGGTTGATAGGTTCTTTATTAGTAAGGGTGTCAAAGGCAGGAGAATGGGGTTGAGAAGGAAAAGGCAGGAGAATGAGGTTGAGAGGGAAAAATAAATCAGACACTATTGAATGGTGGAGCAGACTCGATGGGCCAAATGGCCTAATTCTGCTCCTGTGTCTTATGGAGATCAACAGAGCCACCTATGTCTCAAACCAAGGGAAATGGGTGGAATTTTAATGAATATTTCTCCTGTATGTTTACTGAGGAGAAAATCATGATTGCTCGAGATAAAGAAAACTGGTGAAGATGTCTTGGAGGAAATTCATATTACCAAGGAGGAAGTATTTGCAGCCTTGCAGCACATTAAGATGGATACATCCCAAGGGCTTGACCAAGTGCATCATCGGACTTTGTGGGAGGCTAGAGAAGAAATTGTAGAGGCCCTTGTGGAGATATTTGCTTCATCGTTAGCCTCTGATGAAGAATGGAGGCCAGTGACTAATGGTGTGCTGCAGGGGTCAGTGTTGCGACCCTTGTTATTCATTCATTATATAAATGATTTGGATGCAAGTGCACAGGCTCGATCAGTAAATTTGCAGATGACGCAAAATTGTGTGTGGTTGATAGTGAGAAAGGTTATCATAGATTATAGGGGAATCTTGATCAGTTATGAAAATGGGCTGAGGAGTGGTAAATGGAGTTAAATACAGATGAGTGTGAAGTGATGCATTTCAGAAAGTCAAACCAGTGTAGAACATATACTATGAATGGTAGTGCACTAGGGGGTGTAACAGAACAGAGGGACTGAGGAGTACAAGTGTATAGTTTGTTGAAAGTGGCACCATAGGTAAACAGGGTGATTAAAAAAGGCATTTAGCATACTGGCCTTCATCAGTCAGGGACTGAATATAGGAGTTGGGACATTATGTTGCAGTTGTATAAGTTGTTGGTGAGGCTGCACTTGGAGTATTGTGTACAGTTTTGGGCACCCTGTTGAAAAATACAATGATGCTGGAGGAACTCAGCAGGCCAGGCAGCATCCGTGGAGAAAAGCAGGCGGTCAACATTTCAGGTCAGGACCCTTCTTCAGGACTGAAGACAGGAAAAGGGGAAACCCAATATATAAGAGGGAAAAACAGAGCAGTGATAGGTGGACAAAAGAGGGGATGTGGGGTGGGCACAAGGTGAATGCAGGTAGGAGACAGTGATAGGCAGGTGCGGGGGATGAGGAGAGAGCACATCCACTGGGGGATAGGTCAAAGGTAAGGAGGAAAAAAGGGGGGAAGAAAAAAGGAGGCATGGTTGGGGGTGGGGATTACTTAAAGTGGGAGAATTCAATGTGGGAGAATTGCAGCCTAACAAACCTTACAGGCGACCTTGCAGAAGTGTTTAAAATTATGAGAGGCATAGATAAGGTGGATGGTAACAGATTTTCCCCAGGGTAGGGGAGTCCAAAACTAGGGGGCATAGATTTAGGGTGAGAGGGGAAAGATTTAAAAGGGACCTGAAGGGCAACTTTTACACAAAGAGGGTGGTGAGTATATGGAATAAGCTGCCAGAGGAAGTGGTTGAGGCAGGTACAATAGTATCATTTAAGAAGCACTTAGATAAGTACATGGAGGGATGGGGCTTGGATGGATATGGGATGAACGCAAAAAATTGGGTGGGCACAGTGGTCGGCATGGACTTGTTGGGCCAAAGGGCCTGTATCCATGCTGTATTGCTCTGACTCTGGCTCTATGCACTTGTACACCAAAGTCCCTCAATTCTTCCTAAGGTCCTATCATTCTTTTTTCATACATTCCTTAGCAATGATGTTAGACTTATTCCTGCTGCCTTTCTTGAATAAAAGTACCAGTCTGCTACTTTCACCTGCATTACAATAGTGGCTGCTCTTCATCAGCTGGACGGTAAGTTGAAATGTCTGGAGATCTGATACACATACTATTCTTTCCTTTTCCCTCCAGCTTTATCTTTGGCTTCTTGCTCTCAGCTCACCTCTCAGTCATAGACTAGCGGATGTACTGGCCTTGACTATACATCCATGAGAGTACTTCACCATGTTAGGATTTCAAGGATCAGTTTTATGTTGAAAAATAGCATAGAATAAAGTTCTTTGTTGTTTGGTCATTTCACAAATAGTAACATCTGAAATTACAGCAAATATACTCTTTGTAATGAGAAGCATCCATTTGTCTATTTAATGTTAAACACATTTTCAGTTTAATGACTTGATTCCTTGCCTGACAGAGTATGTATTCATATGTCAGCTGAAGTTAAATTGATCATGTGTCAGCATGTGACAGATTACAATGAATTGGAGCCTGTAGAAGAGTTTTCTCTTCAAGTCCTTGGTCTCCAAATTTACACAGATATTTGGACATTGGCTTCTTGTGGGGAGGAGGCCACTGGGGCATTGTACTGTTCAATCTACTACCATAAAGTTAGCAGACGATTTGTCAAAGTCCTGGAAAAATGGTATAAGCATATTAATTTGTCCATCTATGCTGCTAATCAAGAGTTGCAGCAATCATCTGCTAAAATCAAATAGCAGATTAGGGAAATCTCCTCAGAAATTCCAGGTGTTTAGATGAAGAGTTTCTGCTTATTTGTACTTTTTGCTACCACTCAACCATAAAAAAAATTATCAAACATGAAGGGCAAATTAAATTTCTTTTGCACTGGTTTAAAAAAAAGCACCAGGCTAGGGAGAAATACTTGCATTTAAATAGCTCTTGCTGGATGCCTCAAAGTGCTTTAAGCTATACTTCTAAATTGTATGTTGTTGTGGTGTCATTCTTCCAAACTCCAAGGAATACAGACCCAAACTGTCCAGACTCTCTTGGAAGGACAACCCTCTCACCTCAGGAATTAGCCTGGTGAATCCCCTTTGGATTGCCTCCAATGCTTTACAGATCTGCAATCTCCATTGAAATCAATAGACTCACAGGCTCTGAGAGTCAATTTCCCTGTGTAAATGCTTAGACATTCATCAAGATGTAGTACCAACAGCCAAAATATTTTTTGGACTTCCACACTTGACTATGTATTTATGGAACTCCTGGACTTGCTGGGATTTACCAGCAAGATTCAGGACAATGTAGTTCACAATACCAGCTGGTTATTTACTGATGGAGATAGGTGTGGAGAGCACTAACTGGAGCATCCTTCAAATAAAAATTGATGAAATATGAAATGATGATTCAGTGTGATATGGGTTTTTTTAATTATCCTACAGAATTTGATGTTAGAAACAGATATAGAGTTTAATCAGTATTTATATTGAGTGTAATCTCCATTAATACATAAGGCAAGTCTTAAATGTAAATTTGATATATTTTAAGTGCCAGTAAAGATCTTTACCATTGGAAGCACATGCTAAGAATTCATAAATGTTTCTCCCCAACTTCTAGTCAATTATTGATGGCAAATCATGTGGAATATGCCTGTAAATTTTTGTTATGATCTCCCAGTGGGTGAACCTCCACACTGGGGAGGCAGATTCATAACATTAACACAGCTAATCTACATTCTTTACATCTCCAACTCTAACTCAATAATGAAATGTAAGTAAAAATTTCAACTTCAACTTGCAAAATCTAATAGAGTCATACAGCATGGAAACAGGCCCTTCAGCCCAACTCGTCCATACCAACTAAAATGTCCATCTGAGCTAATCCCATTTGTCCCATATCCCTCTAAACCTTTTCCATCCATGTAACTGTCTATATGTTTTTTAAACATTGTAATTGTACCCACCTCTACAGCTTACTCTGGCAGCTTGTTCCATATACCCACCACCTCTCTGTATATAAAAAAAAATCCCCTCAGATCCCTTTCAAATCTTTCCCTTTTCACCTTAAATCTAGGTCCTCTAGTTCTGGACTCCCCTTTCCTGGGAAACAGACTGTGACCATCCACCTTATCTATGCCCCACATAATTTTATATACCTCCATTAGATCACTAAACTCCTGTACTCATTGCCCTGACACATGACAGCAAGCATGCCGACATCACCTTTACCTACCTGTCTACCTGTGTTGCACTTTCTGGGAATTATGTACCTGTACCCCTAGATCTCTCTTTTCTACAACACTCTCCAGGGCCTTGCCATTTATTGTGCAAATCCTGCCCTGGTTTAATTTAGCAGAATCCAACACCTTGCACCTTGCACATCTGCCATTCCTCGGCCCACTTCCCCAGTTCATCTAGATCCTGTTGTAATCTTAGATAATCTTCCTTACTGTCTACTACACCACCAATTTTAGTGTCATTTGCAAACTTACTTACCGTGTTAATAACATTGTTATCCAAATTGTTAATGTAGATGACAAACAACAGTGGACCCAACACTGATCCCTGCGGCACACCACTGGTCATAGGCCTCCAATTTATTAACTACTACTTTATGGCACTTGATTTTCAATACCTGATGTATCCTCAGTTTCCACAGGCCATGAGAACAACTATTGCATTCACTAATTGGAACATGGTATTATTAAATATTATAATTAGAAAGCATGTTGAAGGGCAACACTGACTTAATAAGCACTCATGATTTATTCATTCTGCTATGCAGAAGAGTATGATATGGTTCCTATTTTTGTCTGTATTGAATGAAATGTAGAGAATGTTGCTTGGCTATATTTCTGTATTTCATCGAATAAGGCATAAGCAATAAAATAATCAAATAACATGCTAAAAATTAAGTTGAAAAATCAAAGAAAATGACGTAAGTCAGTTTGCAGGTTCTGTTGCTTTTGAGTGGGATTTTTCTCTCAGCATGAACTTTCAGGCCGATGAGAAGGGGACCTCAGGTGACATATCACAGCTTGCAGAAGTCTATATGTCAAATGTTGCTGTGACTATTGGTGGTTTCTTCGTGCATTCGCTGACCTGACTTATTCTGTTATTCCTGAGTCAGACGGTGGTTTTTCAACTCCACTAAGGATGGGCAATAAGTCTCTGCGTGACACAGATTTGCCAGAAAGAAAGCAGAATCTTTATTTATGAGTAACAGCTGCACAAACTTGCCTTGTCTTCAGTTTAGGAACTTATAAAGTGATTTCACTAAGGTTTTTAAAATCATAAAAAAGAATCTGAGAAAATAAATATGGCAAATCTACAGGGAACCAACCAATTAAAGTCATCAAATCGGGAAGAAAATCAAGGAGCATTTTTTACAAGAAAACTGGTATAAATATGGATTCCTTTCCACCAAAAGGCTACAGAAGCAGGAGTTGAAATTACTTAGGCAAAGATCAACAGTTCTTTAAGTAAAGGTATCAAATGATAAAAGCCAGTATGTAGAGTTCAACTGTGATCCAACTGAATGATAAACAGTTTCAAGAGGTAAGATGGGCTTGTCCTGCTTCTAATATCAAAATGTAAATATGAACTCTTTGACCTTCAAACAGCCTTAACAAAAAAGTCCTCTTTGTCAGTTTGGTTCACTCTTGCTCCTGAGGCAAAGGAATGAATTCCAGCCTTACTTCCAAATCTACATTGGCGCTCTATGCAGCATTGCAAGTGTATTGTGTTGTTGAGGATCCTCTTTTTGCAATGAGACTTTAAACTGAATACCACCTGTCTGTTCTGATACATAATGGATTCCATGATGGTAACTGGGTGCATTTAACTGTTGTCGAGGCTGACATTTATTTCTCATACAATACCACTCAAATGGTTCAATTTGTCATTCAGTTCATAGATGTTTGTGGGGCCTTCCCATATGTATATAGACATTTTGTATTTCCTTGTAAAGCAGGGGTAACTAACATAGCAAAATCGAAATACTGTATTGATGCAGAAATGGCCTGCATCTGACCTTGAATATCAAACAGATCATGCCACAAATAGAGCAAGTCTTAATTCCTAATTTTTCTTTCAAAAGGTTTTCTGATTATAATTTACTTTTAAGTGGCTTTGTCTGCTTCATTAAACATGGAGTAGGATTAGGAAAAAGATGAGACTAATCTCCACAAGTTTAAAATATGCAAACAGAATGAACCACACGATAAACCTACAAAAAGATGCGTATCCTTCTGATATTAGTTCAGCAAAGATAACTGCAGATAAGATATCCTTGGGTCTTCCATTGTTTAAATGTTTTGCTGAATCATTGCTTTTATTGTGTGAAATTGCATGGGAAAAAAAACTAGGTGTAACTTGAAGTCAAATGATAGATCTATTATCCAAACAAAGCAGAAAAACTGTTGAGTTGAATTCTCAACCAGGAGTTAAATAAGTGATGTCAACAAGGGTCAGAGTTTGTGCAGGATCTTTGGCCCATTACTAAGGGTCAAGGAGAAAGTCAGGTTATGCTCCCTCTTGACTGATATCCAGTGACTTCCTTTAGCAAAACACCAAAGTTGGCTGGAAGCAGGATATTGTGGCTGCACATGAAAAACAGTTTCCTCAGCAAGGTGTCAATGTGTTTCTTGCTTTGGTGGAACCAGACAGCAATGAGAGTTTGAAACCTCAAGAAAGATGAATAGCAAATAGGGGGATTGTAGCATAGTCCTATGGTGATTTAGGACGAAAAACATCCTCATAATATATTATTTTCCAGTAGCACTATTTGTGTTACATGTGAACGTAGAACTGGACTGGCTAGGTATGAAAAGCAGCGTCATAAATGTATCTTGTGAAGGCTTGGTGCTGACTGTTATTATGAGAAGACCAAGCATTTCCTGTTCTTGGATAAATGTCCTTGCTCGTTAAATATTGTAAACATATAGGTCAGGTAGTGCTTGTGGAGAGAGAAATAGAGATGATCTCTGGATTTTCCTGGGAATTGACAGTTTTTTTTTACATGAAACTGTTAGCATTTCTCCCTGTAAGTGTCATCAAGATCAGGATTTTCATGGTTGCATGCAGGAATGCAGAATTCCTGAATATCCCAACAATTGTCTACCACTTCCATTACAAGTGCACTCTACCACTGAGCTCTAGGGTTCTGGTAAAAGAATATGAAATCCCTGCAATTCTTCTCAGTCTGGGCAATCCACCTGTACTAGGTCCAAATTGACAAAGGATCAATAGCTCTATTGATATCAATAGAGAGGAACAGCTGCAAAGGATCAAAGTAGTATTAGGTAATTTTAAGGTCTTTGGATTCATTGCATTTTGTTAAATATGTAAATTTATTTTAGCTGTTAATGTTAGTTTAAGTGTTTTTTATTATTTTTTAAATATCTTTTTATTACCAGCATCTGCAGTAGTTTTCTCTTACATTAAAATTCAGCAAACGTTATGTCAAGAGTTTAAGGCATGGATGATAAGTATACTGCTCATGGTCAAATGGCTCAAACGTCCTCTATTTGTACACAAAGCATCAGATGTTTTCACCCAAATCTTCACTTATGCCTCTGTTAAAGAACTGGCACAGAAATGAAAGGTCAAGTGACAATGTGTGGGCAAATACCACCTCCCCTCTCCCCACCCACCCCCAATCATCATATGAACATAAAACCCTCCAGCTATTAAGAATTAATCGCCCAATCAACTGGTATGAAGATGATTGTAGGTATATAAGGAGCAGTTGTGTCACATCTGATAGAATGTTATCAGCTTCTATTTGTTTCCACCACTTTAGAAAAGTTCTTGTGATGTGAGTGCACGGATTCAAAAACAGAAGGAAACATTTCCATTGGCTTGAAGGTCAACCACTGATGTATGTCAAGGGTTTGGATATGATTTTAAAAAAAACATCTCCACCTTTTCTAAAAGCTTTGTTTTCTTGCCACTGATTCCATTCTTCCCTCAGCAACTCATTTGGGTTGAAAGAGATTGTGTGAAACCTTGCTCTCTGGTCCAACTCTCAACTTAATTTCAAACAATCTGTATCTCCACAACAATGGCTGCCTCATCCTCAGCTCAGTATCTCCCTTTTAGAAAATAAAAATAACATTGGCTAAGTTAAGCATAGATTTGTGAAACTGAAGTCATCTTTAACAAGTCTGTTCGTTTTTTGAGGTTGTAACTAACAAATAAGTAAGGGAGAACTTGTGAATGTGGTATATTTGAACTTTCAGAGGGCCTTTAATCAGATATTATTAAACAAAATAGGACTGCATGAGCATAGGGTTAATATTACTGATATGGACTAAGGACAAAACAGAGTAGGAATAAATTGATCATTTTTGGGTTTGTTGGATTCTAAACCGTGTGATACTACAAAGATAAGTGCATAATCTATTACCAATTGTAACATGTCTAGGTTTAGTGATGGTGCAGAGAAGCTTCAAGGGGACATTGACAGGCTAATGACCAACAGGAAGGCAGGTGGTATATAATGTAGTAAAATGTGAGATAATTCACATGCTAGAGTTAAAAAAAATAGATAACCATCATATTTTTTAAATGGTGAGAAACTGAAATTGTTGATATATAGAAGGACCGTTTGACCAAGTACAAAAATCAGTGAAAGTTAGTAAGCCCTTGTTTGGGGAGCTTACAATGAAATGTCACAATCTCAAAGTAAAGCGTTGGTAATCCAGGACTGGAGTGAAAAGAAATTTCTTCATCCTGAATTATTGGAATTTTCTACCCAAGATTGTTGTGGATGCCCAGTCACTGTGTGTGTATTTTTAGATTTTAAGGGAATCAAGAGATATGGGCTTGGTGCTAAAGCCATAAATTTGATTTTGTTGCCTGACAGTATAGGTGTGAGGGGCCAAATGGTCTATCCCTGCCTCTATTTTTTATTTTCTTATATTTTCATTGAAATTCTTGACCATACTTTTGTGATATCAAAGTTCATTCTCTCAAATATCCTTGTCACTAATCTCTCTCATTTTAAATAGTTCAGAAGATGAGATATCTTTATTAGTCACATGTACCTCGAAACACACAGTGAAATGCATCTTTTTGCATAGTGTTCTGGGAGCAGCCCGCAAGTGTCGCCATGCTTCCGGCGCCAACATAACATGCCTACAACTCCTAACCCATACGTCTTTGGAACATGGGAGGAAACCAGAGCATCCAGAGGAAACCCACACAGACACGGGGAGAACGTACAAACTCCTTACAGACAGAGGCCAGAATTGAACCCGGGTCGCTGGTGCTGTAATAGCGTTACGCTAACTGCTACACTACTGTGCCTGCTCCTACAGTACCAAACTGTAAATGGTCCAAAATGGCTAGAAAGGCAGGTCAGTAGCTGAACATATCCTTCAAGTTACACTTCCACAATTCCTAATTCATCAACCTACAGTAGCTTGCATTTCCTGACAGCTGCTTAAATTCATATCCTCCTTATCAATCCATTTATGGTTTTATCCATTCCTATCTCACAGCCTCCTGCAGCCTAATGTCACACCTCTGAACCTTTCAGTTTCTGACTCTGACCTTTCGTACATCATTGGCTCCCGTTGGTGGTACAGCTTTTATTCCAGCTCTCTAGAACTCCCCTGCCATGTTGCATGATTTCATTTTCCTCCAGGTTTAAATTATTTCCAAAGCTGACTAAGTTTTCATTCAATCATCTGAGTGTCTCCTCCTTGGATCAACATCCATCTATTGCTTTGCTTTTCCTAACCCTTATTACACTTTGGAATGATGGGTTCATCCAATGTACTATTGACAGTGGGCAAAACCTAGCAGAAATGTTCACTGTCAAGAGCCCCCTACCTTTACTGTACTTTTTAATTATAATTTTATTGAAGTACTTTCCAAATAAATAATTTATCATTATAAAAATATTCCAAAGTTCACACTAGTATTCCATGGAATAAAATGGAGGAGTAAGCCTGCAAAAAAGCTGATGAATTTTAATATTAAATATTTGATGGAGTAATGGATCTAAAAATTTCTTTACAAGCTTCAGTCAATAAACCATATCTACAAAGTGAATAAGTATTGACTTTCAGGAACCAAGTGCCTGTTATTGACCTCCAATTAGTATAGATACACCGACCACATCACTTTGCTATTGATTTAATTGTCTACACCTCCTTGGGGTCTTAATATCTGTATTATAATGGAGTAATGGAAACCAACAATGCCACTGCCATTTTTCATTAATCCCTACCTCTCCCAGAGCACAATGCTCCACTATACACAATTCTTACTTGAATCATATGAATACCCAAAACGTGAGAGTCATTAAATATGTTACACTGGCCCACCACCATTAGTCTATCACCAAGGTAAGCCATACATTAATTTTCTAAATCATCAGCTATTCAAGTTCATTGTCAGTAATTGAAATGAGGTGCGGGGTGTCACACTGCTAGAAATTAGAGTACGCCTCTCACTTGGCAGTGGGGGATAATTTAAGACCATGAGATATAAGAGCAGAATGAGGCCATTCAACCCATTGAGTCTGATCTGCCATTCAATCATGGCTGATTTATTTTTCAACCCCACTCCTCTGCCTCTCTCCATAACCCTCCATTACCAATTAAGAACCTATCAATTTCTGCCCCATGACTTGGCCTCCACAACCCTCTGTGGCGATGAATTCCACAGATTCACCACCCTCTGGCTGAAGAAATTCCTCCTCATCTCAATTTTAAAGAGACATCCCTTTATTCTGAGGTTTAGCTCTTGGATCCCAGACTCTCCTACTAATGGAAACATCCTCTTCACATCCACTCTGTCCAGGCCTTTCAGTATCCAGTATGTTTCAATGAGATCCTCCCTCATCCTTCTGAGCTTCATTGAGTACAGGCCTAGAGCCATCAAACTCTCCTCATAAGTTAAGCCTTTTATTCCCCAGATCATGTTTGTGAACTTCCTCTGGACTCTCTCCAGGGATAGCACAACCTTTCTTAGATACAGGGCCCAAAATTGCTCAGAATATTCCAAATGCAGTCTGACCATTGCCTTAAAAAGCCTAAGCAGTACATCCTTGCTTTTATATTCTGGTCCTCTCAAACAGAATGCTAACATTGCATTTGCCTTCTTTACTACCAACTCAATCTGCAAGTTGACCTTAAGGAATCCTGAACTAGAACTCCAAGTCCCTTTGCACCTCTGATTTCTGAACTTTCTCTCCATTCAGAATTTCATCTGCACCTTTATTCTTCCTACCGAAGTGCCATAACCCACACTTCCTACACTGTATTACATCTGCCACTTCTTTGCCCACTCTCTCAACCTGCCAAGTCCTTCTGCAGACTCCCTGCCTCTGCAACACTTCCTGTTCCTCCACTTATCTTGGTATCACTTGTACATGTCTTCCCAAAATAATGGCCTGGCAAGCAGGGGTTGGGGTTTGAGTACTTGAATATTCAAAATAAGTACCTGAGCATTAATTTAATGCACAAGTACTCCAATATTGTGTACATTTTATCACTTGCTGACTTAGTTTATGAAAGTATAACCTCCATAAATAGAATAAGGAGGTATCTGACTGCTAATCAGTCTTCCATGAACTGCAGCAGAATGATTGAAAGTTGAGTGCATTTAATCAGAAGCTCACATCTCGTCAACCTGTGTGGTCCACAAGTGAGTGTGGTATGGGGAAGGCGGCCAAATGAGTTTTAGGAATGAGTGCTGGAATACTTCAACCTCTTATTGCCAGAGTATTCAGGCACTAAATAATTTGCAGTTCCAACCCCAGCTTTATTATCTTGTGACATACCAATGATATTAGCAAGACCAGCATTTTTGAACATCCCTAAAGCACTTAAAGTGATTCTGACAAACCTTCTTGAACCACTGGACCAGCTCCTGCCAGCATAGGTTTTACGTGGCTGGTCCAGTTGAGCTCCTGGTAAATGGTGATATCCAGTTTGTTGGCTGTTGGTGATTTGTCGACAGTAATGCTATTGAATGTAGCAGTCAGATTCTTTCTTTTTGGAGCTGACCATTGATCAATTTTTGAGTAATGATAAAATAAATTTTAACTTAACTACTGCCTTTGTTGTTCATGTATTTAGAACATAGAACAGTACAGTAAAAGGCCTTTGGCCCATGATGTATATCCTGACCATGATGCCAATAAAACTAATCCCAATCTACCTGCACATCCTGTTCATGTGTCTGTCTAAATGCCTCTTAAAACATTACAATTGTATCTGCTTTCACCACTTCCCCTGGCGGTGCATTCCAGGCACCTACCATGTTTTCTCCATGGACCGCTATTATTTGAGCTGAAGATAGAACTGAATACTGTGACATCAATTGGACAACATCCCATTTCTGATCTAATGATAAAAGGAAGGTCATTGAGAAAAGGGTGAAGATAACGGGACTCGTACACTACTCTGTAGAACTCCTGAGGTTTCCATCTTCACTTGTCCGCAGTATAATTCTTGCTAAATGGAAGATTCTTGTGGACTTCAATTTTTTAGGACAGTGGCAGGATGGCAATGGGCTGGATTGATTTGTCCTGCCTTTTTGTGGCAGGACTATCTGGGCAAGTTTGTGCACTGTCAGGTGAGTGCCAATGTTGTAGCTTTGCCTAAAGGTTAGCTTGTTTTGAAACACAAGCTTATGACAGTACAGCTTATGACAGTACAGCTTGGATCTTACCAGGTCCCACAAGCATTTGCAGTATCATTTGTATGTTGATATGACTTGGGATGAATCAAATTAATCGAACACTGGCCTTTGTAATGGAGGAGAAATCAAGAAGACTCTGCCTGACACATCCAGTGAAAGGTATTTGCAAATATTTCTGCTTCTATTTTGCTTTCATGTGCTTCCTCCTCTATTGTTGAGGATGGAAATTTTAATTGAACCTCTCAATAGCCATTTAATTGTTTACCTCAAATGGACGTAACAGAACTTCAAAGTGTTATTCTGTCCATTGGCGTGGGAGTACTTATTCTAGTTATTTAGAATGAAGGATACGCTAGCTGCATTGTTACAATTTGTGGTGGGATACAGCTTCCTTGCTGAAAATGACCCACAACCCCTTGTAAGTGCCCACTTTTGAAGTGCTGGATCTGTTCTGAATCTTTCATATCTAGCACAAGGTTAATGAGACACAATCTGATCCAGAGTGCCCTGAATGTGGAGATGAGACTTGATCTCCACTCTGGTAACTCCAATCAATATTCCCATGAAGGAACAAGTCTCCACCAGGTAGCTGGCTGAGATCAAGTGCCTTTTTTTCCTGAATTGGTTTCGCACGATCTGCTGTCAATCCAGTCAGACAGCTGAAGTGTTAAGATCTCAACCATTCAATTAGTTGATTGTGCTACTGAGCTACCCTGAATAATGAATGTTGAAATCCTCTACTCCCAGGACATTCTGTGTTGTTCCTACCTTCAGAAATTCTTCCAAGTGGTGTGCAACATAGAGGAGTACTGATTCATCAGCTGAGGGAAGACACTTGTTGGTAATCAGCAGGAGATTTCTTCAATCTAATGCCTCAAGAATTCATGGGTCCAGAGCTAACACTGAGTATTCCCAGAAACATTTCTTCACAATTTTAAACCACTGTGATACCACCTCAGCTTATGTCTGATTAAGTTAGCTCTTTAAAAACTAGCAGTATGGCGTAACAGTAAACTCTCTGAATTTAGATAACTTTATTAGAATCCCTTTACTTTATTCTGGATTTCTCAATAGCCTGGTTTTAAAATTCATTAGCATTGTGATAGGTTTCCATATACAGGCAGTCCCAGGGTTAAGAACGCCCGACTTATGGACACTCCTGCTTGCGAACAAGCTCCCACAATATTATTAAATTCAGAAGTCTAATGTATGTATGTCCACTTGTTCCTATAAATAGCAGAACTAGTTTCCTTTCTCTCTCCACTTTTAGCAATTGTTCTTTTCTTATCTCTCTTATGTGCTTTTGATGCCATTCATTACATACTGTGGCAGTGTGGTTACCAGAGCAGGTGGTTTTTGTGTATTTTCCGACTAATAGACAAAATCAACTTAATGGACATCTGTAAAAATGGAACCCATTCATTACCCAGGGACAGCCTTTATTCAGACCAAACAATATTAATTTCTGATTCAACTAAAGGATAATGTAGCTTTGGTACTGGTTTATTTCAGACAACAGGAAGAATTATTGTGCAATTTTCCACATGTATTCCCAGGGGATACTGGAAGCACGTACTGATAAATGCACACTCCAGCCTGTGATTTATTGGATGAAGTTCATGGGCTGTTGTGGGTGCCATTTGCTAATTGTGCTTTCACTGTGTGCTAGGAGCTCCTAAATGGTCAATCCAGTTTGTCATGAAAGATGAGAAAAAACTAGCATGTTCTCTTGATGTCACCAAGTTCTTCATGTCTAATTAAATACTTTTAAATTGTAATGACTGAAGGGTAGGGCAATTTGTCAGCCATTTGTAGGCAGTGAGGCCCACAAACACCAATGGGATAAATGAATCAGTTAATTTGTTCAGTGGTATTGACTGAAGTTTACTTTCCAAAGGAAACATGAAGATTTTTTTCCTCAACCGTGACCAAAGGAAGTTTTTTTCACACAATATGTAGTTATAGTCTGGAATGCACTGCCAGGAATAGTAGTGGAGGCAAATTCATTTTTAACAAGCAAAAGAGCATAGTAACTATCTAGAAGGAAATAACGTGCAGGACTATTGGGAGATTGCTTGTACACAACTAATATGGACTCAGCAGGCTGAATGCTAACTTTGGGCTGTGACCACTCCATGATACTATGACAAAGATTGCCCTAAAAGTGAGGGAAATGTCTTTGCTCTTCCTGAGATCATTTACTTCCACCTGAGCGTGAAGGTTGACTCTCAGTTTAACATCTCATCTAAAATAAGGCATCTTCCATAATGCAGCAGTTCACCTGCACTGCACTGGTATGTCAGACTAGATTATGTGTTATGAACCCATGACCTTCTAACTGGGGTGCTGAAATTGCAACGATTGAACCAACAACATTCCTGGCTGTTCTGGGCCTGCAGTGACTTCTGCTGCAGCTGAATTCTCTCTTCTGCTGACTGTTGATGATTCCCCTCAGACCCTACACTGTAAAGGAGGCAAACAGGTTCTAGCAAGAGAGCAGCTAGTATTCTCCTCCCAGCAGTAGTATTCCAGCTGCTCTATTACTAGAGTCTATTTGTCTCTTTTATGGCAAAATTACTTATAAGAAGGAAGATAAAGATGCATGTTTTTCTTCAGTGCACATGGCATGGAACTAAGTCCTTCAGGAGAACATATTGGGAAATTGAACATCCATTCTCGGTGATTTTCCATCCAGTGATAGATTTCAAATGCACAAATTTCCAATATCTGTAGTTGGTGTGCATGCATTCATGTCAGGAATGCCCAACTAGAAAATTCAGCACTTCGCATTGCAAAGCCAATGTGAACTTTGGCTGAAACTGAGTTAACAATCCAAATGTTATATCTTGATTCCAAAATCTCTTATGATATTTCATAATGGTGCCACTAGCAGTTAATTTGCTACTCCAAATAGGACAAGAGCCTCAAGCCAACTTCATCTGTATTATGAATGTTATTACTAGAAATCCTACATGAAGAGCCAAACTCCAATATTAGTTATTCCTTATGTTGTCTTTCTGGATAGAATAACTTAAATCTGTTAGATAAAAGGATGTTTTTAATTCAACATTTCTAAAAAGGAAGCAACATGAAATAGAGTATAAAGCATATTTATTTTAATTTTCTCTTTATTTGATTGTGATTTGCTGTTTGTGGCACTACGGTGATAGATTCTGAAAGCTAAGCCCATATTGGATATTAATGATAGTGTGAAAGAAAACAAAGTTAGAAGAGATATCAAAATAGGGTGATTAAAATACGTCAGCTATGTGAGATTTGGGGGGTTTTGAGAGGAAAAAAATCAGGAACCGGTCACATAAACATTTAAAAATCCAACTTTTTATCACAAGTCTGCTGTTACCAAGGTAACAGAGTTTAGGGTTAAGAAAGGTCATCATTTTTATTCCAAGAAGAACAAAGTTGGATAGTGATGGGCTGCAGATCGATGTGGATGAACTGGCTTACAAGCTTAGGGACCTGTAAAGGTCCAGTGACTTGAAGATATCCTCAGCAGAATTTTTCAGAGCTTATTAGACTTAAGCTCAGGCATCTGGGGAGTTATCATTTTTGCAACATCTGTCTCCTTTCTTGTATGTCATTTCTGCTGAAACTCCTCACACATTTATATATCTGCCTCACAAATCTGGGTTTTCCTTCTGCAGGTGATAAGAAAAGATTGGAAATAAAAGTGTTATCCAATCTGTGGTGAAGAATAAAACCAAGTGATCTGGAAAAAGTTGTTACTATTCAATACATTAATTTGTTCACATATATCAACATGTATGGAATGAGATTCTTTAAAGGAAATGAACAGGTTCTATCAAGAGAGCAGATGTATTTGCCAGGTTACCTCATCTATTTGTAAGGATTAATGCGGATCAGGCAGATTTTGTTTATACTGTTAGTGTATTTTCCAATGTACTTATTTTAAAGGTTGTCAATTGTCTTTGTAAGAGTACCTTTATGTCATAGTTATAACAAATTGAGCAACTTATTTATCTTAACCAGGTTAAAGTCCCAGAAAACATTTCCCCTGAACCTATTAATTAAAATACCATGGACCTTCTTCCCTTTGAGTTCTTCCAATGTTGTACGTCTTTTTTCATTCTAGAGTCAAGAGGGCTAGCCGTCTTTATCATCCAAAGGCTTTTTTTTCTCATTAACTAACGTTTAGTCTTTTCCTCTTTGTTTCACATATGGTAAACACCATCTGAAATCTCATCAACAACTCATTCTTTGTGCATGAGCCTTTACATTTATTACAGGTGGACTATTCAACTAAAGAAACATTAATTGAACATCCTAATATGAGTTTGTACAAAACAGCTGGAATCATTGGACTACAGTAAATAGATTGAAATGTAATTAATTTTGTTCTCTTTTTTGGAAATCAATTGTAATGCCCTTAACTTTTGATTGAGATCAGTTAGCATAACATCTTAAAACATGTGGTGTCTCTGCTCTGTAGGATACAGTTCCATTGGATATTGCATTCACTTATGAAGTTATTGGATTCCTGACTGATACTCTTTAACTAGCTAGTACAAGGTTCCTTGAGATTGGGCTAACTTATTCTGAGTTATTTGTCCTGTGTCACCTGTTCTCACCCTCTACCTTACAGCTGATTTCAGAAACTCAGCATAAAACAAATCAATAGTACAGGTCCACATTCCAGCACTGTAAGGAAAACTTTCTTTTATGTTGGAAATTGAGAACAGTATTTCAGTTGCGGCTATGCATGTTAAGACTTGTCCGTTTAAGGTGCACTTCCAATCAATGATTTTTTGATACACCCTCTAACATCAACTCCGCTGAGAGAACAAGGGTACTAACTGGAGCTTTATCCAGTATGGTGATGTGAAATTGTGATAAAAATTGAGATTGCAATGCCATTTATAATGCAAAGCCTGTCATAGATTCTGTGATCACAACACAACTATTCACTATTCATTCAAATGAAGGTGAAAGCACATTACAGGAAAGCACAAAAGAAAATTTGTTAATTATCATACCACACTACTTAATTAAGATAGTTTATAAGTGATTACTTTTAAAATTCTATCAACGTTTTGAAAGCAAACAGCAATCAAACCACTTATTTGTCATTGTCTTATGCATTCCCTCTATACAAAACATTGATTAGACTGCACTTAGAGTATGGTGTACAGTTCTGGTCGCCATACTACAGGGAGGATGTGGTAGCAGTAGAGAGCAGAAGAGATTCACCAGGGTGCTGCCTGGAACGGAGGGCTATAGGAAGTTGAGGGGTGACCTTATTGAAGTTTACAACATTTTGAAGGCATAGATGGGATAAATAGAATCTTTTTCTCAGGGCAGGGGAGTTGAGAACTAAAGGGGCACAGGTTTAAGGTGAGAGGAAATAAAACCGGGGAGACCTGAGGGTGGTGAATATCTGGGTCAATCTGCTAGAGGAGGTAGTGGGAGCAGATACAATTACAACATTTGAAGTGTTACAATTACAATGTTTCAACTTGGATAGGAAAGGCATAACGAGATACCAGCCTAATGCAAACAAATGGGATTAGCGTAGATAGGTATCACATTGGCATGGATGAGGTGAGCCAAAAGAGATCATTTATGTGCTGTGAGTTTCTATGGTTGTATGATTGTATGACGTACCCCAACTGTTAAACCTGACATCCGGTATGTATCTCTGCACCCCTTTCAGCATGTCCTTCCATTTCAAAAGCTTTTGTTTTCATATTTAATATTTTACCCTATAATGTTTATCTATTATTATTCTTTTGCCTCAAATTTTAGCACTTTTTCCATTAAACTTCAACTCTTAACTATCCACCTGATATATAAACCTGCTTCTGCTTCATAGATTGCATTTGTGTCCTCTGGACTGGTTGGGCAGTAATTAGCATCAGGAAACCTGTTTAATTTGTGTACCCCTCTTTAGATCAGAACAAGTTGAGGCCACACAGGACAGTAATCCTACCACTGACCCAACAAATCAGGAATGGTTGGTGATTACACCCCAGACCCAATTTTAAAATTCAAGGTCACAAACGTGGAATTAATAAACTTCAAGTAACGTTGAGTTGCAGTTTTGTGCAATAAAGTTCTAACAAAAAGCAACTAATGCTTTATTGATTAACGTTTAAAGAAAGGAGCTAGATTAACATGGCATGGGATGAGGGTTAAGTAAGAGGATCAAAGGTGGGAAAATGAAGTTGAGCTTTAGATCAACCATGATCTAATTGAATATCAGAGCAAAATTAAAGCTGAGTGATAGTGATTGAAATTAAAATTAGTGATTAGATTTTTATTTCCTTGTTCAAGTACTTCCATCGATCACTTCCATAGTGCGTATGTTACTTGTCATTTAGCACGTTTTTGTCATTGGGGATATGTGAAGAGGGCTGAACAGTGTGCAGTTGTTAGCAAATAGTTCCATTCCTGATCTTGTGTGAAGGCAAAATCAAAGGTGAAGCGACTAAAGATGTTAGAAAAAAGGATTCTGGAATCTTTCATCCTTCAGTGAAAGCAACTTCATCTGCCTTCTACTTTAGACAAAAGAATTGTAAAAGCCTTAACTACTTTTTGAAACTAGTGTGAACCAGTAATAAAAATCTGGTAAAACTAAGGGGAAAAACATCACTGAACATTCTACTTATAATAAGTAAAGTGTTACTTCCTTTTTCTCCCTGTCTAAGCACTACAGACTCTGAGCAAAGGGATTTTACTGATCCATATTTGAGTTAGTAATATTACTAATTTTGTTTTCATCTACTTGGGGAGGAAATGCTCAGGAGTTGATACAGAGACAAACAATATGAGGGAATTAAAATTATAAGGCTGTTTGAACCATCTAATTTTTTCCTATTGGGATTTTATATTTGCATAGTTATTAGCTCAACTGAACTTCAGTTACACACACAGCCAGGTCAGGAAGGAATTACTACATAGCTTCTTCACCACAAATAACCCCAGAGAACATTGTGAGATTGTTTGTTCTTTGCCTTTTTAACACTGCACTCAGGCTTTCCCACATACAAGAGAAACAAAGCGCAAAAACAGGACTTCATACCACTATACCACATGTAAGGAAACTTGAGTGCAATAGAATACAAACTGACATATTTGCAAGTTTACATTACATTTTGCAATCTGTTTGGTATAAAATCTGAACAAACATTGCTGGATTTTGCCTTGTTTCCTAAGGTTACCTCCCACTGGGTGTAATATTGTCCATGAAAAATGTGTTTGTTAAATTATCGTAATATTGGTTGTCGTAATGATATTTTTAAATGATTCCTCCACTCTCTCCTCCAAACCCGTGAAGAATATGGTTATACTCATCCCCTGCTCTCCCCACATCCACTCATAATCTCACTGTCCACTATTTCTCCAATTAATACTGTTTCTTTCTCCCTCCCTTCTGTAGTTGCTGCTGGAATTCTCCCTCCCTCTCCTGCAGTTCTTGCTCGCACTTCCTCCAGTTCACATTACTCCTGCCTCTGGAAGTCCTCAAGTCTGTTTCAATATTCTTTCCATTGCTCCTCCAGTAAATATTGGCACCCTGCCACTGCTCCTCCAATTCATGCTACATTTTTACCCTCTTCTTTATGCTAATATATTCTCCCCTTGTCCTCTATCCTCCAGCTTATTTGGCCTTTCTCACCCTCGAGCATCCAGTTCATGCAGGCAGTTTTCCAAATGTGTTGGAGTACAGACAAACCAAAGGGTAGCCCTGAATGAATATATGAAAAATATATATGGTTCTGGCCACAATGGGTCGGTTTCTAAAAAGCCTGCTCATTGTGGCTACAAGCCATAAAGGATAGAGAAGTTCCAGATTTCAGTAGTAGATAGTTCTCCACAACTGTCCTCTAAGTTTATAAAATTAAGAGGCATAGATAGGGTAGCCAGACAGAATCTTTTTTCCTAGGGTAGAAATGTCAAATACTAGAGGACGTGCATCTAAATTGAGAAGGGGGAAGTTTAAAGGAGATGTGCAGGGCATGCTTTCACACAGAGAATGGCAGGTGCCTAGAATGGGCTGCCAGGGATAGTGGTGGAATTATTTCTTCAGTAGGAGCAGGGACTTGCCTCCTCCCCTGTGAACTTGCATCTGTTTTCATCATGAACAAAATCTTGATCTGGTTGTGCAGAGAATTGACCTGGGGAAAAACGGAACATAGTGATCTTTGGTTTGGGGTTTGTCAGATGTCTCAGCTCAGTGTCTGGTCTGAGTGCCTTTGTATCAGTGGACCATTGACCACCCAGTCCTCTGAGGGGTTGCCTATTGTGTACTACAGGTCATTGATATCCCCTCAGAATGGCACCGTCACCTCTTACCATGGCCTCTCAGACAGCAGTGCCCCACAGCCAGGTCTCTGGAATCACTTGCTTATTTAGGCCTGCAGCTCTCCCACCAATGGGTTATAAACAATTGTGCAATCTTTGTACAGATACAAAGAGAAGAAGAGCAACCCTCAGTCAACCAGACTGCAGTCAGAGGGAACAATGCAATATTGCTCTAATACCTCAAAACCCATATATCAGGTAATGAAATGGGAGAGGCACTATGGTATATCATTTTACTAAGTACTGTTATGATTTTCAATATTTTTATTGTTTGAATTTTTTAATGAATGATTCTGAACTTCTAGCACTGTTGAGATCCATCCTTATTTAGATCAAATTACTGTATTCCTTGTACAGATGTAAATGATATTAGTTTCCTAAAGTGATTCAGCACAGAAACAGCCTTTTTCAGCACTGAGTCCATGCCAACCATCGAACACCCATTTGCACTAATCCTGCACTAATCCCAATTTGTCCTCCGCATATTCCCATCAATTCCCCCAGATTCTACTGATACGCTCACCTACACACTAGGGGCAATTTACAGAGGCCGATTAATCTACCAAGCCTACCAGTGTAGCAGCTGACATGACTACCGATTCTGCTTTGACTAGAAAGGTAAATGCTGAATTTTTGTAAGAACAATTTTGTGAATTTTGGAAGGTATTTTAGCAGCCCAGGGTGAGTTGTGAAGCTGCCCAATCAGATTTCTGATGTCAGCCAAGTGATCTATTCAAATAAAATCATTTTTATAAGCAATTTAAACATGAAAAATTATGCTAATGTATAAATTTTGTAAACTTAAAAAAAAAGTAAAATAACCTAATTTATCAGGGCATCAAAAGATCTTTCTTCTTCAGGAACACAGACAATGCCTGTCTCTTAACTTTACCCTTGATTTACATTTATCTGTGCCTCGATCTTCCTTGTGTTTCTCCATTTTATTGACATTACTCTGATACCTGCTGTATATCTGTTACAAAGGCAGCACTCCTACTCCTTGAGTTAAAAGAAAAAGAAATGAGCCCCTCCCATGGCACATGGTTTATGAAAACTAGAATTGCAAACAATTATACTGTGACATTGTCAGTTTAGAAGGATGTTGCCAGTGGAAATCTACAGAGCTCTGTTTTTAGTCCCTTGCTCTTTGTAATAGAGTTAGATTTAAATATAAGGACACAAGATAAAGAAGGTTACAGATGAAACAAAAATTGGCTGTGTAGTTGACAGTGAGGGGGAAAAAAAAACTTTTGATTCCAGAAAGATATAGACGATCTGAGCATAAAACTAGCAAATGGAATTTAATTCAGAGAAGTATGTGATAATGCATTTGGGAAGATGTAGCCAGGCAAGAGAGTACAAAGTAAATGGAAGGATATTGAGTGGTGTGGAGGATCAAAGGGACTTTGCAGTGCACGTCCACAGATCTTTGAAGGTAGAGGACAATTCAGTCTAGTGGTTAAAAAGACATACGGGATGCTGTGCTTTATTAGTTGAAACCTGGGATAGACGACCAGAGAGATTATACTAGAACTGCATAGAACAGCTAGCAATTTGAATACTGCATACAGTTCTGGTTACCAAATTACAGTAGAGATATGATTATACTGTAGAGCGTATAAAGGAGTTTTATGAATACAATGCTGGGACACGAGTGGTTCCGATATGATGAAAGACTGGAACTGATTACTTTGGAACAGAAGAGGCTGAGGGATGAGCTAACTGAGTTGTGTAAAGTTTTGAGGGGCCTAGATAAGTAGGAGAGGGAACACAAGTTTAAAATATTGAGTAGAAAGATTAGGGGGAGATGAAGAAAAACGTTTTCACCCAGGTGGTGGCAGAGGTCTGCAACTTGTTGCCTAAAAGATTAGTAGCAGCCGAAACTCTAGACACATTTAAAATGTACTTGGATGTGAACTTCAAGCACTATGACCTGCAAGGCTATGGACCAAGTTGTGGATGTTGTGATTGGAATGACATGGATACACTGAGCTGAATGGGCTCCTTCTTGTGTATATTTTCAGTGTTTCTATGATTCATCAAATCTCTCAACATCCTCCGTCTTTAGCAACACCTAATAGCTATCATTGAAACGATAAAATAAAGGCAATTAATCAGGCCTAGCTATGCCCATCTCTGGGGAATCCAATGGTTGTTTTCACAAATGAAATATTTTCTCCAGAGATTCATTCTGTAATGCTCAAATCCAATTAACTAATAATAAACAAATGCATGACTGATAGTTGATGAAAATGGCTCTGGCATATTACATTTTTTTTCAATTTTTAACGTATTTCAGCAGGAAAAGAATCCTCATATGCTGTAGTTGCTGCACAGTTCAGCACACGAGTTACAGAAGAACATAGCTCCATGCTAGAATGACCAGTTTGCTTATACAATATTTGGAGACCGAGATAATTTAATAACTTGTAGTCAGCTGTGCAAGGAAGATATCAGGAGTTCTGTCTATATAAAAGGGATCTATCAATATTGGATTGGTTTTGGGAGGAAACTATTTGTTAGAGAAAAGGAGAGGGGAAGTAAAGTCTGCTTAATGGTTTAATCTAGGACTGAATCCTAGATTTCCATGCTGTATGACTCTATATCTCTCTCTATGTATACATATGTCTATATCCGGATATTGCCCAATCTGACTGCTATATTCCTATACATTGAAATTTTAAAAAGAAACTGCAGATGATGGAAATCTGAACTAAAAACAAAATATGTTGAAAACACTCAACAGGTCAGGCAGCAACTGTAGAAAGAGAAACACAGTTAATATTTTGGATTGAGGGGTCTTTGACCTGAAACATTAACTCTGTTTCTTTTTCAACCTGTAATGTTAACGATGTTTCTCTGTCCACAGATGCTACCTGATCTCCTCAATGTTTCCTGCACTTTCTGCATATATTCCCATCGATGCTTACCAACTTCCACAAGCTCTGAGGACCACTTATCCGTGCACAGGACTAAAGTGGCAGCAGCTTCAGCAAAGAATTGGAAGCAAAAATAAATGTAGACTATCACAAACTGAAATGATATGGGATTAAATAATTAGACTGCCTGCTGTTTGTATTGGGGAAGAGAGATTAAAGGTAATAAATAAAAGCAACATTCGTGATATGACAAGACTGGCTTCAGGCTATAAATACTTCCACTGATCACTGCTGCCCAAATCTCAGACCAAGTGCACTGGGATTGTTTCAATGAAATGAGTTTTAAAAGAATCGTTTTACTTTTTATTTACATTTATTTTTTCAAGGGATACCCTGGCTATCCTTTTTTTCACCTATCATGCTAATATAGTCCTTCACTTTCCAATATTTACAGTCTTAATATGTTTCCTCCATTTTTTTTGTTTCAGATTTCTGGTACTTATTATCAAGACTTGTTTCTTCTATGTTTGGATTCTTACAGGAGGCTTCCTAATACATTGACAAACTTTGATTCTTGAAACACTTACCAGGCAAGAGTGATCGGCCTTGTTCCCCATTGTATTCCTTGTGTTTTCCCCTAGGCGGATTGCTACTAATGTTAGTTAGAGCCTGCACAATTACCTCCCCTATTTCCTCTAACATGCTGTGTATGTTTCATCCAGGCCTGGTGACTTATCCACTTTCAGAGATGCTGAGCTCCTTACTACTTCCTTTCTGACTAACTTTATCCCAATTAATACTTGATATTCTTCCTCCTTTACCAGAAAGAAAATACTAGCTGTTCTCTGATTCTACTTGACAGTAATTTTTCATACCCTGTCTTTGCTTCCCTATTTTCCTTGTTAATTTCACTCCTATGTTTTCTATACTCTTCCAAGTTTTCTGGTGCATTAAACTCTCAATGTCTGACACATGCCATCTTTTTTTTGCCTGATCCTATGCTCTATGCATAACATCCTCCATGCTCCCATAAAGAAAAAGAATGGGACTGCCCAATGCGGACTCCACTTGACAATGAGGTTATAACAATGACATAGGGGAACTCAAGAGGTATACAGCTAGGTTAACTGAGTGGACAAATATCTGGCAAATGCAACCTAATGTGGAAGAATGTGAATATGTCCATTTTGACAGGAAAAATAGAAATAGGAAGTATGTCATCTAAATGGTGAGATTGCAGAAATGTGCGACGTGGAGGGATTTGGATTTCCCAGTGCATGCTTTGTAAAAGAGTAGTGTGCAGGACAGCAAGTAAATAGGAAATCTAACAGAATGTTACTGTTATTAGAACATAGAACATAGCACAGAACAGAACAGGCCCTTCGGCCCACAATGTTGTGCCAACATAGCTATTCCCTCCTATCTACAGAATGCCCATATCCCTCTATTTTCCTCTCATCCATGTGCCCATCCAACCCACTCTTAAAAGCCCCCAATGAATTTGCCTCCACCATGCTCTCAGGCAATGCATTTCAGGCATCCACCACTCTCTGAGTAAAAAACGTACCCCTCACGTCTGTTCTGTACCTACCCCCTCTCACCTTAAATGCACGCTCTCTGGTATTGGATCGCTCAATAATGGGAAATAGATATTGCTTGTCCACCCTATCTATGCCCCTCATAATTTTATACACTTCCAACAGATCACCCCTCAGCCTCCACCGCTCCAGAGAAAAGAGCCCAAATTTGTCCAGCCTCTCCTGACAGCACATGCCCTCTAATCCTGGCAGCAGCCTGGTAAACCTCCTCTGCACCGTCTCTAAAGCCTCAACATCCTTCCAATAGTGTGGTGACCAGAATTGCATGCAATACTCTAAGTGTGACCTAACCGGTCATAGTTTTATGGCACAGAAACAGATTGTTCAGTCTACTTCATCTATGCTGATGATTCTCCCCATCTACACTAATCTTATTTGTCTGCATTAGGTCTGTATCCTACTATGCCTCGCTTATTCAAGTTCCTGTTTAAATGACTCTTAAATGTAGTGATTGTATCTGCCTCCACCACCTCCTCTGGTAGCACATTCCCGATATCAACATCTCTCCGTGTGAAAAACCTTCCCTTCAGATTCCCTTTATGATGGGCTTCCCTCTCTCCTTAAACCTTACTCTTCAGCCTCCTTTGATCCAGGGAAAATAAGCCCAGCCTATCCAATCTCTCTCCATAACCAAAAACCAGGCATCATCCTGGTGAATCTCTTCTGCTCTCTCTCCAGTGCAACCACATCCTTCCTATAGTGTGGCGACCAGAACTGCACACAATACCCCAAGTGCAACCTAACCAGTATTTTGTAAAGTTGCAATATGACATCCCAACTTTTATATGCTATGCCCTGACCTATGAAGACAATAATGTCATATGCTGCCTTCACCACCCTATCTACCCAAGTTGCCACCTACAGGGAACTATGGACTTGTACCCTAAGGTCCTTATGTTCACCAACATTCCTTGGGGCCCTACCATTTACTGTATATGTCCTACCATTGTTTGATTTCCCAAAATGCATCACCTTGCGCTTGTCAGGATTAAATTCCATCTAACAGATCTCTGGTCTTGCCTTTGTTATCTAGCTATGGGGGACACTGAGTTGCTGCTCAGAAAAGGAAAGTGCCAGACCACTTATAAAAATGATTCATGCCTTTGAACCTGAGAAGATGTCCAGGATGCACGAGTCTGTAACAAGTACCTTCAATGAAAAAGGCCATGAAAATCAAAAAACAAATGCATATGAGGGAAATCTAAAACAAAAACAGAAAATGCTGGAAATAATCAGCAGGTCAGGCTGCATCTGTGAGGAGAGAAACAGAGTTAGTGTTTCAGATCAGCAACCCTTCATCAGAAGATTCTGCTTCTCGTCCCACAGATGCAGCCAGACTTGCTGAGTATTTCCAGCATTTTATGTTTTTATGATTTAAAAAAAATACCATTTAGTCCATCAAGCCTATTCTTCCTACAGACCATATAAAGCTCATCACTTCAGTCTCCTTCCCAACCATGCAATATCCTGCTTGTGCTTCGGGATAAGCAAGGGGAACACCAGAATATTCTCTTATCCCCACGTCCCTCAAGTTCACAGTCATTTGTAATATCCTGAGTATCCATCACGCCTCCTAAGTCCTTGAACTAGATATCACCATGCAAGTCACTCCCCAGTTGGAATATTTTATTCACACACACAGACTGCCCCTAATCCTAATAATTGATTCAAGCCTGTTATGCACTCATAGCTACACCTCCTAATTAGATATTTATTTTTATTTAGCATAATATTTGACCATTCCACAATTAATCATCTTGAAAATGTCTTGGCACTTTTTCTAGATTTACTAATTGATGTGGATTACATATTTCAAGCACACTTTAGGCATTATCTACTTGGCTGAATGTGTATATGAAATACTATATATTAGTGGTGATAAAAAAGATATAAAGATTTTATTGTTAACTGTGTATTCTGCCATATATTCTTAGCACCCATGTGAGTGCAAGTGATTTCTCAAAAAAAATGCCATTTGCTTGGAAACATGTAAATAGGTCAACAGCCCCAGGCTACAATCTGTAAGAGTTATTAATGTTGTATTCAATACGATAGAACCATAGGAGGTCTCCATTATAGCAGGGCATCTCTGGCTTTGTAACACAAATGGATAAATTTATACTGAACTTAGAGAACAATGTGAAGAGGATAGTAAAACTCGGTGTTAGTAATTGAGGGTATGCAAAGCTGTTGTATTTTTAACTTCTTTTTGGCTTTCATTATCCAGTTTTTTTTCTCTTAATTCCTAGGTTGAATTTCCACAGGTTTGCAGAAAATGGTTTGCATTTCCTATGTATCTTTCATAAATTCCTACTCTCCCAGAGCATTTTGCTAACAACTCCATTTGAAGGGTCATTACGGTCGAGATATTGGAAAAGCAGCTGTCAGTTTGCACAAACCAACTCTCACAAGTAGAAAAATGATCATCTGTATATTTTAAGTGATGCATGTTTGGGGACAAATTGTGCTATAACTTTGAGAAATCTCTGCTCTTCTTTGAAATTGTGCTGTGGGATTTTTAGGAACAGTTTGTCAAAAGACTGATCAGGAACTGCATTGGGAATAATAGCTTACTTTTTTTCTCGATATCTTGTAGAGCAAAGAGGTAATGACTTGCCAGGTTCCTGATGTTGATGAATGCGAGCTGTACTGCTAAATTCAAAGGAGATAAAATTAAATCTAAACTAAATTGCCATAAAGAACTCCATTTATGGTAATACTTGACTGAATGGGGTCTAGTTTATCTCTTCAGCTTCCTTCCCAATCCCGTCCCAGTTGGTAAAGTCATTACCTGATGTGAACTAAATGGTGGCCAGTTCTGTGCAAAATTAATTGAAGTCAGTCATGCAAAATGGCAGGAACTTATCACATCTAAAACAAAGTCGAACAACGTCTGTGCTCCTGAATGACAACAAAGTTAACTGTGGTGATATTCCTATGATTGATCAGATGTCCATGGCTTAAGAATGCAGAAAAGAGAATAGAATATGGAGAATCCAGATGAAGGGTCTTGACCCAAAACATCGTCTGTCTATTCCACTCTATAGGTGCTGCCTGATCCACTTGAGATCATCCAGCAGCTCATTTTTTGCTCCAGTTTCCAGCATCTGCAGTCTCTTCGGTCTCGAAACTGGGAATTTACTAAGAGAGCTCTTTCAAGAGAGAAGGGAGAAAACTGAAGGCTGAATGTTCTTAGTTAGAAGATTATAGAGCTATTAAATCTTGGATAGGTTTTTGCATATTATGGGAATCAAGGGATGTGGGGTTAGTGCAAGAAAGTGATTTTATTGAATGGCTTAATAGGTATAAGGGGCCTAATGGTTTAATCCTGAATATATTTTTTACATTCTTATGTTGGAGCATGCAAAGATTAGACAATGAGATGAAAGAATTGTGAATGATCAGCACCGTTTAGATAAATAAACTGTTAGAAATATATTAGAATTTACAGTGAAACATACAAGCAACCAGAAGCATCCTTGTAAGAATATTTTACCTTGGCTAATGCATGGCAGCTGTGTACGTGGTATTGAGGTATATTTTTTAAAAAGCCATGATTTGTATTTGCATAGCGCCCTTTTCTGGCCTGAAGATGTTTCAAAAGCCTTAAAGCTCAAAGAAAATGGAGCAGTGTGGGGAAGGGGAGGTCTCAAAAGGTGGATTTTTATCATTTAAATATAGAAACACTTCTGTTACTGTTGTACAGTGTGATGAGTCCACACTCTGCAAAACTGTGCATAGTTTTGGTCCTGTTACCATTTCTTTTTTTAAAAAAAAAGGATATGGTAGCAATGGAGGTAGTCCAACAGAGATTCATCAGGCTAATTCCCAGGTTGAGAGGGTTGTCCTATTAAGAAAGGCTGGACAGTTTGGATCTGTATTTCTTGGTGTTTAGGAGAATGAGGTTTTACCCAATAAAATCCCAAGGAACCTTGACAGAGTAAATGTTGAGATGTTTTCACTAGTGGGAGAGTCATGAACAAGAGGACATAGCTAGAAAATAAGGGTCTGATCATTTAAAATTTCTTCTCTCAGAGGGTGATGAACCTTTGGAAATCTCTGGCCCTGAGGGTGGTAGGGGCCATGACAGTTGATACATTTAAGGTGGAGATAGATAAATATTTGAAAGATCAAGGAGTTAGGGGTTATGGGGAGCTGGCACTGAAGGGGAGTTGGACAGCATACGTCAGCATGATCATATTGAATGGCAGGGCGGGCTGGAGCGGTCTGGTGGCCTACACCTGCTCCTATTTTCTTGTGTTCTTGTACTTACAACCATTGGAACACACAGTACAAGCTTTTTTCTTGAAATGACCACTATGGGCATTAATTCGTTATGAGGTAAATGAAAGAATAAGGTTTAATTCTTTAACATTTTCACAGTGGATTGTAAAAAGTAAACTACCACTTGAAATTTTTTTTCTCAAATTCATTCTTGGGATGTGTGCTTTGAGGGCATGTCCTGCATTTATTATCCACTACAAACTGCCTTTAAGATTATTTTGAGGCACTGTAGTCCATGTGATAATGTTCCCACAACATTGTTTGGTATAACAAAATTATAATGAAAAGAAAGTAATGAAATGTACATGGGTGTTCTATGATCAGGAGGAAGAATTGAAAGTGGTCATGTTCCAATGGCTCTTCTAGGTGGTGGAGGTTGTAGGCTTGGGAGGGACCTAACAAAGAAGTCTTGATGAATTGCTGCTCTTTATTCCGTAAACAGTACACCCTGCTGCTTTGGTAATGTAGAAGGGCGGTGGATGTGTGCATATGAGGGGACTGTATTGCCCCTTATAAAATAAAAACAAAATGCTAGAGAAATTCATCAGGTCAGGCAGCATCTGTAGAGAGAGAAGCAGTTAACATCTGAGGTCCAGGACCCATCGTCAGAATCGAAATTTCAGGTTTTTGGCATCTGCAGGTTTTTTTTATTTTCTTGTCCTTTATGAAGCTGCTTTCTATGCAAGTGTGGAGCACTTCATCATTTCAGGGACTTGTGCTCTGTGGATGATGGAGATATTTAGAAAGGCAAGAGGGGAGCCAAACCCTCTGATTTGCCTTAATAGTTCCAGCTTAGAAAGACCAGGAGAGTAAAATGCAGAGGAGCAAAGCCCATCTTAGTATTGATATAGGGGAGAGACTTGAGAAAATTTCAGATCCATTCAGTCAAATTTAGACAAATTGGGAGAAGTGGAATGTTCATGGTAATGCTCTTATACTCCTGATTCCATTTGTCACAGGATAAGGTCCATCACTTGAGGATCTAAATTTAATTTGATGCATCCAGAGTTTGGACAGGCAGTGATTCCTTCCGTTAGTGTGGGAGAATAAAAAACATAGTATAGTAGACAATTTAAAATATCAAGCATGAGAATACAATTTATGGAATGCCAGCCCAATCAAAATATGAAAGCACTGTATAGTACCAAGGCAAAAGTATAAAGAAGCATTCAGTAATATGAGAAGTCAGCATTCTGGTTGTAATACCTCATTCACCTACATCAATAAGAATGATTGGAAGCAATTGAGGAAATGCCCTTTAGCTTTATCCTCTCCCTCCCAGCCAGGCTAAAGGAGCCCATGGGAAATCAATTATCAAACCATTTTACTCAAATCCTTTACAAAAAAAGGTGTGAAAAATGCATTAGAACAGAGGAAATGGGAGCAGGAGTGGACTTTAGACTCCTTCAAGCCTGATCTGCCATTCAATAGGACCACAGCTAAACTTATCTTTGGCTTCAATCTCACTTTCTGAGCCTGTTCCCATAGAAATAGATTTTTTGGACTACAAGGGAATCAATCTCATCCTTGAACATACAGCAGCATTTGTAGCTCCCTAGGGTAGAACATTCCAAGATTCACAACCCTGAATACAATGTACTTTGGGGGGGGGGGGGGGGGGGGGAGGGGTGGTGGTGGGGGTGTTCCTATCATAACTGCATGTAATGCTAGCAATATAATGAATCACAAAAGAGACGCTAAAATCTACTTAAACACAAGTATCTTGTTGATTCCATTTCTGCCAACGACTGTGCATGTACATAGAAGTCGTACACATACTGTACATCACACCCCTACATACACTACCGTTCTTTCCTCTTTTCAAAAAGAGTGATTCACACATTTACATTATTTACAGATTTAATTCCTCTGCAATCTTTCTGAGCCATTTTATCTTCTTAATGGAATTTGTTTCATCAGAGTTGTGTCTATTTCTTGACTGGAGGTAGGTGTCATACCTTCAATTCAATAGAATCTTGGGTCATTTCTTCCACAAACTCCACCAGATTAACTGTCAGAACACACCCAGTATCATGTAACACTTCAATATTCTCTTGCATGTCTCTCACAGGAATTGAGTTATTTAAGTGTACACTTCAGCCTTCTATTTTCACAAGGTATCTCTTTGTACCATATACTTCAACTATCACTCCAGCATTCCATTTCCGAACGTAGTGGAAACACATGAAGTCTATCAAGTTGTTTGAAATATTTCTCTCCACAGCTAGAGACATAATTTCATTTCCCTCTCATCTGCTTCTTTCCCAATTCCCCCCCTTCAAGATTTGGCTGAATTAGCCTCAATTGTGGTCCGAGCCTTCTGTGCATTAGTAACACAGCAGAAGTAAAATCATTTGTGGAATGTGGTGTCAATCTGTGGTTTTGAAAATAAGTTTATTGATGGATATCTCATTGTTAGATTCAAGCACACTTGTAATACCTGCTTCTTCAGTGCTCTTTAACAATTCCTACTGATCTCTCTGCCACACCATTGGAAGTTGGACAATATGTTGAAAAAACATGCACTTAGTACCATTTTGAGATGCATACAAATTAGATTCAGACTGCACTGTTTGGTTTGCACTTGTCTTGATACAAATATAGGTATCATAACTGGTCATTTCTGTGGGCATTATGACCTGTGATAATTTCCCACTAACGCATCTAATTGTGATTTTGAAGTATCCATGATGCAAACCTCTTCTAGCTTCAATTCTCCCATCATTTTTGGTCAACTAGTTGAATTAGCTACAAATATCGGTAGTGCTCTTTTGCTGGCATAACTAGTCTGAACAAAGAGTCAAGGATTCGTCCAGCATGGAAACAGCTCTTTCAGCCCATCTTTATCATTCCAGCCAACAATTACCCATAAGAGTAAGAGACATGAAGAACTGTCTAAAGTCACACATCTTGTTTATTCCACTCTTTCTAATTCCTCTGTGCATGTGCACATATGTCATACATACGTATATGTTAGATGTGTACGTACAGCACACTGAGGGAAGAAATTCATCCAGTGGTTTATAGACATCTCCTGATACCATTTACCTTTTGTAAGCTGTGAGGAAGTATGGAACTTCCAAATGTATGAGAGTAAACACAAAAGAACTTCCACAGAGCTGATTGCTGCTGCCAGCACCACAGTGTGCTGTAACTGGTCTCCCTATTGAGTTCCATACTGGAGCAGCAACTTCTGCAGTTACCCAGCAACTATCCTGGGAACACCAGTTGCTGAACACATGCGGCATTATAATAGCAAGCCTATTCATTTAAACTGAAACTAACAGTTACTGAGAGAAGAATAAGCATAAGGTAATTTTCATTTTTTGATTAATTGTGACAATTTAAATGCTTAAAATGTGGAAATACTCGGCCTGTTGACCTAGGAGAGAGTCAACATTTGAGGAGAGAAACTTTTAATATTTCACTTCAAAAACCTTTCATCAGACTGTGCATTTAATTCTTTTTTTTAATGATTTCTGTATTTTTTTTAGTCATTAGTTTTATTTTGTTTTACTAATTTACAAACTGATTACTGCTGTCTTTAATTTTTGAACATTTTTCAATGGCAAACAATTCCTTGGGGCCTGGCTTAACTTGCTCTTGAAGCATTTCAATGGATTTATGATTGTGGAAAGCCCCTCACTATCAGACCTGGCTTTCTTGTGGAGGTAAAGGCAGGTTTAGTATGTAGGATGCTCGCAAGCACAGGTGGTGAGATTTGGTAAGGTAAGGTAAGATCAAGAGAGGCAGAGGAGGATTTACAGGATTGCTTTGAATCGGTGGACTGGACCACATTTAGGGATTCATCTTCGGATCAAAATGATTGTGCCACAGCCATCACCAACTCCATCAGGACCTACGTGGATGAGTGAGTGCCTTTCAGAACATACCAAGTTTTCCCAAACCAGAAGCCCTGGATGAACCAGGAGATTCGCAGTCTGCTGAGGACTAGATCTGTGGCATTCAAGACCAGCGATCCAGAACCCTGAAAATCGTCCAGGTATGATCTACGGAAGGCCATCAGGAGAGCAAAAAGGCAATTCTGATTGAAGCTAGAGACACAGTCGGATGCATGACAGCTGTGGCAGGGTTTGCATGCCATTGCTTCCTATAAAACAAAACCTAACAGCATAAATGGCAGTGATGCTTCACTCCCTGATGAGCTCAATGCCTTTTGTGCATGCTTTGAAAGAGAGAATAACACTGCACCTGTGCAAATCCCACAGCATCTGGCGACACTGTGATTTCTGTCTCAGAGTCCAATGTCAGAACATCCTTCAAGAGGGTGAACCCTCGCAAGGTGTCAGGCCCCGACGGTGTACCTGGCAGGGTACTGAAAATCTGTGCCAACCAACTAGCTGGACTGTTCAAAGACATTTTCAACCTCTCACTGCTGAGGTCTGAGGTTCCCATCTGCTTCAAAAGGGCATCAATCATACTGGTGCCCAAGAAGAGTAGGATGAGCTGCCTCAACAACTATCGCCTGGTAGCACTCACATCTACTGTGATGAAGGGCTTTGAGGGGTTGGTCATGGCTAAAATTAACTCCTGCGTGAGCAAGGACCTGGACCTGCTGCAATTTGCCAACTGCCACAACAGGTCTACAGTGGATGCAATCTCACTGGCTCTTCATTTGGCTTTGGAGCACCTAGACAACAGCAAAACATACGTCAGTCTGCTATTTATTAATTACAGCTTGGCATTTAACACCATCATCCCCTCAGTATTAATCAACAAGCTTCAAAACCTGAGCCTTTGTAAGTCCCTCTGCAACTGGATCTTTGACTTCCTTTTCGGGAGACCACAGTCAGTGCGGATCATTAGTAACATCTCCTTGCTGACAAGGATGAGTGCTTAGCCCACTGCTCTACTCTCTACACTCATGACTGTGTGGCTAGACACAGCTCAAATGCCATCTATAAATTCTGACACATAGATCGGCTGGCTTGAGTGCTGTCGCAACAACAACCTCGCACTCAATATCAGCAAGACCAAGGAATTGATTGTAAACTTCTGGAAGGGGTAGTCAGGAGAACACACAGCAGTCCTCATTGAAGGGTCAGTGTGGAAAGGATGAGCAACTTTAAGTTCCTGGGCGTCAACATATCAGAGGATCTATCCTGGGCCCAATACATTGATGCAATCACAGAGAAGGCACACCAGCAGTTCTACTTTGTGAAGAAATTTGGTATGTCACCAAAGACTCTTGCAAATTTCTACAGATGTACGGTGGAGAGCATTCTGACTGGTTGCATCACAGCCTGGTATGGAGGCTCCAATGTGCAGGATCACAAGAGGCTACAGAGGGCTGTAGACTCAGCCAGCTCCATCACGGGCACAACCCTTCCCACCATCGAGGACATCTTCAAGAGGCAGTGCCTCAAGGCGGCAGCATCCATCATTAAGGATGCTCACCATCCAGGACGTACCCTCTTCTCATTACTATCTGCGGGGAGAAGGTACAAGAGTCTGAAGATCTGGTTCTGATTCTGATTTCATTTGTTATGATGCATTGTATCATCTCAGATTTCCATATTTCTTTTGCAGTCAATTGGCTGGGGGAGAGAGAAATCCAGACATTATCTTCTTGGAATGCTTCCTCGCTTGGTGGGTGTGAGACTGAACCAAAGCAATGTAATACCAAAATCATACAAAGTCAGTACTGAAACCATTCAGGCAGCACTAGGGCACAATTGCCTTTCCTAGGGAGAAGAAAACTCTTATCAATATTCTGTCTTTGATCCTTTTTATAGATATAGTCAGTAGTTATGCCATGGCCAAGTTGCTTGAAATGTGATGGAATCAGATTCCACGGCAACTTTCAAATGGGAATTGGACATAGCCTTGAAAAATATTCTCTTTTAAATTCTATGTGGAAAATGTGACAGGTGTTGGACTAATTGGACAGTTCTTTCGAAGGTTATCTGGCCTCCCCCTGTGTTTTTCAGTTCAATCATTCTGTTCTATGATATGAATTGGAAGGTGTTCATAAGTAGGCGTTGAATGAGGACAGAGTTAACTCAGCCTGGTCAGTTAGACAGATATTGTGTCTCACACAAACGATGGTAAGGTACCAAATTAGCTAGTGCTTTGTCAGTAGCCACGGAAATATTATCTTCATGAAAGGAGAAAAAAATTGGGCTGGTATTAAAATAAATATAAGCATAACCTATTAGGATTTCATAACTGTATTTTGTGGTTTAAGATTGTTTTATTGTGATGACCAATTGATATTTGTGAAAACCAAAGTTAATTGTGCAATCACAACAGATTGATCCACATTGGTTGATGCAGGCTGTGAAGTCTTTGCTCATTGTACCTCATACCAAGGACTGAAAATGAAAGTTGAGGATATAACTAAAATAATTTTTTGATTAATTGTCTCTAAGCAGGCAATACTTGTACATGTCAGCATAGGTATCACAAATGATAACTGTGCTTCCAGTTTCTTGAACAACTGCTCCAACTGTCCTAGTTGCTAGCAATGAGAGCAGTTGAAGAGGAGTGATTGGGGTAGATGCTGGAAATCTGAAATAAAAACAAAAAATGCTGGAGATATTTAGCAGGTCAGGCAGCATCTGTAGAAGGAGAAATAAAGTTAAAATTTCAGGTTGAATACCTTGTGAGCAAAAGCAAATTAATTTTAAGCTGCAGAGAGGGAAGAGATGGATAGGACAAGGAAACAAGCCTGATAGGGTGAGGCCAGGATTGCTCAGGTGATAAGTGTTGAAGCCATCTGGTTGATAGTTTAATGAAGCCAGAGAGGGAGGAAAAAAACAATAAAGAAAGATGTAAAAGCTATGAAACTCAGACCAAGGAAGTAGGAAATGCCTAGCAGTGTTAGTGGAGAGAGGAAAAACTGTTAATATTACAGATAGATTACCTACAACAGAACTGGCTAGTTCTGATACAAACAGAGCAATGTGTTAAACTGAAACTATTGAATTCAATATTGAGTCAGAAGGTTGCCACATGCTCAGACAGAAGACTAGATGCTGTTCCTCAAGCTTACATTGGGTCACATTAGCACAATGCAGGAGGCCACAGGTGAGAGTGGGAGTAAGATGGAGAATTAAAGTGGCAGACAACTGGAAGCTCAGGTTTGCCTCTGCAGACAGAACACAGGTGCCCAATTCAGTTTAGAGTGGAGATCAGACTACCTGTTGATACATGTCTGTTAGAGTGGTCCAGACCCTCGGGACTTGCCCACCTTTCCTTGTCATATTCCTAGTCTGTGCTCACCCACTCTCCTCTTTGCAGGACTTTCTACAATTGCCTATAACTCTGCCTTTCTGCTGTAACCATTTATAACTTTCTTCCTCTGGGCCCAATATCAGTTTCTTTACATATATCCTTTCCTTTCTACCTTTACCACATCTATCATTTATTCAGTCCTGCTCTCCATCATATTACAAACTTTCCCTCTGTTCTTTTCTCCCACCTATCGTGACATAGTTGTTAAACTACTGCACCAGTAATCAAGAGGTCTGGACAAATGAACTGAAAGATGAGTCAGACTTAAATAAGATAAGGTAAGATATCTTTATTAGTCACATGTACATCAAAACACACAGTGAACTGCATCTTTTTGTGTAGAGTGTTCTGGGGGCAGCCCGCAAGTGTCGCCATACTTCTGGCGCCAACATAGCATGCCCACAACTTCCTAACCCGTACGTCTTTGGAATGTGGGTGGAAACTGGAGCACCCGGAGGAAACCCACGCCGATACAGGGAGAACATACAAACTCCTTACAGACAGTGGCCGGAATCGACCCCGGGTCACTGGTGCTGTAATAGCATTACACTAACTGCTACACTCCTGTGCCGCCTTGGGGATTACATTAAAAAAAAGGTGTTGCTGTTACTTTAATGAGTCTGGGGCATTTAAATTCAGTTAACTAATTAATCTAGAATTTAAAAATTCTTTTAATTCATGATGACAGTGAAATTAGTAGATTATAATTTTTTAAAAACCTGTGTCTCAGTGAAGCTGTTACAGCACTGACAACTATCTGACAATGTGAAATTTTGGTGTGGTATGTCCCAGTCTCCAAAAGGAAGACAAATCCAATCTACCTGATTACGATCAGACTACTCTCAATCAACAGCAAAGTGATAGAAGGTGTTGTGGCAAGTGCTATCAAATGCAAATGCTCAGTTTAAATTGCAGACTTAATTCAGATGTATTCAGAGAGTTAAATTCCAGAGGTGTGAGGTGTGTCACTTGACATCAAGGCAGCATTTGAGTGAATGTGGCACAAAAAACTGAAGATAATGGGAATGAAAAGAAAGCTCTCAATTGGCTGAAGTCACACTCCACACAACAGAAAATGCTATGGTTGGGGGAGGTTGATTATTTGCGGCCCAGAATATCTCTGCTGGAGTTTCTCAGAACCAAGTCACAAGTCCAATCATCTACAACTGCTTCATCAATGACCTTCCTTGTTTCATAAACTCAGAAGTGGGAGAGTTCACTGTTGACTGTATCCATTAATTGCCCCTCAGTAAATGATGCAGTTCTTATCTGGATGAAGCAAGACCTAGGCAACATTCAAGCAGTAATAAGTAGCAAACATTCACACCACACAACTGCCACACAATGACCATTCCCAACAGGAGAGATTCTAACAATCTAACATTTAAATTGTTCTACTATTGCAGAATCCCCCACTATCAATATCATCGAGTCATCATTGACCAGAAACTCAATGGACCAACCATTTGTGTTTATCTCTGAACTGTTGCCTAACACTTAGAAAGTGTTTCTTTAGATATCCACAGTGATTCACCTCACAGAAAACGTGGAATCTCAGAACTGCAAAGACACTGTATTAGTAGGGTTAAGTTTAATGTTCTACAACTCTATTCCAGCATTAGTGAATTGCATCCTAAGTAGGTTCAACCTAATGCCCTTTCTTTCAATGAGTATTATAGTAGTTTTAGTCTAGAGAATGACACGCTAAGCTCCGCTGTTGCAGGTATTTTCTCCTACAGCTATTTTCTTTGGTTCAATCTGAACTCATCCAGTTGGGGAAAATCAGATAAGACTCACAGATCAACACAACTCAGATCTCTTTTAAGCCGTTTGTTAAAACCTAAACCAATGCCACAAGTAAAATAATAAAAATTCAAGAGCTACAAATGATATTATACATAATGTTACATGAAATTAATGAACATATGATATAAAATATTGCAAACTATTGTGCTCTAATAAGACCTCTGAATGCTGTACCCTGTATATCTTAATCCTTAAATGCAGCTTCTGACTTCTCTCTCCCTACAGGAGTCGATCCTGTTTGCAGTTGCCTTGCAAGCTACCATTTTAACTCTGAATGTTATTTATTCTCCAACTCAAAATGACTTTAGATAGAACTCAACATGCCGACCACTCAGGTTATTCTGCCTCTGACTTCTTGCAAGGAGTCCCTCACAACACGTAAACCCTTAACTGCAGGTGCCTCTCTCTCTTTCAGCACACTTTATTTAGAATCCAAAATTCACTTGCGTGATAATGATAATTTGAATAACACAACCTTTCCTTTAGATTGTACCATCTTCATCCTATTTGTTCCATGGAGGAATGGTTAATATCCAAGCATTAACACAACAAAAAAAACTGCTGGAGGAACAGGAAGCACCTGTGGAGGGAAATGGACAGACGACGTTTCGAGTTGAGACCCTTCATCTGGACTGAAAGAGTAGAGGAAAGAAAGCTAGTACAAAGAGGAGAGGGGAAGGGATGGAGCAGGAACAGGCAGGCTTCAGGTGAGGAGGCAGATGGAGGAGAGGAGAGTGGAAATAGCGACAGAGGCTGGAAGGTGATGGGTGGAGGCAACAAAGAGCAGTAGATCATGTCTCCATTAGAACAACACAGGTGCTTTGATGGAGAAAAGTTATTTTTTGAGTTTATCACTAGTCTAAAACTTGTTAACAAATGTTTCTGCTAACATTCACATCTGCAAACAGTTGAGGACAGAGCTAGATGCACTGAAGTCATCTTGTTATTTATGCAATGGCTTGTTACTTTGGTAACAGTGTCCCATAGCACAGCTCTAGACAAAAAAGTGTGTTTTTCAAATTAATAAATACTTCAGGATTTCTCTTCCAGCTTCATCTTTTTGAAAGATTTGGCTCTGACACGGGTGCCCCACAACACCTTGAATTTCATTCAATCTTTTGGTCAATTTTTGGTTTACTGTGAGTTTTGCCTTCTAGCTGCAGGCATCTGATTATATCAGTTACACTATAATAAAACATGTCCAAAATACATCTCATAATGAATTAGAGCAAGCGGTCTGTAGGAACTTTGTTTGCCCCAATTTCTTTGGCACATAATGTTCCATGTGTAATTGGTCATTGCAGTGGGGATTTGATCTCAGGGTACTATCCCACCCTCACTCATAGCCCAAAGGGAGAAGATATGTTAAAAGGAAGATTTTAGAGCATAGAACATTATAGCACAGTACAGGGCCTTCAGCCCACGATGTTGTGCCGCCATTTTATCCCGCTCTATCTAACCTTTCCCTCCCACATAGCCCTTCATTTCCCTATCAGTTATGTGTCTATCTAAGAATCTCTTAAATGTCCCTAATGTATCTGCCCCCCCAACCTCTGCCGGCAGTGCGTTCCATGCACCCACCACCCTTTGTGTAAAAAAAAACTTACCCCTGACATCCCCTTATATCTTCCTCCAATCACCTTAAACTTGTGTCCCTTCATTTACTTTTCAAGTAATCTGATAAATGCTTTCTTTGGTGTCAGCATAATTTATTTGCAGTTATATACTTTACAGTATAATTCAAGATTGGGCAATGTTGCAGTGGTGGACAAGAGAAAATGGAGCAGAATCTAGAGGAGGTCTAAATGGTTGGAATAGAACAGTGAACAAGAAGGGAAGCAGTAAAGATCTGATTTTTCAAAAAGGAGAAGATTCCCATGACTATCTTCAGTTGCAGGGAAGTTGGATCCCACCAGATGCAATCCCTAAAATAGGCTCTGACACAAGAGCAATACCCAACTGCCAGAATTTTAGTGCCCTTACTGCAACTAAGTTACAGTAGGGGCCAGGCCAGGGCTGGAGATTTAAAAAAAACTCTGCCACCTGCCTCATTTGTGTTGAAGTACTTGATTACAGACCTGATTTTAATTACTCTGGCATTGATTACCAGTACATTTTCCTGCAATGCCCTTGCTAAAACCTCTATAGCTCTACCTCTGCTTTCTTTTTGAGGTGCTCCTTAAAACCTATCTCCTTGACCAAGCATTTAGTCCTCCGTCTTTATCTTGGGCCCCATTGGCAATTCTGTCAGATAACATTGTCATGAAGAACTGGGGCATTTTGCTATGTTAAAGACACTATGTAAACACTAGTTGTTTTTTGTGAGGGAAGGTAGCAATGAAATTGAAGGGAAGATTCCGTTCAATTGAAGGACTGGAAGCTGATCTTAGCATCTCTTGGAATGAATCTGCCATTTTAACAATACCTCCGACTTGTATAACTGCAAGTTGTTGCCTCAATCTTGCTGCCTAGAAACATAGGAATAGACCATAAACAGAAAATGCTGGAAGAACTCAGCCAAGCAAGCTCTATCTATAGAAAGAGAAATCAGTCAACATTTCAGATGAGGGACCTTCCTCAGAACAGGGGGAAAAACGGAAGGGTTACAACTTTCAATGCAGAGCTGGGGGAGGAGTGAGATGCAAGACAAAAGACTATATGGAGCAACACCTACAAAGTGCTGGAGGAAGTCAGCAGGTCAGGCAGCATCAATGGAGGGAAATAAACAGTAGACATTTCGGGTTGAGACCCTTCATCAGGACTGGAAAGGAAGAAGGCAGAAGCCAGAATAAGAAGGTCGGGGCAGGAGGAGGAGCACAGGCTGGCAGGTGATAGGTGAGCCCAGGTGAGTGGGGGAAGGTAGGTGGGTGGGGGAGGGGGGAGGAGTAAGAAGCTGAGGGGTGACAGGTAGAAGAGGCAAAGGGCTGAACTCCAATATAGTTGGAGGACTATATGGAGATTGGTTAAGACAGATCAGGTGATAAAGAGCATGAGTACTGACTGTTAGACATTTTATAGAAACGAGGTTAGAAAGAGACATAAGCACGATAATGGGTTGATAGCGGTGGAAGTCTGCCATGACTTCTTGTCCATAATTATGACCAAGGGATGATAACTATGCAATGCCTCCTGCAATGTTGCCAGTCAGAACAAGTAGGCAATCAGATTTGCTATTCTGTTAGGCTTCTCAGAGATACAGGGTGTCATGGGCTAACTACAAGTGGCACCCAGGTGTATCGGTTAATGGCATGAAGTTGCAACAACTAAAAGCTGCTTATAGGTCACTGCACAAGATTCTCCAATAGTTGTGAGGTTTTTTGTTCTGCAGCATGCTACTCTCAGCAACCTCTTGGTTGCTCGGTGTCGAGGAAGAATTAAAACCTATCTGATGAGTAACCTAAAGTATGAGGTCCAGGACTGCTATAATGTTTGGTGTATGATCGCCTGATATATAGTCAAACAGGCTATGACCTGCTGGAGATGCAAACATTCATTGTCTCCACCACAGGTGCACAGTAGTACAATTGACAAAATGCACTGCAGGTACTTGCCTAGGCTACTCTAACTTCACATCTCGAACATGTGGCTGCTTTCACTAAAAGGAACAAGGCATTTGGGAGTATTCCTACCTGCAGGTTCCCTTCCAAGTCCCACAACATCATGACTTGGAAATATATCACTGTTCCTTCAACATGGCTGGGACAAGTTCTGGAACTCCCTCTGCGACAGCACTGTAGGAGTACTTTCAGCAGAATACTGCAGTGGTTCAAGAAGGCAGATCACCACCATTTTCTCATGGGTACTAAAGGATGGGCAATACTGACCTTATCAGCAATGCCTGGATCCCAGTATATGGATACCTAAACAAAAAGCCTGAACAGATTTTAAAGCGCCATTCAGTATACATCAGCCGTTATCTCCAGAGTAGTTATGCTGTGCTGTTCTCTGTATAACACAGGGTGACAATGAAGCTTGGAAGTGTGAGAAAGAAAAGGTGTAAAGCAAAAATCCTTTTCAAATGATTCCAAGAGACAGTGGAAGGCAAGGTGAACGATGAACTACCAGAGATGCACAAAGCTGCCTGGGATGCCCTCATTTTTCTAGGGTTCATGTTGGCTCCATCTAAGAACCACATGCCAAAACCCACTTTTGGCATCATACCTCGTGCTCTCATTTCCAGGTTTCCCATTTGCAACCAGTTATCTCAAGCATTCTTGCTCCATTGAGTTGGTGTTTTAAAATGCAGTGCTATGTATTTGAACATTTCCATTCTCCAAACATATCAGCTTTGCCAACAACTAATATCTAAACTTTCTTTGAAGTGCATCTTGGGTTCAGATCCATATGATAAATTTCTGTGTTTGTGTACTGGGAATAGACTTGTGTTTTCTTCAACTACATTTATCTTGTGATACACTGGAATTGGTTGTAAGATTAAATATTCTGTTTTAATACCTTCTTTCAGATCATTTGCACATTTATTTAAATCTTCATAAATATTTTGGATGGCACAAGATTACCTCCCAGGGTTCTCCACTAGCTCTAAGTCTCCAAAATGTTGCAGCCATTGATCACTACCCTCCTTGATATTTTTGCAAGTTATTACCCTATTTATCTCTTCCTATTTTATCCTCAAGACCTCTCACTTTAGCCACATATCTCCTGAGAAGCATGGTTTCAATTATCTTCTGAAAGTTTTAGATATGTGATATCCTTTGCATTATACAAAACCACCAATTTTAATACATCCTCAGAGTATTCAATTAACTTGTTTGGTAAGAATGACCTTTTGTAAGCTTATGTTTGCTCAAAAATACTGCCTTTTCTCTCTTCTTAAATAGAACTTGAATTACTTCCCTTGTAATACAGTCCCATGTCATTTCCTACTACAGCTGAAAGTGTTGACCAAAGATTGACCTTAAAATAAATCCCAGTAGGACATTTGCTTTTGTCATCATTTTGGATACTGAGTGAATCAGGGGAAATGACATTATTACAGCAGCGTGATGCTGAGATTAAAACTCATCCATAACCCGATTGACCGGAGAAGCAGGCATGAGGAACAAAGGACTGCAGATGCTGGAATCTAGATGAAAAACACGACGATGCTGGAGGACCTCAGCGGGCCAGGCAGCATCCGTGGAGGAAAGCAATCTAGATGAAAAACACAATGATGCTGGAGGAACTCAGCAGTATACCTGAGGAAGGGTCCTGACTCGAAACGTTGACCGCCTGCTTTTCTCCACGGATGCTGCCTGGCCTGCTGAGTTCCTCCAGCATCATGTTTTTCAAGTAGGCATGAGGGGCTGAATGGCTCATTCCTGTTTCTTTTGCTTATGTTCCTCTATCCTTTAATACTATCTGAACTTGATGAGCCATAACCATTGTCAGCCAAGGTACTCTTCCTGCCTCATGACTTTATCAAATGTTTTTGCAAATGTTCCATTGGGTCTTGTTGTCGTATGACATTGCACTATATAACTCACTCTGCAACATTCTCATAAATTGAATTTCTTTGATATTGCTAGGTTTAATGTCATTATGTAACAATAACTGCTTCATTTTGTACTGTGAGTCATTATTCTCATTCTTTATCTACAAATTATCTCCCATTTCCCCTCCTTCCTCACTTGACAGTGTTAACTTGATGCTACCTGTGGTTCCATATTGTTTGCTCTACCTTCTTTCCAGCCAACTGATCATATTCATGTGGAGTCTTGTCAAGGAGTTTTGTCTGTTCGTTCATTTGTTTGGGCATCACAGATGAAGCCTGAATCTGCTGTATAAATTAATTAGAAGTGAAAGGTTTGGATTGTTTTCTTCACTCTGGCAAGGAGTACTAATGGTAATTGTAGCTGAGGTCAACTTGCTCAGCACAGACCTGTGGAAAGCCTTGGAGTTCCCTATGTCTGTTCAACAACTCAGCCATTGCATGAGCCTCCAGAAATTCAATACAATGAACTACAAAAAAATTAACCACCAAATCCATTAGGTGCTTCTCATAATGGCTGTCTGGATTGATAGTTATTTATCCAAACACTCCTATAAATTAACATTTGCAGTGAAAACGAGTTAAAGGGTGTAAGTCCTGGCTTTCTAAAACACTTAAACATACAAAAATTAAGGGCTGAAGGTCTTCAATCAATCTCTTGAACACTATTCCTCATCCCAACTTTTCTTGATTAACATTAATTAGGTTATTGTATATTTTTCACCATGTCACTAACCCAGAACAGACTTTCTTCAGATTTTAATAATCTCCATACTCTTCACTTTAAGATGCAAAAAGACGTATTTTCATTAACACAATAGAGAAAACTGGTGTTCTCATTGGAAACAGAAGCAAGAGTAGAACATCCAGTCCCTCAAGCTTGCTCTGTCATTCAATCTCATGACTGATCTTGTGCCTGATCCACTTTCCTGCTGATCCTCTGACTCCCTCAGTGACTAATTGATCTCGGTTTTGAATGCAGTGACTGAATATCCAAAGCCCTCCAGAGAATTCTAAAGATTATAACCCTCTATGTCAAATCATTCACCCGTCTCAGTTCTTGGCCGACCCCTCAATCCTGAGACTGTGCTCTTCCCCTGCTGCAGCCTCTAGACTCTTCTGCATTTCCCATCAGACTCAACATCCACCCCGCTAATTCCTCAGATCCCTTCTCAAATCATTCCAGAGAGTAAGCACACAAGTGCTCTGCAGGGAGTATGACATTCACAGAGGTGTATCCAGACATGTCTACCACTCAGACTGACACCACAGTGTACCATTGCCCTTTCTGTGATCTGAACCTTTGTTGTGATTTCCCTACTGTTTTCCTTTCTTTATTTTCAGTACTTTGAGAATTTCAATGTTTTATAAGAACATAGAATAGTCTATGTTTCAATGCACAGTGTCACATAAAGCACTGGCAAATGGAAGTTCAAAGAACAACTAAGATTTAAGCTGTACAGATTTCAATTTAACATTGTAATTTTCTACAAAACTCAAAATATCTATCAACATGGAAATTGTTTTAATTTGTATCTTTGTAAGTCAATACCGTGGTCCATGTTCTGCTCAGTGTTAATTTATGACTAGTCTGTCATCTCTATATTGAAACATATCTTTCAAGTCATGTATGAAGGTGAAATGAACCAGATAACAATTCTCTGAAATCCTCTTTACCCATGTGGCTCTTTGTCATGTATTTTGTGAAATGTTGTTTCCTATTTCATACCATATCTTGAAGGCAATGAACTATGTTGACTTATAGCTACACAACAAAAAGTGGCCCTCTCTTACTTCACCTTAGAGCTTTTATGCCATTTCTTTACCTGTATGTAAATCAATGAATGTTGGCATACTATCTCCAGACCATGAAACCCATACCAAACAAAAACAGTTAGTTATAGAATCATAAACATCATAGCACAGACTCAACCTTGTAATTGCATGTGCTAATACTTGCTGTTCAACAGGAGCTCCAAATTCTAATCTTATTCCTGCAGTTTCCTTGGCAACCACCATGCACATCCTTACCTCCCACTCCCCCCCCCCCCCACCCTAATTATTTGTTCCTTGTGCGGTTCCATCGAAAGCTAATGCAAACACGTTTTTTATTTTCCCTTAAGCTCCGTATATTATCACAGAAAGGTGTGAAATCATGTAAGCTTCATGCATGGAAGGAAAAGAGACCAGGGAAATGATGATAGATGGGCAATGCTGCCTGAAAATTATCTGACACTCTGTCTTCTGTCCTCTGTCCCAGCTGTACCCAGAGATCTGCAGACAGGATGCCTAACCCAGACCCATGCAGACATCATTGATGGAATCTCCTTTTAAACTCAGAAAATCTTTTAGTGGTGTCACCATGAGATGTGAACAGCAGTCTTTTCCTTATGTTGGAGGGTCCATCAGAGGCATTTCAACCACAGCATGTCATATATCGGAAGGAAGTCATAAAAAGATTAACAAAAGCCAATGATAGTATTCGACCATACCGACCATTTCTGCAAACCCTGGCATAGTCAAAACCTGCCCACTAAGAGTCTGGAGCAGCTGATAAGAAGCTTCTGACATCTACAGAAGGTTCACCAACAGCAACCTAGAATGAAGTAGTAGATGGATATGTGGAAGAAAAGTGTAGATTAGGTGTGGACAAACATTAGCTGCACCTTCTTGCAGTCGTGCTGTAATGCTGTTCTGTGGAATTGATTTATTATTGTCACATGTATCAAGGTACAGTAAAAAAAACTTGTCTTGCATACCTTTCATACAGATCAATTCATTACTCAGTGCATCGAGGTAATACAAGGTAAAATAGCAGGATGCAGAATAAAGTGTAACAGCTACAGAGAAAGTGCAGTGCAGGTAGACAATAAGGTGCTTGTGAGGTAGATTGTGGAGTCAAGAATCCATCTTATCATACGAGGGGACTGTTCAATAGTCTTATAACAGCAGGATAGGAACTGTCCTTGAGCCTGGTGGGATGTGGTTTCAGGCTTTTGTATCTTCTGCCCGATGGGAGAAGAGCGAATATCCAGGGTGGGTGGGGTCATTGATAATGCTGGATGGCTTACCGAGGCAGCGTGAGGTATAGACAGAGTCCGTGGAGGGGAAGCTGGTTTCCATGATATGCTGAGCTGTGTTCACAACTCTCTGCAGTTTCTTGCAGTCATGGGCCCAGCAGTTGCCATACCAAGCCATGATGCATCTGGATAAGATGTTTTCTATGGAGCATCTAAGTGGTGAGGGTCAACAGGGACATGACATAGCCTCCTAAGGAAGTAGAGGTGCTGGTAAGCTTTCTTGGCCATGGCATCTACGTGGTTGGACCAGGACAGGCTATTGGTGATGTTCACAGGAGCATGTGCACTGCCCCCCTTCCTGAAGTCAATGACCAACTCTTTTGTTTTGCTGACATTGAGGGAAAGATTGTTGTCATGATACCATGTCACTAAGCTCTCTATCTCCTTCCTGTACTCTAACTCATCGTTTTTTGAGATGTGGCCCATTACGGTGGTATCATCTGCAAACTTGTAGATGGAGTTAGAGCAGAATCTGGCCATGCAGTCATGAGTGTATAGGGAGTAGAGTAGGGGGCTGAGGACACAGCCTTGTGGGGCACCAGTGTTGGGAATAATTGTGACAGAGGTGTTGCTCCCTGTTCTTACTGATTGCAGTCTGTTGGTCAGAAAGTCAGGATCCAGTTGCAAAGGGAGGTGTTGAGTTCCAGGTCTTGGAGTTTGGTGATGAGTTTGCTTGGAATTATAGTATTGAAGGTGGAGCTGTAGTCAATAAACAATAGTCTAATGTAGGTGTCTTTACTGTTCAGCTTCTCCAGATATGGGTGTAGGACTAGGCAGGTGTTGTCCACTGTAGGCCTGTTTCAGCAGCAGGCAAATTGCAGTGGGATTATGCTGTGATTTTACACAAAGAAAATGACCACCAATACATCTACAATTTCTGGAGCTACTTTTACATCCAGTGTGAGATGTAGATTATTGCCCCTGGGATTCAATCCCATCATTTTCCTAACATAATTTCCCTACTAATGCTGATTTCATTCTGTTCCTCCTTTTCATTAAAGTTTTCTCACATTTCTGGGTGTTACTTGAATCCTTCTTTGTGAAGACTATTTGTTCAATTAGTCTGCCATTTCTTTATTAATTTCCCTGTTTCTAACTGAGGTCTACTTTCTCTTCATTAATCTTTATCCCAACAAATTTGTGGAAGCTTTTACAGTCAGTTCCCTGCAAGCTTACTCTCATACTCTATCTTTCTACCCTTAATTAATCCTTTGGTCTTCCTTTGCTGAGTTGCAGGCTGTTCCCTTTCCTCAGGTTTGCTGTTTTTTCAGGCCAATTCTGTGTCTCCTCCTTGGATCTAATACCATCTCTAATTTCCCTTGTTAAACACAGTTGAAGTACCCTTCCTGTTTTCCTTTTTTGCCAGATGGAATGAACAATTGTTCTTCATCCACGAGCTCTTTAAATGTTTGCCTGCACTGCACTTTCTCTGTAGCTTCAACACTCTATTTTGCATTCTGTTTTTCTTTTTACTACCTTGATGTACTTATGTTGGCAATGATGTGACTGGATGGCATTGCAAATAAAAGCTTTTCACTGTATCTTGGTACATGTGACAATAATAAAACCAATAACAATTGCTTGTCCTTGCTGATCCACACAAGTAATGTTCTACAATCTATTTAGCCAACTTTTGCATTATACCATTGTTTGTTTCCTTTATTTAGATTCAGGACCCTAATCTCAGAACCAACCGTCTCTCCATCACAGATAAAGACTTCCTCAAAATTTGCAATGGGATCTTTTAAAATGCCCCAGAAGATAGAAGGCCTTGCATCAATGTTCTGAGTTGGAGTCTTTGAGGTGCCTGCTTTGAGTTTGTAATCAAACCTCTGGTAGCTTTTGAGAGCAAAGCTTCTTGCTGGAAGAAAATGTTACCACCAAACCATGGCTCAGATCTCTTGCATAAATTGTCATTATTTATAGTGATGGAAGCTAGGCAGAGAGACTTTAAGTACCGGGACAGAAATACATCTCATGCAGCAGTGTGTAACAGGAGCATTGGAATGGCCTGATTGTTATAGGCAGTACATCATTTTTAATTCCACTTCAGTCAATGGGATTAGATATCAGCTGCTGTGCTAAATGGGTGACCAAGGTGATACCGAGCCCATTTTGTGCCACTGCCTGTGATGAACTTCCTGCACTTAATAACACCAAGAGTCTTTCAAGATAAACAACAAGCCAACAGCAGTGATAAATACTCTTTGGTAAAATGGAAGAGAGAAAACAACACTGAACTTTTTTGGCCCAGGTGCCAATGGTAACCACAAGTAACTGATCCACTGTGTAGAGCCCCTACAACTCACTTCAGTTGGACACAATCACTTAGCAGTGACAGAGGTATTGATTGTTCCTCATGAAATGCCGCTCACAGCACAGATATAGCTTGATCCAGTTGCAGGCTGGCAATGTCATTTACCTGCAAGACGATGATGAAGAGCAAGAAGACAGGAAGGGAAAGAAAAGGATAGGGTGCATCTTTAATTGCTGCCTGTTTCCTGGTAGCTGTAGATCTTGACATATGAATTAGGTGCACTTCTTAACCTGATGGGATCATATTTCTTTCGAAGCCAGACAGGGTATTAAGTTTTCTCAGTACTGACTCCAGTGAGTAATACCTCGACTAGGATCTGTAGCAGAAAAAGGCATTGGTAACAGGGACGATGATTTGACTGCAGACATGCATGTGGAGCTTGTTCAGCCAGCCAGAATTTTGACATGGGTTGCCAATGTGTAGTTAAAATTAGTCTTTCCTATTCCAAGTATGATTTAATTTACCTGCCTTCAAATAAATTCTCTAGTACAAATAGAAAATTAACAAAACATGCTCACTCCAAAGAATGACATACATCATTTGGCAATCCAGCTTTATTCCTTTAACACCGTTGCAATAAGGTCAGATGTTACAACATCTCCCAGTGTAACTAAATTTAACTAAAATGATACAAGGGGATGAGTAAGAACAATTATGCAGAGCAATGAGAAAAACAATTTCAGGTTTTCCAACACGTGGAAGGTTACAGAGAGATTTAAAAGGTATTTTCAAAATTATGAGATAATCCCCTAGAGAACCAATAGGTTGTTATAATTCAGAACACAGTCTGTGGTTGGTGGGAGAAGATTCAATAGTAACTTTCAAAAGGGAATTTGCTTTGTATTTGAAAAGGAAAGAAAATAGAGGCTCTGGGATAAGAGAAGGCAACGAATCTGGTCACCTTTCAAAGAGATGGCAAAATTGTAATGGGCTGAATAGCCACCTTCTGCATCCTGTGGTTTGTACCAAAAGATACAAATTAGATGGTGCAGTAACATTGATGCTGCCTCGAATTATAACATGAAGGGGCAGAGTTTCCTTTTAAGTACTTGGGCACAAAGGACTTTCTAGAATTCATAGAGGAAAATTTAGCAAGTGGCATCACAAGCCCGTGATAGAGGACACTCAGCTTTCCATAAACTCATTTAACTTCAATCCTTGTGAGAACTGCCTACTTTTCTCTTTTTGCTTTTAATATTTTCACATGTCCTACTTTCTGATATAGTAGGAGTTATGATTAGTTTAAAGATGTTTTATATTGCAAATCTCCTGCCATTTTTCTGAGGCAAAATGCAATGAATTTTGGAGGCAGAGTACAACACTTCACTGTCACTACAGTGTAGGTTTAGCAATATCAGCTGGATATGGATTTCCAGGGCAAGAGGGCAACTTTATGTAATCCTCTTGCACATCAGATTCAGTGAGCTTAAGTGTTGTTGCATAAGTTTGTACTTGAATTTGGGTATGCACCAGTCCTTAGGCTATTAAATCACTAAATTAAATCCTTCCATTAATGACCTCCCTCCAATCTTGAATAGTGAGGCTTTCAGAAGTTTAATTGAACAACTAAAACAATGATTATTGAATTTATTTCAATGCTTTTTGTGGAAGTTTTCTTCATTACATCAGTGGCTTCACTTCCAAGGTACTTAATGGCTGTAAATATGCTTTGGGATCTTAAGCCAAATGTTTTCTCTAATGTTTGAAATACTAACTTTGTTTTCCTTTCTACAGGTACAGCCTGACCATTTCTTCATGGTCTCTCACTCTTAAAAGTCTTGTATGTTTATGTAATCCCATTATCTCTGTCCGAGAAAAGACAGCAGTTCCCTTTAAAATGCCTGGAAATATACAAAACGATCAGCAAATAAAATAAAAAAAACTGATTTGTACATAAACTGAATTTCATCCTTTGTAATCCTGCAGCAGCTTTGCAATTTGATCTGTGAGATCCTATAAGAACAAATAGGACATATCAAAAACTGCACAGGATTAAGTTTGTTTGGCATTCTCCTAAACATAAATCCAAGAGGATTTACAGTTTGCCCTGCAGGATATATTCTAAAAACACATAAAACTTCTTCCAGTTGATTGTAGCATATGTTAACCTTTCAATGACTACAATAAATTACATGCAACATTTCTGTGAGGGAGAATTATCCTAGAATGCCTTATGTGGGGCCAAAGAAGTGATGAATGTCAAAGGTGGTGGGTTGTGGGGAGGAGAAAGAGTATGATTTACATATGTTTGTAGATTTTACACAGAATTAAGCAAAATTCTTTGGTAGGTTAATTGGCCGCTGTAAATTGCTGTAAGTAGAGTGTAGGTGATTGGTAGAATCCAGGGAGAGTTGATGGGAATGTGGGGTGAATAAAATAGCTCATGGTAGGATTGATGCAAACATGGGTGCTTGATAGGTAGAATGGATTAAGTGGGTTGAGAGGCCTGTTTCCAAGCTGTATCTCTCTCTCACTCTAGAAAGTGTTGCTTTACATTCAATAAGCCCCAGAAATCATTTCACATTATTTGTTTTATTGAAGTTATTTGAAGGCCAGGACTCAGAGAGAACTTCTCTCCACTTCTTCAAATTGACCTGTGAGATCTTTTACATTCGCCACAGGGGGTGTATGGGGATTGTGATATGTCATATCATTAGCCCCTTGCTTCTTGCATTATCACTGTATGAAACCAGTGTTTAGTCCACACTTCATTGGCCACATAAATAAGTGGGGGTTAATACTGAGAGGAGCCAGTAACTCTTAAAGCTAGCCTACAATATTTTTGATGAGAGATCATCAACCTAAAATGTTAATGCTCTTTCTCTTTCCACAAGCTCATCACCAAACTCCGAGACCTGGGACTCAACACCTTCCTCTGTAACTGGATCCTTGACTTTCTGATCAACAGACTGCAATCAGTGAGGATAGGCAGCAACACCTCCAGCACGATTATTCTCAACACTGGTGCCCCACAAGTCTGCGTCCTCAGCCCTTTAGTCTACTCCCTATATACTCATGACTGTGTGGCCAGATTCTGCTCTAACTCCATCTACAGGTTTGCAGATGATACCACCGTTGTAGGCCATATCTCAAATAACGATATGTCAGAGTACAGGAAGGAGATAGAGAGCTTAGTGACATGGTGTCATGACAACAAATTTTCCCTCATTGTCAGCAAAACAAAAGAGCTGGTCATTGACTTCAGGAAATGGGTGGTGTACATGCACCTGTCGACATCAACTGTGCTGAAGTCGAGAAGGTTGAGAGCTTCAAGTTCCTTGGAGTGAACATCGCCAACAGCCTGTCCTGGTCCAACCACATAGACGCCACAGCCAAGAAAGCTCACGAGTGCCTCTATTTCCTCAGGAGGCTAAAGAAATTTGGCATGTCCCCTTTGACGTTCACCAATTTTTATCGATGCACCATAGAAGACATCCTATCTGGATGCATCATGGCTTGGTATGGCAGCTGCTCTGCCCAGGACTGCATGAAACTGCAGAGAGTTGTGGACACAGCCCAGCACATCATGAAAACCATAGACTCTGTCTATACCTCTCGCTGCCTTGGTGAAGCAGCCAGCATAATCAAATACCCCACCCACCCGGGTCATTCTCTCTTCTCTCCTCTCCCATCAGGCAGAAGATACAGGAGCTTGAGGGCACATACCAGCAGGCTCAAGGACAACTTCTTTCCCACTGTGATAAGACTATTGAATGGTTCCCTTATACGATGCGATGGACTCTTGACCTCACAATCTACCTTGTTATGACCTTGCACCTTATTGTCTACCTGCAATGCACTTCTCTGTAGCTGTGACACTTTACTCTGTACTCCGCTATTGTTTTTACCTGTATGACCTCAATGGACTTTGTGCCAACTCAATGTATCTGCACTATGTGATGAATTGATCTGTACGATCGGTATGCAAAACAAGTTTTTCCACTGTACCTCAGTACAAGTGACAATAATAAACCAATACCAATACCAAAAATGCTTCCTGGTTTGCTGAGTATTTCCAGAATTTTGTTTTCACATCTACAATAATAAAATCTGGATGGCGGTCCTTATAAGGAAGGTGCATCACAGCTTCACATCATCTCTGCAAGAGATGACTTTGCCTGGGAGAGCAGTCTAACACTTCCCTAGAGGACGGTGCAGGATGGGGGAGATGGAGTGAGGTATAGACCTGGAAGTTGTCTCTGTATCGACAGGCATGTAAAAACATTGAAATAAATTCAATAATCATTGTTTTAATTTGTTTTCATTTGGCATTTACTGGCAAGGACTCTGAGAACTTCCTTTATCATAATTCCTTATGGTATAGAAGTGGTCATTTTGACTAACTTTTCCTGTAACCTATTCTCCCCATATTGCCATCAATACCCCGCAGATCTTGTTATCCACATGGACTTCAGCAAAGCTTTTAGACTGGTCCAGAAGGTGAGATTACATGGGATCCAGGGTGATCTGGATAATCGAACAGAAAATTGGCTTGGTGGAAGGAATCAGAGAATGGTGGTAGACCTGGGGGAGTGTTGCAGGACAGAGACACTATGGGGTGCAAGTACATAGTTCCCTGAAAGTGGCAACACAGGTAAACAAAGTTGTGAAGAAGGCATATGATATGCTTAATTTCATCAGAGGGGGTTTTGAGTACAAGAACTGGGACATCATGTTATAGCATTACAAGATGTTGGTGAGACTGCAGTGTAGGAGGCAGGCACAGTAGTGTAGCAGTTAGCATAACGCTATTACAGCGCCAGATACCTGGCTTCAATTCCGGCTACTGTCTGTAAGGAGTTTGTATGTTCTCTCTGTTTCTGCGTGGATTTCCTCCAGGTGCTCTGGTTTCCTCCCACATTCCAAAGACGTATGGGTTAGGAAGTTGTGGGCATGCTATGTTGGCACCAGAAACGTGGTGACACTTGTGGGCTGCCCCCAGAACACTAAGTGCAAAAGATGCATTTCACTGTGTGTTTTGATGTATATGACTAATAAAGATATCTTATCTTAGGAATATTGTGTGCAGTTCTGGTCACCATACTATAGAAAGGATGTGATTAAGCTAAAGATGGTGTAGAAAAGATGTACAAGTATTTTGCTGGGACTGTAAGGCATGAGTTATAAGGAGAGACTGGATAGGCTGTTTCCCCTGGACCTAACGAGGCTGAGGGGTGACCTAATAGAGTTTTATAAAATCATGAGGGGCATCGATAAGGTGGATGAACACAGTCTTTTTCCCCAGGGCAGGGGGATATAATATGGAGGGCATAGGTTTATGGTAAGAGGAGAAAGATTTAATGGGAACCTGAGGGGAAGGTTTTTCACACAGAAGGTGGTGAGTAAATGGAATGAGCTGCCAGATGAAGTGGTAGAGGTGGGTAGAATTACAATGTATAATGGACATTTGGGCAGGTGTATGGATGGGAAATGTTTAGAAGGATATGGGCAAAATGCAGGCAAATGTAGACTAGCTCAGGAAGGTAGCTTGGTCAGCACGGACAAGTTAGGCTGAAGGTCCTGTTTCTGCGCTGTATATGACTCTATCTATTACTCAGCTATACATTAGGGACCATTTATTGTGGCTAATTAGCCTCCTAAAAAGCATATCTTTGGGATTTCAGAGGAAATTGAAAGGCACAGGAAGCCTGTGCTGTCACAGAGACAATGTGCAAACTCCACACAGATAGCACTGGAGGTCAGGATTGAACTTAGGTCATTGGAGCTGTGAGGCAGCATCATTGTGCTCCCCTTTAAATTGTGCAGTGGGATCTTGGGATCTTGGGATCTCTTACAATCACTATCGAGGGTGTATGGACCTTTTCAACCAAAAGTCTGCATTCCTTCAAAAAATAGTATTTTCTTTTTATTCTATGGATGTGTCAGTCTTTGAGTTTCTAGAGTGGGATAAACCATCTGATTCAGCAGCAAGAGTGACATCAACTTAGCCTTGGCTGATGCATATTTTCATTTGGGTTTCTGATGATCTCTTGCCAAGGTTATTGTGGATAATTGAGAAGATGCCCTAGAGAAACGACTGGTGTATACCCTTGTGTGAAATTACTTTGAAAATAATATAACGGTGCCTCCATTAAAATTCAATATTGCAAGTGAGCAAGTTGAGCCTTCTTGCTAAGACATCAGAAGAGCTTCATTTCAATGGTTATTTTATAAATCTATCTTTGCCCTTCTCTGGTAGACTGTCAACTATTTGTTACAGTTTTTTTTAAATTAAGTAAGAGGTTATTTTTAAATAAGTGTAAAAGTCCCATCTAAATCAGATGAATTTGATGAAAACCCAAGTTTAGGATTAGAGCACATCATGCAAACTAATATATTGATGTGATGCCAAGGAACAGTTGCATATGTCAGATTAAAGGGTGATCTAAATGAAATCCTTAAAACAATTAAAGAATTTGGTATTGGTATATTATTGTCACTTGTACTGAGGTACAGTGAACAACTTGTCTTGCATACCGATCATACAGGTCAATTCATTACACAGTGCATTTACATTGAGTTAGTACATAGTGCATTGATGTAGTACAGGTAAAACAATAACAATACAGAGTAAAGTGTCACAGCTACAGAGAAAGTGCAGTGCAAAAAGGTGCTAGGTCACAACAAGGTAGATCGTGAGGTCATAGTCCATCTCATTGTATAAGGGAACCATTCAATAGTCTTATCACAGTGGGGTAAAAGCTGTCCTTAAGCCTGGTGGTACGTGCCCTCAGGCTCCTGTATCTTCTACCCGATGGAAGAGGAGAGAAGAGAGAATGACCATGGGGTGGGTGGGGAGGTCTTGATTATGACATGGTAGATTGAGAAACTATTGCCAGGTTAGTCCAGGACATGAGTGCATATGTTAATACAGAAGCAAAAGTTCTGCAAATACTGGAAATCTGAAATTACAGCAGAAAATGCTGGAAGTTCAAAGTGAGTCTGGCAACATCTGTGAAGAAAGTTAACATTACAGGTCAATGACCTTCCATCAGAACTCTAAGGCATGTCAAAATTACACTATTTAGAGGTGATGTCAGAAAATACTTCTTTTGCCAAAGGGTAGTAGAAATTCGCAATTTTCTGTCTCAAAAAGCTGCTAAGGCCAGATCAATTAGAAAGGAAACAGAGGTTGATGGATTTATCTGTTTAGGATTCAACGCTGATAGATATAGATCAGCCATTATTTCATTGAATGGGAGAACACAGGACTCTTCTTCTGTATTGTAATTCTTTAGAAGCTCAGAGTTTGTTAGCTAGCGCCTAGAGTTCACATTGTTCCATTAGTCCTGCAAAATCCCAGAGTAAATTCACAAGTACAGTTTTATCAATGGGATTATGAAAATTGGATTTAATGCCATGCAAGGAACCTTCTCATGGATAGCAAGTTTATGGAATCCAAATTAAGTGTGAATACACATGACTAGGCAGCTTCTGAAGCCTGTCTTACATTATTTCCAGGTAAATTCCATATTTAGCAATGTGAGTAAACATTAAAGGTGAGGGTTAAAATCTACTCCTGAAAGTCCCAAACCTAAGAAGCTAATTGGCTTTCTTTCTGTACTAATGTTCTTACATAGCTAGAGTTTTATGGGTAATATATTAAGCACCACCTTCAGCTTTTTCAGATGGACAAAGTTCCATGGCACGTCGAAAGGCAGATATTTCCATTTGAACTCCTGTCCAATATTTCTTCTTCAAATAACATCCAATCTAATGCCACCAACCAAAGCTTTATTTTTATATAGAACCACTAAGGTTTAACAAAGATGCTTAACTATCAGGCAAAACATGAATTCTGAGCCAAGGAAGGAAACAATAGGAGAGGAACGACAAGTTCAGTCAAAAGTTTCACTGAGACTAAGGGCAGCATAGACCTGCAACTGTTAGCTCCAGGGATTTAGGTTCAGTTCTGACCTTTGGTGCTGTTCATGTGGATTTTGCAGGTTCTCCCTGTGACTATATAGGTTTCCTCCAGGTTTACCCAAAGATTGCAGATTAATCAGATCCTCTGTGTTACTCAGTAGTGTGGGTAAATGGCAGAGGAATCAAAAGAGGATTTCATGGGGATGTGAGAGAATAGTTTGCCGGGCTACAAGGAAATAAGGAGAGGGGGAAGGTGACAGGGCATTGCTCTTCTGGGAGGCAACATGGACCAACTGGGCTGAATGCCTTCCCTCTGCATTGTAATAAGTAAGTAAGATAGATATTTAAGGTCGGCATTACATAACTGAACACATGGTCATCCATGGAAGCATTAGGGTAACTTTGAATTCCATATTAAATGAAGGACATTAAGACAGACTCATGAACAGACAGGGAATAGAGTATAGACACATGCACAGGTGGGGAGTTAGACAAACACATGAGCAGGCAGGGAATAGTGGGATAGGGTCCTTGTACAGGCAGATGGGATTAGGTTAGATTGGCATCGTGGTTGACACAGATGTCGTGAGCTGAAGTGCTGTACTGTTCCTGTGCTTTACTGTTCTATGTTCTAAGACATTAGTGAGGTTGCAGCTTAAATTCATTAGAATGGTGCCTGGTCTGTATAGGAATATTTAAACAGCGGAATGAGAAGCACTAATGTCGATCCTGTTTGGCTTTCACTGTCCTGGTAGTCACACAATACAATGATAACGGAACTGTTGATTAATCATACCTTGCAGTCTCAATCAAGTAATCTACATTATACCCTGCAAAGGAACAAGACGACCCTAGTGGGAACCATAGAATCAAAGTCACCTTTTCCTCCCAAGCATGTTATACTTACCACAAGTCATATTTCAAATTATTCATATACTGTATCCCAAAAATTTTCTGAAAGAACCTATCTAATTTGCATTTGAATGAATCAATACTGCTTCCACCATCTCCCGGGAGAGTCTGTGTCATATTCAGTATTCTTTGGTCGTGGAGGCGAAGGTCAGCCAGAGAGCCTGCTGCTATTTCCCAGCAAATGAGCCCTACTAGAAATAACACTTCATCGTGAAATTATTGGTTGTATTAGAGACTGCACTTGTGTGCAGGCGTCAAATACCCAGCTTTTACATTACACATTATTTTGATTGTCTCATCTTGTCAACTTATGGATCTTTTGCCTGTCCATTAAGACCAATAAGCAAATTTTGCTCTTGCTTAATCATGGCTTGAAATAATTACATAGTGAATCATTATCACTCAAAAGGGACACTGTTTCAGTGCTATGGTTATTAATACGGAGGAAGAAAGCACTGCAGAATTGATCATTTACATTTTAAAATACCTCCTCTCCAGAATGTGGTCATCATACCCCAAACACCATCTTCCAGATGCTACACTTTGCCTTAATAAAAAGCTCAACTCTTCTGTGTGCACTAATCTGTTTGTAATATGAGCTGGGAATTTAAATACTTGGCAAAATAAGGGAATCAGGGCAGGTTAACACAGATTTCTGAAAGGTAGTTCAGATTTATCATCTTTATAGAATGGTTTGAACACATGACAGAAATAAATGAAGGAATCTGGATAACTGCGGCATTCAAAATGGGTTTGCTATGGGATCATCTAAGACAAGTTATGCAAACAGCATGGAATTAAACAGAATTTTGAAGGACATTTGGCTGGAAGCCATTGCTCAGACTGGAAAAAGGGCTAGAAATTGTGTCACAATATCAGTTGTTGGCCCAGCATATAGATGCAATCACAAGGAAGGTGTGGCGGTGTTTTTATTTTCGTAGGAGGTTAAGGTTAAGGAGGTTCGGCTTGTCTATCGGTGTTCTGTTGAAAACATCCTGACTGGTTGCATCATGGTCTGGTACGGCAATTCGAATGCGCAGGAATGTAAGAAGCTGCAGAGAGTAGTGGACTCAGCCCAATAATCATGGGCATGTCCCTCCCCACCATCAGTAGTACCTGCAGGAGACGCTGCCTCAAGAAGACAACATCCATTATGAAAGATCCCAACCATCCAGGCCACATCACCTTCTTGCAGCTACCATCGGGCAGGAGGTACAGAATCCTGAAGTCCTACACAACCAGTTCAAGAATAGCTACTTCTCTTCAATCATTTGGTTCTTGAACCAACCGGCACAACCCTAATCACAATAGTTTAGAAATACAATGATCACTTTGCTTTGAAATGGACTTGTTCTAATTGTGTTCTTTCTTGTAAAAATTGTGTACAACTTATGTTTAATTTGTTTTTCTTGTGAATGCTGCTTATATAATGCTATGTGCCTGTGATGCTGCTGTAAGTAAGCATACATGTACTTGTGCATATGACAATAAACTCAACTTTGACTTTGTAAGCTTTACTTTGCTTTCAATATTTAATCTTATTGAAAATATGGGACTGAAATCCAGTAACAAGGCACAACATACACCCAGAATTAAGTTGGATATTCAGCACAAGAAATTTAGGCTGAAGTTATACATTCAAGGTCTTTCACCAGAATTTATGTTGGACTGTGTTTAATTAATTCATCCATAAATGATTGGGACTTGTAGAACATAGAACACAGAACACTACAGCACAGTACAGGCCCTTTGGCCCACAATGTTGTGCCGACATTTTATCCTGCTCTAATATCTATCTAACCTTTCCCTCCCACATAGCCCTCCATTTCTCTATCATTCATGCGTCTATCTAAGAGTCTCTTAAATATCCCTAATGTATCTGCCCCCACAACCTCTGCAGGTAGTGCGTTCCACGCACCTACCACTCTGTGTAAAAGACTTACCCCTGACATCCCCCTTATATCTTTCTCCAATCACCTTAAAATTATGCCTTCATATTAGCTTGTCACCCTGAGAAAAAGTCTCTGACTGTCCACTCGATCTATGCCTCTTATCATCTTGTACACCTCCATCAAGTCACCACTCATCCTCATCCTCCTCGTCTCCAAAGAGAAAAGCCCTAGCTCACTCAACCTATCCTCATAAGACACAATCTCCAATCCAGGCAACATCCTGGTAAATCTCCTCTGCACCCTCTCTAAAGCTTCCACATCCTTCCTCTAATGAGGCGACCAGAACTGAACACAATATTCTAAGAGTGGTCTAACTAGAGTTCTATAGAGCTGCAACATTACCTCATGGCTCTTGAACTCAATACCCCGACTAATGAAAGCCAACACTCCATATGCCTTCTTAACAACCCTATTGACCTGTGTGGAAACCTTGAGGGATCTATGGACGTGGACCCCAAGATCCCTCTGTTCCTCCACACTGCTAAGAATCCTGCCATTAACCTTGTATTCTGCCTTCAAATTCGATCTCCCAAAGTACATCACTTCACACTTTTGCTGGTTGGACTCCATCTGCCATTTCTCAGCCCAGCTCTGCATTCTATCAATATCCTGTTGTAATCTAAAGCAACCTTCTACACTATGCACAACACCACCAACCTTTGTATTGTCAGCAAACTTACCAACCCACCCTTCCACATCCTAATATAAGTCATTTATAAAAATCACAAAGAGCAGGGTTCCAGAACAGTTCCCTGCAGAACACCACTGGTCACCGACCTCCAGGCAGAATACGCTCCATCTACCACCACCCCCTGACTTCTATGAGCAAGCCAATTCTGAATCCACACAGCCAAGTTATCCTGGATCCCATGCCTCCTAACTTCGGCTGACCTTAGGCTGATTAGGGAGAGTGAGGAGATGGACTGAAGCTATAAAGAATTAGTAAGGAGTACCTCAAACATCAGTATCTCAGTTTAGATTCTATTGGAGAGGATGATCTGACAGAGGAAGACCACGACAAACGGGACTTTGGCACAGTGCCTGGTGCCGTGGTCCAGCGGGCAAGGAGAAATGCAGTGGTTATTGGGGATTCTGTAATGAGCAGAACAGATAAGAGAATCTGTGAACCCGACAACAATACCCAGATGGCGTGTTGACTCCCTGGTGCCAGGGTACGGGATATCTCGGACTGGGTCCAGAATATTCTGAGGGGAGAGGGTGATCGGCCAGAAGTCTTGGTACGTGTAGGTACCAATGACATAGGTAGAAAAAGAGAGGAAGTCCTGAAGGAAGATCACAGGGAGTTAGGAAGAAGGTTGAATAGCAGGACCTCCAGGGTAGTAATCTCAGGATTACTACCTGTGCCATGTGCTAATGAAAGAAAGATTAGCAAAATCAGGCAGATGAATGCGTGGTTGATTAACTGATGCAGGGGGCAGGGCTTCAAATTCTTGGATCATTGGGATCTTTTTTGGGAGAGGTATGACCTATTCACAAAGGATGGGTTACACCTGAACTTCAAGGGGTCCAATATCCTGGTGGGAATGTTTAATATAGCTGTTGGGGAGGGTTTAAATTAATTTGGCAGGGGGAAGGAAACCAGGATGTTAGGGTAGAGGAAGAGGGATATAAGAACAAGTCTAAGACAGTGTGCAGTGATGATGGCAAGAAGGACTGGCAGGTGAAAAGACAGGATAATTTGCTGAACAATAGAAATACAGTGAAATCGGTAGCAGATACTGGTCTAAGTGTACTATATTTAAATGCACGTAGCATTAGGAATAAAGTGGATGACCTAGTGGCACAGCTACAGATTAAAAAATATGATATTGTGGCAATCACTGAGTCATGGCTTAATGACGGATGTGATTGGGAACTGAATGTCCAGGGGTACACAGTGTATAGGAAAGATAGGCGGGTAGGAAGAGGGGGTGGTGTGGCCCTGATGGTTAGTAATGATATAAAATCAATAGAGAGAAGGGACATGGGGTCAGAAGAAGTGCAATCCTTATGGGTGGAGCTAAGAAATGGCAAGGGTAAAAGGACAATAATAGCAGTTAATATATAGGCCCCCTCACAGCAGCCGGGATGTGGACTATAAGTTACAGCTAGAAATAGAAAAGGCGTATCAGAGAGACAATGTCAAGACAATTATGGGGGATTTTAACATGACGGTGGATTGGGAAAGCCAGGAAGGCAGTGGATCTCAGGAGACCGAGTTTGCGGAGTGTTTACAGGATAGCTTTTTGGAGCAACTTGTTGATGAGCCCACCAGGGGATTGGCTGTTTTGGATTGGGTGCTGTGTAATGAACATGAGATGATTAGGGAACTAAAGGTAAAGGAACCATTGGGAACTAGTGATCACAATATGGTTGAGTTCAGTTTCAAATTTGAAAGGGAGAAGCTGATATCAGATGTGTCAATATTTCAATGGAACAAAGGAAACTACAGTGGCATGAGTGAGGAACTGGCCCAAATTGATTGGAAAAGTAAGCTAGTTGGAGGGACAGCGGAGCAGAAATGGATGAAATTTCTACAAGAAATAAGGAAAATGCAGGATAGATATATTCCAAGAAAAAAAAAGATTACGGTTGGAAAAATGGCAGAATTGTGGATAACGAGAGAGGTGAAGGCTAAAATAAAAGCAAAAGGGAGGGCAAACAAGGAAGCAAAAATTAGTGGGAAAACAGAAGACTGGGAATCTTAAAAACTTACAGAAAGAAACTAAGAAGGTCATTAGGAAAGAAAAGATGAATTATGAAAGGAAGTTGGCAGATAACATTCAAAACGATACTAAGAGTTTTTTTAAATGTATGAAGAGTAGAAGAGAGACACGGGTTGATATAGGACCAATTGAAAATGGTGCACGAGAGATTATAATGGATAACAGAGAGATGGCAGAGGAACTAAATGGGTATTTTGCATCGGTCTTCACTGTGGAGGACATCAGCAATATACCGGATAGTCAGGGGTCTCAGGGGATAGAACTGAATTCAGTTAAGATTACTAGAGAGAAGGTGCTTGGGAAGCTAAATGGACTAAAAACAGATAAGTCTCCTGGACCAGATGAGGTGCACCCCCGGGTTCTGAAGGAGGCGGCTTCAGAGATTGCGGAGGCATTGGTGATAATTTTCCAGGAGTCAATAGACTCCGGCATGGTTCCGGAGGACTGGAGGGTCGCAAATGTAGTTCTGCTGTATAAGAAAGGTGGGAGGCAGCATAAAGGAAATTACAGACCTATTAGTCTGACGTTGGTGGTGGGAAAGTTATTAGAATCAATCCTCAAGGTTGAGGTTATGGAATACCTAGAGGTGCAAGGCAATACAGGTCCAAGCCAGCATGGTTTCGTGAAGGGAAGATCCTGCTTGACCAACCTATTGGAGTTTTTTGAGGAAATCTCAGGTAGGGTGGATAAGGGAGAGGCTGTGGATGTTGTGTATTTAGACTTTCAAAAGGCCTTCGACAAGGTCCCGCACAAGAGGCTGATTAATAAGATGAGACATCATGGAATTACAGGTAGGATATTGGAATGGGTGGAGCATTGGCTGGTTGGCAGAGAGCAAAGGAAGAGAATAAAGAGCTGGTTGGCTACCGGTTACTAGTGGTGTTCCACAGGGGTAGGTATTGGGACCTCTTCTTTTTATTTTGTACATTAATGATTTAGATGATGGAGTAAATGGTTTTGTGGCTAAGTTTGCAGACAACACCAAGATAGGTGAAGGAGTAGGGAGTATTGAAGAAACAGGAAGAAGGTTGCAGAGAGACTTAGATAGTTTAGGAGAATGGGCAAAGAAATGACAGATGAGATTCAATGTTGAGAAATGTGCCATTGTATACTTTGGAAAAAGAAATAAATGGGCAGATTATTATCTAGAAGGGGGGAAAATTCAAAGTACAGAAGTACAAAGAGGCTTGGGGGTACTCGTGCAGGATACCCTAAAGGTTAACCACAAGGTCGGATTGGCAGTAAAGAAAGCGAATGCTATGTTGGCATTAATTTCAAGAGGTATAGTGTACAAAAGTAGGGAGGTGTTGATGAGGATCTATGGAGCACTGGGGAGGCCTCATTCGGAATACTGTGTCCGGTTTTGGGCCCCATATCTTAGGAAGGATGTACTGATGTTGGAGAGGGTTCAGAAGAGATTTACGAGGATGATTCCCAGAATGAAAGGGCTTACTTATGATAAGCATTTGTCAGCTCTTGGACTGTACCCACTGGAGTACAGAAGAATGAGAGGGGACCTCATAGAAACATTTAGAATGTTGAAAGGACTGGACAGAGTAGATGTGGTTAAGCTGTTTCCCTTGGTGGGTGAGTCCAGGACTAGAGAGCACAATCTTAGAATTAGAGGGTACCGACTTAAAACAGAGATGAGGAGAAATTTCTTTAGCTGGAGGATAGTGAAATTATGGAATTCTTTGCCACATACAGCTGTGGAAGCCCAGTCATTGGGGGCGTTTAAGGAGGAGTTAGGTAGGTATCTAATTAGTCAAGGTATCAAGGGATACGGGGATAAGGCCAGAAATTGGGGCTAGATAGGAATAGTTTTAGTTTAGCTCATGGAGCAGACTTGATGGGCCGAATGGCCTACTTCTGCTCCTTTGTCTTGTGACCTTGTGAACTTTCTGAATGAGCCTTCCATGAGGAATCTTATCAGACGCCTTACCAAAATCCACGTACACCACATCCACTGCTATACTTTCAATGTGCTTTGTCACATCCTCAAAGAATTCAATCAGGCTCGTGAGGCATAACCTGCCCCTCACAAAGCCATTGTCTCTAATCAGCTTATGCTTCTCTAAATGCCCATAAATCCTATCTCTAAGAATCTTCTCCAGTAATTTGCCCACCACTGAAGTAAGACTCACTTGTCTGTAATTCCCGGGGTTATCCCTACTACCTTTCTTAAACAAAGGAACAACATTTGTCACCCTCCAATCATCTGGCACTACTCCTGTGGCCAGTGAGAACACAAAGATCATTGCCAAAGTTGCAGCAATCTCTTCTCTCACTTCCTGTAATAACCTTGGATATATCCCATCTGGCCCCGGTGACTTAGCTATCCTCATCTTTTTCAAAAGTTCCAGCACATCCTCTTTCCTCACGTTGACATGCCCTAGCATATCAGCCTGTCGTACGCCATCCTCACAAATGTCAAGGTCTCTCTCTCTGGTGAATACTGAAGTATTCATTAAGGACCTCCCCTACCTCTTCCAACTCCAGGCACGTTTCCTCTTTTATCCCTGATTGGACCTACCCTCACTCTAGTCATCCTCCTATTCTTCACATACGTGTGGAATGTCTTGGGGTTTTCCTTGATCCTACTTGCCAAAGACCTCTCATGCCCCCTTCTAGCTCTCCTAAGTCCATTCTTTAGGTCCCTCCTGGATACCTTGCAACTCTCTGGAGCCCTGACTGATCCATGCTTTCTAAACCTCAGGTAAGCTTCTTTCTTCCTCTTGACAAGATATTCTACATCTCTTGTCAACCATGGTTCTTTCATTCTACCATCCTTACCCTGCCTTAATGGGACAAACTTATCCAGAACCCCATGCAAGTAGTCCCTAAACAACCTCCATATTTCTGTTGTGCACTTCCCGAAGAACATCTGTTCCCAATGGGAACAATTGTTGAGGAAAAGCTCAAAACCTGTAATTGCAAATTATAAGGAAACTTCAAAAGACTACAAGGTGACAAAAATAGGTAAACAGAATGGACAAATATGTGGCAGATGTAGAAAAACAAATTACACATTTTTAAGTAGGAAAAGGGATTGAGAATGCAAACAAAATAGTAATTTTTAAAACTAGAGAAGCACATTGGTGTACAGACACACAATAAACAAACAGGTAAGCAAAAGTTATGAAAAGAAGAAAATATGAGAGGCGCCTCAGAACTGCTTCTGCAATGCCAGCCTAACTCTGCTGGAAGTGCAATGGAAAACCTTGCAGAGAAGGTGGTAGCTGCAGATAAACTCCCAGTCAAAGGAAAGTCACTGCTGCTTTCAAAGCAAAACACTGCAGACAAATCAGCATGCAGTAAAGGTCACACACAGTAATAAAACCAATGGTTGGTTAATGACCCTGAATTCTTCTGGTGTCAGTACTCTACCTGGGTGGAGGTTTTGTAGAAGGGAATTCAAAATCTGGGAACTGGATGGGGATCCAGAAGCACCTGGCCGTGAAACCAATGACCACTCCTTAATTTGCAGAATTGAAGATGTCATGAGTCAAAATGAAATAACTCTCATGATATTGGGGGCAACAGAATGAAACACAAAACTTGGTGTGGCATAGTGACATCACTAGCAGAGCTGCTGCCTCACAGCTCCAGTGATCTGGGTTCAATCCTTGTCTCTGGTGTTGTCTGTGTGCAGTTTGTACATTCTTCATGTGACTTGTGTGGGCTTTCTCCAGATGCTCCGGTTTCTTCCCACATCTCAAAGCCATGCAGGTTGGTTGGTTAATTGGCCACTGTAAGTTGCCCCTTGTGCATAAGTGAGTGGGGGAATCTGGAAGGAATTGGTGGCAATGTAGGAGAATAAATAAAATGGAATTAGCGTGGGATTAGTTTAAATGGGTCTATGCGGATCCAGAGGGCTGTTTTCCATGCTGAATGACATCTTTATAACATCTGTCCAATTTCATCCTTCCTATTCGGGCTTTCGAAACTGCAATCAAAAAGTACAAGGAGGCAGCAGTGAAACCATGGTGTCTTGGTCCCTGTTCAGTTATCACATTACAATTGGACAGAGTCAGGCAGTGTGGCAAAAAAATTGAGATCTTTAGACCTCATCATTCTCAACATGGAAACCAAAATACAGAACAAACAAATGAAAGTGTAAGAATACCATGACATGAAGATAAAACCGAAGAGATTTGTACCTAGAGATAAAATATTTGCTCATAATTTCAGCTTTGGACCAAGGTGAGTTTCTGAGGTAGCTGAGGAGAGTACTGGACCATTGTCATATCTGCTCATTCTGGGAAATGGACGAGTTGTCCATTGGCGCATAGATTAATTATGAGCATGAGTCACTGGGTGGCATGATCAGGTCCCTGAAGTGTCTTTGTATCATTGGAAACTATTGGGAAGTTGTTCTCAGATGTTGTCCCTAGTTATTGGCTGGATCAGAAAAGCTTTCTATCGCAGAAAAGGCGACTGAGAAATAATCTGTTCTGCCTCAAGTAGAGGACAAATCTCAACCTCCATCTCTTTTTTTGTATGTTAACATAATATCCTCTGTTGACACCTTCTTCCAGTCTTTCCAAAACTCTGTAACTTCCTCAAGCTTTAAATCCTTGAGGGATCTGCATTCCTTCAATTCTGACATCATCTGCATCCTCTGTTATGTCTGCATCATCATTAGCAGCCAATATTTTCAACCACTCTCCTCATATCTCTCTTTTAAGGCAACCTGTAAATCTTGCGTCAGTGACCCAACTAATCCTTCAGCCTAATATTGCCTTCATTAGTTAGATCAATTTATGCCTGATTAGACTTTTGTGAAGTATCTTGGGATGATTTGCTATTTTAAAGGTGCTTTGTAAATGCAGATTGTTGTCAGCCTATTGTAAACAGACCATTCCCAAAGTTGTGAGATTGGCTCCTGGTGGTAGGGGGAAGGGCAGGGTGAAGCACCCAACTGTGAGTCTAAAGTTGGAAAATTGCCCCTGTCATCTATGTTCTAACTGATCTCTATGGACATAAATGTCACAAATTGGATTTTACTGTGTTCACAGGAAACAGCTTCGGTAGGCCAAAAATGAATATTTTCAAATTTAATGCAAAAGTATGTTACTAATACCTTTAGGCAAAATAAAAAATGCCCTGAATGCAGCCTAGTCCTAAGGGAAATGTGAGTACAGCACGCATAAAAGAGATACCTGTATCAAAAATAATCTGTATGGGAAGAGCAGTCGCATTTTGTCTTTCTCTGTCTTCATTAACAGCACCAAAGAAACTGCATATAACTGGACATAGCTAATGAGGAAACTAAGAAACACTTTTTTGCTTTGTTGCAGTGACATGACCTAACAGTGCTGAAAACATTCTTTAACAGACTGATATTCACACAAAAATGAGCTACTGCTGGAACAAGGTCCCTCATGAACAGGATAGGGCCAAGAGAACTCGTGGTTCTGCAGTATTTAGCATATGAAGGTTAATAAATGAAAAATGCTGCTGATTTTTTCTGATTAATGAACTTCTGACCAGGTTTTTGACATCCACTAACCAAACTACGGCCATCCATTGGTCAGACTATGCACAGTGATGAATCTTGTTCATAGTCAGGAATAAATATGCATGATTATTTTGTGACTAAAAACCATTTTTCAAATAATTTTTAGTCACAAAATAAATTATATGATGTGATGGGGGATTCTGTTTTCATTAGCGTGCTGTCAATTCAATCACTGGCACTTGGAGTAGTTGGGGTCATCTCACTGGAAGGTGATAGTTGGTGCTTCTGCACACCTGTTGTTATGACTCTTGAATGGATCTTTATACAAGAGAGATGAACTCTTGATCTCTTAATCTACTTTGTCAAGGCCCTTGCACTTTGCCTACCTACACTACAGGTACACTTCTCTGTACCTGTAACATTATATCTGCATTCTATTATTTTCCTTTTGTACTACCTCAATATGTATGGAATGATCTATCTAGATGGTATGCAGACAAAAGCGTTTCACTGTATTGTCCACTGTATCCGATACAAGTGACACTAATAAACGAATGACTAATTACGTTCTGCTGTTCAATTATAGTGCTGACTTGAAGGAAAAGTCTGAGGGCAACTATCATACTGACATGTTCAATGACGGTGCTGTGAGGTGCAAAGGCTCTCAAAAGAGAATATGGGAAAAATAAGGGTGAGAAAATGGAAATCTAGTTTCCCGTAAATTTGAAAAAAGCTCAGTGTAAAAGGCTAAACTGCCAATTGCAAATTATCTGAAAGGGCAATCCATTGGACTCACTTTTCACAGTGGATTGTTCTTCCCTGTTGTTTTACAACTTGGAATTTTAATTGAATTGATACCTTTCTTTTGTGAGCCAAAATATGGTAATTTGTTTCTGGTGCTTCTGCCCACAGATGTGAGAGGATTGTCAGTGGACACCCTGCTCACCTGCAAAGCACTTGAGCAAATCTTAAACCATATCTCTCACCTGTACAAATCATAGAGTTGCAGAAATATGATATTGAAAATGAAAAACTAAACACTCAATCTACAACCATAGTCTTCCAGATTAAAGAATATAATGACTCAAGGCCTGATTCACGGATCTGAAGGAGACATTATTGCAATACCATCAGCTATTCCTAATGCAATTACATGGCTTAAAACAGAATTATTGCTCTACATGGACATCAGCCTCAAAAAAGCATGCAAGTTTAATGTTCAGTGGACTCCATGCAATGCTCACCAATGTTTCTGACAAAAACCATGTGTCCTTAGTTTCCTTCAATATCTGCATCTGAGGAAAGTTCAAGAGATCTTGACACTTCCACAGAAAGGATTCTGAAAACTGGTCTCCTTGGGACATGCCACTGTGTCACCATCATCACTTCAGGGCACTGATAAAGTCTTCGGAACGTTCCCGATCACCCCTATAACTCATTTCAGTCAGGAAGCTTCTCATAAGTATAGCAGACTAGTAATGTGACACAAGTAATGCAGCTGGCACAAAGTATAGGAATAGTGAAAAAAAGAAGATAAAGTGTATGACTTTTGGGCACAATTTGATATATGTTTATACATTATAATTCTAAGTTTGTATCCTTGTAAAATTTTTCAGGAGTTGAATGATGGTGGAGAAATTACTCTTGTCTTAAAAAAACATTTAACAGAAGTACTTGGCAATGAAAAACTTTGTGGGGCACTGGAGAGAGTCATATGAGGGGCATAGATAGGATGAATGCACACTGTCTTTTTCCTAGGGTTGGGAAATCAAGAACGAGAGGGCATGGTTTAAGGTGAGAGGGGAACAATTTAATGGGAACAGAGGGGCACTTTTTCACCCAGTGAGTGGTCAGTATATGGAATGAGCTGCCAGAGGAAGTGGTTGAGGCAGATGCATTTACAATATTTAAAAAATACTTGGACAGGTACATGGATAGGAAAGGTTCAGAGGGATATGGGCCAAATGCAGTCGAATGGGACTAGCTTGGATGGTAATCTTGGCCGGCATGGACCTGTTGGACCCTGGGGCCTGTTTTCCAGTGCTGTTTGATTCCATGACTCTATGACACTATGAGGTGTAACTTAAAGCACTGAGCTATAGTCTCCACTTTTCTCTGTGTGTTGGCTATTGTTATTCATATTCTCTCACAGCAGTTAAAACTTCTCAAATTAAGGTATTTATTTCATCTCCTTCGACTTCAGGGAGGTGCTAAACTTTCTCCACAGAAATATTAAGAAATGTACAGCAAGCTGCAATGACCCTGGTGACTCTCCAAGGGTAGTATCGTGGTGCTGCATCAGATTTCTCTGGACATTTAAAATAATGCCCAGAGAAATCTGATACAGCACCACAATACAATGCTCTGTGACATTTCTTGTTATGCAGTGAGCCTCTTGATACTGTTGTCTGCCTCTCACTATAAATCCTTGCTGGTATTATAAAGCCTGACTGCTGGAGATAATCTTCATCAACAATTAACCATTCTAATAAATGCCTGGTATGGTGGATTGTTGCATAAAACAAATACCAGTGTTCCATGCACACACTCAGTAAAATGAGGTTATACACAAGCTGAATGTTAGTAGACTGAAAACATTCATAAAATTAAGGAGGTTGTCATATGGGGCTTTGAGTTCCACATTCGTTATAACAATTGTTCGTTGTACCCGTGAGAACACTGCCTGCCTTCAGAACTGAATAGCTTGCATTCTCTCTGTTTGTATGGTTCTTCTGGGAAGGGTCTGAAATTTATTGCCCTCCTATATAAATCACTCTTTCCAGCCACAGTGGAGAGGAGTACAGTGGCCATTACTCTTGCACAAACTTTCCCCCAATGAATTTTAAAATCATATGCCTACATGGTGGTGAATTTAATCAAAGACAAATATTGGGAATGTGCTTCCACTTTCTTCATAATTTTCTTACTTGTTAACAGGATATGGGAAGTTCTGCAAGGCCACATTTATTGACTACGACAAGTCATCCTGAAAAGGTGAGAGGAGTCTGGGTTCTTCTTCTCGGATAACAAATTATTCTAACAAAAAAGTAAATTGCCAGGTCACTTTGGATGGCAATATGCAGTTTAGATCTGAGTCATACATTTGCCCAAACTCACCAGACTGCCTTCCATGGAGAATCCCCCATCACAACCTTGAACTAACTTGATTATAACTATCTGCAGGTTTTGTGATCATTTTTCCCTAGCACTATCTCATAAATTATTCTGCTAAGCACATGCAGTTTCATAACTTGCCATAAACGAAACTTAACTGAAGACATCAAGGCTGCTTGCCATTTCCAATTATCAATCACTGGGCATCCTCTTGATGGAATAACTGCAAGTATAAAACAAGTATCTCTTCATCCTTTTGTTCTCAACCCCCATAGTTCCTAGTCTAGTCTCTTGCTCCCTCCCTCTCATTGTTTAGGTATCCAATAAGAAATACAAATTTGTTCAAAGAAAAAAAGAACTTGTAACCGGTAATGTTTTTACATGTTTTACTCTGCATTATTTTCATCCAAACATTTTCCCATTAAAACCATGTTCTTGTAGGAGTCTTTTAAATGAAAACTATATTTCCTTTAATTTCAATGTTGAAATGTGGATCAGTCTGTTGGGGGCAAGGAGGTGTTAATTGAATGAAGTCTTGCTCCAGTCAAAAGTGTAGTCTTTGTGTTGATTTCTTATTAACCTGCTGTTTTAATCTAGTTTACTTTTTCTCAGAGGAAGAGGCACTTTGAACAATTCCAGGATTATTACCTTGAGTGAAGGAGGACCTGTTAATCATTCTGTAGCTTCTGGTTTACTTTAACTCTGAAGTGCAGTTCTGGTGACTTGATTCAGAGGCTTTTTTGTGTGTTTGTGTAACTCTTGTGTCAGCATATATCATTTGGCTGGAGCCCAACTTCCTATTTGCTGTCATACTAATCCAGCTCCAGAGCCCTGTTTTTGTATATTGGCTTGCTTTGGTGGATCCTTTGGTTTTTTTTTATTTTATTTATCTCTGTTTGTTCATGTGGGAGCAATGGTTGACTTTAATGTTACGTTATAAATCTCTTTGCTGCTGTTACTTTCTTTGTGATTTTCTCTGGGTCTGTGCAACATGGCCTATAAGTAGGCCAGCAGGAACTCAACTCATGTTTAATGCAGAATGATAATTTAAAGCAGTACTGACATTGCTTGCCTTGCCAAATGAAAAAAAAGGAACAATCATATTATCTCGGACAAATGTGACTCAGTCCTGAGAGACCCTGTGTAGTACGTGGGAATATAGTGGTAACGATGCAAGTGACAGACGAAGGGGTGAAAAATCAATGTGGATAGATTGGTGTAGACTGGTGAAACCAGATGGGGATGTTGGGGATAAAATTGCCCTTCAATGAAATTATTTAATGAGCAATAGCAAATCCAAAGTCTATGTTACATTCTGCCCTATTTCTTTCTCTTAATTTGATCTCTCAGGAAAAGGAAATCAGATTCAATGTAAATTCCAGCTTGTTATTGCCAATTTCATGTCTTTGTGAAAGACTGAATCCCCTCAATAAGACTCACGTGCTCAGGACGAATAATGCGAGGTTTTTGCAAAGTAATAAAAGCAAATTTATCTACATGCATGAAGATAGAGGGGAAAAAATTGAGAGAAAAGAAAAATACAGTGTAGTGCTCCCTAAAAGCTCTCAACCATTTTCAGCCTTGAACCCATCCGGGTGGGGTAAAGCTAGCAAAGACTCACAGTAGCTCAGAAATTTTATTATAAGTACATCAACAGTTAGCAACAGTACTACTTATATGTAAAATACTACAACTAATATCACATAAGATATTACAGGAAGCAAAAGGTATGATGAGAAATGTTACAAGCTACAATAAAGTACCATGCACTGCTACAGCTTTTGTACTCTAACAACCTTCAACAGTTTCTAACTCATAACTAATTGTAAATTCAGCCCCCAGACATCTAGTGGAAATTGTTCCAACTTTGATTCTGGACACTGCTCACCCTAACGTAGATCCTTAGTTGATTAGACATGGCCCTAGTTTCCTTGCAAAATATTCTTTCCTTTTCCGTAATGGCTTGCTCCTTCCTGAGCTCATTTTCACCAGTGCTTCAGTCTCTCATAAGATAAGATTTCTTTATTAGTCACATATACATCGAAACACACAGTGAAATGCATCTTTTACGTAGAATGTTCTGGGGACAGCCCGCAAGTGTCACCACGCTTCCGGCGCCAATATAACATGCCCACAACTTCCTAACCTGTACATCTTTGGAATGTGGGAGGAAACTGGAGCACCCGGAGGAAACCCACGCAGACATGGTGAGAACATACAAACTCCTTACAGACAGTGGTGGCAGGACTTGAGCCCAGGTTGCTAGTGCTGTAATAGTGTTGTGCTAACCGTTATGCTCCCTTCCCTGATATCCTCCATCAGAACTCATTGTCCTTCACTACCCTTCTATATGGAATGATTGACTAAATCCATCACAAAGCCATTTACTTCCATACGATTTAATCGCAATATTCCTCCTTCCTCATGTTATTTCATCAATATACATATCATTTTTTTCATGGCTCACTTGTATCCCAAGAGGTTTTGATATTGCACCAACCAGCATATTTCCCGTAAATCTTCACAATAGATATAGAGGAATGGGGGGGGGGGTGAAGGTTTAACATTTGGGAGGGAAGGGTTACATAAATATTAGAACAGGATAAAATGTTGGCACAACATTGTGGGCCAAAGGGCCTGTACTATGCTGTAGTGTTCTGTAAAACATAGGATCTGATCAGGAGGAGCCACAGGAGGAAGGAAGGGAGGAAAAAGGAAATGAAACCTCATGTATCCTGAAACTTGACTATTAAACAGAGCTGGGGAGACAGTGGCATTATGTAGGAGGCAAGACAGAGCAAACATCCAAGGGGAAACCAGGTGTAGGAAACCCATCTGGCAGAGAATATTATAATCGTGGCAAGCTCAGACATATGGCTCAGGATTGCTATGCACCAAGGAACAATTAGATCTCTGTGATTCTCTTCAATGAATCACTGCGTCCTTCCTCTCTCCTACAATCAGATCTCGGACTTCTCTTCCTAAATCGGCCCTGATACGACAGTCGATTGTTATGGCCTGGTCATTGTTCAGTGGGTACCTGCATCAGTACCTCTCTGTCTCCTCCTCAACTGCATTTATCTCCCACCTGAATAATCACAATTTCTGGTACCTTCTGTGCTCAGAGATTTAGCAGCACCATTTACACCCATCCCCCTTTCTTGTGCGAAGCAATCCTGAGTCAGATGACTGAGCTTGCCACAGTTATAATAACTTCTGCCAGTTGTACAAAAAAGCATGGTTAGGCCCCACTCAAAGTACCGTGTGCAGTTCTAGTTTCCACACTCGAGTAAAGGATGTGATTAAGCTACAGAGGGTGCAGAGAAGATTTACAAGGGTGTTGCCTGGATTGGAGGGCTTGATTATAAAGAGAGATTGCATAGGTTCCATGTTTTTCCTGGAGCGAAGGAGACTGAGACGTGAAATGCTAGGCAGATATAAAATTATGAGAGACATAGATAAGCTATATAGCCAGTGTATAGCAGCTGAATCCTCCTCCTTAAATTTCATTATAAACAGGCCGCAAACTATTAGCAAATGCTTCTGTGCATTCCTCCTTCCCTCGCACAGTCTGTAGATAATTTTAAATGGATCACATCTCTCATACTCACAAGCATCCCTAACTTCATTATTTTGTGTCATTCCAAGTTACCCTAGGCCAGGCATACTTTGTATCTTGGTGTAACCCAGCCAGAGTTGCCCCATCCAAACTAAACAGCAGACACTGAGAGGTGAATAAGTTTTTTTTTACAAAAAAGTATGAAAGGTTGTGGATGCACTTTGAGTTAATAGTTGGTTCTGAGGCCATGTCAATTACTGAAGAGAGCAGTTTTACTTGGATCATGAGAGCCATCACTTCCAGGTGAAATTATGCACATTAAGAAACTTGTCCAGGGACTTGCTTGCAACAGTTCATATTAGCACAGCTGACATTTGGCTGACATTGTGTACCTAATGACATCACAGGTCATACATTGCTGGTTTCCACCACTGTCGAGAGAAATTGCAACTTTTGCATGCAACTTTGCTCTTCACTCGCAGGAAAACTGGGTGCGTCATGCAGGTTGCAGGAATGAGACAGCAATTAAAGGGACTTACAAATTAATGCTTGCACACTGCATCCACCAGCCTCAGTTTACATAATGCTGGCCAATGAAAAGTGAATCAGTTGTGCTTCGTTTACTGATTGCAGCCTTTTTTCTTCCAACTACATCTAAGCTGCATGCTGCAATCACCTGTCCTTCAGCAGCCTGCACTTTGCAGTTTGGCGCCAAGTGATGGGAATTAATCAGGCCAGACAATCCTGTGGAAGTGACCACACACAGAGCAGGTTGACATGTGCCACCCCACCACTCCCCTTTGCCTTAATCTCCATGGCAGCCTTTTTTGTCACTGTGCTATGCCAACAGTGACATGCAAATGAATCCAAATTGTAGAATTAGGAAAGTAAGACTAACCCATTTTATTTTAATGAAAATCAAAACAACAGCCAACTCTGTAAATCTGAAATAATACACAGAAAATGCTGGAAAATCCCAACAGGTCAGGCAGCATCTGTGGAAAGAAAAAGTACTCTGCTAGGAGTACTTCAGTTTCTCTTTCTTTAGGTGCTGTCTGACCTGCTGCGTTGTTCTTGTATTTTCTGGTTTTTTTCACTTTTTTTTTAAAATGTAAAATGAAAATGGAGAATGGTAAGTGCCTGGAATAGGCTGGCAGGGGTAGTGGTGGAAGCAGATATGGAGGAGTTTAAGAGGCTTTGAGACAGACACGTGAATATGCAAGAAATGGAAGGATATGGATCATGTGCAGGCAGAAGAGATTTGGTTTAATTTGGCATTGTGTTCGACACAGACAGTGTAGGCTGTCCTGTGCTGTATTAATATTTAAGAATAAATTCAATCAATGGTTGAAGTACAAAATGGACACATTGGTCAAGTTTACTGCTCATATGGAGAATAAACACTGGTATGAACTGGTTGGGCTAAATTTTAATCTCTATGCAATTTTGTGTATTGGATTTTGCCTGTATTTGTGGTAACAATGTTGCAATACCTACAGTTCTTCAAATAATGTCATGGGATCTTTAATAACCACCTGAATTTCCCTTAATTTAGTTACTCTTCCAGTTGATGGATCTTACACTTGTTCCAAAGTGTGTTGAGTTAATTGTGGCTGTAGAGTCGTACAGTTGTACCACATGGAAACAGGCCCTTTGGCCTGATGCCTTCATGCTGACCATGGTGCCTTCCTGAGCTAGTTCCATGTGCCTGCATTTGTCCCAAATTCCTCCAAGCCTTTCCCATCCATGAACCTGTCCAAATGTCTTTTAAATATTGTAATTGTACCTTCCGCTACCACTTTCTCTGGCAGCTCATTCCATATACCCACCACCCTGTGTGTGAAAAACCTGCCCCTCAGATCCCTTTTAAATCTTTTCCCTCTCACCTTAAACCTATGTCCTCTAGTTTTAGACTCCCCTACCCTGAGAAAAAGACTGTGATCATCCACCTTATCTACACCCCTTGTTATAAACCTCTGCAAGGTTACCCCTCAGCCTCCTTTGCACCAAGGAAAACAGTCCTAGCTTATCCAATCTCTTCTTATAACTCAAGCCCTCCAGTCCTGGCAACATCCTTATGAATCTTTTTTTTCTAATATCTTATCAAGAAACCTCTTCCATGTGTCAACCATGCTTGATGTGAAGAATCTCCCAGTCATTACTTGTATGTTTGTCTTTCACCATTTGTGGACAGATGCCTAGATTTATGTTCTCTAAAGATTACTGTCAGGCATTACCTTTCAAGGATGAATAATCCAATTTTTCTCATTCTTTTCCCTCAAGTCAAATCTCCCATGCTAGGAATCAGTTTACAGCGCCTTTACATATAGTCATTGTCTCCAGATCTTGTGTCTGGATGCTGGATTGGACATGAAGTCCAGCCTAGCCTGAGCTCTGAACACTTTTGTACTGATGTTTTGAATATGTCCACAAGCATCATTGTGTGTTTTCACTTCAAGTTAACTTAGCTGATTTTCCATCCATTAAAACTGGAAATTTTGATTTTCACATATGGAATTTGCACTCCCAGCAGGTAAAGCTCCACATTAGTCTGTGCTCATACTTCACTAATACAGCAATAAAATGTTACTTTGTTCTCCTTTATTGAAAATTGCTAAACAGTGAAGAAATGTTAAGCAGCCTGTCTGCTAATTGGTATTGGTTTATTATTGTCACTTGTACCGAGGTACAGTGGAAAAACTTGTCTTGCATACCGTTCAATTCAATCACTTCAATCCTAAAAATTGGTAACCATATTAACAGGTAAATATATTGATTTTATGAAATTCTTATGTTTGCAACTCTACTGAGACAGAAACATCCAATAAAACAGAGATAGAAGCACCACTGGCAGCCATTACTATAATTAAAGATCTATTCTGATTAACTGGTTCGATGTAGTTAATGTTTTTTTTTTGGTGCACAGTAAGAAATTGAAAGATGCATGTGTATACCAGCTTCCATGACCTCAGGATAACCCAAGTGGTTTACAGAGATTGGAGTACTTCTGGTCACTGGTGTAATGCAGGAAATGCAGCAGCCAACCTGCACACAGCAATATAATCACTTCCAGGTATTCTGGTCTTTTTAGTGATGTTGAATCAGAGGGATAAATGCTTGTTAGAACACCAGATATATTGTCCCTGCACTTTTTCAAAGTGGGATTTTTTTTTAGAACATTCACCTGAAGAGTAGGCATGACCTTGATTTAATGCATCTCCTGAAAGATAGCAGCTCCAACAGCTAACAATCCTTCATCCTGCAGTGTCAGTTCATTTTGTTTGTTCGGGTCTACGTTGTAGGACTTAACCACAATTGTCTGACTCTAAGGCTACCAAAGATACAAAAAACATTCTACCCATCATATCAGTGCTGGTTCCTTGATAGAGCTAGTTAATTAAATCTATTTCCCTGCTTCTTCCCCTTCAAGCAGTTATCCAATTCTTTTTGGAAAGTTCGTATGGAATCTGCTTCCGTTATCCTTTGAGTCCATTCAAGATAATAACAATTTGCTGCATTAAAAAAGTGCTCTTTTATTGCCACTGGCTCTTGTGAAAATTCTTAAATCAAGAATAGACACTTAATCATAGAGTCATGGAGAGATACAGCATGGAAACAGGCCCAATTAGTCCACACCAGCTATCAACCAAAGGAGATTCATCACAATGTTGCCTTGATTGGAGGACTTTATTTATGGGGAGAGATTGGATAGTCTGGATTTGTTTTCCCTGGAGCAAAGGAGGCTGAGGGGTGACCTATAGAGGTGTATGAAATTATGAATGGCATAGATAGGTTTGCTACTCAGACCTATGAGTATCAGACTCAGAATCTTTTTCCCATGGTAGTGCTATCAAAAACAAGGCATAGGTTTAAGGTGAGAGGAAGGAGTTTTAAAGAGCATCCGAGCAGCAAGTTTTTTTTAAAAACAGAGTAGCTGATATCTAGATGAGGGGGTGGAATCAGGTGCAATCACTACATTTAGGAAACATTTAGACAAGCACTTGAATAGGTAAGGCATTAAAGGATTAAGGCATTAAAGACCTAATGTGGGCCAATGGAATTATTGTAAATGGGCAAAAAGGTCAGCATGGGTGTGGTGGGCTGAACGGCCTGGTTCTCTGACTCATGTCTAAACTATTCTTACACTAACCCATTTTATCCTTCCCACATTCCCATCAACTTCCGTCCAGATTCAACCACACACCTGCATACTAGGGGCAATTTACAGCAGCTAATTAACCCACCAACCCACACGTCTTTGGGATGTTGGAGGAAACCGGAACACTTGGGGGAAACCCATGAGGTCACAAGTGTTAAAACTCCACACAGACCGCACCAGAGATCAGAATTGAACCCAGGTCATTGGAGCTGTAAGCCAGCAGCTCTACCAGTGGCACCACTGAGCTGCCCCCACTGGAAACAATTTATGCTTATTTACTTTATTTAAGCCATTCAAGGTTTTTGAATACTATTATCAATTTTTCGCTCAACTATCTCTGTTATAAGAGCAACCCATTTTCCCTTCTTTCTGAAGTCTCTCATCCTTGGTGGCATTCTGGCAAATCACTTCTGTATCTTCACTGGGTTTTTCCATTCCTCCCAAGTGTGGTTTCCAAATCTGAAGACAATACTCAAAATGAGGCCTAATATTTTCTAGTCTTTTTATATATCATATCCCACATTTCCATCCATTTATGCAACTCCTTTTGTTAGCCTTTGGCCACCTTACCAGAGCTGAGAGTGTTCTTGGATGCCATTTTCACAGTTAAAAGAATCTGCATCGACTTTTTGAATTCAGGACCTAATTTTATTTCTCCTGGACAATGCTGAGGTGCCACTTAGAATAAAGGTGGCGACTTGTCCATTCTGACTCCATCCCACAGTGTCTGAACAATAGTTTGCTCTTGTCAACTAGTGAGAATTCTCTTTAAATATGCTCATAGGGTCCAAGTGACATCACAAGAATCTAAACTGCATTATGAATGGAATATACAACAGAGGCTAGACATGCTGGGACTGGAGCTCATGGACTGAGGATGACCAAAACAGGTTAGTTTTATGATAAATGTTATTTCAGAGTTTGGAGTGGTAGGTGGTTTAAGTGGCTATTGGAACCAAATTTTAAAAATGCAGTCCAGCCATATGGGGCTATGTACCCCTGAGATTAGGGTGTAATCATGCAAAAAAAATGGTCTCTAACTCTCATCTTCAAGCAGCCCTCCTTGACCACACACTACTACAAATGTATGCAACTTCCTTTCTGCCAAGCAATTTGTGTCACTTGCAGGTTTTGTTTCAGACAACAATTACTTCAAGCTTATCAGCAATCATTCACAAAGAACTTAATGGGTACAGTGACTTGCAAGATCAAGAAGGAAAAGTAAACTTCATAAATAAAGATCATAATGGCAATGTGAGGAAAAGTACCTAAAAGTGGTTTACTATGACCTAATTTTATCCTTTAAAATAAGGGAGCTTTGCAGAATTGAACTAAGTTTTTAAAGAATACAAAACTGTCAAAACTCTTGAGGTACCAAGTGAAAACTTAATCCCACTGAGCAAAAGCAGAGGGAATAAACAATGAATAATACCCCATCAAGCAGTTTATCGCTATCCTTTCAACAAATTGAGGCTCACAGCCCAAATAAGGTCATCAGCTTTCAATACTAATTGTTAGCAAACTGCTCCACTGTACCATCTCATGAATACAATAGGCTCATAAAAAGCAAACTGCCTCCTTGGAGGAGAATTTGCCTTGTTAGATTCCGTAGTACCCAATTCTGCATTCTAGAGGGTGTGAATGGACTGGGTCAACTTTTTATCTGTCAAACGCCTTTCCAAATTTGAGAAAGTAAGTCCATGTCAAAAAAAAATTGTCAATGAAGTCAAGACGATATCATGCCTATTTTTGCCAGACAAGATAAGATATCTTTAGTAGTCACATGTACATCGAAACTCACAGTGGAATACATCTTTTGCGTAGAGTGTTCTGGGGGCAGCCTGCAAGTGTCGCCATGCTTCTGGTGCCAACATAGAATGCCCACAACTTCCTAACCCATACGTCTTTGGAACATGGGAGGAAATCGGAGCACCCAGAGGAAACCCACGCAGACACGGGGAGAACATACAAACTCCTTATAGACAGTGGCCGGAATGGAACCTGCATCACTGGCGCTATAAGCATTATGCTAACCACTACACTACCGTGGAAAATCAAGACAACAATACATCTGAACCTGAATAGCAGCACCTTAATACACCAGTACGGCATTCAGTTTTCCCAAAGGTTCTCCGCTTGAGGAAGATTATAGAACTGCACATTTCTGAAACTCTGCTACACTGGTTCAAGTGCAGCAGAGGGAGAAACTTCAATGCACTCAACCAAGACCTGACATGAATCCTATTGAGGTGTTCTGAAGGCTGTTAGAGTGATATAATTGATCCTAGGTACACTGCAGCTCAGGCCACAGATCTTGTTCCATTTCCCAATGCTGGAGTGATTTGTGTATCAACAGTAACCTGTCAGTCCTCAAAAGGTTCCATCAGTCCATCCCAATCTGCTCAGTGAAGCAAGTGGTGTCTTGCTGGTTTGCCTGATATGCCTTCAAGGTTGAATAAAGCCAAAGCATTATCTCTGCAGTCTTCTACTCCCTATGGAGCCATTCTGTCACAAGAGACTATAACTACTTCTCTCCGGGATCAATTATATTGCTGTAACAGCCTTCAGAAGAGTACAATGGATTCACATCAGGTGATCCCTTTCAAGTTTCTCCTCCTGACATGTGAGGAGGAAATAAAGGGGTTACAAAGGTATATAGATAGGTTACATGAGTGGGCAAAGATTTGGCAAAAGGCATATAATGTGAGAAAATATGAAATTGTTCATTTTGGTAGGAAAATGAAAACTAAGCATATTATCTGAAATGATGAGAGATTACTGAACTCTGAAATGCATCTGTGTGTGCATGATTCACAAAAGGCTAGCAACCAGGTGCAGCAAATAATTGCAAAAGCTAAGAAAATGTTATTATTTACTGTAAGGGGAAATGAATACAAAAGTAGGGAGATCATATTTCAGTTATATAGAGCATTGGTAAGATCATGTCTGGAGTACTGCCTACAACATTGGGCTCCTTATTTGAAGCAGGATGTTAATGCTTTAGAAGCAGTTCAGAGAAAGCTTCCTAGGCTACTGCTGGACTGGGCAGGTAGTTTTATTAGTAAAGGTTGGACAGGCTAGGCCTTATCTGCTGGAGTTTCAAAAATTGTGTGGTGATGATTGAAATTTATAAAATCCTGAGGATTGTTGATTGGGTGGATGTGGAGAGAATTTTTCATCTAGTGGGAGAATCTGGGACCGGGGTCCCTGTTTAAAAATAAGGTGTCATCCATTTAAGCTGGAGATGAGGTGATTTTCTCTTTCTTTCAGAAGGTCATGAGTCTTTGGAATTGTCTTCGTGAAAGGTTAATGGAAGCAGAGTCTGAATATTTTTAAGATAGAATTAGGCACTTTGTTGATTAGGTTACGTTATTATCAGATCAACCTGATCTTATTAAATGCTATAGCAGGCTTGAGAAGCTGAGCAGACTACTCCTGCTTGTAATTTGGATATTTATGTATTCTTATGCTCCTGAAACAGGGTGGGGGGAGCAGTACAAGACCAGACATTTTTAGCCTTATCCAAATACAAAGGTCAGATCTGAACAGGCAACTCATCAGTTTGAGTTTGTTTTAAAGTCAGGGCCATAAGATAAAAGGGCAATTGTATTGGCTTCTGTTCGTAATTCAATAAGTCCTTGTATTGTTAGTACAGATTATGAAGAATATTGGTCATTAAACAGAACAAAACTAATAATGAGATTTGAAGATCGTAGCGAGCTGAAAGAAAATCTAAACTATGAAATACTTTATTCCTCAGTCAATATCACACAGGAGTCAAAAATGAATCCAGTATTTGCCTAACATCAGACAAGTTTTCAATGCATCACTGACCTGTCAAAATAAGACTTGGAGCAAACCCTGCTGGTAATCGCTTTCCTGGAATCTGATTATCTAGGGCATGTATAGTAAGGGCCACTGATAGCACAGAAATGACGCTGGTTCAAGTCCATTGCACTGCAATCTCTTCCACCCTTATTCCTCTAAAGTGTAAAATCTAGGTTTCTTGTTGCACTCTAATTGCTTATTTCAAAAGAAAAGGTCTGAAAATCATTTGCTGATCCGAGAAAAATAAAAATAAAATGTTGTTTACGTGGGAATCTGTGAAGGGACATGCCAAGTATTTATTTTTGGTTGAAAAAGTCAATGTTGAGATATTTAGTTTTTCAGGGAAAACAAAAATCAAACTGTACTTAAGTAGATATTGTCATTTTTTTCATATTTTAATAGTGCCCTGTCAACCACTGTTAAGGAAAAAGGTTACCTTCAGAACAGACACAGTGGAGCCAGAGAAACTGGGAGAATGGAATGGAGTCCTTACCAGAAGCAAGGTGGGAAGCTTGGTTGGTAGTCCGTCTACCACCCTTAACATTCATTCCCTCCACAGTGACTGTATTGTGTACCATTTGCAAAGTACACTGCAGTTACTCGCCTGGGCTACTCTGACAACACTACACAAATTCGTGGCTGTATATATAATAAAAAATATATACAAATAAGAAACATTGCAAAAAAACCTTTACATTCATGGTCATTGCATTCAATAGCGTAAACCTTTAAGGAGAAAAAAAACAAACAAAAATAGCACCATTGCCACTCATGTTGCTCCCTGAGGTGATACCCCTTTCATTGTTCAAAGGGCTTCCCCACCTACTCTGCCCCTCCATGTACAGTAGCTGAAGGAGTCCAGGCTGTGGTCCTTCCCCACAGAGCCTTAGCATTGGCTGCACCCAGCTTCAGTGCATCCCTCAGCACGTACTCCTGCAGCCTGGACTGTGCCACTCTGCAGCATTCCCTTACAGACATCTCACTGTGCTGGAAGACCAACATTTGTTGGGCAGACCAAAGGGTATCCTTCATCGAGTTGATGATCTTCCAGCAGCATTTGATGTCTGTCTCGGTGTGTGTCCCTGGGAATAGCCTGTAGATCAGAAAGTCCTGTGTTATGCAGCTGCTGGGGATGAACTGGGACATGGACCCTTGCGTTCTTCTCCACACTCTTTGCAAATCCACAGCCTGCAAAGAGGTGGGTGACTCTCTCTTCCCCACTGCAGCCGTCCTGAGGGCAGCGTACATTGGGGATGATATGTTGTCTGTACAGAAAGGCTTTGACAGGGATGGTCCCCCTCACTGCCAGCCAAGTGAGGTCTTGGTGCTTGTTGGTGAGATCTGGCGATGAGGCATTCTGCCAGATGGTTTGGACCGTTCACTCGTGGAACCATCCCACCATATCCATAGTGACCCTGTCCTGCAGCACCTTTTGCACTGACCACTGTCTGGTGGACTTGTGCTCAAAGGTGTTTACTTGGAAGAACTCTCCCACAAAAGACAGGTAGTGCAGCAACATCCAGCTGATTGCGTGGTAAGGGGCCAGGCCTACCTTTCGCAACACCAGGGACAGGTAGAACCTCAGCATGTAGTGACACTTGATGCCCACATACCATGTACGAAGGTGGCCATCAGGAAGAGGGCAACATTGGGTACACTTTTGCCCCCATTCTCTGGGGGACTTGTTCAGCATGGCATGTCAGACTCGCTCCATCTTGGACCCCCAGATAAACAGGAAGACATCTCTGGTGATTACCAAGACAGATGAGTGGGGAACAGGCCACACCTGCGCCAAGTACAGCAGCCGCGAGAGCATATGGCACCTGATGACCGAGCTCTTCCCAGTTTTTGTCAGAGAACACAGTTTCCACAGACCCAATTTTTGTTTTACCTTCCAAATCCACTCCGGCCTATTCTTGTTACACACCTCAGCCCCTCTGAACCAGACCCCCAGCACCTTCAGGTAGTCAGACATAACGGTGAAGGGGACATTGGATCAGTCAGGCCAGTTACTGAAGAGCATGGTCTTGCTCTTCCTACAGTTGACTCCGGCTCCTGATGACAACTTGAATTGGTCACAGATGCAGATCAATCTGCAAACTGACCATGGATCGGAGCAGGAGACAGCAACATCATTCATGTACAGGGAGGTTTTGACTTGTGTTCCTCCACTGCCTGGCAACATCACCCTTCTTAAGTCCTCATCCTTCCTGATGGATTCGGCAAAGGGTTCTATGCAGCACACAAACAAGATGGGAGAATGGACTACCTCCCTGACTCCAGACTTGATGGGGAAAACTATCTGTTTCCCACCCATTGATTTGAACTGCACCACGGATATCCAATTTCTGATTCCCTCTCCAAAGCCCATTTTGGAGAGCACACCATCATGTATGTGTGTCCAAGCTCCTGGTTCAAGCTGACCAGGCAGGCACCCACCCCTCTGTCCTGCACATAGGCAATAGTATCCCCGAGCAGCACTAGGCTGTCAGAGATTTTCCTGCCTGGTACAGCACAGGTTTGGTCCAGGTGGATCACCCATCCCAGAGCAGACTTGACCCAATTGGCAATGGCCTTGGACAGGATCTTATAGTCTACAATCAACAGTGAAATGGGTCTCCAATTCCTGATGTTGTCCTTCTCCCCCTTCTATTAGTTGATGAGGGTAATGGTGCCCTTCCTCATGGAGTCTGACATGCTGCCCACCAGAAGCCTAGCATTGTACTCTTCCAGTAGGTCAGGGCCCATCCAGTCCCACAGAGCCGAGTACAACTCTGCCAGTAAGCTGTCACTTCCAGGAGTTTTATTCATGCCAAGGGACGGATGGAGCCAGTCTGTTTTCTCTTATTTCAAAAATAAACCTTATACATAAATTTAAAAATATACAAAGGAAGAACAGTGCAAAAACAAAACCTTAGCTTTCATGGTTGTTACATTCAGTAGTGTAAAATTTAGAGAGAAAAACACACAAACATGGCACTACTCATCTACTCATTACCCTTACTATAATTGTTACTCAATGTAACTGCACTGTGTAATGAATTGATCTGTACGATCAGTATGCAATACAAGTTTTTCACTGTACCTTGGTACAAGTTGACAATAATAAACCAATACCATTACCATTTATGTGACTCCCTGAGATGATACCCCTTTCATTGTTCAAGGGACTTCCCCACCCAACTCTGCCCCTCCATGTGCAGTAGTGGAAGGAGCTTAGACTGTGGTCCTTCCCCACAGATCCTTTGTATTTGCTGTACCAAGCTTCAGTGAGTCCCTCAGCATGTACTCCTGCGGCCTGGACTGTGCCAGTCTACAGCATTCCCTTACAGACATCTCATTGCACTGGAAGAGCAACAAGTTTCAGGCAAGACCAAAGGGTGTCTTTCACTGAGTTGGTGACCTTCCAGCAGCACTTGATGTCTGTCTTGGTGTGTGCGCCTGGGAACAGCCCATAGATCAGAGTCCTCTGTCATGCAGCTGCTGAGGATGAACTGGGACACAGACTATTGCATCTGTCTCTCTCCACACCTTCTTAGCAAATCTAGTCACAGAGGTGAGTGACCATTTCTTCCCGACCACAGCTGTCCCGAGGGCAGTGTACATTGGGGGTGATATGTCATCTGTAGAGGAAAGCTTTGACTGGGAGGCCACATCTCAGCACCAGCCAAGTGAGGTCTTGGTGCTTGTTGGTCCCAGTCAGCTCCTCCTGGGAAAGTAGGTTCTACTAGAGGGCTACTCTGGTTCTAATGTGTAGGGATTACTGCCCTGCTCTTCCCTATTCCACATTAAAGTGAGTAGAAAAAACAGCTTACTTTTTTTTGTAGCAGCAGCCTTCAAGGACCAAATTCATGGTAATCCTGAGTGTAATCTACTCAACTCAGAGCAAATTAATTTCTGGACTGGGATCTCAGACCCAGTGATTGGCTGCTTATTAAAATATTCATGGGGCTAATTCTTGAATACACGTAATTCTGCATCAGTTATGGTGCCTGAGGTTTCTCTGCCTTTGTTTGAGCATGAGGAACGCCCCTTTAAATTGGGTTTTGTGCTTCCATTTTCTGCCCAGAAAAACAGGCCTAATGAAGTCCAATTTTGCTAAATTTGATTAAGTGCCACTTAGAAGCGCAGTGAGTTAGATATAGCAAACTAATCTAACTTCGATGAACTGTGACCATGACCTAAATTTCATAAGAAAAGACAGAATCTTAAATCTCTGCAGCTTTTCACAACAAAATCTTGCTAACAAAAGAGTTTGACATTGATTTTATCTGACAACTACTTACTGAACTACCACTTTACATTTCTCAGAAAGGTTTTGAGAAATCAAAGACTGAAGTACACACACAAATTATGTTATTCTTCCTTTGAAGATTAAATAATTTCTTCTCAAAAGTCAGCAGCCAAGATGTACTTTATCACTTCCAAAGACAGTGTGGAAAGGTCTTAAAAAGAGTCAGTCACAAGGACATCATGGCAACTGGAAATCATAATCGTGTCCATGTGCTTGAGTTGGAATTCACACACAAAATAAACCCTTGCCCTTCGGAGTACCTGAAATCTGATTAATTTGAGATCAAAAATTCTATTTTTGTGATAATTCTTTCGTGATAAATCTAATTTTTTGATTGTAGGAAGTTAACATTAGGTGTTTCTAGATGGCAGCTTAAATCCTGGCATTAAATTATGGTTTACTTCATCTTTCATTTGTTTGAGTTCAAGTCCGGGTGCACACAAGGTACAAAGTTGCCCTCGGTTGCAAACATTACACATATAGCTGTTGCGTGTTCTACTCTATTTCTGAAATCTGGTTCCATTGTCTTTGATGGAGCTGAATTTCAGAAGCGGAGTTCAGGAGCCCATGCGCACGTGATCAAAGATTACTTCTGCAACACTTTCTTAAAATTGTAGATAATACAAAGAAATAAACAGAAAATATCTTAATAAAGATGAAGGTTTTTTGTTTATTTCCAATCCTAAATCTTTGCGTTTAATTATAATCCACTTGTTCAAAACCATATCTTAATAGTTGATGATACATTAGGTGATATTGTGAGGAATGTACAACAACAAATGCACTCTTTAAAAGAATAGATGTCATTTTTTTCACCCTACATTCCCATTGCCCCATTTTTCATCATCTTACTAAAGCACAGCATATTGTAAAACAAATTAAAAGACTCAAATTCTGCATATCATGTCTCCTGGGGAAAATCAAATCATAATATCAGTGGTGGAGGCAGATATGATAGAAATGTGTAGGATGCTCTTAGATAGGCACGTGAATATGCAGAGAAAGGAGGGATATGGACCATGTGCAGGTAGAAGGGATTAGTGTAATTAGGCATCATTAGCTTAATTAGTTCGGCACAACATCATAGGCCAAAGTGCCTGTTCCTGTGCTGTACTGTTCGATGTTCCATGTTCTCTGTTATATAGGAACTAGTCTCCCTGGTGACTGGGAAGGGAGTGTGAAAACCAGGAGCACGGGAACGGAGGTCTTGATAAGCCAGATGCCGAACCACCTATACTTCTGTACGGTTGGACAGTGGATTATCAGAGTTTTACTATACAAGTATGTATCTTTGACCTACTGCATATTTGCACCAAAGCAACATGGGTCTGGTCTTAAATGATTACTCAGAAGTGATCACCCTTCCAGTTATTGCATCATCATAAATGGGTCAAATTCCTTTAATATCCAACTTAATGCCATCAAAGCACAACCATTGCGCAAGGCAATGGCAGAGATAAAGGTGGCCCATTATCAACAGGGATGGGAAGTAAAGATGACTCTGCCAACCCCTCAACTTCCCAAGAACAAATAATGCTTCATGTAAAGCTTACGTAGCAGTGTTCATTTACAATTAATATTTAGGAAAATGTGACTTACTAGTGAGAATGCTCATGTGTGTTTTACAGGACAGTACTAACGAACTGTTTTAATAATGGGGTGAAGTAAACTATCTTCCATTTGCTTACAGTAAGAAATAAAAATCCAAGAGTTTGTATGCCATAAAATTCCAGAAGAGTGATTGCAAGTGCAGAATGCGCAACAGTCTTGCAGCATGTCTCCATTTTGAAATTGGTATTGGTCGTCATTGCACAGTTGAAGGATCGATAGCTCATTTCATCAGCGGAGAGAATCGTATTTGCTGAAATTAGTTGGCACTGGCATTGATCTTTCAAAGATCCACTGCAAAAATTATTCACGTGGTCCACATCTTACTATTGAACAAAAAAGGACAAGTTGATTTTATTTTTATCTGACCGTAAAATTAATTTCTAAATGGAAGAGGAAGCATTTTTAATGTATTTTTTTCATGCAAGGCTTCCAGTTCTGAAAGAAATGGTAAACCAAGAAATCAAACAAAATAGGAAACTATATCTAACAGTCTCTTGTTAACAGTGAACACAAGAAAAGATTTATGCAAAACATTAGTCAAAGTAGCAGACTCTCCAAACTAGTCATCCCTTAGCAGGGTCTGAAGTATTTATGTCGAGTTGTGAATACCAAATGCTCCAAGTTACAGATAAAGATGTCTGTAATGGACAGTCAGAAAGGTAACACAAATACAAAGGCAAGTGGCATGAATGAACATTTATACAGATGCTGGACTTATCCCACAATTTTACTGCTGGGATCTAATAAGTGCCTGTATTAAAGCTTCTGGAACAGACAGACCACAACTTTAAAGATTAAGATAACAAACTACTATTGTGGTAGAAATAGCAATTTGAATGTTTATGGGTTCAGGGTCATCACATCAAAGCATGAACCCTGAAGGCCACTCATTTCCCTGCTCTTCATTCAAGCCAGGAACTGTTTTAAATTTATCTGAGAGAGATTCGTTTTACAGAATCAGCAAATATCACATGTAAATCAATGCATTTGCCACCCAGACTTCAATTAGATAATTTGCAGAAGATCCAGCAAACCATCTCAATATCTTAATGAATACTTTGACATGCATAAATGAGAAAAAAAAGTGAAATGTCAAATTTTCTAATTTAACAATGCCTACCTTTATTGCCTTTGTACTGATTTTTAAATTTCAAATATCTTTCACAGCATTTGTCAGTGTCTGTAAATTTGTTCCACTTCTCTTCAGCTTCCTCGAAATCTTACTCATTCTGACCTGTCTTTTGGAAGGTTTCCTCCGAGGCTCAATTTTTGACATCCAAGTGACATTGGAATTTTATTTGGTTCTGTTGAAAAAAGGAACTAATTTGCCTTAGTGTGAAATCATGCTTTATAGACATGGGTATTTTTAGAGTCCTCACAATAGAGCTGTTCCTCCAGAAAGTGCTATCTAGTTTTATCTTTATTTTTAGCATTCAGAGTGGTTGGGGAATTGAGAAGTTAGGAAGGGTGTGCCAAGATCCAGGCAAGAAGTGGAAATCTGTCAGTGATTACAAGGTATTAAACACTGTTCATAAGTTACGCTAGCAACAATGAAGTAGAATTTAACTATTGTCAGACCCTGACAATATACTCCCCCCCCCCCCCAGAGAATTCTAGACAAGGAGCAAAGGCTAACCACACATGGTTTGAAAAAGTTCAAGAAGTTGAGGGGAAATCAGAGTCAAGGTGTACTTTCAACACACATGTCCCAAGGCCTGGATTTTCCTCCCCAACTCATTCAATTTTTGTTTTCTGACACTCCTTAAAACTCACCTCTTCAACTAAACTTCTGTCACTCTGCCTAATATCTTTTCCCTTGCCTCATTATCTATCTTTTGTGTTTATTCTTTACTGCAGGTAAAGTATAAACAAACATTAATCATGCTTCAAAAATGAACCTTGTTTTATGTCACAATTGGGGTTGGAAAGGCTGAAGATTGTAAGAAGATCCATCATCTGAATTTCTCTGTCCTGAGAATGAAGAACTGAGATTAACATACACAGGCCTGGAGGCACAATCTTCCTGCTCCACCACTGAAATTACAAAAGCAGTGGAGTGGAAATTCTGGTTGTGCATTTCCAGCAAATTAATAGAAGAACTTTCCAGCTTGCTTTTACATAGCGAGGTCAGAAAAATAGCATATATGTAGAATCATGTGGTAACAATTTAAGGGGAACAATGACTTTTGTGATATGATAAAGTGCTACACTATAAGTATCATAAGGGCATTGACAGCTATTTCTCAAAATATATGCTGAGATTTAACAGGGAAAAATCTGCAAGGAAAACCTTAGGTCACATCAATCCCACCAAAACCTGAATCAGACATTCCCAAAATTTGCTCTTTTCAATGCCGACCATCATTGCTGAGTGGTCCTCAGACAGAGATTAGGTCCTTCATTAGCATTTGCAAAGTCTATCCACTGTTTACGGAGCTATTTGAGATGTTAAGAAAATGGATGCCCAACCTTCTAACAAAAAGGTTAACATTATTCATTGATTTGCAAAGGTGAAGGATACTCAACACCATCCTAGATGAATGAAGCCACAACTGCAATCAAAAAGCTCAATGCTATCCAGTACAAAAAACACTGTTCAATGGGCACATATAACACTAGGATCAAAATCTCTGGACCATTGACAAACTGTGCCTGCAGTGTTTAGGATACATTTCAGCAACTCACTAACCTAATTTTGATAGCGCCTTCTGACTCACAACCTTTATGAACAAAAAAGACAAGAGCAGAAATACCATGGGAAAATGATCATTTACAAGCTCATCTGCAAACCACATACAATCCTGGATTGGACACAGATCATCAATCCTTCACTTACACTGTGTCAAATCCTAGTTAACCTTCTGATTGCTTTCCAGTCACCTCTTCAGGGGACTATGGTTTAATTGTGGATATAATGCATCTAACTTGGTGTAATGTCACCCCTCTTCCAGGGAGGTGGCTTGCTATAGTCACTTCCCAACATCACACATAATAGATGTTTTACTGGGATTAGGTAACAGGGGGCTTGTTGCACCTGAAGCCTAAAGTTTCAGGACAGATGTGGTGGAAAATGATGGAATAAATCATGGACATTACTTAAGTAAAGGAGGAGGCTATTTGAATATTGTGTCTTTGCCAGCCCCTTCAGAAAAACTATTGCATTAAAGTTATCCCTTTACCCTTCCTCCATACTCCTGCAGAATTTTCCTTCTCAATTTTAGATCCAATTTCCTATTGAAGATTACAACTGAATGAGTTTCTAGCACCCTTACAGACAGTGTATTACAGGGTCCACACAGTAGCACAGCTGATAGAGCTGCTGCCTCATAATAACAGAGACCTAGGTTTAATCCTGACTGTGAGTGCTAGCTATGTGGAGTTTACACCTAGTCATTGTAGCCACATAGGTTTCCTCAAGGTGCTCTGGTTTCCTCCCACATCCCAAAGACATGTGGGTTGGTCAGTTAATTGGCCACTGAAAATTGTCCCTTGTGTGTAGGTGAGTGGTAGAATCTGGGGGGAGTTAATGAGGATGTTAGAAGAATTTAAAAAAATGGGAATAATGTAGGACTAATGTAAATGGGTGGTTGATGGTCCATGTGGAGTCAATGGGTCAAAGGGCCAGTTTCCCTGCTGTATCTCTCTATGACTCTAGGTAAAACAAAATCCCTCTTTGTTATCCATTAGTTTTTCTGCCAATTATTTTAAATGTGTGTCCTCTATTTACTATGCTCTCCTTCATTTAATCTACTCTGTGTAACTTTCCTCTGTTATTTGTCATAGGTATTCCTTCTGCTCTACCATTGGAGGAAGGCCAACCCACTTAAAAGGCATGTAAGTTTGTGGCACAGGGCAGCTACAGTGACAGAACAATGGAGATTAACTGGTTTTAGCCTAGAAGTGGGGATTTTCCCCTTTTTTGTTGTACTAAATGGATCCTAGGAGGTTTTAATTGGGTGTCAGCAAAATGTTGGGACATCTCGCTTTCCCATGGTTTTCTCATAGATAAAAGCCAGCTAAAGGGTTCACAGATGGTAGTTGCTACCTGATTTACCAGCTGTCATCATGTGCACAAGCTGCCCATAGGATTTGCATCAGTGCTCTCCACGTAGTCACACAGATGGGGCAAAATGGGGGTGGAAAACACCCAATGGATTGGCCCCATCATTGTGATTGGACCCCTTGCCATAACCAAGCCATTTCCATGAGGACCATCAGGGCCACAGTCCGCAGTGCAAAGATGTCATGATCTTCATCAGTGTTGACTGAACAATGGAAGCTGTAGGTCATGACCTTCTGATCCAATTTCTGTTGGTAAGTTGCCACACACATTAAATGTAGAATACAGAGGGGAAATGACACCAGTGCCTGCATGCCCAGTCCAGTTTGTCATTGGGTGGGGCTTCCACAGAAATGAGTCCAAACACTTCAACACGTTGTCAAGATACTTTTTTTTTAAAAAAATGTGCTTTTTACACATAATAAACCAACACTTTTTTAGGCTTATTTTTAGGCTATTATCTCTCCTTAGATCTCAAATTTCCTAAACTTAAAAATGGTGCAGTTTAAAAATGCATCCTTGGAAGCAACAAAATACTGCTTCTGATTCACAGATACAAAATTATAATCCTAAAATATTGTATTTAAGCAGAGGTTGAAAGTCTATGGTAGCCATGTCTTCAGTGTTGGGACAAGACATCAATATTTTACCTGCTTATATGTTACATTCATCTGGAATTATATGGCACCATTAATGATTTACAGTCCATGGTTTATCACGAGAGGTGAAAATGGCATTGATCTGGAATCAGGAGAACAACTGGAGAGGGTAACTGAAGGCAACGTCAGAGAAAGGTTCAGAAGAGGTTTCTAAAGATGAAGAGATAAAACAGTGGGAAAAAGTTTCAAAAGAGAATTCCAAGCTGAGACATAATATCAGCCTCCACCACCTTAATGATTCATATTATGATCATGTACAGAAACAGCAGGGAAAAAAATGCAAATTTAATGAAGCAGGACAGGGGTTTTCAACTCCAAGTGATATAAAGCCCACATTGTTTGCAAGGTAGGATGCAGTAAGCAGTAAAACTATTCAGGATGAGCTTGAACATCTGTAATTCTGGGCTTGTGAAGAAACTGTGAAAATAACTGAGAGATCTTTGTCATCTCCTCAAAAAAAACTCAATCAAGTTTGTAAGGCATGACCTGCCTCACACAAAGCCGCACTGACTGTCCCTAAGCAGTCTATAGCTTTCAAAATGTGTACAAATCCTACCCCTCAGTATCCTCTTCAATAGCTTCCCTACCATAGGCATGGGGCTCACTGGCCTATAATTATCTGGATTATTCTTATTTCCTTTCTTGAACAAAGGCACAACATTTGCTACTCTCCAGTCCTCCAAGACCTTGCCTGTTGCTAGTGAAGACACAAAGATCTTTGTCAAAGCCCCAGCAATCTCCTCATTTACTTCTTTCAATGTTCTGGGATATATGCCATCAGGCCTTGGAGACTTATCTACCTTAATGCTTTTCAGAAGGCCCAACACTACCTCCTCCTTAATCTCAAAATGTCCCAACACATTAGCATTCCCCACTCTGTTTTCACTATCCTCCAAACCATTCTCCTCAGTAAATACTGACTCAAAGTACACATTTAGTACCTCTTTTATCCTTGAGTGAACCTACCCTCTCCTTAGTTATCCTTTTTCATAATACTAGTATAAAATGCCTTGGGATTCTCCTTGATCCTGCTCGTCAAGGACATTTCATGTCCCCTTTTGGCCTTCCTAATCACCTGCTTGAGCACTTTCCCACTATCTTTATATTCCATAGGGCCCAGTCTGATTTTAGCTTCCTAAACTTTATGTATGCTTCCTTTTTCTTCCTGACTAGATTTAGGACAGCTCACGTCATCCAAGGTTCCCTTACCTTGCCATCCTTGACCTTACCCATTACCAGACCATGTTGATCCTGAACTCTGCTCAGCTGGTCTTTAAACAACTCCCACATGTCAGATGTGGACTTGTGCAACAGCAGCTGCTCCCAATCAATGCCCCTTAGCTCTTGTCTTATCCTGTAGTAATTTTCCCTCCCCCAATTTAGTACATTGCTGCAAGATCCAATTATTTCCTTTCTCATAACTATCTCAAAACAATAAGTTGTGGTCACTATTTCCAAATTGTTCACCAACCATCAGGTCAGTCACCTGGCCTGGCTCACTTCCCAAAATTAGGTCCAGTATGTTCTGTCCTCTAGCTGGACTCTCCATATATTGTTTCAAGTACCCCTCTTGGATGCACTGAAGAAATACCACCCCATCTAAGCTTTTTGTGTAAGACCATAAGACATAGGAGCAGAATTAGGCCATTCAGCCCATCGAGTCTGCTCCACCATTCGATCATGGCTGATTTATTTTTCCCTCTCAACCCTTGCATTGAGGAATCAATTCTGGGAAAGTTAAAGTCGGCCACTATGACAATCCTTCCCATTTTCGGCACCTTCCCATAACCAGTCTACATATCTGTCCCTCCACCTCTCGGTGGCTATTGGGGAGCCCATAGTATAACCCCATCAGTGTAATTGCACCTTTCTTATTTCTGAGCTCCACCCAAATTGCCTCGGTGGATGAGCCCCCAAGTATGTCCTCTCTGAGTGCTGCTGTGACCTTCTCCCTTATCAGTAGTGCAACCCCTCTATCTCTTTTACCCCCCCCCCCCCTCTATCACCTCTAAAACAACAAAACCCAGGAACGTTGAGCTGCCAGTCCTGTCCCTCACACAACCAGGTCTCTGTAATAGCAACAACATTGTAATTCCATGTACTGATCCAGGCTCGAAGTTCATCCTTCTTACCCATAGTATTCCAAGCATTGAAATAAACACATTTCAGCCCATCAGTCTCGCTATGTTTATTTGCCTGCCCCTTGCTGTCCTTCCTTTCAGTCTTACTTGTCATACCATCTTTTTTGCCCTCAACCCTACCACCTGTTGTCCTCCTGCTGTGGTTTCCATCCCCTTGCCACTCCAGTTTAAACCCTCCCGAGTAGCACTAACAAACCTCTTGGTGAGGATATTGGTTCCCTTCCAGATCAGATGTGAACTGTCTTGTTTGTACGGGTTTCACCTTCCTGGAAGAGAGCCCTCCAATCCATAAATCTGAAGCCCTCCCTCCTGCACCAACTCCTTAGCCATGTATTGAACTGCACCATGTATCTATTTCTCACCTCACTAGCACGTGGCATGGGTAGTAATCCTGAGATTACAACCCCAGAAGTCCTACTTTCTAACTTTTCACCTAGCTCCCTAAAATCCCTTAGCAGAACCTCATCCCTGCTCCTGCCTATGTCATTGGTGCCTATATAGACCATGACCTCTGACTGCTCACCCTCCCCTCTCAGAATGTCCTGTACCCGCTGCTAGACCTCCTTGATCCCGGCACCAAGGAGGCAACACACCATCCTGGAGTCTCAACTGCGGCCACAGAAACACCTAGCTGCGCCCCTTACTATCAAGTCCCCTATCACGATGGTATGCTATTGAGATGCTATTTCCAAAGCGTGAAGGGGCAAATGGTAAATGACCAAGGTTACCATTCATCGTGGTTATTCAAAACCACAACAAATGAGTACATAGACTAATTGTAGCACATCATCAAGCTCTTTAGATGGTGCTAAATTTCAACCGGAACAGACATCAGATAAAGTAATAACAAATCCCTATTGTTGTTGTCAGGGTTAATTTAGAGAAGTCAGCAAGAGTAATCCACCTAAAACCCCCAAATGGAAGTGTATGTGTGCAAATAAATGTCCACCAAAGCAGGGCATGAGAAAGTGCCACTCAAGTGTGGAACAACATTAATCTGTGCATCAGTGTTTTCAGAAGAGGGAGGGGAAAGAAAAGGAGAAAAATTCAGTTGATGCAAAGTAATTATAGAGTAGATTGTGTTGGACAACATGTTTACATCACAAATGCTGTCAAAAGTTGTGAAATTTATGCCTGCTTAAATTTCAAACAACCATGGCTATAAAAAAAGTTAATTAGGTTAATTGACTATCCCAAGTATTCAAAAATGCACAATACTTTAAAGGTGCCTGACTACCTCAGGCCAATCAAGATCATTAGTTAATGACCTCTGAAAGTCAATGAATTGTCCTCAGCTGTGTGAAGTCTTGTATCATATAACAGCAAGCATATTGGTGTGTCTGGAGCTTTGCTTCTGACCAGTTTGTTAATGGATTGGTGTCTGATATAATTGTGCTTTCTTTACTCTTTTGTGCCAATAATAGCCTGCCATTATGCAGGAAATCAGCCAAGTCAAGGTTCCAAATCAACCCACTGCAGCTGCAGATATTGAACTGTGAGAGTAGCTAAGATTCTAATGTGTGTTTATCTTCCCATTAAGATTCCATGGGGTATTCAGGGTGATACTGCAGTTCAATATATGAGAATCTGTTCTCTTTTGATTATGATTAATTAGCTGTTCAATCTTCAAAAAAAACTAAAGGTATGAAACAAGGGGATCTCTTGCATTGTTGGTTGAACTCAGCCTTGCAGTAATGATTCTGAAGGTAGAACTTCATGACTGTACAGTTTCATATCACAGTGAAATTGCAGCTTCAGCCTAAAACATTAAAAAATAAGTTAACACTTTAAAAATATATGCTCTTAATGTAAGTAATACAAGATATAAATGCATAGAATTTATCTAATTTTGTTTGTTAACTGCTGCAGAATCAGAGGAAGCTAAATAGATAAACCCTCAATAATAGGTTTGCACTTTGCAGTGTATGATTAGCCCAGGAATCAGACTGCATGACAACATGTCAGTTTTGATATCCCTGCTCATTTACAATTTTTACTACATGTAGCCAGCACTAACCATACTGTTCATTGGCTAAATACTCAGCCAACACCCAATATTCTAAGTGGCTGTCACTACTTAAAGTTGCCCTGCATGGCAGAATACCAGTTTACAACCCTTAAAGGCACTTTTGACTACTCAGCTATTTGTATACACACTCACGAAATAGAGTGCAAATGCGTGGATTGGTGGGGTGAGTGTGGGTCAAAGTTCAGAACCATGTAAGTGCATTGAAGCCTACAATTCTCTTTCTGCAGCTTTAGTTTTACCCAGCTCCAGAACCATGCGCGCGCGTGCGCGCGCACACACACACACACACACACTTACACACTTAATGTGGTTGTTTAAAGCTAAAAACCTTGTAGGAAAGGGAGAAACTACAACTCTAAAAACTGCTTGTAGTCTCAAGCAGTCACTCTCAAAAAATCTCAGCACTGGCTACTTTGTTGAATGTTAGATTCTTTATGACTTGAAGTTCATTCCCAACGACACCAGAGTCCCAATGCCTTGCGTAAATGGGCAGAAGCCTAGGGCCAAATCTGCAGCCTTATTGCACTGTGGCTGCAGTAGGTGCTGACAATCACACTGAAAATCATTCTGATCCGGGAGATATTCGAGAATGGCAGAGCAGAGTGAGCTGCATAGTTTAGGACATTGCACGGGAAACTGTGGTACAGTATGAATACAACTTTAAGAACTAAGTGTACCATATGGTTCAACCTGGATACATTGTTGTATCAGACACTGCTGTTTTGTTTGAAAATGGCTGTCTCAATAAAGGAGAATCTGTTCTGAGCTCTGTCTAAACTGAGTGAGTTTTTTCAGCAACACTGAAGAAACTGATGGACACTGTACTGGTGATGGGTTTGGAATGTTGCTGCTTGTGAGAGCGACAAGAGTCAGAGATCCAGTGTAGTGATAAGTGGGTTCTCTGAGCAGGAGGGCTTGTGGTGAGTAAAGCAGGAAATTGGTGATTGAAGTACACTGTGAAGTGTGAGAAGCACATGCAGACTCGGCCATATATATAGACTTCATGGAGTTGTTGTTTTTAAGGCAAACAACCTCATTGAGGTCCCAGGAAAGGAAACAGAACAAAGAAGCATGTTGATAAACAAGGAGAAGAAAAGAATATTACTGCTAGCAGAATAGTCAGAGACATTTGAAATGTGAATCCATGAATGACACAAATCACAAAGTTTCTTGTAAGGACATCGTAAAAACCTTGAAGAAACATTTTAGCCCAACACTGTCAGATTTTGTTGAGATAATTCAAGGGAAGTGGGCAAAGTCCTGATGCAAGGGCTTGACCCCAAATGTTGACCATCCCTTTGCCTCCACAGATGCTGCTCAACCCTCTGAGTTCTTCCAGCATTTTATTTTTTGCTTCAGGTTGCAACGTCTGTAGTCACTTGTGTCTCCTAAAACATGACCCATTCAATTCCAGACCTCAAAACTGGATAACTGCCTTAACCCTAATCTTCCTTTCCTTACCCAAGTTTATAAAGACATAAATGAAAGATTCTGGGAAGGAATGAATGAAATTATTGTAAAGTGTCTTGATATCAGTGTATTGAAATTTCTTAATGTAACTATCAATCCACTCTCTCTTTAAAATTGGACATAATGTTCTTTGAAGTAGATTTAAACTGTTATCTTTTGTATCCTTAGCCGGTAATTTATTTCATAAACATCTTGCATGCATTTGTAGAGATCTGGCTGAAACTACATGTGAGAAAATAGCAGAGAAAAAAAATACAGGGAATGGATGTAGTGCATCTGGATTTTCAAAAAGAAACAAAACAGCAAACCTGTTAAGAAAATAAAGATAAGTTGAACCAACCAACTGGCCGATGACAGAATGCAAAGAGATGTGGCAAATAGATGGGAAGGGATTGTGTTATGGGTTGCCTGTGATCTGTACTGGAACCTTTTTTTCCCCCACTCATTGCTTATTTGGAAAATAAAACCCACAGAATGATAATAAAGTCTCTTGATGATCCCAAATTATCTGGCTGGAGAGTGCAGGCATAAACAAATGGCCTGAAGAATGGGTAGGTAAGTGAAAGAGACACTCCAATTCAAAGAAATAGAAAACACTTTGGAGTAAAAAAGATGCTTGCTAAATACTAAAATTTGAAACAGAATGGTGTAATTAGTAGCCTGAATGCAGCAATACATCTATCATTAAAAGTAAAAGTGGAAAGAAAAGCAAAGATTAAAAGGAAAAATAGATTTATCATTTTATGTAGGTGAATCTATGCAAGACTCATGGTTAGGCACATTAGCACATTGAAAGTGGATCTAGGTAGTCCATTAGGAGAAGCATATAATTAACAAAGAATGAGCAAAGTGAAGTTTAATTGATTTGAAATAGAAAACACAGAAGTAGGAGTGGGCCTTTCAGCCCTTTAGGCCTGTTCTGCTATTCAGCAAGGTCATAAGTGATCCATGCCATAATTCCATTTACCCACTTTGAACTCTGCTCTTTAATACCAAAGATTAAATTATCCCAGTTGGGAAAATTTTAATTAACTCACCTTGCATATGCTTTTGGGAGAAAGAGCTGCACATTTCCAACCTCCTTTGTTCAAAAAATGCTCACCATCTTTTCTCATTGTGTCTCTAATTTTAAGATTCTAACCCACGGCTTAATAGAGGAAAAGATTTCTGTGTGTTTCTATTATTTCAAATCCTTTTTTCATTTTAAACTCATCAAAAGATTAACCCTACCTTCTAAATTCAAAGAAAACCCAATCCAAACTATCCTCATAATTTAACGTTTAGTGTTTTGGCATGATTGCGCTGCAAGTTCAATAAATGCTTGCCTGAGAAGCAATGCCTAATTTTGAATGCAGTTCTTCAGGTGGGATACACCAAGGCATTGTGCAACTGAAGCATAACTTTCTCCCTTTTGTATTCCAACACTCTTGAGATAAAGTCCAACATTCCATTAGTCTTTTTGATTACTTTGTTGTACCTGTCCAGTAGCTTTTAGTGATTTCTGTACATGGACACCTAAATCCCTTTGCTCCTCCACAGTTTCTAAATGGTACAAGGAATGAGAGATTAACTGCTCTGATGGAAAGGTGAAAAGTAAATTGGGCTTTTCTGTTGGAACGAGAAGGTTGACAGAGGATTTAATAGCCATGTCAGATGGTAAATAGGGAACGATCGCTTCCACTGCTTGGAGAATTGGTAACAAGGGTACATAAACTAAGGATAATCAGGAGAAGGATAAAGGGGGAATTAGAACTGTTTCACACAAGGGACCAGAATTTCCTCAAACCAGTTTGCCAGCCTCATTGCTGCACACCTAAGTGCTAAAACCTGTTCATATCTTGAGTGGATTCATTGGAAGAGAAAGCTCAGGGAGCAGGTTTCAGGTGGGGTGGGCAGGTAATTAACGAAGGAGGAAGACGAACACCTCAGACTCATCACATTAGCCCAGGCTTCAAAGAGTAAACCATGCAGAGGATTGAATACGTGGATTTGTGCAAGTTACTTATTAAAATTCAACATACCAATGGGATAGACATTAAGGTAAATGTCATTAAATAGAATGTAGCCCCAATGTTAAATAGCTACAGGTCAGAAAACTTGACCTGTTGTAAGCTGTTGCTTTTTTTGCATCGGTGTGACATAGATACCCATGGAGCCATTTAAAACTAATCATGCTGGCTTCCATCTCAAGACCTGTATTTTTCTCTGTTTCAAATACTTACCTAATTTCTCCCATAAAGAAGAAAATGGTCTCTGCCACAACATTCCCTGTTGCTAAGCATCCTATTAAGGAGAAAGAAGTAGAGTTAAGAAATGTGGTTTTTTTTGGAAACCTGGAAGGTAATTTACTCCAATAGAAGAAACTGAAAGCAAAATATGATGGATCCTGGAAATCTGAAATTTAAGCAGAAAATGATGGAAATACTCAGCAGGTCAGGTAGTATCTGTGGAGAGAGAAACAGAGTCAACCTTTCAGGTTGGTGACCTTTCATCAGAACTGGTTTTTCCAGCTATTTTTTATTATTATAAATACAATAAGTAATAATAAGCTTTTTTTTATGAAGCTGTAGTGTTTGACATTTTAAAGCCTGCAAGAAGACGGGGTGTGAGAAGTTCCACAGTTTGTTACAGTAACACCAGCAACAATTATTTCTGGCTTCCAAATGTGAAGAGGAATGTGTTTTAAACAATACCTGCCTGGATAAATATGTAAGATGATGTAATAATGGTGCAACTAGACTTTTTGTGACGAGTGCCAGGGAACCTTCCACTGACTAAGTACAGAAAACAGATTCATAGACCTGTGATTATGTGTCTCTGCACCATTATCTCCAGGGATAGCTTAAATGTTTTGGGAGGGACCAGATGTTTCTGGTCTTCGACGTTAAACATCCTTTTCCTTTATGTGCAACCTGACAGCCACCTGAAACCTAAAACTAAATCCTAACTGAGAGCCTTAATTGGTATTGGTTTATTATTGTCACTTGTGCCGAGGTACAATGAAAAGCTTGTCTTACAAACCAATCGTAGAGGTCAATTCATTACACAGTGCAGTTACATTGAGTTAGTACAAAGTGCATTGATGTAGTCCAGGTAAAAACAGTAACAGTACAGAGTAAAGTGTCACAGCTACAGAGAAAGTGCAGTGCAATAAGGTGCAAGGTCACAACAAGGTAGATCATGAGGTCATAGTCCATTCTCATTGTATAAAGGAACTGTTCAATAGTCTTATCACAGTGGGGCAGAAGCTGTCCTTAAGTCTGGTGGTACGAGCTCTCAGGCTCCTGTATCTTCTACCCAATGGAAGAGGAGAGAAGAGAGGATGTCCCAGGTGGGTGGGGTGTTTGATTATGCTGGCTGCTACACCAAGACAACGAGAGGTAAAGACAGAGTACAAGGAGGGGAGGCTGCTGTCCGTGTTGCGCTGAGCTGTGTCCATAACTCTGCAGCTTCTTGTGGTCCTGGGCAGAGCAGTTGCCGTACCAAGCCGTGATACATCCAGATAGGATGCTTTCTATGGAGCATCGGTAAAAGTTGGTGAGAGTCAAAGGGGACAAATCAAATTTCTTTAGCCTCCTGAGGAAGTAGAGGTGTTGGTGAGCTTTCTTGGCCATGGCATCTACGTGATTTGACCAGGACAGGCTGTTGGTGATGTTCACTCCCAGGAACTTGAAGCTCTCAACCCTCTCAACCTCAGCACCATTGATGTAGATAGGTGCATGTACACCGCCCCCTTTCCTGAAGTCAACGACCAGCTCTTTTGTTTTGTTGACATTGAGGGAAAGGTTGTTGTCATGACACCATTCCACTAAGCTCTCTATCTCCTTCCTGTACTCCGACTCATCACTGTTTGAGATACGGCCTACAACGGTGGTATCATCTGCAAACTTGTAGATGGAGTTAGAGCAGAATCTGGCCACACAGTCATGAGTGTATAGGGAGTAGAGTAGAGGGCTGAGGACGCAGCCTTGTGGGGCACCAGTGTTGAGAATAATTGTGCTGAAGGTATTGCTGCCTATCCTCACTGATTGCGGTCTGTTTGTTAGGAAGTCAAGGATCCAGTTACAGATGGAGGTGTTGAGTCCTAGGACTCGGAGTTTGGTGACAAGCTTGCTTGGAATTATTGTATTGAAGGCAGAGCTGTAGTCAATAAACAATAGTCTAACGTATGTGTCTTTACTGTCCAGATGCTCCAGAGCTGAGTGTAGGGCCAGGGAAATGGCATCCGCTGTAGACCTGTTTCGGCGATAGGCGAATTGCAATGGGTCCAGGTTGTCTGGTAGGCTGGAGTTGATACGTGCCATGACCAGCCTCTCAAAGCACTTCATGATGGTGGATGTCAGAGCCACTGGTCAGTGGTCATTGAGGCATGTTACCTTGCTTTTCTTTGGTACAGGGATGATAGTGGTCTTCTCAAAACAGGAGGGAACCTTAATCCAAAATCTAAATTTGGTTTCAGTGTGGCAAACCTCACCACTAAAACTTTTGAAAAGGCATTGTCTCTTCTTCAACTGTTGTTAATATAATGACCTGCAACCTTACACAGATTATCCCTACAACCCTCCCAGTCTCAATTAAAAAACAAAAGAAAAAATGCAGATGTTGGATATTCAGAATACAAACAGAAAATGTTGAAAGGTACTCAGAATATCATGTAGCCTCTATGGAGAGAGTATGAGTTATCATTGTGGAGCAACAATATTTCATTAGAATATGCTGCTTTTCTCTCAACAAAGATTATGAGACCTATTGAGTATTTCTGGCATTTTCTCTTTTTATTCCAAGTTTCAGTCAATATAAATGTCACTTTACCGTTGTTATGGGAGAGAAAGGGAGTGGAGATTAAAATAAGAGAATAGTCATAAGCAAAACCATCTGACCTTTGCCCAGGCCAATTGCTTAATCAAACTAGTGGATTTAGGAGAAGAATGTCAAGGTGGAGAGTTTGAGCAAGGAATGTCCAAAGAATAGGAGCTAAGATGCTGACTACAAAAGGTGGAACTGGATTGGGAACCAAGCAACAGTGGGAGGCAAAATAATGCAGCGTGTGTGCAGAAGGTTGTCTAGCAACAATGATACAAGGTTACAGATGGTGATACACCTCGCTAGGGAATAACCTAACAGACTGGGTGGAAGTAATCTGGGCAAATATGTGCCATGCCATTCTAAATGTGCAGATGGGAGCGGGGAGACCAGCTCAGAGAGAACACTGTAAAAGGTAAGCCTTGAGATGTTAACCTCTGTATGAGGCTCAAGAACTCATGGAATAGTGGTGGACTAATGATAGAGTTCCAGCAACATGGTGTAAATCAGAATTTAGAACATATGTATAATAATTTTATGATTTGACATTAGGCATGAAATCTGTTAAAATGATTTTAATATAATTTTGATACTTGTGCAATAAAATGCCTCATAGCAAATTGGCAACCTGTCAACTTCAGTGTGAATAAAAATCAAGAAACTTATAACAAAAATGCCCAATTGGTTATCAACTACTTCCCACTACGCATTAGGTCAAAACTGCACCTCACAGATTGTGAAAAATATGGGGCTTAATCCAACCTACAGACAAAAGTATGGTTACGGGTAGTGGTGTATATTCCACCCCTGGCAAACGTCAAGCTGGCAGTGGAGCAGCTGAGCACTGTGATCAACGCACCCTGATGCCTTCCCGATCATCGCTGGGGACTTCAACCAGGCTAGCTTCAAGAAGTCTCTGACCAACGACCACCAATATGTCATCTGCAGAACCAGAGGAGCCAACACACTTGATACACCACCAAGAACGCTTACAGTGCCATCCTGCACCCGCACTTTGGCAAGTTCGATCACCGGGCTGTACTTCTTCTCCTGGTATATAGGCAGAGACTGAGGACTGCAGTACCAGTGGTGAAGACCACTAAGTTTTGGTCAAAGGAGGCGGAGGAGCATTTACAGGACTGCTTTGAATTGGTGGACTGGACCATATTCAGGGGTTCATCTTTGGAGATGAATGAATATGTCACAGTCGCCACTGATTTCATCAAGACCTGCATGGATGATTGTGTGTCTTTGAAAACATACAGAGTTTTCTAAAGCCAGGAGCCCTGGATGAACCAGGAGATTCTCAATCTGCTGAGGACTAGACCTGTGGTGTCCAAGACCAGTGATCCAGAATCCTACAAGAAGTCCAGGTACGACCTGTGGAAGGCCATCACGAGAGCGAAAAGGCAATTCCGATTGAAGGTAGAGACACAATTGGATGCATGACAGCTGTGGCAGGGTTTGCATGCCATTGCTTCCTATAAAACGAAACCTAACAGCATAAGTGGCAGTGATGCTTCACTCCGCGATGAGCTCAATGCCTTTTATGCATGCTTTGAAAGGGAGAATAACACTACACCTGTGTGAATCCCCACAGCACCTGGTGACCCTGTGATCTCTGTTTCGGAGGCCAATGTCAGAACACCCTTCAAGGGGGTGAACCCTATGTCTTGGACCATATACAAATTACCAAAGATGAGGTAGTTAAAGCACATTAAGGTGGATAAATCCCCAGGGAGGAAATTGCAGTGGCTCTTGCAGAGATGCCTACATCATATTTAGCCACAGGTGAAGTTCCAGAAGACTAGAGGGTGGCTAATATTGTAGCATTGTTTAAGAAGGGCAAGCCAGGGAACTACAGGTTGGTGAGCCTGATATCAGTGGTGGGTAAATTACTGGAGGGGATCTGAGGGACAGGATCTATCAACATGGCTTTGTGAATGGGAATTCATGAATCATGAATTTGAAGAGGTAAGCAAGAAGATTGGTGAGGGCAGGGGAGTGGACACTGTCTATTTGGATTTTAGCAAGGTCTTTGAGAAGGTCCTGCATGGACGTCTAGTCTGGAAGGTTAGATTACTTGGGATCCAGTGCTAGTTAAGTGGACACATAATTGGCTGGATGGTAGGAAGCAGAGGGTGATGGTGGAAGGTTATTTTTCGGACTGGAGGCCTGTGTTTAGTGGTGTATCACAGGGATCGGTGCTGGGCCCTTTGTTGTTTGTCATTTATATAAGCAATTTGGATGAGAATGTATAAGGCATGGTTAGTAAGTTTGCAGGTGACACTAAAATAGGTGGTGTTGTAGGCAGTGAAGAAGGTTATTAAAAATTACAAGGGGATCTTGATCAGCTGGGTAAGTGGGCAAATGGCGTTCAATTCAAATGTGCAAGGTGTTGCATTTTAAGAAGTCGAATCAGGGTAGGACTTTCACAGTGACCTTGGGGGGGTGTTGTAGAACAGAGGGACCCAGGAGTACAAGTACATAGTTCCTTGAAAGTGGCACCACAGGTGGACAGAGTGGGGAAGAAGGCATTTGGCATTCTGGCCTTCATAAGTCAGGGCATCGAGTATAGGACTTGTGATGTTACGTTGCAGTTGTACAAGATATTGGTAAGGCTGCACCTAGAGTATTGTGTATAGTTTTGGATACCCTAATATAGGAAAGATGTCATTGAGCTGGAAAGAGCGAAAAGGAGATTTACGAGAATGTTGCCAGGACTCGAGCATCTGACTTATAGTGAGAGGTTGGGCAGACTAGGACATTATTCCTTGGAACATTGAAGACTGAAGAGTCATTTTCTAGAGGTGTATAAAATCATGAGGGCCATAGATAGGGTGAATGCATACAGTCCTTGTCCCAGAGAATAGGAATCAAAAATTAGAGGGGATAGATTTAAGATGAGAGAGGAAAAATTGAAAAGGGACCCGAGGGGCAACTTCTTCACGCAGAGGGTGGTACGGAACAAACTGCCAGAGGAAGTGGTTGAGGCAGGTATGATGACAAATTCAAAAGATATTTGGACAGGTACATGGATTGGAAAGGTTTAGAGGGATATGGGCCAAACGCAAGCCAGTGGTACCAGCATCTCTGAGCATCTTGGTCAGCATGAATGAGTTGGGCCAAAGGCCTGTTTCCATGCTGTATTACTCTATGATAGAACTGATTGGCAGAGTAAGAGAGAATAATGTGCCAATTGGACTACTTTGTTTTCATTTGTTTAAATCCTGGCACAGAATTACATCGCTGTTGGAGTTGTGCGAGATGTCCTTTGTACAGGCAGATCAGCAGCACAGAGAAGATGTAGTGTCTGCAAACAACATCCAAGGTCGTAATGCACACCACACTTCCAAACTACATCACAAACTGTAAGTGTTTCACAGCTTCAGGTCTATTTTAAGCATTGACTCACCTGTCAGCTCATTAGCAAGTCAGTAAGTGTTAGGCTTGATTCCTGGTCTTTGTTTGATGAGTAAAACAGAGGCAGGGATGGTAGATGGAGTGGTGCTTTCCCTCTTTTTCACCCCGGCCAAATGAAGGGAAAAAAACCAACAAAACTGTCCCTGATGCTACTTAGAGTCAACGATGTCTCAGCAGTAGCATTCAAGAGTCAGATGTTTGTGGCTTCAAATTTCTCTCCAGGGATGTCTGTTCATTGATTTTTTTTTGAGCTGTGGGCATTGCTGGGAAGGCCAGCATTTATCACATAATCCATTGTGAAACTTCAGTGACTGAAAAGATCCTGCACCTTCAGAGGTGCTGCCTTTCAATGAAATGTTAAATTGAGGCCCAATATTGATCCCTCAGTGTTTTTCCCTCAATCAATACTGTGTAAAACCAGAGGTTCTATTTATTTATCTCTTTGCTGTGCCCTTGCAGTGCATAGTTTAGCTGCCATATTTGTTTACTACAATTCAATGGTGACTGCATTTCATTAACAAAATTACATTATTAGTCATTAATCATTTTGTGACATCCAGAGTTTGTGAAATTTACAATCAATATTGTTCATTTCACATACAGTTTCTGTATGTCAGGATATTATTTGCGGTCATGTTCAAACTGTGCTCTCGTGCTCTGGAATTCTGAGGGACTACTTACAGTCATAGAGTCACACAGCATGGAAACAGACCCTTCAGCTCAACTTGTCCATGCCGACTGTGTTGCCCAGTGAGCTAGTCCCATCTGCCTGCTTCTGGCCCATAGCCCTCCAAATCTCCCTTATCCATGTACATATTCAGACTTTTAAGCACTGCTAATGTGCCCACCTCAACCACTATTTCTGCAAGTTCATTCCAAATGCACACCACCCTTTGCATGAAGAAGCTGCCCCGATGTCCCTTTTTAAATCTCTCGCCTCTAATCTGAAACCTACGCCCTTTTTTTTAGCACCTTCTCCTTGGGAAAAACACTATGTGCTTTCACCCTGTCTATGACTCTCATGATCTTATACACCTCTATCAGGTCATCCCTCAATCTCCCATGTTCTAGGGAACAAAGTCCTAGTCTACACAACCTCGCTTTGTAACTCAGATCCCCAAGTGCAGGCAGCATCCACCTTTTCTGCCCTCTGTCTAGTTTAATAACATCTTTCTTATAACAGTGTGATCAAAACTGTACGCAATACTCCAAGTGAGGCCTCACCAACATCTCATATAACTGCAACATAACTTCTCAATTCCTATACTGAATGCCCTGATTGATGAAGGCCAGCATGCCAAATGCCACCTTCACCACCCTACCTGAACCGCCGCTTTCAGCAAACTATGCACTTGCGCTCCTAGGTCCCTCTGTTCCATAACACTCCCCAGGGCCCTGATATTCACTGTATTAGTGCTACTCTGGTTTCATCTCCCAAAGTGCAATACCTCGCAGTTATCTGGATTGAAAGGTATTTGCCAGTCCTCAGCCATACCCAGCTGATCAGGATCTCCCTGTAATGTTTCATAACCTTCTACACTGTCTACAACACCAGCTATTTTATTATCATCCACAAACTTACTAACCATGCCTTATACAATATAAATTACAAACAACAAAGGTCCCAGCAATGACCCCTGTAGCACACCACTAGACATGGGCCTCCACTCTGAGAAATAATCCTCGACCATTACCCTCTGCATCCTACCACTGAGCCAATTATGAATCCAATCAGCTATCCTCCCCGGGCACCATGCTATCTAACTTTCCAGACTAGCCTGCCATAGGGGACCATGTGAAAGGTCTTGTTGAAGTCCATATAGACAACATCCACTGTCCTACCCTCATCTACCCTCTTGGTTACCTCCTCGAAGAATGCCAGGAGATTTGCCAAACACTTGGGCAAGACACAGATAACAGCCACTGTGGAAATAGATCCTAATGCAAGTTAATAAGTTCAATTTATAGAATAACTTTCATCTGTAAGAATAATGCACCATGGTTGACTAAAGTGAGAGCAAATAGATAACGTCACTATTTTATTTGGACAGAAACAAATTTTTGTGACACTACAAATATATAATTTATGTAGATCAGTTATTTTAAAATATTGCTGATAGTTTACTTCCTTTTGACAAAATTTAACAAACAGCAATAAGTAACTTTGCTTCAAATGTTTGGGTTATTATATCATCCATTTAAAACATGGCACAGTCAAGCAGCCATTGCCCATTAAATCTTATTAAGTGGTTAGAAGAAACACCAGAAAATCATTGCGAGACCTAAAATCCAAACACCAGTAATGATTATCTGATCGTTGATGACAAAGGTATCAGTATTGGCAGGATGCCTCTGGTATAACATTGTGCTCCCCATCTTATGACACTTTCCTATGCAACACCTACCCCTTTATCTCATCTGTCCCACCATCCAAGGACCCAAACAGTCCTTTCAGGTGAAACAGCGATTTACTTGCACTTCATCCCAACTAGTATCCTGTTCACAACGTTGTCTCCTCTACTTTGGAGAAACCAAACACAGAATGCAGGACACTTGCGTTCAGTCCATTGGGGCAACCCTAAGTTTCCTGTGGCTTACCACTTTAACTCTCCATCTCCCTCCCACTCTGACCTATATGCCTGTGGCCTCCTGCACTGCTACAAGGCCCAGCGCAAGTTTGAGGAATAGCAGCTCATCTTCCATCTGCACATAATGCAGCCTTCTGGGATCAGTACAGCAATCTGCAACTTGGTGATTTGCTTTCTCATCAGAATGAGCCAGGTCATCCATCCATTACATTTGCTCAGTTTCTGGCTCTCTATTTGCACAGCCTGACCTGCTGAGCATGTTCTGTACCTCTTCATTTCACAATTCTTGGATCTCTGTGTTCTTACTCTCTAACTGCCCTTGTATCACAGCTTTTGTGAATAAAGGACAGTGATCCTCCTCCTTAACTGCTCTTATTAACCCATTGACCAGATAATTTATAACTTATTCTCAGGCCAACTCTATCAGTGATATTCCCTTAATCCTGTCCTTCCCTCCTCAACCCTCCCTGGAATTTGGTACTGATTTCCCAGTCATGACAAAGGGCATAGACCTGAAGTATTAATTGGTTTCCCTATCCACAGATGCTGCCTGACCTGCTGAGTGTTTCCTGCATTTTCTGTTTTTGTTTCAGACCTCCGAATACTGCTATCTAAATTCAAGAGGAGACAAAGTAAATGGGTTGGTATGAGATTCAGAAAAATAGTAAATGATGGAAAAATTCAGAAAAGGAACTTTGTGTATATACTTTTGTTTTCCCCAAGACAGTCAGGTTACCTGTCCTTCATAGTATCTCAACGACTCAGCCTGGTCCATTTTCCTCAGAACAAACTCTCTCTTCTTCCTGTCTCCCCCACAAGAATAATCATATCCTGTTGAATACTTCACTTTAGAAGAGATAAACTGTCCATGATTTTCTTTACTAGTTTGCCAGTGTACTACTTGTCGACTAACTTTCATACAATTCCCTCTGATTAATCTCATCCAGAATTCCAGGGTAGGGAATGATCTGATCCAATGTAAAGTGGGTTCACTGAAACTTTATGGTCTTTTACTCCTTCATCTTGCAGCCTGGTAAAATTTGATTGAATTTCCCCAATCTTTAGTTCACATGGATAACTTAAAACCAGCAAATAGTTAATAGAAGAATTCCTCTCAAACCATCTTTCCAGATACGTCTTCTTCTTACCTATTGCCTATCAATATCTTCCTCAAAATCTTTTCTTCAATTCTTATCTTTATTGCTCCAGAAAATGTTTCATCTTCCCTTTTGCTCCTTTTATTTACCACCTACAAACTTTCTTCCATCATATGAAGTGCTGAAGACTGCAGATAAGTTAGACCAGCATCTTGATCCACAGAGATGAGTCTGAATCCCATAACAATAGCTGAGAAATTTAAATTTGATTACCTAGATAGCCTGGAAAGGAATAGCTGGTATCAGTAATAATAACCCTGAAGCTACTGGATTTTTGTAAAAATATATTTGGTTCACTCATGTCCTTCAGAGAAGGAAATGGGTTTTACTTCCCGATTCATGGCAATGTGTGACCCCACACATAGAACATTGTGGTTGACTTATAATTGTCTTTTGAAGTAGCCTAACAATCCCCTCAGTTCGCTCAACTAAGAGTGGGCAGTACACACTGGACTTGTCATTGATGATCACAGGATAACTAGAATAATGTAAATGAGTGTTGCTGCAGAAATGTGTGCTATTCCTGTCTACATCAATGGTGCTGAGGTCATGAGGGTTGAGAGCTTCAAGTTCCTTGGAGCGAATGTCACCAATATCCTGTCCTGGTCCAGCCATGTAGACGCCATGGCCAAGAAAGCTCACCAGCGCCTCTACATCCTCAGGAGGCTAAAGAAATTTGGCATGTCCCCTTTGACACTCACCAACTTTTACTGATGCATCGTAGAAAGCATCCTATCTGGATGCATCACGGCTTGGTATGGCAAATGCTCTGCCGGGGGCCACAAGAAACTGCAGAGAGTCATGGACACAGCCCAGAACACCACGGAAACTATCCTCCCCACCATGGACTCTGTCTATACCTCTCACTGCCTTGGTGAAGCAGCCAGCATAATCAAAGACCCCCACCCACCCGGACATTCTCTCTTCTCCCCTCTCCCATCAGGCAGAAGATACAGGAGCCTGAGGGCATGTACCACCAGACTCAAGGACAGCTTCTATCCCACTGTGATAAGACTATTGAACGGTTCCCTTATACAATGAGATGGACTCTTGACCTCATAATCTACTTTGTTATGACCTTGCACCTTATTGTTTACCTACAATGCACTTCCCCGTAGCTGTGACACTTCACTCTGTATTCTGTTATTGTTTTTACCTTGTACTACCTCAATGCATTGTGTATTACCTCAATGCACTGTGTAATGAATTGATCTGTACGAACGGTATGCGACAAGTTTTTCACTGTACCTCAGTACAAGTGATAATGATAAACCAATACCAAGACTGTTCCTGAGTGAATTATTTCATAAAAATAATGCTCAATCTATAGATAGAAAAATCAGAATAAAAGACAGCGAGCTTTAAGAGCAGGGTTTGTTTACATTAATTCCTACAATAAATTAATTTTAAACAGGGTCCAATATGATTTGAATTTTATGTTCTGTATTTACATTTAGGATCCAATTCAGTGTGGAACAGAATCCAATTTCTATATTGTTTGCTCTCCTACTTGTCCTCATACTAGGATGTGGATGGGTCCCTCCTTTTAATTACATAGGCATGAATATATATTTCCAAACTAACCCATCTGTGCAAGAGTTTATCTGCAACCATGATTCATAGAAGCAGAATAATCCCAGCAGCTTCAGCGAAAATTAGGAAAACAAGTCAAATACTAGCAGATTTTTCTTTAGTAAGCCAGGTTTGAATTTCTGATATTTCTGAGTCATGATGTTAAAACTATATAAAAAGATCTGGAATGGAAACTGAAAATTTAGGCAGTCTACAGTAGGTTATGAGGATCTGCACATTGGCCAGCTAGTGGAACCGCTACCTTACAGTGCCAAAGGCCTGGGTTCAATCCTGACCTTGGATGCTGCCTGTGTGGAGTTTGCACATTCTCCCTGTGACAACACAGGTTTTCTCCTGTTGTTCCGGTTTCCTCTCACATCCCAAGCGTGTGAGGGTCAGTAGGTTAATCTGCCACTGTATATTGCCCCTTGTGTGTAGGTGAAGAATGGGATGAAAATCAACTGGGCTATTTTGCACTGGATTTTATTAAACTGGGTGGAGTTGCACTCAACTATGCAAGTGGTGACTATTCCACTGTACTCCTAACTTACACATTGTAGGCTTTGGGAAGTTAGGAATGAGTCATATTGCGGGACACTCAGTTTCTGCACTGCTCCCCTGGCCTTTGTATTTATTTTACTGCTTCATTTAAGCTTCTGGCCCGCCCTATTTGCTACATCAAAAGCAATGAACAAATTACTGCAATATCTACTCTGGGTCTCAGTTGAATGATTCTTGCTGAATACTTTATATTTTATACCTTATATTTACAAAGTATCTTTTCCTTTCTATTTACCTCCAAATTCTCTCATTGACTACATATTGTTTAAATGAGTCAATTATTTAATAAGATTAAATAATAATATTTAATCAGTGGCTTTGAAAATCTACCTTTCATTATATTCCATTGTGACTGTAAGGTGATGAAAAGTACTATGAAAATGCAAGGTCCTTACCTTGGTGATCCAGAGCTAGTTTTCCTTTTCATCCACCTCAAGGGATTTGGTAATTTATCAGAGCTGAATTGATGCACCCGAGCCACTCAGTTTTCTCTCTCAGCTCCTTACAGATCCACAGCACAATTTTAACATACTAATTTCCCAGCATTTTAGTTTTGTCTTCATCCTTGTACAATTAAATGACTTTTAAACAGTTGGACAGCAATAATTGGTGAAAAGAGATTCATGGACTCACGGCTTTAAGCTGCCTTTAATGCAGCATTAATCAGTGGGAATTAGTGGGAACTAGCATCACTCGAAGAGAAGGACAGTGCAGGAATGGAAAAAACCTAGTACTCTGTAGTAAAGGGACCGCTTCATGGTTTGGGGTTCACACATGTTTTGTTCACATTTATTAAGCTCAGAATGCTTGATGTAATTGCTAGATGCCTGGGACAGGTGTGTCCTTTACCAAATTCTGAAAAAAGGAACTAAGATTAAATTTGGGAAGCTTAAAATATTCCAGCAGGATGGAAAATTGATAGCAAATGTAGTGGTGATAATATAGTTAAAGTTCAAAGGTATCCAGTAGGCTTAACACTTCTGCACCTGGCGTTGGAGGTCTTGACTTGCTGCGGTAGTGTGAGATGGTAATATTGTGTCAGCAGCCCACTGCATACATCCTCCAATATTTATTTGTACTGAAGTTCGTGGAAATAAAAACAGCAACAGAAGTAAACCAGGCTCCTAACTCATTATCACCCACTTTACTTTTACGTGGCCAGTGGAGCAGTTCTCAATAAAAGACATTTTCTGCACTTATCCGTAATATTCCTTGATTCCCTTAATATCCAGAAATCTATTGACATCTGTTTTGACTGAACTTAATGACTGAGTCTCCATAACCCTCCAGTGTAGAGAAATCCAAAGATTCACCACCAAAGAAATTTCTCCATATCTTAGTCCTTAATGCTCTACCCTTATTCTGAGACTGTGATCATTCATTCTAGATTCCTGAGCCAGGGGGAACATCCTCCTTGCATCAACCTTTATGAAGCTTGTAAAATTCAATAAGATCTCCCCCAGTTCTTCTAATTTCAAGGGAGTATGGGCCTAGTCTGTTCACACAGCAACATCACCCCCGTCCCCCTCCCCATCCACCCCCACCCCCACCCCCCACAACCCACACCCACGCCCCAGAACCAGTCTAGTGAATCTTCACTGCATTCCCTCTATTTTTTTAGATCACAAGATCACAAGACAAAGGAGCAGAAGTAGGACATTCGGCCCATCGAGTCTGCTCCGCTACCTCACCATGAACTAAACTATTCCCATCTAGCCCCAATTCCCAGCCTTTTCCCCATATCCCTTGATACCTTGATACCTTGACTAATTAGATACCTATCTATCTCCTCCTTAAACACTCCCAATGATCAGACCTCCACAGCTGTATGTGGCAACGAATTCCACAAATCCACAACCCTCTTGCTAAAGAAATTTCTTCTCATTTCTGTTCTAAATGGGTACCCTCTAATTCTAAGACTGTGCCCTCTAGTCCTGGACTCACCCACTTTCCCTTGAAAACAGCTTAGCCACACTCTGTCCAGTCCTTTCAACATTCGAAATGTTTCTATGAGGTCCCCTCTCATTCTTCTGTACACCAGTGAGTACAGTCCAAGAGCTGACAAACGCTCATTGTTTGTTGGCCCTTCCATTCTGGGAATCATCCTCGTAAATCTTTTCTGAACCCTCTCCAACATGAGTACATCCTTCCTAAGATAAGGGGCCCAAAACTGTATTCCAAATGAGGTCTCACCGGTGCCCCATAGACCCTCATCAACACTTCCCTACTTTTATACATTATACCTCTCGAAATGAATGCCGACATAGCATTCGCTTTTCTTACCGCCGATCCGACCTGGTGGTTAACCTTTAGGGTATCCTGCACAAGGACCCCCAAGTCCCTTTGCACTTCTGGACTTTGAATTTTCTCCGCATCTAAATAATAATCTGCCTGCTTATTTCTTCTTCATCTTAGATCAGGAGACTCAAAGTGTACCCTCACCAAGACCCTTTATAATTCTTTATTGGCATCTTTATTCCTGCATTTAAATATGGGAGTATGTGATGGAGGGGTACAACATTATGACAGTTGTAATAAGATAAACAAAGAATGATGTAAGAACAAAGGAACTCAGGTTGAAGATTTTGGGCAAGAGACAGGGAAGTTATGAGAAAGAGTTATTTTAGACAAAGTGTGACCAGATCTCACTGCTTAATAGGGTAGTGGAAATGGAGACAATCAATGATGTAAGGTGAAGGTTGGATAGGTGCATCAGAAGTAAGTTTGAAAGGCTATATAGAGAGAGCAGGAAAATGAGACCGGTTGGATTGTCAGCATAGACTCTATGGGCCAAATAGCCTCCTGTGCTATAACTCTGTCACCTTTTTTGAGTTACAGCAAAAACTATATCCCAACATATTTCACTGGCACTGAGGAAACCTCTGAGGTCATGAAAATCTATATAACTGCAGGTCTTTGCCATCAAGCATAAAATTTACTGCCAAAAATAAAACCAGCAGTTTCACGGATAAAGGCACTCTCCCGTGAGTACAAAATCATCAAGACCAAGAGATCTTAGACTTAATTCATGGTTTGTACTGTTATCAAATCTGAGCTGGCATAGCTGTGGGGCTGCACAGTGAACTGGGAAGAGGACAAAAAATTAGAGATAGGATTGTGAATACTGATTGTTATCATTGACCTCACAGAGATTACTTACCTGCAGAGAACAGGTAAGGTTCTTGTTTGAATAGTTAAACTCTATTTAGTCTCAACATTTAGAATGTCTGTTTGGGCGAGGCGATGTAGCCTGTCCAAATTGGCATCTACATGATGAGAAGGTAGAGAAATTATCACCTTTCATGAAGGGAAACATAAAATAAAGCTTCAATATTTTCTCCCGTCAATCCTCTGGTTTATATGCAGGCTGAAGTGAGACTGAACAACACCTTATTTACGTATTCTGCTTTGAGCCTCCCTTCTCAAATTAACTGGTTTCTGGTGCTAAACACCTTCATTCCTCCAGGGTATTAATTCACAGTGAGCTGTAGCCTACTCTTCCCTGAACTAATGAATAACATTATGGGTGGACTGTATAAAACCCCTCCCTGTTCTCCAATGCCCTGTTTTTTTAAAGAAATACAATAAAGATCATTTTTAATTAAAATTTAAACTAGCTGCTTCAGCCAATCCTTTTCTACAGCTGGATTCATTAAACACAGCAACTACCTCCCTTTCTACTGAAATTTACCAGGACAGATTCAACTATAATTAAAGACACAATTGGTATTCACACCAATTGTAGTACTATTGGAGCTGCAAAGCTTTTAATCTGAAATGCATGTAGAAGGATATTTTCTTAATTGGACAGGAGAAGTCATAAATAAAATAGTTTCTAGAGGTTGGTGCAAGGATGGGTGGTTGCAGAAGGGAGAGGTCCTGAAAATACAGATAAAAGGTCAAGCTAATTGAATGGCTTTGTATAATCATTTGTTTTTGATTTTAAATGCCTCTGCAGTCATTTAGTAACTGATAAGCACTACCAAAACCTCAGAGGCCCCACAGCAGAGCTGATGCAGACGCAGGCAGACCAGATCATGTTATCCAAGAACTCTCCCCGGATTATCATCTATAATGCAGGGCGATTCTGTGCCCAGTGGCAGTTGAAACTGTCGCGGTGATGTATTGCACATTTCCACATTGTGATCATTCTTAAATGGGCATCATTGCACGAAAAAAAGATTTGATGAAAGATCAGCAGAATATAATTATTAATTTAGACAAAGTATTTATTATGTTGATAGATTCAAACTAAAGTCAAAAATTACTAATAAGTATAACATAGAAAAGAGAACAGTACAACACAGGACCAGGCCCTTTGGCCCACAATGTGCTGAACTAATTTAAACTAGTAATTAAAAGCCTAACTAAACTAATCCCTTCTACCTACACAATGTCCATATCCCCCCATTCTCTGCATATTCATGTGCCTAAGAGCCTCCAAATGCCTCTATCATATTTGCCTTCACTACCACCCCAGGCAGTGTATTCCACACACCAACTACTCTCTGTGTAAAAACTTGCCCCACACAAGTAGGAAAAGTAAATTGCATAGCCTCCTGATTTTCCCCCAAACCTCTCCATCATCTACAAAGTGCAAATCAGGAATATGTTGGAGTGCTCTCCACTTGCCTGAATGAATAAAGTTGGAATAGAACTCAGGAACCAGCAATATTTAGGTCCAAACAGTCCACTGTAAAGGACTGGTACCTTCCAGGGACCTGAATTTGATCCAGACTTTGAGTGCTGCCTGTGTGGTCTTTACACATTCTCTGCGAGCCTGCGTACTTTCCCTGGTTGCTTCTGTTTCCTCCTACATCTCAAAGGCATGCTGACTGGTCAGTGAATTGGCAATTTCCCCTAGTGTAGATGGGTAGTAGAGGGGAGAAATTGATAGGCATGTGAAAACAGATTACACGTAAATAATTGGGGGAATGGGGTTGCTCTGCGAGACAGTATGGACTTGAGGGACTGAATGGCTTCCTTCTATGCTTTGAGAAATATGAGTATGAACTACTGGTCATAACATCCTCTCCATCACTGCATTCTGTGTCTGCTCACTGTTTACAAGCTCCAGGGTTTGTGGCAAAACTTCACAATTCTCCGGGGAACAAAGGCTCCTCCATGTCGCATGTCATCCAGACTTGGGCATACATCCATTTTTTTCTAACTTTTGGATACAATTTTAAAAATAGACTCAGGAGAAATTTAATGGTGTGAATCTACCATCAGTCAAATTGACAAAAGGTGCTCAAGGGGCCAGACATTAAGGAATGAGGAGAGTTGTGGGGTTAGTGGTGGGTAATAAAAATTAGAATGAAGCCATGAAGGTAACTTGAATACAAGGATGCAAATCTTAAACTTGTATTTGTGAACGTGGAAGTAAAGTTTTGTGTCCTGCTGTCTTTAGTTAGAAGAGGGAATGGAGAGAGTTGTTTTCTGCTTACCATATTTCCTTACGACATAAGAGCCTATCAAGTTGGAGCCCATTTTAGCCCATTGAGTTTATATCGGTTTACAGAACAATCCCATTCTGTCACACATTTTCCATGTAATATATTCTCCCCACATTGCCATCAACTACCTCCCCAGATTCTACACACAATGGACAATTTACAGTGGTCAATTAACCTGCATGTCTTTCGGATGTGCATGGAAACCACAGCACCTGGGGAAAACCCACAGGGTCACAGGAAGAACATGCAAACTCCACATAAATAGCATTGAGGTCCAGATTGAAGCCAAGTCAGTGAGCTGTGTGGCAGTTAGCTGTGCCGTCCAAAGGTGAATATGGCTGCAGAGAAGGCCATTTTTGATTCATGGCGCTTCCACAAAACACCATCTCCAAAAATTAACAATGAAGGTCTTCATTGTTGGCCACATTGCTTGCATATGGTGACAGTGTCTCCCAGAAACAGAAGATGCCCAGATTACTTGTCTGAAAGAATACACTCCCAGCAGTACCCACTAAAATCAACACTTTCCAAAACGAAGCACACATCCATTACCTTAAACATTCAGTTCCTCCACCACTGCAATTCTTCCAACGCTTCTTGTAGAGTGCAACAATGCAGCCACATTGCACTGTTTTTTGTACCAAAATAAACTTTATTCATAATAAAAGACAACCTATATACAATAATAAGACAGTGCAAACCTTTACATTCATGTACGGATCAATCATTAGTGTTACCTTTTATAAAAAACACAGCACCGATGCCACTCGTTTGGCTCCCTGGGGTGATACCCCATCCCGTATTTACAATATTTAAGGGGCTTCCTTGCCTGACCCTGCCCCTCCCTCTCCAGTGGCAGAAGAACCCTAAGCTGTCGTCCTAAACTGTTGTAACAGTGCAGCCACGTTGCACTGTTGGTGGAGGGAGTGAATGTTTCCAATTGAATACTGGATTCAATGAAGCAAGCTGCTTTGTCCTGGATAGTGCCACGCTCCTTTAATGTTGTTGGTGCTACATACCATCACATTCCTGACTTCTGCCTTATAGCTCGAGTAAGGACATAAAGACTTAAGAAATAGAAGCAGCAATAGGCCCTTCGACTCTGCTTCACCATTCATTCAGCTGATATTCTACCTTAGTCAGATTTTCCACGACTATCACCATACCTCTTGATTCCCTTAATATCCATTAATGTATCGATCTGTTTTGAATGAGCTGAACGACTGAGACTCCACAGACCTCCAGGGTAGAGAATTCTAAAGCTTCACTAAACCCTGACTGAAGAATTTTTTTCCTCATCTCATCCTGAAAATGGCTTACCCCTTATCCATAAACAATGTACCACGTCCAAGACTCCGCAGGCAGAGGAAACATTCTCCCAGCATCTAGGCTGTCAACCCTCACAATCACTCACAACCAACAAACATGGGAGTATGATATTTGGTCCCCTAGGCCAAATTATTGATATAGATTGTGAATATCTGTGCCCAAGACCTGATCCCTGTGGCACCTCACTAGTCACTGTATGCCAACCTGAGAAGGATCCGTTTACTTTCACTCTTTGCTTTCTGTCTGATAATCCTCTATCCACGTCAACTCCATGTGCTCCATGCTTGTTGACCAACCTCCAATGTGGACTTAATCTAAAGCCTTCCAAAAATTCCAATACATCACATCCACTGATCCCTCTTTACATATTCTATTAGTCACATCCTCAAAGAACTGCACTAGATTAATCAAACATGATTTATATTTCATAAGTTCATGTTGGCTCTGCTCAGTCCTATTACTCTTCCCAATTTGTTCTGTTATTATATCTTTCACTGTAGATTCCAGAATTAGGCATGGGTAGTTCTCCATATTTTCTCTCTCTCCTTTCTTAAATAGTGGGGTCACATTCGCTGTTCTCCAATCCACTGGAACAATTCCAAAATTGACATAACCCTGAAAGATGCCAACCAAGGCACCCCCTATCTCTAAAGCTACCTCCTTCGAAATTCTGGGATGTAGATCATCAAACCCTTGGGATTTATCAGCTTTCAAGTTCACCAGGTTCTCTAGCACTACCTTTTGACTAAAAGTTATTTCCTGCAGTTCCTCATTCTTTCTAGATGCTTGATTCTCCAATATATCCAGCAGGTTCTGCATGTCTTCTTCCATGAAGACAGACACAAGGTAATTGTTTCATTCCTCTGCCATCTCCTTAGTTTCCAGTATAAATTCGACTGTCTCTGTCTGTAAGGGGCCCACATTTGCTTTCTATATCCTTTCCCTTCTGATGTACCTATAAAACTAATTAGGACATAAGTCACTTGCAGCAGAATACTCCATCTCTGATCTGCCTTTGTAGCCATAATTTTTATGTTGTTACTGCTCCATGATGAATTCCGCCTCCTTTGCCTAGGAAATTAATGGTGGGAGTATTCAATGATAATAATTATTGATGTCTTCCACATTTTTAACTATTTCCCCAGTTTGGTGCCATATACAAATTGTGCTTCGAGCCCTATGTCCCAATTATAAGGAGAGGTTGGACAGGCTAGGACTTTTTTCCTCGGAGCATAGGAGATTGAGAGGTGATCTTATAGAGGGGCAGAGATAAGGTGAATTCACTCAGTCTTTTTCCAAGGATTGGGGAATCAAGAACTAGAGGGCATAGGTTTAAGGAGAGAGGGGAACAATTTAACAGCAACTTGAGGGGCAACTTATTTACATAGAGGGTGGTTTGTATATGGAATGAACTGCCAGAGGAAGTGGGTGAGGCAAGTACAGTATCAACGTTTAAAAGACTATTGGACAGATTCATGGATAGGAAAGGTTTAGAAGGATATGGGCCAAACGCTGGCAAATGGGACTAGCTGGGATTTGCATCTTGGTCAGCATGGAGCAGTGGGCCGATGGGCCTGTTTCCACACTGTATGACTCTATGAGTCAATCTCATTGGCCCTCCATACTGTTAAATTGGAGAGTTAGGTGTGAAATGACCAGGCTCTGGGTGGTGATAGGGAGAGGTCCCATCCTCAGAAGACCCCTCACACTTTTGCAGGTATGATTTTGCCTTCTCTTGAACCTTTCAAGGATTTTAACTGTTTACAAATGTATTTGACATTCCAGGACATTTAAAAAGTATGAAAATTGTAGTAAGTGAGTTATAAAGTAATATGTTTTAAATATTTGTAACAATAAACTTTGTAATAATGAGGTTAATTCAATACAATTAGAAATAATTAAAATATTAAACTTAAGTTAAAAAAATCCATTAAATGACATCACTCTACCTCCCCCCCTCCCCCCATCCCACCACAACCCCCACCACTTTGGTTCCTAATCCACAAGCTTTTCAATTCCCTATTGAAATGAATGGTATCTCAAATCCTGCAACAGGTCTGACTTATTTTCATCTAGAACATAGAACACTACAGCACAGTACAGGCCCTTCGGCCCACAATGTCGTGCTGACATTTTATTTGAAAGGGTATTCCCCAATGTGATGCTAGGTAATCCCAGAAATATGGGGCCCTGTCATTTAGGCTTTTGCCATTTGGATTTTGCCATTTTCTGCTTTCTACATTATATGTGCAGAAGGCCAAGACTTATTGTAGTTTCAACAACTGAAAGTCAATGGGACTGATCTGCCCCAATGTACATAATGACCACTGCTGGTCTTGGCACTGGATTCTTGATATGGCAACAGAGACTGCACTGTAGAAGTATCTCGTTGGCTTTATCTCATTATCTCATCTCATTAGATTAGTTTATTATCATATACACCAGGGTGCAATTGAGATGCCTTGTTCACATGAAGCTCACAAAGTAAACAGTATACATGGTAATAATAAATACAACAATAAATACAACAACAAGTGCAAAAAGAGCAGAATGGTGCAAAGATTCTGTGAAGCACTTTTGGAGAGCCAGAAATTATATAGCTACAATACTGTGGCTGGTTAGGCAAGATCAATTAACTCATCTTTTATCTTCTTATTAAGCAGTCCCTTGGGATTGAGTATGACTTGCTTCCACTCCAGTCTTATGCGTTCTGAGGCGGATAATGAAGCTAATGAGGGATCTTCAGGTTCTGCTTTGGGTGGGGCAGAAGGTAATTGTGAGAGAGTGGACAGTTTAGGAGGCAGTGTACCCCTACCCCCTTTGTGTTGGCCTTCTGTGTGCACTCGATGCATGGACTCAAAGTTCTCGGTCTCATCCTGAGGCTTGAACTGGAGGTTATATCGTAAAGTGGAGATACAGGCTAAAGGGTTGCCACAAGGACATGTCAAGAGAATAAGGGATCTGCAATGTGATGAAATGTAGCCAAATATATCAGTTATTCTACTGAAATAACAAAACATTCAGGTTTAAAGTAGACTTAGGTTAAACTTGTCAATCTATAAGTGCGCAGTCTAAATATGTTCCTTTTTCATTTAGAGGGGGAAGCAGTGTATTGTATGCCTATTAGCTGTAAAGGAAAACTGCTACGTTATGGTTGGAGGGTTGCTCCTAACATAAGTCATTGAGTCATGTGATTATCTCTTGTAACATATTTGCACCATGTTTGACTGAAGACAAACTGTCGCAATAAATAGTCATGCTCACTTGATGCATGTAGAAGTGAGTAAATAAATGTGACAGTGATACTCAGCTCCAGAGACCAATGCAGAAGAACTCAAAGTACATTGCAAAGGCCAAAGTATTGAGAATAATCTTAACAGTACTATTACTGGTTGTGAGAAAAAAGATTTGAGGCAAAGAATTTACAAAGCAATTACCCAGTCTGTATTTGGTTTCTCCAATGCAGAATAAATGTGCTTCATCTTCTTTAGGACATATGAGACCTGATCAGCATATTTCAGTACTCCTCACTCTAGTAGTGTGAAACGTTCCAAAATGGGCCGCAGTACATGGTTAGTGGACTCCTTTGAATCTCTTGCATTTGGAGTGACCTCTGCTATATTGTCAATACTCAATCACAGATGAGTGCTCTGCTCAGTCTAGTCCCACAAAAAATGTCTAAAAACTCAGTTGAAAAAGATAAATTAGCTCAGCTTGAAAACTGGCTGTAACCTATACCATCAAGGCCACAGACGAATATCAGTTATGTTAATTTTTCAGGTTGAATACCCTTCATCCGAACTGGGAGAAAGACAAAAGAAGCTTGTTAAACTGCAGGGAGGGTGAAGGAGGGGGATGTCTCTGATAGTGTAAAACTGGGGTGACCGGGCGATAAGTTGTAAACAAGGTTATCAGGTCAATGAATGAACAGGAGTAGCTAACTCCCATTCACCCCTCCCCAACCCTCCCTGCAGCCTAACAAGGCTCTTTAGTCATCTTCCCAGTTCTAATGAAGGGTCTTTAACCTGGAATATTAACTTTGATTTTCTTCCCACAGATTTGGCTGGACCTGCTGAGTATTTCTTGCATTTTCTGTTTCTATTTCAGATTTCCAAAAACTGCAGTTTTTTTGGTTTTCACTTATGTTATCTGTTTTTACTTGATCCTTGCTCCTTTCTAGCTCCCTTTTTAGCTCCTTCTCTAGCTCCTAATCTGTTCATCCAGTTCTGTGGGAAAGTGGATCAAAGATGATTGCCAAGGTAGGCTATTATTTGCAGCCTGTGTGGAAACAAAGTTAAAATTCATCAGCAATTTAAATACTCAAAGCAACTTCTTTAAAAAAAATTGCCGACTACACCATGGTTTTAAACAGGTAACCCTCCCCCCAAAAATCTTTCTGTGAAAAATTGATGTAAAATCTCAGCTGTCAAGATAAGCTAACAGTTCAGATGTCACACAGATATACTGTTAATCAACAACCCTGTTATTACATTTATCAGTATCAGACAAGATTACTTTGTTGGGAGGGCCTCCCTTCCTGCAATCGAAACAAGACTATTGGAAGGCAATAAATTAATAATGGGAAACATGTTGGTTACTATTGTCGAGTAATGTCATATGGTTAAATTATTGGTCCAGTAGTTAGAGGCAATCTGCCCATGCTTGCCACTGACCTACAGGGGAGGTCCCTTGGGAGCATCTCTCAAGATAAACCTGCAGCAAAACTTAATAATTGCTTCACAATGGAAGTGGAGGTCTGAATTAGTACGGCATAAGTTTCACGTACATAGACAATTGTATACTTCCCAACAGCTGCTTAACAAAGGCTTTACAAACAAGGTCAATTTATCCTTATTCATCTTCTCACATGAAATTTTCTTGACACTACTGTGATTGGCTGTTGTTTGTACATGTCTTGTAGCTCTTGATATTAAATTGATATGAAATTTGTGGCAAACTATTCAGGCTTCTATATCCATTGTAGAACAGTGATTAACTTATCTGTCCTCAAACCCCATCCATCATTACCACCACTGAGCCCGAAACATTTAGCTCCATCAGTGTAAGGAGAGGCGGAGGAGAACACTCTCATATCAAAATAAAGTATGTAAAATTAAGGCATTCCTTGAAAGGTTCATGGGTTAAACTTTTTCCTATAAAGTGCAGGGATGTATAAGCATGAAGAGTGACATGTTTGACCTTGTGCCTGTAGCTAATTTCAGTTAAGATTAAAGAAAGGGTGCATAGATTCAAATAAATTCTTCTTGAGCTTTTCTTTGTGAATAACTGCAAAATTGCAATCATAGGAGGCTTGGCTATGTAAGATAAGGGTTAAAGAATTGTTTTGTTATTATATAAACCATATATATGCTAGTATTTCTCTTAACTGTGGTAAGAATTTTTTGTTTTGTAGTTACCTGAGGAAGCGCTGTAGAATTGAGACAATATTACCTTTGTTAAAGTGGCACTTCTATGCAGTAATTGTTAATGCAATCAGTTGCCTGTTTGTTATTTAGAAAGAGTGAACAAAGTGGAGACAGACGAACCTGCATGATCACTCAGTTGGTGGAATGAAGGGGATATAAGCAATTGTTCACAAGGCTGGGAAACCCTGCATTGCACATGAGAACTGCAGTTTGGTCACCTATGCGGATTTATAGAATCAGGATGTCTGCAGACACAATTGTGAAGCCAGACAACAGTCAAAAGAACACAACAAGAATGAGTGAAAACAATGTCCTACAGGAGTTTGGAAGCTGAGAAACTGGTGCCCTTTGCTGATATTCGAATGCCATGGCTTAATATTCACTTTGTATATCCCAGAGGAGCTTAATAAGCCTTGGCATAATGGGAAATTTGTGTGTGTACTTATAGGGTCTAAATCAATAAAATTCTCTACATTTACAGGTACACCAACTGGCCCCAGATTCTGAGCTGGAAAAGTAGTCTCCATCAGCCAGCAATGCTGTTCTTCAACACCATCCAGTGGCCCCTTTTGGAAAGTACTAGTATCTGGATATCAGTTTGAAGCCAGATCTGACTCAGTCTGATGCCTTCACTGACTGAATAATCAGCAAGCAATTAAACTCACACGTAACAAAAAGCTTGAATTTAAAAAAAACGTTAAAGATTTTATGGCCCATAATATACTTTTGAAGTGTAGTCACAGTAGGAATACACAAAGCAAGCATGCAAAAGCAATGTGATAATATAGCATTGCTTTTGGTTGAGGGATAAATATTGGTCAGAACCCTGGTAAGAACTCTAATGCTCTTTTTTGAAATATTACCATTGAACCTTTTGCATCCATATGGGAAGGCAGGTGGATCTCAGCTGACACTTCATCTGAAAGACTTCGCTTCCACCGGTGGAGCATTCTCTCAGTGCTGCACTGTAATGCCAGCCTAAATTTTGTACTCAAGCCTCTAGAGAAGCACCTGAACACATGACCTTCTACCTCAGAGCAGAGAGTGTTACGAATGAGATGGCTAACACCTAACATGTGGAGAGTTGCCACTTGGAGTTACTGGATCAGAGATGGTAATTGTGGAATTGTACCTGCATCTGTGGAATGCACTCTACACCCACAGGGTAGAAGACTGGAAACTAACTGTGCAGAAGATCCATTACAGCTTTAAGAGCAGCAGCTATTTGTAGTGGTCAGAGCAGCAGCTTCCTCCGTACTGAGAGAACAACATTAATCATTCCCACTGTCACATCATAGCAACTATTTGATTAGCCAGGCAAAATGCAACCATGTTCCATTTATTGATGGAATCCCATTTGCCTTCTGAATATTTGAAGATGGGTACTTCCATGCCCTGAGGCCAAATATAACAAGGTTAATACTCCCCATTTATTCTTAGAGTCGCACTAGCCCCTGAGTGCACCATTTCTTCATTTCTTTTATGATTTAAGCTTTTTTTTATTGCTTGTTCTCGATTTACAAATCCCACATAGCATTGTTTTACCAAAAAAATCTATATTGCATTGGTATCCTAATACCAGAACAGGAACAAATCATCATGTAAAAAGGTTAGAGGCTGTCAGCTCTATGGAATAATAGGCATCTGGGACTAAGATATGAGCTTGTAATTCCAACGAGGGGTTCAAGTGACACCATAAATGCCAAAAATGGTTTACAAATAGCGATCTGAATCTCTGAAGTCAGATTATTGTGATTAAGAACATAAGAACATAAGAAATAGAAGCAGAAATAAGCCATTCAGCCCCTCAAAACTGTTGTATTATTTAATAAGATGATCATTGATCTTTTACCTCAGTGCCATTTTCCTGCACTAACTCCAGATTCCTTGATTTCCTTAACAGCTAAAAATCTACCTATTTTTTTCTTGAGGGCACAGCCTTAGAGTAAAGGGATGTTCCTTTAAAACTGAGTTGAGAAGGAATTTCTTTAGCCAGAGAATGGTGAATCTGTGGAATCTGTTGCCACAGAGGGCTGTGGAGGCCAAGTCATTTGGTGTATTTAAGGCAGAGATTGATAGATTCTTGGTTGGTAAGGGAGTTAAGGGTTATGGGTGGAAGGCAGGAGAATGGGGTTAAAAAAATCAGCCATGATTGACTGGAATAGCAGACTTGTTGGGCCGAATGGTCTAATTCTGCTCCTTAATCTTATAGTCTTATGGAATGTACTTAGCAACCATAGGCTTCTTAGGTAGAGAATTCCAAAGATTCACTATCCTCTGGGTGAAGAAATTTCTTTTCATCTCCATCTTGAATAGCCAACCCCTGGTTCTGAAAACCCCAACTAAGTGGAACATCATCCATGCATTTGCTCCATCAAGTCAAGTAAGACTTTTAAAATGTTTAAATGCAATCTTCTCTCATTCTTCTAAAATCAAGACTGTATAGGCCGAGTTGTTTAACCTCTCCTCTGGTGACAAACCTACCCCAAAAATTAATCTGTGAACCTTGACTGCACTGCCTTGTGTATGAATCCTTCCTTTGATGGGGAGATCAAACCTGTACACAATATTCCAAATGTGGTGTCACCAAGGTTTGATCTAATTGGAGAAAGATATTTTCACTCTTGTACTCAAATTCGGTTGCAATAAAGGCCAACATATTATTTGCCTTCTTAACTGCTTGCTGTACTTACTTGTTAACTTTCAGTAATTTGTACACAAAGCCTGAGCAACAACCCTTTAAATCTCTCACCATTTAAAAAAATACCCTGCCTTTCTATTCTTATTTAGGAAAGGATAATTTTTCACATCATATTACATTTCCCATGTCCTTGCCAGTTCAATTCATGTGTCTTTATCTCCCTGAAGCCTTTGCATCCTTCTCACTCAGGTTTGAATCATCAGTAAATTTGGATATATGACTCACAATACTTCGTCCAAATTATTGATTTGAATTGTGAACAGCAGGGCTCCCAATACCAATCCAATCCCCAGGGCACTCAACTAATCCTAGCCTCATAACCCATCTAAAGTTAATGGTAGGAGAATTAATGGAAAAAAAATCCGAGGGACAGAATTAATCTGTACTTGGAAGGCAGGAGTTATCCAAGGTATTCTGCATGGTTTTGTTGGGGGCAGGGGTGGAGATTCTGTCTGACCAACTTGATTGAATTTTTCAAAAAGGTAACAAAATGTATTGTTGAGGGTCGTGTGGTTGATGTAGTCTATATGGACTTCACCAAAGACTTTGACCTGGTCCCACATTGGTACAAAAGATGAAAGTTCATGAGATCCAGAGCAATTTGCTAAATTGGATCCAAAATAGGAAGCAGAGGGTGATGGTGGAGATTGTTTCTGTGGTTGCAAACTTGTGACCTGTGGTTTACCACAGGATTAGAGCTGGGACTCTTACTGCTTGTTATATACATTAACACTTTGGATGTAAATCTAGGAGGTATGATCAGTAAGCTTGCAGGTGACATGAAAATTGGTGATGTGGTTGGTAGTGAGGAGGATAGTCTTAGGCTACAGGATGATACCATTGAGTTAGTAAAATGGGTTGAGTAATGGCAGATGCAATTTAATTCTGATGGAATGAGATGATGCATTTTGGGATGATTAACAAGGCCAGGAAATATACAATGAATGGTAGGGCCTAGGGAGTATTGATGAACAGAGGAACCTCAGTGTCCAAGGATTCCTGACGGTGAGAACATAGATAGATAAGAAGGCATACAGGATCATTGCCTCTGTTAGCTGGAGTATAGAATATAGGAGCAGGGAGGTTATAAAATATTGGTTAGGCCACAGCTGGAGTACTGTGTGCAGTTTTGTTTGCCACACTACAGAAAGGACACGATTGTACTGGAGAGGGCACAGCAGAGAAACACCAGCCTGTCACCTGGGATGAAATGTTTCAGTTATGAAGAGAGACTGGAGAGGCTGGATGTTTTCCATGGAGCATAATAGAAGGCAACAAAATTATGAGGGTAGGTATTAGGAACACTTGCATTAGATATTAAGTATCATTGCAGAGGTGCTCAAAACTATAGGGCGTAGCTTTAGGGTAAGGGGTAAAAGGTTTAAAGGGGATCTGAGGAAGAACTTTTTTACCCTGACAGTGGTTGGAATCCAGAATGCACTTCCTGAGTGGGTGATAGAGGAAGATATTCTCACAGTGTTTAAGAAGTTTCTAGGTGAGAACTTAAACTGTCTTATCATAGAAGGCTATGGATCAGGTGCTGGTAAATGTTACTAGGACTTGATGGACATGGTGCACTGCCCTCTGTCTTCTGTCCATTACCCAAACCTCAGCTCACACCAGTATATGTCCTCACAATTCTAATTTTGTTTAATAATTTCTTGTGCAGCGCCTTATCAAAGGCCTTCTGAAAGTCCCTTTACCACAACATATGGTTCTCCCTTATCCATGTTGTTGGTTCCAAGCTCAAAATTCCAACAGATATGCCTTCCATAGTCTATGCTAACACTGCCAATCACTATTTTCTAGGTGCCTAATTACCATTGCCTCCACAATAGGTTCCAGCATTTTCTCTGCATTATCTTCAATCTGGTCGAGCCATATAATGGAAAGGGGTCATTCATTCATACATTCCAAGTAATTCAGGGCAGTGTTTACCACCAGGTGAGTTCATAGACCTAATCACACCAACCTACCCTGGGCTGCAAATCATGTCATTCCCCTTTTTTCATTCACTTTCTATCTATCTCGAATATGGATATGGTTTCTGCAATAACTGAGATAAATTTCTGTGTAAAAGAGTGTCACATCTCAGTTCCAAATTCCTGCCCAGAAACTCCTCTCCAGATTAGTTATGTTATAAACACTTTTTAACAGTGACAGCATATCTATTCAGCCTCACAAATTCAGTTAAATTAACTTCATTGGAACTGAATCTCTGAGACAGAGTAGACCACAGTTTCATTATTGTACAGTATATTTAACATACTGTTCCATGATCAGTTTACTTTTGCCCTTTATTTAATCTTTTCCCCGGTCCCTTGTTCTAAAGCAAGCAATGATTTCATGCAGTTTATTTTACAGTAATTGCATGGTTCTATTTCATTAAAGTTAATAATTTACCTTACATTTCAGGTTACCCATATGATGAAATGCAGGCTAAGATTTGGATAAAAATTTGATAAAGTTGACTTGTTCATTATATTTCACTATTCTGCACATAAGATATCATGATTAGACTTCACCGTTAGATTCCAGATGTTTATTATCCTTTATTTAAACCATATAAACACTTTAATTAGATTCTAGCTTATAACCTACTTCCAGATATCCATCATTTGTTAGTTAAATAGTTCTAACACTCCATTAGATTAGTCTTAAATTTTGTCCCCCCCCCCCACCCCACTCCCCCCCCACAAAAGAAGTGCTGCATGTCCTGCTGAGTATCCCAGGTTTTATTCATGACTTGCACCATTTGATCCTTACAATTAGATGCTTTAATTATATACTTAAACAGCCAGGGTGTCTCCATTCTATTTATAATCCAATATATAAAAACATTTGCATCTCTTAATCAGATTCTAACCTGAAACTCACTCTCACTGCACATAAACCGCCTGAGTGGTTTGATTCGTTTCCAGCTTACACCTTGGTCCCAGGTATCAATATTTTTTATTGTGAAATCAATTGAACTCCATCGGTTTTGAGAATGTAGTATTTCCCAGGTCTCATAAGATATCAATTGGTAATCAACTGCTTGATTTTGACAAGCAATGAAGATTCATAGAAGCTATTAGCATATTGTAGAATCAGAGAATTATTGAAGATTTACAACACTGAAGGAAGACACACAGCCCATTGTGCCTGTCAAAAAATAATCCACTTAGCCTGATTTTACTTTCCAACACTTGGTCCATGGCCCTGAGGTTATGGCTCTTCAAGTGCACATGCAAATATATTTTAAATGCACTGAAAGTTTCTGCCTATTCTGTCTTTGTAGGTAGTGAATCCCAGATCCCCATCATCCTTTGGATGAAAAAAATATTTCTTGTCTCTAATCCTTCTCCCAATTACTTTAAATCTAGATTCTTTGGTTTACTGGTCCCTTTGCTAAGGGAAAGAGGTCCTTCCTGTTTTCTCCATCTCATCCCCACAGAACTTTATATACCTCCATTAAGAGTTGCCCCAACCTCCGTCGTTCTTAAGAAAATAAAGCCAAACCCTCCAATATTTTCTCATTACTAAAGTTTTCCAGTTTCAGTAATATCCTTATAAATCTTCTCTACACCCTCTACCTTTCTTTAATACGATGACCAGAATTGTATGTATTACGTAACCTGTAGTCTAACTAGCATTTCATCTCCTTCCAGCATAACTTCCCTGCCTTTATATTCAATGGATTGGTTAATAAGGGAAAGCATCCCATGTCCTTTTTTAACCACTGTCAACCTGCCCTGCCACTTTTAAGAGTCATTCAATATGCAGACCAAGATCCCTCTGTTCCTCCATATCTCTCAGAATCCTCCTCTTTATTGTGCACGTTCTTGCACCTCTCTGAATGCATTACCTCATACTTCTCTGGAACAAATACCTTTGGCACATTTCTGCCAAACTGACAGGACTATCAAAATATTTCCTCCACAGCATCAACCACACATCCAATTTTGGATCTTCTGGAGACTTATCATGACCCATACATTTAAGTCTAAAATAATTAATATGCACTACAAAAAGCTAAGGGCTGGGTAATGAACACTGGTACCAACTTTCTAGCTGAAAAAACCATGAACCGTTAATCTAACTTCGCCCAGTTTCTCACTTTCCCAAGTTCAAATCTGGCTCATCCTTTCCCTTCCCTTGTATTTGCTACTTCTACCTCAGGGAATAGGTTGCTTAACAATATCTATTATATCTCCGTGGAGTCCTAGAGCCATCTCAACTACACCTCCTCTTACTCTGCTTCCTGCAAGGACTCCATTCTGTTCTCCTAGTTTCTGCATCTCTGTGATGACAAGAATTTCATCACCAGTGCTTCTTACTTTTACCTTAACTGTGGCTTCTCCTCCACCTCAGTCAGCAGAGATTACAACTGCATCTCCTCTATTTTCCACAGTGTTGCTTTCATATTCTCTGTTCCCAGCCAGAGCAAGAATGGGATACTCCTTCCCCTTACCTTCCACCCCACCACCTCCACCTTCAATGAATTGTTCTCCATAATTTTCACCAATGAGATTCCGCCACCTGCCTCATTGTCCCATCCCTTTCCCCTTAAACATTGCAAAGGGGCTGTTTCCTCCATGACTCTCTAGTTTACTCTTTCATCTCCACCAACCATTCCCCTTCTTAGGAATGGTTGGTGGAGATGAAAGAGCAAACCAGATGAGTTACTTTTATTCCCGGTAGCTGCAATTTATTTTTGTTTTTTTTTGTCAACCATTGTTCTTTGTTTCCTGGCACTGAGCCAGTTTGGAACCAATTTGTATCCTATGAGTTTTTACATTTTTGACCAGACTGACATGCGGAAGCTTGTCAAAACCAGGCTAAAATCCATCCAGACTACATCAATCCCTCATCAACCTCTTTGTTATCTCCTTAAGAAAAATAAGTTTGTCATACATGACCTCCCCTTAAATCTCCACTAACCACCCTTGATTTATCTGTATCTTTCTGAATGGTTTACGTTGCTCTTTAGAAAGAATTCCAATACTTTCCATCGCCAAATTTAAACCAACCTGACTATTATGACATGATTCATGCTTTCTCCTGCTTTTAAAACAATGAAACAACTTTAAGTGACTTCCAATTAACTGGCACCACTTCTGTAGCCAGGGAGAATTGAAAACTGGTGGTCAGAGTCTGTACTTTTCCTTTGCCTGTTTCTTCTAACAGCCTGGAATACTTTTGCAGCCAAGTTTGGTGATTCATCTATTTTCAAAGATGCTAAACCCCTTAATACTTCCTCTCTTACTATATTTATCTCATCCAATATTTCACATTCTTCCTCCTGAAGCACAATGCTGGCATCATTCCACATTTTAAAGAAAACCTTTGTGAACTATTCACGAAGAATCTTACTTCCTCTGCTTCCATACAGAAGTAAACCTTTTGGTCCCCAATAGGCCTAATTCTTTCTGGCTCATTATGTACTTTTAAACTATTTTTGGTTTTTTCTAATTTCACTTGCCAGTATGTTTTCATCCCCTCTCCCTGTTTCTCATTTTAATTTCACCCTTTACTTTTACTTCACTTTTGATATTCTTCTAGGTTTTCTGGGGCAGAACCTAGACATGGTCAGAAAGGACTTGCCTGTGCACAGCCAATCAATGGGAAGCCGGCATCTAATCAGATGAATACACCCCAGCGTGCTGGTAGAAACAGAAAGATGTGCACCTTGTGAGCTTGAGCATCTGCCCCATCATCTTCCAAGGGTCAAAATTAATTCCATCAATGGTTTCCCAGAGTTCCCCTGGTGGTAATTCACCAATAAGGAAAACAAGCAATCTAGGCTTTCATGAGAAAAGACGTCCACAACAACAAAAGCAGTCCATTGGAGGAACAATCTATCAAATCACATTCCCCAAAAGCTCAAAGCAGAATTGATTATAATAATTAGATTATTATTTTAATCTTTCAGGCTCTGTTTGGAATAATTATTTCTTAACATGAAATTTTAAAGATATTTGGTGTAGAAATAGGTCATATTTCTCTGGATAGTTCCTCAGATGATAATTATCTTCAAATCCATCTTTGATGATATTACAACATACATCACAACGTAATCTGAGATCTTCATGTGTCGGTCACTTGTTTCAAAATCAGATAAGGTATTTGTACTGAAAAGGTCATTGACCTGAAATGATAACTTTTATTGTGAGAAGTGAGATGGTTAATTGGTCGCAAAAATTAACACATCTGAAAATGTGTTTAAATCTGTCCATTCACCAATTGCAGTGATGCTTCTTCCCTTCCTTTTTTTTTCCACTAAGGGAGAGAGGAAAAATAACCAATATCCTGCCCCCTTGGGATCTGATGAAAGGTCATTGACCTGAAACATTAATCTCTTTTCACAGATGCTTCCTGACCTGCTGAGTATTTAAAGCATTTTCCATTTTATTTCAGATTTCTGGTACCTGCTGCATTTTGCTTTTGTTGTAAAAGGGGTTGTTTAGACTTAGATGGTTGCCAAGGTAATTGTACTGACTGTCATCCTGGAGCAACCTCATAAAAACAAAATACATAATACCCAGTCAACTACTCGCCAAGGTGGCACTTATCCATTTTGCTGTAGTATACACTTTGTGTTTGGTATGGAAATATGCCTCAAATGCCACACATAAATCTTGCAACTTGGAGCTATCAAGCACACTGCCAACACAAGCTGCTTCCTTGCTGCATGCTCATGATCTCACTTAAGATGGATGATGCTGCTGAGATTTTGGATGACGCTACCTCTTCTATTCTTAATTCCAACATATGTCCCTCTTGTATCTGTTTATAAGAGCTGGCCACAGATAATAGAAAAGAGAAGATGCAGACTAGAAGGTGACCTTCTAAACTGTATTCATTGACTCCCTATGAAGCTATTCAAACAGGGTTTGGGGGGAGAGAGTGTTGGAAGGTTTTCTTCATTGTTTACTATCTTTATACTCCCTTCAAGGGTGGAATGCATGACAATTCCAGTTACAGTTTCATCCATCTGAATCATTAAATAGATGAATGAATTATCCATCTTCCCCGAAAGTAAAATGTGGAGATATATCAATCATGCACAGACTCCATGTTAGTAGACATGAATAAAAGGGTCACTTTGACACCGTGTATACAATGTATGACACAAAACCATGCAATGCCATTTTAAACTGAAGCGTTAATTCAGCATGGCCCATTGATACTAATGGGCTGAGGTCACACTGTGTGATAACAGTAACAAATGTGTTAATGTGTTCAATATTGCGTGCTGCTGCTTCAAGTGCTACATGTGATTGATTGTTAGCTATACCCAGTATGTACTGTACCCTTGTTCCAAGGTGAAACAGCAACTAAGCTACAAAGAGACCTGTGGACACCAGAATAATAAGAATATGTTTGCCCTTCCCCTTCACTGAAATGTTTTGCACTTAGTGGCCAAGAACAGACACAACAAAATCCAATATAATTGCATCTGACAGGTACAAATGTCGCTCAACCTTGGGACTTGAACTCCAGATGGAGAAACAAGCATTTTATTTACTGTTTAATCAGCTCACCATGTCAGCCAGCCTGTTTGCAATATCTCATTAAAGGAGTATTCTTTCTATGGAATGCTGCATGAGAACCCTCCTTTTTCACTCTTCCTCAAATTCTAAAGACTCTTTTAAATGTTGGGGTGTAAATCATGTTTTGTTTTTTGTCTTTGGTAAGGTATCCAAATGGCATTAGTTTGGAAATGCTTTCCCAATGCAACCCAGGCATTAATTCAACTGCAGCAAAAATTAAAATTTCTGTAAACACATCATTCAGTATCTGTGGCCATAATGCAACATTAACAATTCAAATATTTTCAGATTTTTATCCAGATTTCCTGCATTTGCAGTAATTTACTTTTTCATAAATTCCTCTCTGCTGGAAACACTTGTAAACAATTTTCTGTGCAATTTGCAGTCATCAATTGACTCTTTGTGGTGGCATGCAAATTGTGATTTTTAGTGCTTCAATGCAATGCAATAACTTTGTTCAGATGCAATAAGATTTACTGGAGGCTATTAAACAAGTGGTTCAACCAAAGAAAAATATTGTCACTTTGTTGATATGCATGGATACTATGGATGGCACATCAAGAAATGTGTTCTGTCATATTTGACAAGCTTGTCTAAAGTACCTCGAAGGAAATCCAGAAATGTGCGCTTTGCCAATTTATGCATTCACACCACAGATGCCGACTGACCTGTTTCCAGGAATTTCAGTTTTTGCTACAATTTAATTAATCCACTGGTTGCAATGGGAAAGCATTTCCACAGGAATCGCCAATAAGTAAGTTGTCAAAGGCAGTGTTGCATATTACTGAATTAACTTTTGATGTAACCAATTCAGTTGTGATATACCACTGGACAAGATAAGCTTTGACAAGATATAAGCAATTGGAAGGGCATGTTCCAGAAATGTCAACAGCAAGAACTAATAGGAAGTCCCTGACATGTTATTCAATTTTCACAGATTCACAGAATGGTTACAACATGAAGGGAAACCACACATACCATTGAATTTGAGACACAAGAGATTCTACAGATGCTGGAATCTGGTGCAACACACACAAAATGCTGGAGGAACTCAGCAGGTCAGGCAGCACCTGTGGAGGGAAATAGTCCTGATGAAGGGTCTCAACCCAAATGTCGACTTCACAGTTGCCGCCTGACCTGCTGAGTTCCTCCAGCATTTTTTGTGTGTTATACAATTGAATTTGTACTCTCTCCATGTAAGAACAATCCTGATAGTCCTACTTCTCCACCCTTTCCCCATGGCCTGTAAATTCTTTCCTTTCAGATACTTAAGCCATTATAGTACATCTTTCCTAAGCATGGAAGCTAGAATGGGACACCATACACTAAAAGTGACCTTCGTAACTTCCTTTTGTATTCTGTATCTTACAGTGTTTTCTTAACCACTTTCTCAATTTACAATGTTCGATGAATTCTGCATGTGTGCTTCAAATTTCCTTTCAGAATTGTGCCTCTAGTTTATATTGTTGTTTCTCATTTTTCTTAACAAATTATAATATCATATTTCTTGGCAATGAATTTCACCTGCCACTTATCTGCTCATTCCACCAGCCTTCTATATCTCCATGAAGCCTATTATTAACTTCTTTACAGTTTGTTCTACCTCCAAGTTTAGAGTAATTGCAAATTTGAAAATTGCATCCTGTACACACATTCCAACTCAGTAACATATATTGAGAAAAGAAGTGGTCTTAGCAGTGGAGAACATCACTGTATAGTTCTCTCCAATCCTGAAAAGAAATATTCGACACTTCTTTCTGATTTGTGTTAGTTAATCAGCTTTCTATCCATGCTGCCACAGCCCCTTTTATTCCATGACCCAAAGTCTTAATGTCAAACCTATAATGTTGCACCTCATCAAGTACCTCTTGGATGTCTATGTATACCACATCACCTATATTTCCCCCATCAACCTTCTCTGTTACTTCATCAAAATCTTTTTAAGTTAATGAGACCTTATTTGCCTTTAACAAGTCCATGTTGGCTTTTCCTAATCAATCCTCATTTGTCTAGTGACTGTAAATACTGTTCCTGTTTATTGTTCCTAGAAATTTCCCCACCACCAAAAATAATTTAACTAGTCTTTATCGACTGCATTGTCCCTACAGCCTTTTTTGATCAATGGCATAACATTCACATTTTTACAGTTCTTGGGCACAAGTCCTGCATAGAGAGATGTTTCCATTATTGTTGAATTCATAAACATTGTAGTCATGGTTTCTTCAATTTCTGCCCTTCCTTCCCTTAGCAAGCTAGGATGCATCCTATCCAACGAGTTATCCCCTAGAAGTGTAGCCACCCTTTCTAGTATTGTATTTTTTATCAAGTTTCGGCCCAGTTGGAATCTCAACCACATCTTTCTTTGCTGAGACCTAATCAACATCTTCTTCCTTGCTAAATACTGATGCAAAGGTCTCAGTCATGCTTTCTGATTCCATGCTTCAGCAAGACCACCATCACAGGTTATCCTTTATCAGTCCAAGTTCTTGCAAAGATTTTGTGACTCATGTGATCTCCTAATATTCCTGAGGCTTTAACACAAGTTCATGATCTGTTCATAACTCACTAAGGATCTTTTTTAGCTGTTCATATCTCATCCAGATACGTGCACAAGAAATGATAGTGCTCTCTTAATGTGGATTCTTGGCAGTATTTCTATCCTTTGCGTTTCGCAATCAGGACCATACTTTGGTGATCTTTTGAATGATGCATTGAAGGCCTAAACAGCCTACATCTGCTCCTATTTTGTACGCTTAAACATTGTAACTGAACTAGCCCAGATGTAGGGTTGCCACTTCTGGTTGAAAAATATTTCCAAAGAGTTAAGATATTCTTCTTCCAAATGCTCTGCTACCTTGTTCTACCCATTGATCATGCAATCAGTCCATGGTGTGCTACCTTCCCACACCAATCAGAAACTAAACAGACTTTCCTTTACTCCATTGAACAACTTTTGATTCTCAGTCAAGCAGATTTTTTACATATCTCCAATATTCACATCATCAATGAAAAGATTTTGAAAGAAAATTTTGAAAGGAGATTCACCAGGCTAATTTTGGGGATAAGAGGGTTGTCCTTTCAAGAGACGCTAAACTGTTTATGTCAGTATTCTTTGGAGTTTAGAAGAATGAGGGGTGACCTTATTGTGACCTACAAGATCTGGAGGGGGCTTGACAGGGAAGATATTGAGATGTTTTTCACTAGTGAAAGAGTCTCAGATGAGGGGGTATAGTTACAAAATAAGTCATTTAAAACAGAGGGGCATATTTCTATTCACAGAAGTTGGTAAATCTCAGGAATTCTGTACCTCAGAGGGTGTGGAGGCTAGATCTTTAGCTATTTCTAAGGTAGAGGTAGATAATTTTTTGAAAGATTGAGGGCTTGGGAATCTGGCACAGAAGGGTTGAGGCCAGTGTACATCAGCCAAGATCATATCGAATGGTGGGTCAGGCTTTGAGAGGCCCAGTGGTCTACTCCTGCTTCTATTTTCTTGTGCTCTTATCAATGTTTCAAACATAATTTTATTTTTAGGTGTAGCCTGTTCAGCCTTGAAGTGACATCATTATAGTAGATTGCAATTAGTCTCTGTGACATTTGGCTACAGAGAAGATGCAAAAAATGCGGTATTATCTGGAGCACTTTTTCCTATTTCCCTCCAATAGTATCAGCTGGTAACTCAACATGGGTGTAAACCAAAGTCAAGCTCTAACTTAGTGCCTCTCTCACCATGGTGGAATAGCCTTCAGGCATTCACTATCCAACTCACAGCTGAAGAATGAATGCACGGACAAGGAGAGAGCTTACTGTTGTTTGTTTCCCACCGTAGGTCAGTGCCATGAAGACAGAAGAGGGAAAATTGGGTAAACAGGTGCAGTCATTTAGTATGAATATTAGCCACATCTTTGCCAAGGAATACAGAACATTAAAGAATCAATACTTAATGAAAATGAAATAACTCCAGACTTATTTTTTATGAGAACATTTGTCATTTATTATTGAAAAATTTTGTCTATTGAAACAGCCAGCTGCAGTTCATTTTTAGTTCTGATGCTTTTGGGCTAAAAGTCTATTGCCTCCACTCTGTCTGCTAATGACTCACTGGTAGTCCCAGGATAATACTATTTCTGAATCAGTCCAGGAGCTCTGGATTCTCTGCTCTTCGTTTAGTACATTAACATTGATTATTTGAAAACACTGCAGCGTCCCAGCCAGTTGCGGAAGATTTGCTTAATTGTGTTCAGCATTAAGACTTGGCTTGTTTAAACAGGAGGAGGTAAATTAATAGCTTACCCTCCAGTGACAAAAAGCTCCATGTTCTATCGTTAATGTACTTACTATCGATATGGCAAGATAACAGACATATTTTCAGCTTTATTTAACACAAAACATTAATCCTCAAAGGGCACATAGATTTATGAACTATTTTGAGGCAAAGTATAAAGTATCTGTTAAACAGAAAAAAAGGTGGGTCATTTGTTATGATGTGATCTTACAGACACCTATCATCTCAGCAAATGTCAATGTTTCATGTCAATTCGAATATTTCATTTAAAGATATTCCATTAATAATTAGTATCAGACAAACCTTCATTGAGACAAACAGTTTTAAAACAGACTACTTAAGATTGGAAGAGAAAGCTAGCTGGAGGGACGGCAGAGCAGAAATGGATGGAATTTCTACAAGAAATAAGGAAAATGCAGGATTCCAAGAAAAAAGAAAGTTTTGAATGGAAAAAAGGCACAAATGTGGATAACAAGGGAGGTGAAAGGTTAAATAAAAGCAAAAGGGAGGGCATACAAGAAAGCAAAAATTAGTGGGAAAACAGATTACTGGGAAACTTTTTAAAACTTGCAGAAAGAAACTACGAAGGTCATTAGGAAAGAAAAGATGAATTATGAAAGGAAGTTGGCAGATAACGTTCAAAAGGACAATATGAGTTTTTTTAAATATATGAAGAGTAAAAGAGAGACACGGATTGATATAGGACCAATCGATAACGGTGCAGGAGAGATTATAGTGGATAACAGAGAGGTGGCAGAGGAACTAAATGAGTATTTTGCATCAGTCTTCACTGTGGAGGACATCAGCAATATACTGGATAGTCAGGGGTCTCAAGGAATGGAACTGAGTTCAGTTAAGATTACTAGAAAGAAGGTGCTAGGAAAACTAAATGGACTAAAGACTGATAAGTCTCCCAGACCGGATGAGGTACATCCCCAGGTTCTGAAGGAGGTGGCTTTAGAGATGACGGAGGCATTGGTGATAATTTTCCAGGAAACGATAGACTCCAGCATGGTTCGGGAGGACTGGAGGGTTGCAAATGTAGTTCCGTTGTATAAGAAAGGTGGGAGGGAGCATAAAGGAAATTACAGACCTATTAGTCTGACGTCGGTGGTGGGAAAGTTATTAGAATCGATCCTCAAGGTTGAGGTTATGGAATACCTCGAGGTGCAAGGCAAAATAGGTCCAAGCCAACATGGTTTCATGAAGGGAAGATCCTGCCTGACCAACCTATTGGAGTTTTTTGAAGAAATCTCAGGTAGGGTGGATAAGGGAGAGGTGGTAGATGTTGTGTATTTAGACTTTCAAAAGGCCTTCCACAAGGTGCCGCACAAGAGACTGATTAATAAGATGAGACATCATGGAATTACAGGTAGGATATTGGAATGGGTGGAGCATTGGCTGGTTGGCAGAAAGCAAAGGGTGGTAATAAAAGGATCCTGTTCTGGTTGGCTACCGGTTATTAGCGGTGTTCCACAGGGGTCGGTGTTGGGGCCGCTTCTTTTTACCCTGTAAATTAACGATTTGGATGATGGAGTAAATGGTTTTGTGGCTAAGTTTGTGGATTACACCAAGATAGGTGGAGGAGTAGAGTGTATTGAGGAGACAGGAAGGTTGAAGAGAGACCTAGACAGTTTAGGAGAATGGGCAGGGAAATGGCAGATGAAACTCAATGTTGAGCAATGTGCAGTTGTACACTTTGGAAACAGAAATAAATGGGCAGATTATTACCTAGAAGGGGAGAAAATTCAAAGTACAGAAGTAGAAAGGTACTTGGGGGTACTTTTGCAGGATACCCTAAAGGTTAACCACCAGGTTGGATCGGTGGTAAGAAAAGCGAATGCTTTGTTGGCATTCATTTCGAGAGGTATAGTGTATAAAAGTAAGTGTTGATGAGGCTCTATGGGGCACTAATGAAGGCTCATTTGGAATATTGTGTACAGTTTTGGGCCTCATATCTTAGGAAGGATGTGTTGATGTTGGAGAGGGTTCAGACGAGATTTACGAGGATGATTCCCGGAATGAAAGGGCTTACATATGATGAGCGCTTGTCGGCTCTTGGACTGTACTCACTGGAGTACAGAAGAATGAGAGGGGACCTCATAGAAACATTTAAAATGTTGAAAGGACTGGACAGAGTAGATGTGGCCAAGCTGTTTTGCTTGGTGGGTGAGTCCAGGACCAGAGGGCACAATCTTAGAATTAGAGGGTACAGGTTTAAAACAGAGATGAGGAGAAATTTCTTTAGCCAGAGGGTAGTGAATTTATGGAATTCCTTGCCATGTATAGCAGTGGAGGCCAGATCATTGGAGGTGTTTAAGGAGGAGATAGATAGATATCTAATTAGTCAAGATATCAAGGGATATGGGGATAAGGCCAGAAATTGGGGTTAGAATAGTTTTTTTTTTGCTCATGGAACAGACATCCTCCCCCCCCCCCCCATTTCTCATTTCTTTTTTTCTTTTTCCCCTTTTCTTTGGAGCAGACTCGATGGGCCGAATGGCCTACTTCTGCTCCTTTGTCTTGTGATCTTGTGAGATGCAGGTTTGGGAATACTGCTGTTTGTTACTTTCATAAGAATTCCACGAGAACATTCCTGTCTATGCTTACCTATAATTTTTCCAGGTTGCTGAAATTCCAGTGGCCAATTTGAGTTGTCACCACAGAGATGATTCCTGGTCTATGTAATTCACACCTAAATAAAATTATTATGTTTTAATCGAAGGAACCCCTGAAACGAATATGAATTTTAATTCTATTTTTTGGGCGGGGGGGAGTGGATTCTTTTCACTTGAAAATGCCATTTCTGGAGGTGCGCAATTTCATGGGAGCTAGATATCTTGGCTCGACGTCATTTTAAATGTGTACCAATGTTTGCATATATGCATGGTCCATTTGATCGCAAGAGCAAATCACAATTCTTCACATTTCCACAAGGGAACAAGTACAGCTCAGGCAGTATCTAATATCCTCATAAATATACGCATCAAAATGGTGACCAACAAGCGGTCAAAAACTGGAATGCTAGCTGATGTTCCCTCCTTAATTCAAGACACAATGAACAATTGTCATGGTCAACAATTCAGAACAATTGAAGAATGAGATTTTGAAGCTTCATGAAACTATAACACTGCTATATGCACAATGACACTCAATATCAGATTCACATACGGTGTATTTCCATCGGCCTTCTCCAACATCTTCTGCTCATGCACGACTGAAAAACTATCCGTACCATTGTTATTTCTGGACCTGTTGCATCCCTGCCAGCTCTCCACTTTTGTGTTCTCTGTATACTTAAATTTGTAAAATCTCTGCTGCTCTTAACTCACACAAAGTCCCAATAACCTGTCTCTCCTGTGCTTGCTTATTTAGAAAGGCAAGAAAGGAGATTACTTGGGCCTTGACAGAGATCTTTGTATCCTCTAGCTACAGGTGAAGTCCCAGAGGAATGGAGAATAGTCAATGTTGTCCCTCTGTTTATGAAGGGTTGTAGAGATAAACTAGGAAATTTTGGGCCAGTGAGCCTTACATCAGTGGTCGGGAAATTATTGGAGAAGATTCGTAGAGATAGGATCTACTTGCATTTGGAAATGCATAGTCTTATTAGGGATAGTCAACATGGCTTTGTGCAGAGAAGGTCATGTCTTAGAAACTTGTTTGACTTTTTTGAGAAAGTGACGAAGATATTTGAGGAGGTGATAAAGATGATTGATGAGGGTAAGGCAGTGGATGTTGTGAACATAGGCTTCAGGAAAGCTTTCGACAAGGTCCCTCATGGTAAGCTGATCCAGCAGATTAAGGCACATGGGATCCACAGTGACTTGGTAGATTGGATTCAAAATTGGCTTGACCATAGAAGACAGAGGATAGTGGTGGAGGGGTGTTATTCTGAATAGAAGTCTGTGACCAGTTGTCTTCTGCCAGAATCAGTGCTGGGACCTTGTTATTTGTGATATACATAACGATTTAGACGGAAATATAGGTGGGCTGATTAGTGAGTCTGCAGACAACACAAAAATTGGTGGAGTTACGGATGGTGGCAAAGGTTATCAAATGATTCAGTGGGATATAGACCAGCTGGAAATGTAGGCAGAGAAATGGCAGGGAGTTTAATCCATACAAGTGTGAGGTGTTGCACTTTGAGAGGTCAAATATAAAAGGAAAGTATACAGTAAGTGGTAGGGCCCTTAAGAGCATTGAAGAATCTTGGGGTGCAAATCCACAGCTCTATTGAAGTGGTAACACAAGTAGATAGGGTGGTAAAGAAGGCTTACTGTTTGCTTGCCTTCATTAGTTGGTGTTTTGAGTACAGAAGTTGGGAAGTCATGTGGCAGCTGTATAAAACTTTGGTTAGGCCACATTTGGAGTATTGTGTGCAATTCTGCTTACCGTATTGCAGGATGAATGTGGAGGCCTTGGAGAGGGTGCAGAAGAAGTTCACCAGGATGTTGCCTGGATTACGGAGTATTAGCTGTAATGAGAGTTTGGACAAACTTGGATTGTTTTCTCTGGAGAGTCGGAGGCTGAGGAACAACCTGATAAAAGTATTAAAAAATTATGAGAGGCATAGACAGGGTAGATAGAGTCTTTTCCCAGGGTGGAAGTGTCAAATACAAGAGGGCACAGCTTTAACGTGAGAGGGAAAGTTTAAAGGACATTTACGTAGCAAGTATTTTTTTTACACATATAGTAGGTACCTGCAACACGCTGCCGGGGGAAGTGATATGATAGTGACATTTAAGAGGCATTTAGATAGGCAGGCAAGCAGGCAGGGTATGGAGGAATATGGACCATATGCAGGTAAGTGCACAGGTTAAATGGGCTTCATGGTCGGCACAGATATCATGGGCTGAAGGGCCTATCCTTGTGCTGTACTGTTCTATGTTCTATGTACATTGGCTCCTGGTTAATCAATAATTTAATTTTAAAATTGTCATCCTTGTTTTTAAAGCACACCCCTTCCCCACCCCCTGTCTTGCCCTCCTTGTCCTATAAGATAAGATAAGGTATCTTTATTAGTCACATGTACATCGAAACACACAGTGAAATGCATCTTTGTGTCAAGTGTTCTGGGGGCAACCCGCAAGTGTCGCCACGCTTCTGGTGGCGACATAGCATGCCCACAACTTCCTAACCCGTACGTCTTTGGAATGTGGGAGGAAACCGGAGCACCCGGAGGAAACCCACGCAGACACGGGGAGAACATACAAACTGCTTACAGACAGTCCAGCCCTATAATCTGTTATCCTCCAGTTCTGGCCTCCTAACTGCCCTGAATTTAATTGCTTCAATGTTGTCATTCCACACCTTCAACTGCTGAACCCCTGAGCTGTAGAATTCCCACCAAAAATGTCTGCATCTTTCTACCTTTTTTTCTTCTTTTAAAGCATTCCATTAAACCTAACATTTTGACCCAGCATTTACTCATCTGTCCGAAAATCGTCATGATATGACTAAGTGTCAAATCTTGTTAATATTAGACCTGTGAACCACTTGTGGTGTTTTGCTAAAACTGGTATATATATTTTTGTTGAGGTTATACAGAAGCAGAAATACTGAGGCCTCGTCCCAGATTTAACATGGGCACTGCCACAGGAGACTTGCTAAGATACAATATTATAATCATATATGATATGCTTTTAATTGTGAACTAGGAGGATGAAAATAATGAACAATCGGGGATTAGTACAGCAAGGATCTTGCTGCATTACTGATATGTTTAATACGTGAAGTATTTCAAGCAAGAAATGATTCATTCAAGCAGCCTTCTTTGGTGTGAATATGTAATTACCTGATGGTTACTAATCTTTTATCAGATTTGTCATTCATTTTAGCCTGTAAAATAATCACAGTTATTCTGATACCTTCTTACTCCTCAGCTCGATAACATTGCAGTGGCAATTGTACATTGATTCCTCTCATAATCCATGAAATACAAGAAATCCTTTGCAGGCTTCAAAGCCAATCAAATCTTTTTTTAACTCACAGTTACCCATTTCCCTCCATTAAAACCCAGATCAATCAAATGGTTGGCTATTCTAATTCTTTTTGATTTGAAAAGTACCAGATTATTGCTATCTCTGCCTAGCCTTCTAACAATGAAGATATTTTCTATTGTGTTGCATATACAATTTAAAAAATTATGGATCTCTGACTTCTAAAGTGAAATCTCTTCAAAGGCCTCAGATTCAATCTAGCTTTAAACTATGTGAACCTCTCCAGGAGGTCAAATTTGAGTGGCCTCACCTATATTAACAAAAAGATAATGGCTTCATAATGGGGTCAGGACCCTTACTGCACAATTATCACATAGGCCAGCTTCATTTCTAAAGGAACTTATTACTAAAATTCTAAAGTACCTACCTGATTCTGATGATAAACCCTTCTGATATTGAAATCAGGCTCTATGATGTAAATTGAACCTCATTTCATTTTGAATGGGAACTCAACTATATTCCAGCACAGTAGATCTGTATGTGTAAAGGTATGTCTTGAATTATATTCTGACTGCAGTGCGGTTTGTGCTTCTCCCTGCCCTTCTCAACTGTTTTTCCATCCAGTTTGATTACAATTGGTTTGAACCTCACAACATTGAAACATATGATCAATAGATCAGGTGGCCTCTTGCTTGCTCCACCAATAAACATCATATCTGATTCTCTTTCTCAAATACACTCTTCCTCTCTCCTGCCCACTTCTGATCCCCAGACACCTTGATTTCCCTTAGTGCAAAACTCTACTGATCTTATTGATTGATTATTCACAGTCATTCTGGGTAGAGAATTCCAAAGATTTACAAACCTTTGAGTAGAAGACTGGTCAGAGATGACAGCAGTCTGGTCACCTTTCACATCTGGTGATAAGCTGTTGATGAAGTTATCTGGTTGATAGGTTAATGAGGGAGGTTAGAAAGAGAAGACACAAACGAAGGATCTCTTCAGGCATTTCTCCTCCACAAAGGTGAACATTAGAGATATACTTCTGAAAATCTTTGCTGTTTAGAGTCTCCTGCTGAGTTTGACCTTTTTTCCAACTCCTCTTCCTCCCTCTTCTGGCAGATTACCAAGTTCTGTATGCTTGCTCCTCATTCTCTCTTTCATGGCAATAACCCTAGGGGAATTGTCACAAAAACATTCATGACTGTGAGCAACAAGGTTCTGCCAAAGTCTGAAGTCAATGCATCTGCAACGTCATTTGCGGTCAACTTGAAACATTGTCACGAGTTCTGAAAAAAATCCATACCATAACTTATTCCAACCAGTATTCAATAAATCAATCAGCCACAAACCTGCAAGGGATTGCTGATTCCTTTAAATAGCACAGTTAGGCAGGTATTTCCGACTGCTGGATCTTCCATAGCACAAGTCATCAGCTGCATCACTGAGGTAAAATTTGGCACTGAAGAGATTATATCAGCTTTACATACAATATGAGGTCACAATCTGTCTTCTCTGCATATTTCTGAAAAACTGCCGCACCAGAGCCCTTTCCAATATGGTAACCATTAAGACTGATGCGACAAACCACATGCATGCTTCAGTCACCATTTTGGAACTATTCTGGCTATGTAGCACCAGAACAATAGGTACAATAGAGCTGGGTTTTACAGCCTTGGTTTCTGAATGTTTTAGCAAATTCAAATATATTGGGAACAAAGTGATATACCCTGCTGATTTTCTTCAAAAATCAATGGTACTGAGGTCTGAAGCATTGAGTACATTTCCCCCCAACCATTCAGACACAAGGATTGATCCTCATTGTTCCTACTGGATTTAGATGCAGTCCATCTCTCTTTATTTATGCCCCAATTACTCCTGTGAATTTAAGAGCTGGTTATTTCTTGTCCCATCTCCCAACGCTACACATTGATAGGAGTCTGTTATATGCAGCTGTATCTTACTCGTCAATGTAAAACAAACAAAATTTTGTAAGGATTCATCAAGCAGGAACTCAGACTGTAATCAGCCACAGCAAAAGAGGATCTTCTGACTTAAAGTTAGGCCCTGCAACTTTCTTTACCAGTGAAAACTAATCGGATTGATCCAGGATTTAAAAAGGATGTGTCAAAATTGTATCTTTTTTGACAGGCTTCATGCACAATCCAGGATAAAATGATGAAGACTCTCTATGCCTCACAGTGTCTGTGCTTCTGGCAAAGCTTCTAGCTAAGCTACATAAAGATTTTTTGTGCACTTGAGGAGAGAAAAAGGGTCTCAAGTTTTTTTTAACGACTTCGGGAAATCATACATAACAATTTAAAATTCACTTCCATTAGTTCATCCTGTTGTCTGTGTGCTTACTCATTTATGTAGAGGAATCCCAGAAGGTGGGATCACAAAACACATTAACGGATCTTCCTTCCTGTCACCCTTGATGTGAAATCAACGTCCCAGCATTTATAAGGAGTTGCGTTTGACTATTGTTTGGCTTGCCTCTACAATATGCAGATATTAAAGTCAGATCAGAAGCTCAGTCTTCAAGCTGTCTTCTCAAGTACGTCATCTGAAGCAAGTAATTAGGTGTCTGCAGCTCAAACATTAATTTGTACTAAGGCCTGAACCCCAATATTAAACGACTTACCCCATTCAAGCAAAGGGATTGAGCCTCTTTGTTTCTATTGGATTTAACAGTCCATCTTTTTTTTCCAGTCTGTTTTTGCTGTAAGTTGGTCCCAGTTATTTATAAAGTTGCTATTATTGTTTTCAAGTGACACTGCCAACTATACATTTAGGTCTTCAGTGTGTTTGTTGTACTTCCTTTCACAAACATCATGAATATAGCAGACTTTGCATTGGTGTCTTTGAGTTCTTGTAAATGAGAATTCGACTGGCATTATTAATTCTTTCCACATTGTATAGATTGACACACTATAGCCCTCTTTAACCCTTCCTGTGCTTCTAACCTTTGCTCAATATATCTTTTCCTCACACTTCAAAAAACATATCAATCTACTAACTTTCCCCTTTGAAATGGGCAGTTTCCTGTACACAAAAGCCTTTGTCACTATTGTTTGTAAGTTGAAACTGTTGCTTAGTCCAAGATAGGGCCAAAGCTTGGAACTCTAGTCTTGTGATCCAGCTTGAGCCCATGCTGCACCTTAAAATTACAGCCAAGATTGAAATCACAAAGCAAGGTAGTGGAATTCTCTCTCAAAAAGCTGCAGATGCTGGGTTCAATTAAACATTTCAAGGCTGGTACAGATTGATTTTTGTCAGGTAAGGGCACTGATGCTATGGATATGATGGCGTTGGAGATCAGCCATGATCAAAAAGAAAGTCAGAAAGGATCCCATTCCTTCATACTTATGAATCTTGATAATGCAGCAGCAGGAAGCCCATGCAACAATTTCACCCCTGCTGCCCCTATTGAAGATGCTGCTGCCAATACCTTCCCTGACATTGCATTAAAGATAGCAAAATAATGCAGGACAGGTCCCAGAAAAACCTACTTCCTTTCACCCATGTTACCACTTGTTGGGGCTATCCCATAGACATAGCTACTCATGGAGCTCATTTGAGAGGAGAGTTAAGCTTGACTGTGTTCTTACAGTTACACAACCAAACCTCTTCATCTATAGGGAGTAGCCTAATAAAATTTATGGAGTCAACGTCTGCGGTGTCCATTGGTTCTAAGAGTCCTATGTCAGGGAGTTAGACCCTGGATCCCTCCTACCTAAGATTCCACCCTTTCAACTTTCTTTTCGCAATTCAGGCAGTTAGCTTCATCTGGTCCCTCTCAATGAGACCCACTTGAACTCCACTGAAGACAGGTATACCCATCTTTAACTTGCTACAACAATCTTCTCTGGTACATCATGGAAGTGAGCACTCCTGGTTGTGAATAATTGTGCCTCAGGATAAGTCTGTCCATGTCTTCTTGGTGTCATTGTTCTGAAAAGGGAAAAGCAGAGACTCAGTCAGTTAGAAGCCCACTGGAAACCCCTGGGCTCAGAATGAACCACCTTCCTGTCTCTTTTTTTTAGGTTTCAAATTGTCAAGTAAATTGTGAACTCATTTTTGAGCTTTACAGATGAGGAAAGGATACCATCCCAGGGCATAAATACTTACCACTTAAGAAATATTAGTTGGAAGGAAAGTAATAACTAAAAAGCCCAAATCTACGCATAACCAAAAGCAACAACAACAGTGATTCAACAATTTTAACATATGCTGCTCAGTTAACAAAGCAGAATGTCCTAAGAAGCTTCAAGGGAGTTTTATCAAACATAACATAAAGGAGTTAGAAGGCAGATGACTAATAGCTTGGTCAAATAGGTCAGGTTAATGGATTCCTAACAAGAGGAGAGAGAGAGGCAGAAAGGTTTACAGAGAGTATTCCAGAGCTCAGGGTTTGGCAGTTGGTAGGATTAAATTGAAGGATGATCAAGAGATCAAGATCAGAAGAACAAAGACCTCTCCAAGGGCTGTAGGACTGAAATTGAATTTAGAGATAGAAAGGGACAAGGAATGATTTGAAAACAATGATGAGAATTTAAAGATCAAGGTACTGCTTAAATGGGACCTAGTTAGATCAGTAAGGACTGGGTGATGGGTGAATGGGACTTGTGAAGACTTTTGGAATAACAAGTTAACAAAGTGTGCTGGGAGAGAGGCCTGCTCAGTTAGCATCAAAATAGTCAAGCTTAAAGCAACGAAGGCAAGTATAAAAGATGAGTCAGTCAGTCTTTGTAACAGAGGCCTCTTGGAATAGATGCCTTAAATCTCCACAGACCCAGGTTCAGCCCTGATCTCAGGTGTGGCTGTGTGGAGTTTGCATGTTCTCCCTGTGAATGTTTGGGTTTGCTTCAGGGCCTTTACGAGAAAGGATAAGTGGCAGGGACATAGGAAAATAAGTAGAGGGGAAATGAGATGAATGGGATTGTTTCCCTGGGAGCAGGGATGAATGCCTTCCTTCCATGTCATTATAAATCTCAGATAGTCTAAGTGACGGCATGTAAAAGTAATTAAAAGCCTACCTCAAGGTCAAAATAGACACCAAGATCACAAGCATTCTGATTCAACTTGGAGGAAGGATTCAGTGCTGAGGGAATAAATTTTGTAGTATCTTCCAGATAATTAGTTGGAGGAGAATTCTGCTTATCTAGCACTGATTGCAGATAAGCAGTCTGACTGTTTAAAGACAGTGAAGGGATTAAATAAAATGACGATAAAGTAAAAGAGGGTGTTATCTTCATACATGTGGATATTGACAATGTGTATTCAGACATTAGGAGCAACTTATAGATGATAAACAGGAGAACAGCAATAGTAGATTCCTAGAGGACACCAGAGGTAATGGTGGGGAGTGAAAAGAAAATTCATTAAATCTTTGACGATGATATTGTTCTGCAGGACATCAAAACTCGCATTTCTCCTGCTTAAGTTCTTTGTAGACCATACAGTCTTTAAAACAAAGTAACCTTGATATTATTTAATAATTGCAACCTGGCTTACCTCATTTTCTATTTTCAACCTTATCTTGCCACTTTGATTTCTCAAAGTATGCTTAAGTGCATTTGCCGTCAACCAAAGGTGCTGGAGGTATGTGAATCCAATATGATGCACATCTAGAAAACTTACAGCACATACATTATTGACAGCATATTGGGGGAAAAAATCCAGAGAAGGCAGAGCAAGCAATGCTCATTGTTTGTTAAACATACACAATGCAACATGGCTAAGATCCTTTTACTTTCAGTCTGCTGATTGGTTTGCTTCTCCAGGCAGCAATTCTATATCACCTGGTATTCCCACATCATCTCAAAACTTATCGGACCTGTGTCTAATTAGCTGACCACTCACAGGAAAGTCAACAAGGATGTTGATCCATTCCTGCCCTGCAATAGTCATGGTGAAGGGTTAAAGAGGAGTAAATTCAGCAACAGAATGAATTGAACAAGGCAAATCGATCTCTTTGTGCCTATCCATGAGGAAAGTGAATCCTGTTCAAATCAGATCCAGATGGGGAAAAATCTTTTGTTTCAGTTGTTTTCTTGGAGAAGGAGTGTTAATGAATCGGTTTTTATCAGTGGTACAAGAAGACCTGCAAGATTGCATGCATGCATAAGGCTACCGGCAGCCACTTTACATTTACCAAATTCATCAAGAATCTGCATTTTGTGTAAAAGTCTCAACTTGGGTTTCATAAGTTTAAGGAATAAATATAGCAAAGGATCCAGATTCTTCTTTACCAAAGACAATTCAGGATCTGGAACTGGCTCCCACATGGGAAGGTGAAATGAAGATCACTGGTGCCTTTCAGAGGGAGTACATGAGTATATAATGGAGCAAGGAATGGAAGGGAAGAAATATTGATAAAGGAAGAAGATAGAAATTCTTCCATGGAGAATAAAGAGCAGTCAGGATAATTGGTCTGTTTCTGAATTCCAAGCTCAATAAAATTCTCCACAATCCTGTCAAAAGTAGGGAGTTTTCTTAAAGTTCTTTAATCAATGGTGTTTCTCCGCACCATTTGGAGAAAGTTGACTCTGCAGAAACCATTGCCCTTTCCTTCGCTCAGATATAAGGCCCGATTTACAAATGATAACAACTCCAACAATGATAAACAGCACACTATAACTCAAATGTTGATTGATCATTATCAACAACTAATAATCTCATAGCAAAAATAATTTCTAGAATTTAAGGGTGGAAGGATTTTCATTTTATTGCACTGTAATTCAACCTAGTCCTGATAATCTTAGTTGGAATAATCCTCTGTGAAATTGGTGTACATAGGTCCAATTAAACATTCCCTCTTTTGGCACCAGTTATCATTCTCTCAGCAGTCTCATGAATAAAGTCTACACTATCAGTTTTTAGTACCAGTATTACACTGGTTAGCACCTTGCACGTGATTTGCTGTTCAATAAGATCTTTTATCTCTGTGCCACTTTCCTGTAGAGAATCCATTAATTTCTCTGCCATTTCTTCATTTCCTAAAATAATTTTTCCTGTCTTAGTCTGTAAGAACACACATTAGCTTTCAGAATTTGCTTCTGTTTCTTGTTACATTACTCTCCTGTACAATTTTCCCTTTTCTTTTCAATTTCTTGAGAATCCATTGCAGAATTCTAAAATTTTATCGAACATAGAACAGTGCAGCACTGGGCAGGCCGTTCGGCCCGCGATGTTGTGCTGATCTTGATGCCAATTTATGTCCTTCTCCTGTGTGTCATTCATACCACCGTCGTAGGCTGTATCTCAACAGCGATGAGTCGGAGTACAGGAAGGAGATAGAGAGCTTAGTGGAATGGTGTCATGACAACAACCTTGCCCTCAATGTCAACAAAACAAAAGAACTGGTCATTGACTTCAGGAAAGGGGCGGCGTACATGCACCTGTCTACATCAATGGTGCTGAGGTCAAGAGGGTTGAGAGCTTCAAGTTCCTGGGAGTGAACATCACCAACAGCCTGTCCTGGTCAAATCACGTAGATGCCACAGCCAAGAAAGCTCACCAACACCTCTACTTCCTCAGAAGGCTAAAGAAATTTGTTTTTTCCCCTTTGACTCTCACCAACTTTTACCAATGCTCCATAGGAAGCATCCTATCTGGCTGTATCATGGTTTGGTACGGCAACTGCTCTGTCCAGGACCGCAAGAAGCTGCAGAGAGTTGTGGACACAGCCCAGCACATCACGGACACCAGCCTCCCCTCCTTGGACTCTGTCTTTACCTCTCGTTGTCTTGGTGAAGCAGTCAACATAATCAAAGACCCCACCCACCGGGACATTCTCTCTTCTCCCCTCTTCCATCAGGTAGAAGATACAGAAGCCTGAGGGCATGTACAACCAGACTTAAGGACAGCTTCTACCCCACTGTGATAAGACTATTGAACGGTTCCTTTATACAATGAGATGGACTATGACCTCACGACCTACCTTGTTGTGACCTTGCACCTTATTGCACTGCACTTTCTCTGTAGCTGTGACACTTTACTCTGTACTGTTATTGTTTTTACTTGTACTACATCAATGCACTCTGTACTAACTCAATGTAACTGCACTGTGTAATGAATTGACCTGTACAATCGGTTTGTAAGACAAGCTTTTCACTGTACCTCGGTACAAGTGACAATAATAAACCAATACCAATATTCATGTGTCTGCCTGAAAGCCTCCTAATCGCCACCAAACTGCCTGATTCCACTACTACCCCGGTAACCCATTCCAGACACCTACCACTCTCTGCGTAAAAAGCTTGCCTCTCAAGTTGCCTTTATATTTCCCCCCCTCTAACCTTAAAAACGTGTCCTCTGGTGTTTTACATTTCTACCCTGGGGAAAAGATTCTGACTGTCTACCCTATCTATGCCTCTCATAATTTTAAAAACCTCTATCGGGTCTCGCCTCATGCTCCAATGCTCTTGGGAGAACAGCGCAGGTTTGTCCAAACTTTCCTTATAGCTCATACCCCCTAATCTAGGCAGCATCCTGGTAAACCTCTTCTGCACCTTCTCCAAAAAGTCTCCACATCCTTCCTATAATGGGGCAACCAGAACTGCTCACGATACTCCACGTGCAGTCTGACTAAAGTTTCATATAGCTGCAGCATGACTTCCTTATTCTTATACTCAACACCCCTACCAATTAAGGCAAGCATGCCATATGCCTTCTTTACCACCTTATTCACTTGCATAGCCACTTTTAGTGAACTATAGACCTGGACTCCAAGATCCTCCGTACCTCAATCCCAGATGGTATATTGCCTCCCAGGTGCCAGGGTCCAGGATGTCTCTGATCAGGTCCACAGCATTCTTGTGCGGGAGAGAAAACAGCCAGAAGTCGTGGTACATGTTGGTACCAACGACATAGGTAGAAAGAGGGATGAAGTCCTGAAAAGTGAGTTTAGGGAGCTAGGCAGAAGGCTGAAGAACAGGACCTCAAGGGTAGCAATCTCAGGATTGCTGCCAGTGATAGTGAAAGTAAGAATCGGAGGAGATGGCAGATGAATGCGTGACTGAGGAGTTGGGGGGGCCTTATCAAATTTCATGTAGGTAACATCCACTGCCTTACATCATCAAGAACCTCCTCAAAAAACTCAATCAAGTTTGTAAGGCATAACCTGCCCCGCACAAAGCCATGCTGACTGTCTCTAAGTAGGCCATGCCCTTCCAAATGTGCATAAATCCTATCCCTCAGTCTCCTCTCCAATAGCTTCCCTACCACTGACATAAGGCTCACTGGCCTATAATTCCCTCCTGAACAAAAGCACAACATTTGCTGCTCTCCAGTCTTCGTGGACCTCAGTGAGGACCTCAGTTGCTAGTGAGGACACAAAGATCCTTGTCAAAGCCCCAGCAATTTCCTCACTTGCTTCTTTCAATATTCTGGGATAGGTCCCATCAGGCCCTGGGGACTTATCCACCTTAATGCTTTCCAGGAGACCCAGCACTACCTCCTCCTGAATCTCAAAATGTCCCAGCACATCAGCATGCCCCACTCCGTTTTCGCTATCCTCCAAATCTTTCTCTTCAGTTAATATCGATGCAAAGTATTCATTTAGTACCTCAGCCACTTGCTCTGACTCCAAGCACAAATTCCCTCTTTTATCCTTGAGTGGACCTACCCTCTCCTTAGTTATCCTTTTTTTCTTCATATAAGTATAAAATGCCTTGGGATTATTCTTGACCCTGCTCTTCAAGGACATTTCATGGCCCCTTTGGCCTTCCTAATTGCCTGCTGAGCACTTTCCTGCTATCTTTATATTCCACAAGGGCCCATTTTCTCAATCATTATCTTGGAAATAAAGTTTCTATAGTCAAGACACCAACTTGCGTTTGTGGAGGATCTTCAGTGGAAAAATTTTCTTAAGCACTTGACAGAAGCAATGGACGGTCACACAAAAGCCAAAGACTATTAGTCAAAGAGGGTATTAAAGAAAGAGAGTGAGTTAGTGAGGCAGGGGGACTTAGGGTATGATCTTGAGGAGACTGTTGCACAGCTACCAATCAGGAGGGTGGATTAGAAGTCAGTCAAGAGAAACAAATTGTGATGAGGACCAGGATGAAATGAGTGGTTGGAAGGTCTTGAAGAAAATTAAACATGATAAAAATAATCTTCTCTGCGTTGGAAAAAAAATGTTAAATGCTGATAGAAATTTCAGTGACCAGAGGGTGGTATACAGCAAGGTTCTGTAGGGCTCGGTACTAGGCCTCTTACCTTTTTTGGCATTTACATTAATTAGTTGGACTTAGATGTAGTGGCCACAATTAATTAATTTCCCTATGAAACCAAAATTGGCAGTGCCATTAATAGTAAGGAAGAAAGTTCTTGGCTTTAAGAAAATATGGATGACTGATTATGTGGGTACAAATGTGCCAAATGGAATTTAATCCAGAGAAGTGTGAGGCAGTGCGTTTGAGGAGTGCAAACAAAGCAAGAAAATACATGATAAATGATATGATATTAGTAAGTGTGGAATAAAAGAGAGATCTTGGATATGTGCAGAAATAACTGAAAATAGCTGGACAGGCAGATAAGGTCGTTAAGAAAGCATGTGGGGTATTTGCTGTAACTACAAATGCATAGAGTACATGGGCAGGGAAGTCATGTACAAAACATTAGTTAAGCCTCAAGTGGATAGTGCACTGGGTACTTGGAGCTCAAAGTGTGGTGTAGGTAGAAACTCCCATCGTACTTAAAAAGTTTAGAAGAAGGGCCAGAACCTGCAGGGTGATGGATCCAAGAGCTGGGAAGTGGGATTAAGCTAAAATCCATTATTGGCTGGCATGGATTGATGAACTGAATGGGTACTTCCTGTGCTGTAAATTTCCATGATTCTAAGAAGATGCGAATGTTAAATCTGAGGTATTAAAAGACAGGTAATCAATTTAAGCCTTGGATTACCCTATCAAACATACAATGAACTCAACGGTCTCCTTCAGTGTTTTGAAACATGATGATTCTAGAATTACATGCATTTTTCCTTGATTCTTTTCTTATTCATTCCTGGCAAGGAAAGTATTATTACCCATCCCTAAATGTCCTTGAACTGAATGACTCACCAGGCCATTTCAGAGGACAGCTAGGAATCAACATTATCATCGTGGTCTGGATTCACAAATAGATCAGCCTAGGTATAGAGAGCAGATTTCCTTCACTAGCAGACATTATTAACCAGATGTGTATTTACAACAGATTGCAATTACCAGCTTTAAAAAGATAATTTAATAACTAATTTAATCTAATAACTAAATTAAAATGGTAACATTTGATCTCGTCTTCAGATCTTTATTCGAAGTTTTTTGATTACTATTCAAGTAAGATAGTTACAATATGACCATGCCTCATGTCTATCCTATTTCCTCTGACTTAGAGAGGCATCAAGAAGTCAAGGGTTTCAGGTGGGAGAGATTGATATGAGAATCATTCGTGAAGTTTTCAGGTGGAGATCCTCACAATATAAATGAAGTCCAGGAGTTAGAATTGTCTCTGTCTCCTGCTGACAGCTCGCGTTGCATGACTTGCACTCCAGATAAAACTCTGTTCCTTTCTTGATAGGTTAGCTGTGGCTTGGATCCTGCAACCAACTGCAATTTGCAGATGGCAGCAAAAGGAGACTGCTAACAGTTACCAGAAGGATTTGAATGAATTAAGTTGCTGGACGGATAGATGTGTGTTAAAATTTGACACTGATGACATAGAATGCTGCACAAAGAATCAAACAATGTGTGACATACATGCAAAGTTGATGGAGTATGATTAGCACAGGCCGACTCAGAAAGGGATCAGTGGCGTAATAGCGGAACTTGTCACTATCAATATCTAGACAATTTAGTGAAGTGAATACAAAGGCAAACAAGGTGCAGCTCAAACAGTGGAATACAAATTCTGCTCTGATTAGGTAATATAATTCCATGACTGGGTTACTCTTACACAAGATTACAGTCCCACTTCAAGAAAGAACTATTCCAGCACTAAGCAGGATACAGACATGAGCAATAAGAACAGTTTCTGCAATAAGAAAAAAGTAATGCCCTAAGGAAAATCTCCATCTAGATGGAGATAAACATTTAGGGATGGACTGACATGATTAAGCATCAAATGGTTTAGAGTAAGGTCAGCACAGGACTCTCCCAGCATTGATTAAAGTGCATTATGGAATCATTTAGAGTTAGTATAATCCTGCCCACCCACCCCACAGATGTCAGGCAGACAGGTAGTTTAATTTACTCCAGGATTACTGCATGTTCCCTTTCAGTGGTCTTTGATATTTTCTTCACCATTTTCACCGCATAGTATTTGTCACCTCGATTATCATTGATACAAGAGATTTTCAGATCAAAGCCATTAATTACTTACAGGCAAGAAATAAAGCCAAGCACAATGTTCACATTGCGTTAATTAGGAAAGGTACCCTCATATCCCTAATCTCTCTGGTTTCTTTGAGTCTTGAGAAACACAATAAGAGGGTAGCTACTAATTGCCTGCTGAAATGGCTCAGCAAGTCACCCAGTTATATTAAGCATCTACCAAGGATAACACACTGATTGCTTTCAAGAAGACAATCTACTGTCACGTAACTAAGAATGTACAACACATGCCAAAGAAACATACAGTATCAGAATAAATTAGAAAATGCTACATGTTCTTAACAGGTCACCCTTTGTATGTATGATTTTTGTGTCAGTTTGTCTCATGGTCCATTTCTTCACTAAGTGATTTGATTGAAGTTTTAGGCATTAAAACTCCCTGCTGCATCAATAATTCTAGTTTTAAATCCACCACTTTTGGCAAAACGTAGATCATCATATTCCTACATCAAATGAAACAATTTTCTTATACATTTTGGTTCAGCAAATAAGGAGGCAAGCAATGGTGAAGTGGTTATTGTTGCTGCCTGATAGATCCAGTGACCCTGGTTTAATCCTGACCTCTGGTTCCAGCTGTGTGGAGTTTGTACTATCTCCCTATAAAAGCACAGGTTTCCTCCAGGTGCTATACTTCCTTCCACATCACAGAGGTGTGCTAGTTGGTAGGTTAATTGGCTGCTGTATATAACCCCAAGTGTGGGTGTGAGGTAGGGGAATCATGGAGGAGTTAATGAGCATGTGAAGAAGAATAGGTTACAGGGAAATGTGAAGGGGATTGGGAATGGCCATCTTCTACAATGTAAGGGAATATGAAAATAAGACTATGGTAACAAATCAAGTATGTTATGGTTAGTAATCTGATCAGATGGAGAAGATTTAATTAACAAGTCTTGTTTTATAGAGTCACTGATAATATATATGAAGCACATCAGTGTCAAAAAAAGTTTTTTTAAACAGAAAAAAGAACAAAGGATATACTGTTGCTACTTAAAGCTGGAAAAATGCTTGCAGTTATAATCAGCAATCTAAAAGATTCCTTGAATATTATTATGTAGGAAAGAAATAGACAGTTTTTCATATGTAGCCCCAAGCATGTCATTTTACAGACATGAGTTAAATAGAGATGTGATACATTTGGAATTTTGAACATGCTCAATCAGTTTGTATTTATTCACTCTTCAGCAAAATTTCTTTACTCGAACAGTGCAGATGAAATAAAAACAACAAGTTTGGGGGATGCTCAGCAAGTCAAGCAGCGTCAGTGGAAAGAGGAATAGAGTTAATGATTCAGGTCAAGGGTCATTTATCAGATAAATTGCATTTATTTTTCATTACTTTCACATTATAGCTTCTCCAAATCAGAAAGTGTAATAGGCGGGGAATGAAACATTTTCCATTACATGGTCTCAATGGCATCATCAAGGAAATAGCCAAAACAGAGCAATGATCTCTCTATACTAACATAATGTGATGCATTGAAAATTCAAATGAACACTCCAGATATTAGTAATGTAGTTTCCTGTGAGTATTATTACCAATTAACACCAAATTAGGGTCTTAGTGGTTCTGTCGGCTAGGGAATTGATTGACACTGTCCAAATCAGTTTCACATTGGATCTAGCAGACTGAGGAGGCTTCCATCCCATTTGTTCAGATTGGATTTGAATTCAAGTCTTGGTCATGAAAGGCTGCCCAGTTTTATTGTTTACATTGACATAATGCCTTATTGCATCAAGATCTTTAAAACCACATTACACAAAGGATGCAGCAGCCAATCTGTGCCTAAAGGCTTTACACATTTTCTATGAGATGAAAAGTTTTTATGCTTTGTGTTGTCTTGTTTGAAATAAGAATGCTGGTAAAAATAGCAGGAGAACTCTTAAATCTCATTCAAATAATCCCTAGGGATTGTTAACATCAACCCAAAGATTAAACAGAATCTCATTTTAACCAAAATAAAGGTTGGCCTTTCTAACATTCCTTCAGTATGGAATAAGAGCATCACAGTTAATGATGAGCTCATATGTTTGACAAAGGCTGAAAGCTACAGCCGTGTGATCCAGAGGTGTGAGGGCCACCCTTCAATTAACTTGATACACACCAACAAAATAACACACAAAAGACATGTGAAGTCCCCCCCTTTTGAGTGAAATGTAATGAACTAGATTTCTGGTGAACGGAAAGAGAAACCAGCAATTGTGTCAGCCAACGACATTAAACTCTGCAAAGGAAGACAAACTGTTATTGGAAGGAGGAGTAAAGGCATCCCACTGGAGTAATCTCTGAAATTGATGGATCTTGTATGTAAGAACAAGATAACAAGAAAAATTCATTTTCACGGATATACACACTGCCAGAACAACATCACGATCACATTTTGATCTATGTTCCACAATGTGAGGATTTAAATTAGACTTCATATGAACACCAGAACACAAAACAATCAGAGCAGGAGGAGGCCACCAGGCTCCTCAAGCCTGCCCCACCACTCAATATCATCATGGCTGATCTATGCTGGTCTCCTCTTCTGTGACAGTTCCTTATAGCCCTCAATTCGTAAATCTTTCAAATATTTATCTATCTCCACCACAAATACATCTAAGGATCTGGCCTCCACCACCATCTTAGGGCAGAGAATTCCAGAGCTTCACAACTGTCTAAGGGAAGAAATTTCCAAGTGCTGCAGCTTTTAATGACTGGCCTTGTATATTGTAGCTGTGTCCCCTTGTTTGTGACTCCCCCACATGTGAAAACATCTTAACATTTATCATGTCAAGCCCTCTGATCATCTTATATGTTTGAATAAGGTCAAACCTTATTCTTTTGAACTCCCAAGAAGCACAAACCCAAACTGTCAAGCCTCTCTTGAGAGGACAACCCTCTCATCCTAGGAATTAGCCTGGTGAATCTCCTACTGACCGCCCCAATGCTACAATATCACTTTTTAGATAAGGGGACTAAAACTGTGCGCTGTATTCCAGGTATAGCCTCACCTACACTCTGAACAAATTTTACAAATCTTCCTTGTTTTTAAACTCCAAACCCTTTGCAATAAAGGCTAAAATGCCATTTACCTTCCTAACTACTTGTTAGACCTTCCTGCGAACCTCTAGTGATTCATGCACTAGAACACCTAGATCCCTCTGAACTTCACTCATTTGCAGACTCTCTCCATTTAGATAATAATCTACCTTTTGATTCCTCTTACCGAAGTGCATGACCTCACACCTCCCTACATTAAGCTTCATTTGTGAGGTTTTTGCCCAATCACTCAATTTATTTATATCTCACTGCCGAATCACAATGTCCTTATCACAACATGCCCTTCCAGCTATTTTATATCATTGACAAACTTAGAAACCTTACATTTCGTTCCCTCCTTCAGAATATTAATGTAAACAGTCAACAATTGAGGGTGAAGAAGTGATGCCTGGGAAACTTCACCAGTTACCACCTTCTAGCCTGAGAAGGACCCATTTATTCCAACTCTGTTTTCTATATGACAGCCAGTTTTCAATCCATGCTAACACACTTCCTCCAATACCTTGGGCTCTAAATTTATACACCAGCCTCACCTTGTCAAATGTTTCCCTCTATTAATTCTCCTTGTAAGATTCTGAAAGAATTGAAGCCAATTCATCAACCTTTCATAAAACCATGTTGAATTGAGTTGATTATATTTAGATTTCCAGCCAGAAAGCAAAACTGAACATTATCTCCCATTTTGATCTATCTACCATCACTGTAGCTGGAAATGCAATGGTTCTGCAACATCATCCCAGCAGTTTGAATGTTTATATTGGACTTAATTTCTAAAAGTGGAATCTTTTGACAAGATGCTTGCTTCTTACAAAAACGTGAGGCAGGAGTGTCTACCCTTGACCTCAAAACAATAGGTGTCCATGTGTGGTGTCAAGGAACATCAAAGAGCCTTACTAAGATGGGAATTTCAACTACCTGGAATCATAGCGGGCCAGAGCAAGATGGTGTGATTTTTGGGGGCCAATCATCTCAGGCCTAGCAGTTGCGCTTCAGGTTAGACCAGAATTTGAGATGTTTGATGATTGTATAGTATGTAATTCGACATAAAAATCCTCAGATCTTAAAGCAATTCATGCCTGCAGAAAAACCTGGACAATGTTTAGTGGTAAGTAGTATTTATACCACACATTTACCAGGTAATGAACTCCAAAGACAATCTAACTGCTTTTCTGTTGGGATTCATCAGTACCTTGGAGATCACCACTGAGCAGAAACCTACCCTGACAATTCGCATCAAAGCTGATTAGACATTGGATATTCTGCAGTGAACAATTCACCCCTTGACCCTCCAAATCTTTTCTATCATCATTGCCAGCAAAAAGATGAAAAATATTCCATTTGTCTGAATGACTGCAACTCTAGTAATAAAGAAGAAATTCAACACCATTCTGGAATAGAATAGCTCTCTTGATTACCCCATCCATCACGTTAAGCATTCTTTCCACCACCGGTGCACCCCAGCTATCGTGCCTACCATATCCAAGATGCATTACACTTTGTCACGTCTCCCAGTACACAAGCTCTACTAGCTAGAAGGTCAAAGGCAGCAGGCAAATGCAAATAGCATCATCTATAATTTTACGCCCAAATGCATCATTTTGATTTAAAAATATATTGTTTTTCTTCATCATCATTGGATCAGTTTCCTTGGATTCCCTGCCTAGTGACACAGTTCACTATATGGTCCTCAGCAGATCAATAAGAGATAGTTCAACAACACCTATTCAAGGGCAGTTGGGAATAGGCAAATAATATTGCCTTTGCAATGTCAAACACAGACATAAATGAATTAAAATGTTTTGGGAAAAACAAGGTAATGCTAGTACACTTTCAGGTACGTGCAATCCAATATTTTGAGTGAATTTGACACTTTTGATACCTAAATATTTGAATTTACTTCAATATATCTCCCCTTATATGTTTAAGAGTCATTGGGATACATGAAGTTTTATTTTGTTAAAGGTAAAATTTTATTCCTCTCACATGATTGGATTATTGGATAAATTACTTTAGGGTATTATTGAAGGGATTGCAGTTGACATGTATATGGACTTTCAAAAAGACACAGGTCCACATAATAGATTACATAATTAGCAAAATTAATGTCCAATGATTTAAAAAGTTAACAGCAGCCTAGGGACAAATCTGGCTAAGTGATGGAAACCAGAAATTAGTAGCAAATCATTGTTTTACATCTTGAAGAGACAGTATGAACTAAACTACAATTATGCAGGGGATCCAGGAATGGAGATATATAATGTTTTAAAGGTGTAAAAGAAATTTGAGTATACAGCAGCAATACGAAATTTTCAGTCTTGTTAATAAAAACAGAGTACAAAAGCAAATACAACATCCTTATAAAAGATGGGGTTAGGTATCTGCTGGCGTGTTAGAGTCATAGAGAGATACAGCATGGAAACTGGCCCTTCGGTCAACCGAGTTGTACCAACCATCAACCACCCACTTACGCTGATCCTACATTAATTCCATTTTTTATTCTCCCCACATTCCTATCAACTCTCCCAGATTCTACAATTTACCTTCACTCAAGGGGAAATTTGACCTACCAACATGAATGTCTTTGGGATGTGGGAGGAAACCGGAGCACCTCAGAAAACACATCTGGTCACAGGGAGAACGTGCAAACTGTGTTCAATTCTGGACACAACACCTTAAGAAAGAGAGATGTGCCTTGAGAGAGGTGTATTAAAATGGCACCTGGAATGAGCTGATTGGCTGATCTATAATTGCTGGAGTTACTCCTCTCCACTTTTCTTATCTGGCAGGTAACATTTGCAATGAAGTAAATGCTCAAGGATCGTAAAATCTATTAAATATAAAAGAGGAAATTTTGAAATGTTTTGGTAGATTGAATAAGGGGAGCAGAGTCCAGTGATAGAAGGATCATTAACCAAAGAACACAATTAAAATGACTAACAAATAAGCAGAAAGTGAGGAAATTCTTTTTTAACCCACTACGTTATTTTATTGGATTGCATTACCTGAAAAGGTCATGGAAGCACATTCAATGGTAAAACTTCAAAGAAACCTTGAAGAGAAACATTTTAGAGAGTTGTGGGGCAAGAACAGATGAGGGATTATTGGTTAGCTCCACCAAAGACTGCAAAGAGGTGAATGGCATCCTTCTGTGCGTATCATTCTATAATTCTACAATGCTATGCTGTAGTATATTCCTCATGCAGTTAAGAAAGTGCCATTAAATTCTATGCTTCCAACAGTTTGGGTATATTTAAAAGAACATTTCATGATTTATGAAAGCATTTTTTTTACAAATTTCATTTGTGTAATACTGCTCCTTTTTCAATACTCTGAACCAGTTCTCATTATCTAAGATATGTTCCCTGTGGAGTACCATTCAGACTCAGCTACATGATCTTCAAGGCAGCAAGCAGTCCAATGTACAACTGTCCCAGTGGACAGCAGGTGCTTTGGTAGTTTACTTCAGGGCATGAGCAGCTATATTCAGCTTGCCGTTTTCATTCTGCCTGGAGTTAATCACATTATTGGAATTTCTCCTTGAGATATGTGACCTCCAATCCCTTGGATACCCAGACTATATTAACTAGTGTCTGGTGAAGTTTCTGCAAAGAAAAGTCAGCAGCAAGTGATAACTTCAGGAGAAAGATTTAATTGTTGGATTCTGGTTTTAGGGACAACTATTCCCCGTTGATTTTCAGGTAGTAGAACATTTTACAAGATATTTTAAAATAAAGGACAGTAAAGGTGCCTTAACTGGATGTGTGATTTGCTCATCAATGTATAGAATAGCAAAGATGAATGAAGTCTTTAAATGTCCCCAGGATATAGAAAATGAACATACATCAAGTGTAAAAATGATAGCATTTGCTTCTCAGATCAAGTATTGGAGAAGCCACAGACCAACACTGAGCACCATTGTCCTAAAAAAAACTGAAGTAAAGTCTGTAATCGAGATACATTATGCAAAGTCCTATCTTTATTGAATCATCATGAATTTATCAGACTGTATAAAGGCAGTTTTGGGTCAATTGTCATTGGAACTAGACAGAGAAAACTTGGGATAATTTGACTCTGAATTGCAAACAACCAACTTTCATCCTGTTTTCTGTCAGAGCCTTGTTTGAATGCAGTTGATGGAAATGAAAGATTACATGTTCGAACATATTGGGAGAGCTAATGCATTAAATATTAATGTATGGCTCAGAAGAAGCATACGTTCAATATACATTAACAAGTATTCCAGCAGTCAGAGGAAATCCTTTCAATATTTTATGTGTTAAGATGACTACAGCAAGTGAGAGAATACATAATCTACTTTCAGGGCAAGTTTTGCATGGATCTGCTTATGGCAATGATCTCACTGCATACAGCTTGAGTCAAAGAATTGTATGCGAAAAGCAGTGCATTGAATTCACAGTCATTAAATAACCAGAAAACTGAGAATCCTTTTACTTAAACACAAATAGCTCAACCACCAGTTCTCAGATTCAACCTCTGAACCAATGAATTTCCACAGTAAAAAATATCCTTAAATACAGTAATTTACTATCATACTACAGCAATGGCTTTTTTTCACAATCTCACCAGGTAATTTCTTACTGAGGAAATGTTACTTAAATTGTACTTCACAATTTATTTATCTGCTTTAGCTTCGCAGTGGCTAGGGAAAGTACCAACAAATCAGCAAAATGCAAAAAAACTGCTTCACTGATCTGTTCACTGTTCTGAGCCTCTCATAACCCACTGTTACAAAATTTCCTACTCTTCTGATAACATTACTCATATTGACATTCAAGAATCTAAAACTTTCAGTGTGAATTACCTCTTTGGATGTATGGACAATGTGCTTTTCTTTAAACTTTATTTATACAGCACAGTAACAGATCCTTCCGGCCCAATGAGCCCACGCCGCCCAATTACACCCATGTTAACCTACTAACCCGTACATCTTTGGAACGTGGGAGGAAACTGGAGCACCCGGAGGAAACCCATGCAGTCACGGGGTAAAAGTAGAAACGCCTTACAGACAGCGGCGGGAATTGAACCCTGATTGCTGGCGCTGTAATAGCGTTGTGCTAACTGCTACGCTATCGTGCTTTGTCTACACCATTCAATATCCTTCCATTTACTGTATATTCCTTTGTTTTCATGCACCTCCCCAAATGCATCACCTCATACTTCTCTGGGTTAAATTCCATTTGCTGTTTGACTGTGCAACTACCAGGCTATCGATGAAGAGTCCCTGACCCAAAATGTTAACTCGTTTCTCTTTTAATGGATGCTGACTGGTTGACTTTTTCCACCAGCATTTTCTGACTTTGTTTCATCTCTATCTTCCTACTGCCTAAAACTTCCTCCCACCCCCTTCAACATTTGTACCATTGCAAACCTCTTCATCATCCTCCTACATTTAATTCTCAATCATTCATACATACATATAATATATATATATATATATATATATATATATATATATATATATATATATGTATATAAAACAAAAGCAAAGGACCAAGTCTTCAGCTTTATGGTAGCAGCTTCCCTATCGAATTCAACCAATACTCTTTGCTTCCTGACACTGAGCCAGTTTGGGATACAATTTGCAATTTTTTCACCACATTATCATGTTGTACCTTATCAAAAGCCTTGATAAAATCCATGTGGACAAGACAAAGTACACAGTACTCATCAACCTTCTTGTTATCTCCCCCAAGAATTCAATCAATTTAGTCAGACAATTTAGCCCTCCACACCTTTCATGCAATTTGCATCCCAGTTAATATTAGGGCTAATTGAAATCTCTCACTATGACAGCCTGAGTGTCTTTTGCTCTTGTCTGAAATTTCCTCACAAATTTGCTCTTATATCTCTCAACTATATGGAGGTCTACAGTGCCTTCTCATCAGTAGGATTGCTCATTGTTTTAAGCAACATTCAATCCATGAGGCATCATTTGATGACCACTTTAATGTATCTTCCATTCTTACAGCTATAACTGTTCCTTTGATCATTATCACCATCCTTCTGACTCTTATCCTCATCTTATCTGCAAAATTCTGCAGCTGGAAACATTAAGCTGCCAGCTCTGTCCTTCTTTCAGTCATATAGGTATAATATAAGAGGTAGAATGATATTTACAGGTGTCTGTCAGTGTCCTCAACTCATTTGCCTTATTTACTTTACTCCTTATTTTTCGGCATGTACTGTTAATCTTAGCCAGAATCTTTTTTTTTGTCTGTATTCTGATCTTTGTTTTCTCTTCCTTTCAAACAATTTTACTCTCAGTTTTCAGTACTCCCTTCTGACCCTTTGGCCAGTCTTCCATACCCCTGCAGAACTTGTTCAAACCCTTCCCAACAGAATCCACAAACAAACCAGAAAGACAATGGAAGTGGTGCAGTTGAGGTGTAACCATCTGACAGGTACAGGTCTCACCTTCCCAGAACTGGCCCCAATATCCCTGGAAACTTAAGCCCTTCTTCCTACACCAAATCTCCAGCTGATATTCATCTGTGCTATTGTTCTGTTCCTGTGCTCAGTGGTGCAGGAAAAAAATTTGTGGCATGTCTACGAGATGGCTTTTTAGAGCATCTAATGGTAGAGCCCACCCAGGAACAGGAAATTCTGGATTTTGTATTGTGTAATGAGGCTGACTTGTTCAGGAAACTTCAAGTGAAGGAACCGAAATGATAGAATTCACCCTGCAATTTGAGAGAGAGAAGCTGAAATCTGACCTATTGGTATTACAGTTGAAAAAAGGTAACTACAGAGGCGTGAAAGAGGGCCTGGCCAGAGTTGATTGGAAGGGGACCCTAGCAGGGAAAATGGTGGAGCAGCAATGGCAGGAGTTTCTGGGAGTAATTCAGGAGACGCAACAGAACTTCATCCCAAGGAAGAAGAAGCATGTGAAGGGGAGGACGAGGCAACCATGGCTGACAAGGGAAGTCAGAGACAGCATAAAAGCAAAAGAGAAAGCATACAATATGGCAAAGATTAGTGGGAAACCAAAGGATTGGGAAGCCTTTAAAAGCCAACAGAGGACAGCTAAAAAGCTATAAGGGAGGAGAAGATGAAATATGAGGGTAAAGTAGCCAATTATATAAAAGAAGATTCCAAAAGGGATTTTAGATACATAAGGGATAAGAGACAGGCAAGAGTGGACACTGGACCACTTGAAAATTATGCAGGAGAAGTACTAATGGGGAACAGGGAAATGGCAGAGGAACTAAGTATGTACTTTGTGTCAGTCTTCACAGTGGAAGACCCCAGTAATATGCGAGAAATTCAGGAGAGTCATGAGGCAGAGATGAGTTTAGTGGTCATTACTAAGGAGAAGGTGCTGGGGAACCTGAAGGGCATGAAGATGGATAAACAACCTGGACCAGATGGACTACAATCTAGTTCTGAAAGAGGTAGCTGAAGAGATTGTGGATGCATTAGTAGTGATCTTTCAAGAATCACTGGAGTCAGGGAGGGTTCCAGAGGACAGGAAAATCACAAAAGTGACACCTCTGTCTAAGAAGGGAGGGAGGCAAAAGTCAGGAAATTATAGGCCAGTTAGCCTGACCTTGGTGGTTGGTAAGATGTTAGAGTCCATTATTAAGGATGAAATTGCAGAGTACATGATAAAATAGGGCAAAGTTAGCATGGTTTTGTTAAGGGTAATCTTGCCTGACAAATCTGTTAGAATTCTTTGAGGAAGTAACAGGCAAGATAGACAAAGGAGAGTCAGTGGACATTGTTTACTTGGATTTTCAGAAGGCCTTTGACAAGTTGCCGCACACAAGGTTGCTAAACAAGATAAGAGCCCATGGTGTTAGGGGCAAGGTACTAGCATGGATAGAAGAATGGCTCACTGGCAGAAGTCAGAGAGTTGGATTAAAGGGGTCCTTTTCAGAATGGTTGCCGGTGACTAGCAGAGTTCTACAGGGGTCAGTGTTGAGACCGCAAATTTTCACTTTATACATTAATGATCTGGATGAAGGAACTGATGGCGTTATGGCCATATTTGCTGTCGATACTGAGATAGGTGGAGGAACAGGGTAGTGTCGCAGATGCAGGGAGTCTGCAGAAGGACTTGGATGGATTGGGAGAGTGGGCAAAGAAGTGGCAGATGGAATACAGCATAGGGAAGTGTGGGGTTAAGCACTTTGGTATGAAGAACAAAGGTGCAAAGGGACTTGGGAGTCCTAGTTCAGGATTCCCTTAAGGTTAACTTGCAGGTTGAGTCAGTAGTAAAGAAGTTAAATGCAATGTTAGCATTCATTTCAAGATGACTAGGATATAAAAGCAAGGATGTACTGCTGAGGCTTAAAAAGGTGTTGGTCAGACTGCATTTGGAATATCGTGAGCAATTTTGGGCCCTGTATCCAAGGAAGGATGTGTTGGATCTAGAGACGGTCCAGAGGAGGTTCACAAGAATAATCCCAGGAATGAAAGGCTTAACATATGAGGAGTATTTGATGTCTCTTAAAAGACATTTCGACTAGTACATGGACAGGAAAGTTTTAGAGGGATATGCTTTAAACGTTGGCAAATGGGACTAACTTAGTTGGGCATCTTGGTCGGCATGGACAAGTTGGGCCAAAGGGCCTGTTTCCGTGCTGTATGACTCTATAACTCTATAATTCCTGAGAGGTCAGAGGATTGAGGGCTATGGGCTCTGGCACAGTGAAGGAGTTGAGGCCCAGGGTAAATCAACTATGATCATATTGAATGGCAGGGCAGGCTTAGAAAAGTGCAACACCTTGACTCATCATATCTGATGTCAATCTAACTCATCCCATCTGCCTGCACATGGCCTGTATCCTTTTTATTCCCTGTCTGTTCATGGATTATCTAAATGCCTCTCAAGAATTGCTATCGTATCTGCTTCTACCACCTCCCCTGCCAGAGTGTTCCAAGCACCTACCACTCTCTGCAAAAAAAATTGCCTCACACATCTCCTATAAATTTCCCCCCCATCACCTTAAACCTTGAGGGACCAGATTGTCATCTTGTGTTGTTTTGAGAAGTGCTAGCCGTGGAACACTTGGTCTTGAGGGAGAACTACAACATCCAAAACCTGGAACCTGAGCTCCTCCAGCCGACGATGCTTCTTTCACTTGTGGTTGTCCAGGACATGGGAAGTAGCCTGAAGTTCCAACGTGGCACAGTATGTGCATACCACAGGTCTGAGTCATCCTATCATGCCTCCTTCTGCTTAGCTTAGTTCACTGAGCAGAAACCAGAATAATTGCCTCATCAAAGTCCCTTACCAATCTCTATTCAACAGAAACTTCACTCAGTGGACACTGTACATGCTACTTAAACAGAACCTACTCATCTATATTCCTAGGTACCATATGTTCTGTCTTCAGTACACCAATGCTAGCTGATCACCTAATTAACTGTCTGGCTGGCAAACTACTTGCTTCTTACTAGTTGCAAATGAAGACTAAGAAAATGTAACACCAGAACTATATTAAATAAATATCCCACTCCAGTAAAACCTAGCTATCAAAATGATGCTTATTAGAGAGGTCATATTTCTTAATAACTTAAGGCAATTCTTTTTTTTCTTTTTGGGCAGTCCCTCAGGATCAAGAATGACTTACTTCTCTCTGGTTTTGTGGCAGGAGGTAACTGACAGTGGTTACTCTGTGAGGGAACTGGATCCTTCTGCAATTTACACAGGTCTTCTGTACACTCCAGATCCATGGACTGAAGGTTCTCAAAATGCCATCCTGAATGTTCCTCCTCCGCTTTGGTTGGTCACAAGTCAAGGATTCCCAAGAGTCAGTGAGGATGCTGCGTATTGTTATGGGAACTTTGGGTATACCCTTGAATATTTCCTACTGTTCATGTGGTTATCCCATCCTGTGACAGAGCTTAGAATAGAGTGTATGTTTTGGGAATTTGTTCAGATCCCAGAAACATAATCACAGGGGGGATCTGAACACCAAATTCCCAAAACATACACTCTATTCTAAGCCCAGTAGACCGTGAGTTTTGTGCCAGGTACGAGATCTTGACCTTCAAATACTCTTTTCCTCAACTGACCAAAGGCTATGCTGGCACATTGAAGGCGATGGCATATTTCAACCTCATTACAAGGTGGCTCCCGATTCACATTTTCTAGGGTCTCACCACGTGCCTTTATCGTTGGAGGGCAGTGGAATAGAGTGAAGGACTTTTGTCATGTGGATATTAAAACTTGTTAAAAAACTTGTAAAACTTTATTTTTACAGCACGGTAACAGGCCCTTCCAGCTCGACGAGCCCGCGCCGCCCAGTTACACCCATGTTAACCTACTAAACAGCACATCTTTGGAATGTGGGAGGAAACCCATGCAGTCACATGGAGAAGGTACAAACTCCTTACAGACAGCGGTGGAAATTGAACCCTGATTGCTGGCGCTGTAATAGCGTTACGTTAACCACTACGCTACCGTGCCACCCATGCTAACTGCTTCCCTACCGTGCCGTGCTTAAGTGCAAGACTCATTCTCTCATGCTTATTGTTCCACATTCACAATGATTGGAGTGTCCTGATCAGATTCTTCCTATCATCTCATTCCATTCCTGATTCCCTATCATTCTTCCCTGTTCACCATCTGCACCACCCAGTAAATGGATGGGAAAGGCAAAACCTCAGAAAAAGCATTGACACAAAGCATGAATGTAAAATTGATCTTCAAATCCATTAAGCAATTAAAATCATTCATACTTGTGGGCTTGTAAAATGGTAACTTTTGACTTATACTGAATGGTCCTATTAATACAGCACAACTCACTGTTGGCTCTAGAGACGACAATATTTAAATTATTTTGAATTTAATTGCAGTCCATTATTGTCTTAATTTTTAAATAGATTTTGATGACATCTACAAACTTACTGACAATATTCCTAGCACCACTATCCAAATTATTAAAATAGAACATAAAAACATAAGGAATAAGAGCAGGACCAGGCTACATGACTCCTCAAACCTTCTCCAACATTTAACAAAGGCATGGCTGAATGTTTGCATTCCTTCCATCACATGTACCTTGATTACCTCGAGTCCAAAATCTATCAGCTCTCCATATGCATCAATTGAACCTTCACAACCCTTTACAATAGAAAATTCAAATGATTCACAATCTTCACAGTGAAGAAATATTTCCCACTCTCCAGATAAATGGCCAACTTTATATTCTGAGACTTTAACATCCTTCTCCCGCTCTCTCCAGCCAAGAGAAACAGACTCTCAGGATTTTCTGTGTATCAATGAGATCACTTCTCATTCTTCTAAACTCCATTGAATTGGGCTCATTCTACTTAATTTTGACTCTTTGGACAGCCCTCTAATCCTGGACCTAATCCAATGAATCTAACCAGACTAAGGCAAATATATAATTTGCTCTTAAGGAGACCAAAACAGTACATTTTTGCTCCTTTTGTATTACCTCAATGTACTTATGTATGGAAGGATCTGTCTGGATGCCATGCTTTTCAAAAGCTTTTCACTGTATCTTAGTACATATTACAACAATAAACCAATTACCAATTAGCCAACAGTAATGGACCTAGGAAAAGTCCCTGGCCATACCAGTTGTAATGTGTATGCAAACTGAACCCAATTTGTTGTCTACACTTGCAAGATTATAATCAAAACCAGATTCAGCAAACCAAATTCCAAATGAAAGTACAAAATTTTATCTTCTAAAGCAACATTGAAGTCTGATCTCTTAAGAGATGAATCATCTCTTGAAATATACTTTTGTTTTGAATTAAGTTCAGGAAAACAAAGGGCATAATAGAAACACCTTCAACAGATTTGAAATGCTTTTGCAGAACCCAAATTGAAGCTTTTGGGCTTTAAGACGAGTTATCAACTGTTGAGACAATGTGAAGTATTGAAAACAAGAGAGGAACTAAGGCAATAGCAGAAGGTAGTTTGAGCTTGACGAAATAATCAACCAAAAATAAATTTAAAGCAACACAAATTAAGAAATGTGCAATAGAATAAAACAAGAAAAAACTGTGAAAAAAGTATGCACAGGAAGAAAAATATTGGTAAAAGGTGAAGATAATATACAATGAAAGCAGACAGCATGTTACTCCTTGAGCTACAAGGGACTAAAAATTGCAGCTCTGCTCATTAGGAAGAATGACATATTGGTGACTGCAGCTCTTTCTGCAGAACACCTCTACTTTGTCGCTTCTACAAATACATTTTTATTTTAATTAGCTAAAGTTTTGCTTTTGCAAAATAAGCCTTCTTTTCAGTCCATGAAGAATAAATTACTTGAATATGCCCACAAATATAGCACAGACATGAGACGTCCCTCACTCCCTTCTGCTCTCACAGTGTCCAGGGCTCTGTTCTACTTTCTCAGCTGCTGCAGATTAATTTGAACCATCCTAATTTACTACTTTCTCCCAGGTGTGCCCACAGAACTGCCTACACACTTGCCTCCCCAACAACACACGCCTCCCTAGACACACAGATTCCTGTAATTCATCATTCTACCATTGTAAATATGAATGCCTAATGCAGTCTGTTTTGTAACTGTTGAGATATAGAATAATGCATGTGTTTGGCGAGGAGGATGGGTAGAGAACCTTGTTATTTCTAGAATTAATTGGCTCAAATCTTATTTACTATATGTGCATTCGACAATACTGCCTTTTTAATTTCTATGTTAAGTGGAATACTGCTACAGATTGGAAGATGCTTCCATTGGGTCCTATAAAATTAGCTTTTCAAAATGTGTTCAATAACTCAATAAAATTCCTAAATTTGTAAGTGCCACTTTTTGGCAACAAAACATTGTTGCATGTCCAGCTAATGCTGCTTTATAAAGTTCTAAAATGATTGTGATATTCAACAGCACCATTTAAGAATTGCTGTCAGGTTCCCACGTCTAATGCCAGGCTGTTTCAGAGACAATAGGCATTACTGAAAAGCTGTAATTGAATGTCTTGCGGTTGCCAACATTTAGTCATGAACTGTGACTTCATCTGCCAGCCCTTACAGACACATGTGCCGAACACCATCAACACACTCCCAGCTACTGGAGATTACTGCCACCTTCACTACGGCTGTACCTTTGATTCCTGAAGGTGAGAAGCATGCTGTCAAGTTTAGTGAAAGGAACCTTGAGAAACTGGTAGATCACATCACCTACAGGTGACTTGTATTGAGCACAAGGAAGTCACACAGACTTTCCAGAGGTAGCTTACAGGTGATACTGACAGGACGTCACTAGGGGGGTTCTGCTAGCAACAACATTCCTCACGCTGCTGGCTAATGTTGAAAAAAAATATCATGACTTCACAAGATTGGTCAATGTGAATCCTCATAACTTCAAGCTTCTTTAGTACATCTGTAGATCGCTATTATTTCCATTCGCACTTCTAACACCTTTCCTTACAACACACTCACTCATTCATACACAGAAGCTCCTATTCCCTATTTTGTTCACACACTTTTCCTCTCCATCTGGATATGATATCAGTGTACCACTGCACAACCTCACTCATTGGTAGAGGTGTCCAGCATACCATCTTAAAGGAACAGTAAAAGTCTCCAGTTTCTGACATCAACATATCTGCGATGGTCATCAGTGATTTCAGGCTTGATTGACAACTTTTGACTCTTGCAGTGTGAGTGCGAAGAGCAGGCATTGGCAGGAAATTAAGGATCTAACACAGTTAATGAATGGTTTCACACATACCTGCTGAAGCATGCAGGCTGCAATACACTAGAAGTGTTCTCATTGCAGTTATGTATTACCTCCAGTGATGCAATATAACTTTTGTAGGTCCATCTAAGTTAGTTCCCTTTTTTTCTAGTCCATACTCAGAGTCAAGGAGGGCAGCCCTGAGGAACAGTACTGCCCAAAGGAACTGGAGGAGATGGCAACACTGGCTTCAACAGAAGACCACCTTCAGTCCCTGTTCCAGCACTGCACCAGCTCGGATACTGGCTCACAAGGAATTTGATGGGTCAAGTGGGCACAGTCCATGAGGGGAGACATCCAGAACTGTGGTCCACAGTAAGGCTAGAGGGGATTGGTTTCTACCATCTCATCTCCACAGGGACTGAGTCCAAGTAGTAATGCTGAACCAAAGGGGTTAGATGAGCCCCATTAATGGGGGATATTGAGCAGAAAGTTTTGTGGTTGGCTGGGAGCAGCGTCCAACCTGACAGACCAGTGGAGGACCATGGAGGAGATCATTCTTTCAAGAGGCAGTGCAGAACCAAGAGATCAGTTGTTCCATCTTGGCAGTGATCCACTATTCTGTGCATGTCAATGGCAATGGCAATGCCAAGGGAGCACATGGGCTGAGGGACCATATTTCTTCCACAACTGAAGCCAAGTACCAGTCCTCCAGCATTCTGCTATTCTTAAACCTGCAGCAGGCTACTCTCCAGAGACAGCAGCTTGCAGCCTTGCTATATATCAGTGCTACTATCAGGGAGCAGGTAGTCATCTTCCATGGTTTATTTTCAGGCCTTGGCAGGGTTCTGATGGTTTTGATGACAGTCATACAAGTACATGCAGTCATATACGCAGTGTCTGCCCACAACTTCGAGAGTCCAGTGGCAGTGCAGAACAGGAGGTTCCTTTTTCCATTGAAGATCTCAGGATCTCTTCTGCAGCTGCTGCCTTTCCAGCATTGTCCTTGCCAGTACACCCATGTCTGCTTCCCCAGACTTCAGGCGCACTAGCTTCTGTGCTTTATCCATCGAGTACAAACTCATCATAGGCATCGTGAGAGGATACCTGTATCTCAAAGCCAAGAATAGACCGAGCCTTCCAGAATTGTGTCACAGTACTAGGGTTTCCAAACTACACGGAAATTCACAAAAACTAAGGAGCATTAACGATGAGTAGATTTTGTTTTGTTGCTTCAGTAAATTTCCATTAAGATAAGATTTCTTTATTAGTCACATGTACATCGAAACACGCAGTGAAGTGCATCTTTTGTATTGAGTATTCTGGGGGCAGCCCGCAAGTGTCACCACGCTTCTGGCACCAGAAAAATTGTTGTTGTTCCACGTGCGCCACTCATACTGAATGAAACCTGCAATGTAGCTGACTGCATTCATGTAGCTAATTCAATTCATTCTTTGCATCCCACGATTCCTTTTGCTTACTAAAGCAAGGTAAGTTTGGCATAGCAACAAACAATCTGCTGGAAGAACTCAGCAGCAACTGCAGGACATGTGCATCAGGACTGCATCAGAACTGCATGAGTCCTGATGCAGGGTTTGAACCCGAAACGTCGACAATTCCTTTCCTCCCGCAGATGCTCCTCAACCCGCTGATTTCTTCCAGCAGGTTGTTTGTTGCTCCAGATTTCAGCATCTGCAGTCTCTTGTGTCTCCTAAGTTAGACATAGAAGTGTTTGTTCAGCTGGCACTTCAAAGCAGAAGATCAGTGCCTCTGTAAATGGATGCCTTATATCATGTTCTACAATAATATGCAGTCCCTTTCTTATGTGATGCTTGTCCATTCCAAGGATAACTGTCACATATTCATTTAAGATAGAAAATACTGAACTAAGCTATGTGGGGTGAAGCCGATCTAATGTGCCACATCATAAGACCACATGAAGCTCTCCAGGTTACTTTATGAGGTCTGGCCTCAGAGAACAATTGATGCTTCCAGTTACTGTATGCTATCATCAGGCTTCCTTACAGGGTGATAATTCTATTAGAACAATAACTCTGGACTTATGCAGACGGTTCAAATGCTTATAGTGGTGACACTGTAGATGCAAGGTTCCTTCTGGAATGTTAAAGTAGTGCAGGTGACCCCACAACAAGTTCTATCCTGTAGGCAAAGCTCATAGTTAGTGAGTTGGGATGCTTTTGGAAATGTAAGAACGTCCTCAAGTTAGTGATTATAATTGACAATTGCCAACTATTAGAAGGTCATGCCAAGTTTCATATCTTTCTGTTTGAGAACTGCCTGTCAATGAAAAGTCATTGTTGTTTGAAGAATCACAAAAAGGAGATTTATCCATTTGAAGTGAAATGTTGCACAGCTGTAATATTGTGTTTCTATACAGAGGCTTCGTGGGAGCACCACAAACTGAGTAAAGCCATCAAACTATAGATTTAGATCTGTAATTGAACAGTTTGATATGCCAAATAGCCTGCATTTTCAGAGATTTGGCTGAAATTTTAAATGAGACCATGAGGCTATAGAGTGTAAATCTTGATCAAGTGACATGAAGATCACTTGCAGCTGCTGCCTTAGTATTCCACTGAGTCAAGAACAGATTATTAAATGGCCTTATGACCTGATTGAGTACCCTGGTACTTTGTATTGCTCTGCTCTTAAATATCCTTTAGTGTACTTGTCTGCAAGTTTTTTTTTAAATGAGCTATTTGATGAGAACCTGTAATGTTTGCAAATGGGAAGAGCTTATAAGCATGAAGGTCGTCAATTAATTCAAGATGCAACAGCTGTTATGCTTGAAAAGCAAAAGCCAAGGCAGTGTTTAAAATAAGGAAAAACATTCATATTATTGCAGGGTTGGGTGATAATGAAAATGGACTTCCTCAATTAAGTCTTGGTTCTGAGAAAGCCTTTGTTAAAATTTCTATCTGAGACTGAGAACTGAAGTGGCTTCAGCCTGATGTATGTCGGAGGAAAAGACTGTTCTCCCAAATCCATCCTTCGGGGCAGTGTGTTTGTTGAGCATTGAGAAGCAGTTGCATCTGACTAAGAATAAATGAGCTGCCTGCAACCTGGAACTGACCATTACAAATATTTTCTGATGGTCTCCCACCAACTGGATGTTGAAAGAATGCATTCACTTCCTGTTAATTAAAATATTTTTATGTTGTGAATATATGGCACTACTAACTACATGCGTGAGTGTATGAATGCATGTGCTTTGAGAAAGCCACCAATGGCATCTGCCAGCTCCTATGGGTAGAAGGAGAAGCAGTTTAATTGGTATATTGGTTTATTATTGTGACATGTACCGAGATACAGTGAAAGACTTGTTTTGGATGCCGTCCATACAGATCATTTCATTACAACTGCACATTGAGGTAGTAGAAGGTAAAACAATAACAATGCAGAATAAAGTGTTACAGTTACAGAGAAAGTGCAGTGCTGATAGACAATAAGGTGCAAGGTCATAATGAGATAGATTATGAGGTCAAAAGTCCATCTTATCGTACCAGAGGACCGTTCAATAGTTTTATAACAGAGGAATAGAAGCTGTCCTTGAGCCTGGTGGTACATGTTTTCAGGATTTTGTATCTTCTGCCCGATGGGAGGGGGGAGAAGGGAGAATTTCCAGGGTGGGTGGGGTCTTTGATTATGTTGGCTGCTTTACTGAGGCAGCAAGAAGTGTAGACAGAGTCCACGGAGGGGAGGCTGGTTTCTGTGATGTGCTGAGCTGGGCAGAGCAGTTGCCATACCAAGCCGTGATTCATCCAGATAGGATGCTTTCTATGGTGCATTGATAAAAATTGGTGAGGGTCAAAGAGGACATGCCAAATGCATTTCTGAGGAAGTAGAGGCACTATAGTACAGCCACCCATTCACACTCATCTTTTTATATTCTCCCCATGTAGCCATCTACTCATCCCAGATTCCACCGGTCATCCACATAGTAAGGGCAATTTACAGTGTCCAATTAACCCAACAGCCTGCACAACTTGGGAGGAAACAGTACCTGGGGCAACCCATTCTGTCACAGGGAGAACATGTAAACTCCGCACAGACAGCACCAGAGATCAGGATTGAACTGGTGTCGCTGGAGCTGTGATGCAACGGTTCGACTAACTGCATCACTATGCCACCTGGCTGCTCTTGAGGCTGAGAGGTTGAAGACAACAGTGACCTTGACTTTGACAGTGAGAGCACTCGAGGCATGCTTTTGAGTTTGTGCTTGAGGTTTTGAGGTGACACATCTCTGTGAGAACTATTTTGTGAAACAACAGTGTGTGTAGATGTGCTCTTCTGAGAAGTCAAGATAAGAGTGTGACTATTGAAAACCTTTCATGGATAAGGTCTTTAGTAAAGTGCCTATCTTGCCCCCAGTAACACGGTCCCCAAGGGACCATAGGAGCCATCTGTTGCTGGTCCATATGAAGCACAAGGGGTGTGGTAGATTTATAGAACTGCCCATTGTAAGTTGTTCATTTTCTTGCAGCAGTGCTTCAAGATACAAGGAAGGATCATTGTTCAGTGTGCAAAATAAGCTGCTAGCCTGCAGTGGTTTGGCAATGAATGCAGTTTGCTTGTGATTGGCCCTCTAAAAAGAATTCTTTCTAACCTAACAACATCAGTAAAAGCCGATTCTTCCCAAAGTGAACAGGAACTGCAATTTTCAGAACAATGTGGCTGAAAATTTCACTGTTAACAATCATTGCCCTACAACTAGCATAAGTTGAGCAAGTGTGATATCAGAGAAACAACAGCAAACAAACAAAGGGTTCTGAGGGCTAAGTTTCTTTAACAAAAAACAGTGTTTGATATCTGGAATGTGCTGCCAGAGGAGGTGGTGGAATCAGATATAATTACTATGTTTAGGAGGCATTTAGACAGACACTTAACTAGGCAAGATATCGAAGGATACGGTCCTAATGTAGGCAAATGGGATTAGTGTAGATGGGCAAAAAGGTCAGCATTGACATAATGGGCTGAAGGGCCCATTTCTGTGCTGAATGACTCGATGACTCTTAGAAAAACCTGCCCAAAAATCTGTATACAATGTTAGCAACTGGTTTGAAGATGACCAAAGGTGTATAAAATTGTTTCACTCTGTGTTAATACATTTTTGAACTTAGTGCCTTTTTTGGTGTTGTACAGACAAATTTATGTGTCCACATGTATACCACAGGATCCAATACAGCATCAAAATTTATATCACTATTGCAAAATGCTGGTGGTATATTACAATGGTTTAATCCAATGAATATGTTCAAGTTAATAGTTTTATTACACAATTAGTAACAAAGAGAAAACAGTTTGCCCTGTTAAACAACTCTCATAGCCCTACTGCTGGTGGAAACTTCTGGCAACATCAAAATGTAAGAGTTGTCAATAGTCCTTAGTACCATTTGTGACCACAGTTCAAAAGGGGACTCTGCTCAATTGATTCAAGAAACAATCAGTTCTCAACCAAAACAGTGCTTTCATATTCCTTCTGCTCTTTTGGACTCCAGACAACAGCAAGTATAAGAGTCTGTTCTCAGTCTTATGGCCCAAGGCACAACTCACAAACTGAATCCAAAGGTGAAATTCTCTCTATCAATGGCAAATTTCTTTTACACAGATGATCAAGCTACTTCTGGTCACATGACAAGTCCTTCTTGTCACATGAAAAATCATTATAGCAAATAAGCTTTAATTAAGACGTTTAACACATTAACCATTAGCAAATCGGTGGTTTCTAACAATGTTAATTGCACATATCACAAAATGTTGATAAACTAAGTAGAAGTGTAATTCTAAACCGATTACAAAGTTCTTGTAGTCTTCTGCATCACACTACAGTGACGCATGAGTGTAATGTATTTTGGGTTGGACTTCACAATGCTGAGAGTGCTGGTAAACTTTTTTTTACAGTTTTTACAGGATGAAAGAATATGGATATATAAATTATTGAGGACTATTAACAGGGTACTACTATCATATATATAATGATGACATCATTACATGCTTTCTCTATATAACATGTATGCATTTCGTACATAATAAAACACACTGCTTTCCCGCTATGAAAATAATTTCATGAACACTCTTCACATGTATACACAGTCATTACGGATTCAGTCTGTTGACTGTCTTCTCAGCTGTTTCTTTGCAACATTGTATTGGCTCCTGGAAATGAAGACTATGTCAGCTTACTGCTGTTATGTAACTCTTTAACAGGAGTTGACTCTATGTTGATATCAGGAGTGGATGCCTCATTACATTTCCCTTCAAGTAGTCCAGAATATAAAAATACATAACAATGGCAGGCACCTCAAGGCACTAAAAAGATACCACCAATGTTGTCTCTGCACATTCACTGGAAGAATAAGCAAACCAATGTCAGTGTCCACTCCCCAGACAACAATTCTAGTTTTGAGGCCCTAGTACGCTCAATGGCAAGAAGAATAGTTAATATTTAAGATAAGATAAGATTTCTTTATTAGTCACATATACATCAAAACACACAGTGAAATGCATCTTTTGCGTAGAGTATTCTGGGGGCAGCCCGCAAGTGTCACATGCTTCAAGTGCCAACATAACATGCCACAACTTTCTAACCCGTACATCTTTGGAATGTGGGAGGGAACCGGAGCACCCGGAAGGAGCCCACACAGTCACAGGGAGAAGGTACAAACTCCTTACAGACAGCGGCCGGAATTGAACCCGGGTCGCTGGTGCTGTAATAGCGTTACGCTAACCGCTATACTACCGTGACTGCCCTATATTTCAGCTTAGTTGCATTTTATCATTCTGATATTGCCTCATCTGCTGAGAATTTCTGGCATTTTCTATGCTTATTTTGGATTCTCAGCACCTGCGGTTCCTTACTTTTCAAGTAATGAACATTCCATTGTTTGCATTAGACTTGTCTCAAGCCAGATTTAATCCTTGTACAGAATCTGATAATTCCAGTATAGGGATCTTTAAATGTATCATTGCACTTAGACAACAGTATCTCCAAACATGACTGACACAGCTGTTCAAAAGCTGAATGCATCCAGCTAAGATTTAATTTTGCAAGCCAATCTTTGTCCAACAGAGTCAGATGCTCAATACAGTTTGTCACATCTAAGAGTAACTTGAGACATTAGCCAATGTAGCATAACTTTCATTGCTTCTCCTGAATAGGTCTTGAAACTAACCATGCTTCTGACTAAGGTTTGTTGACTTAACTGCCTGTCATATGAGTCCTTGTCCATAATGGGACAATCTACAACTGTGTTGATTTACATCACTAATAACTTGCCATCAATCATGACTCTCATCTTAGAGTCCTTTTGTCTCACACCATGGTTAATTGTAGCATAGATATTATGCAAAGTAAATTCAGTGTCATCTATAGACGTTGTAATTTGTGCAGATTCCTTCTTTGTGACTTCTACCGATCTCTCTTTGTCAATGTTGCATTAGAAACAACACTCTCATCAGTTGTGATTAATTTTAGAATGGAGTCCTTCAGGTGTAGCATTTGGACTCTTTTAAAGAACATCTCTGTGGGGATTTTCTGCCAGTGTAACTCCGCACCAGTTTTTGCCACTTATGGTCACATAATGCTGTCCCTGTTTCTTGACCAAAGGTTTTGGACTTGCCCTTTGACTGTATGTCGCCATTACATTTGTGACTTATGAAACATGGAATGCCCTTGAAATTTTGGCTGCCGTTTCCACGGAGATCACAATCCTTCAAGCTTTTAGTGCCTAACAGCTCAGACCTAATCTGCACACAAGCCTGCATCTCACTGCACGATTTTAAAACTCTCAAGTTACAATGATTTGATAAATTTGTCGGCTCAGTGATGCAATCACTTGCTGTTTCTCCCATCTTCTAATTTTGTGCTGCCTTTTTACTTCTCTGCTATCTCAGATAGCTGTGGTTAAAGTACTGTTCCAACTTTTGCACTTCCTCTTGAAATTGGGATGTCCTGAGTTTTCTGAGGAATCACTAAGTTTTGATGTTCGATGTACTTTGGAGCCAATTTCTGTAAGTAAAATCGTTGCCACACTGCAGCATTAAGTGTATGTCCATTGTCAACATGTCTTCTGTTTGAAGAATAATGTTGGCCAAGGAAAGCACCTTTATCCCCTCCTTGGAGGATGTGAGAGATTTATAAATCTTAGGCTAGGCTGTTTATGTAGCCTACTTGGGCCATTTTCTTCTTATTCCTGCCAAAAGGGTGACCCTGCTCTCTTGTGTTTGGTGTTACACCCAACATGTCCCACATCATTCCACTCTAACACTCCCCACTCCCAGAAAGTCTCTCTCTCTCTCTCCCTCTCTCTCGCTCTCTCTCTCTCTCTCTCACACACACACACACACACACACACACACACACACACACACACACACACACACAATCTGAGTTAGCTCTGGTACCTTCACAAGTATACTCAATGATCCCATGCCTGGACATTCACTGGGTTCATTTACTGCTGACTCTACTCCTTTTATCTGAGTCTGGCAATGAATGTGATCAAAGCGCAATCCTTTGGACATTCAATGAGAATTCTTATTTCAAGTTCTCCTGCCAAATCTGCACATTAAAGTTCATATTTACAATTATCTGAATTACCTAAACATCTAAATTTTGCAAGAATTTTGTCTGAACTTTATCAATGTCGGTCCTGCTTTGGACTAATTTAGCAATTTTGGGACAAGGCCTCTGGTTCACATGACAGGAATTCTAATCCTACTTCACAGATTTGAACATAATCCACAATGACACTGCAGTGAGGTATCAGAGGAGCTGCCTGAGATACTAAACCAAAATGCTGCAGGTACCAGAGATCTGAAATAATAACAGAAGATCCTAGGAATAGTCAGCAGGTCAGGCAGCATTTTTGGTGAGAAAAACAGACTTGAAGTTTCAAGTCATTGATCTTTCATCTGAATTGTTAGCAATTCTGTTTCTCAGTTGAGACATAATCCAAGATCTTGTCTGAATGGAACAATTATTGGAGCAGAACTACCTGAGTGAGCTACCTGAGTTCAACAGTCACCAGCTATCCCTCATATACTGCTTCTTTCAGCTTACTCCCAAGTGCAATCCCACAAGGGGAAGCCAGCCAACAACTGATCAGTACCACACAATGTCTTTCTGACCATGTGACCATGCGACAACCAGCAAGCCCCCAATCTCAGGTTCACCCCAGCCACAATGAAGTTCCTGCCATGAAATTCAGCAGGATCCTTACTCTGCAGGAGTGTTGAAATTCACCTGCACTACAGGGCTCTCTCTCTCTCTCTCTCTCACTGAACATCAGGAATCTAACTGCAATTCATTTTCAATCTTCTCATCCCTTGGAAGGTCAGCCTTGTATAAACATGAAAGCATGGCAGTCAGCTGCATCTTTGCTAGCCTCAGGCTGGGTCACTGTGTGGCAGCAGGCAGCAGGAATGCAACAGCCCTTGCCAGGGCTGCCTTCCCCCTCTCTGGGCCATGGAGCAAAAACAAGCTGCTAACAAAACCAGGCACCTGGGAATAAATACTTGGGAAACCCACAAAGCTCCTTACCATGATCTCAGGCAGGTTTTCAGAAGCCATGTAAAGCACAAGGGATCTAAAGTAAGGATTAAAAGCGGCTGAATAGTTTCAGCAGCCCTGGGGCACCGAAGCTGATTGGCACTACCAGGATTGCTGGTAGTAGGGGCTATCTGGCAACAAAAGGACCAAGAAATTCCACAAGGAGAGCAATCTCTATAGATAGCTCGACATCACAACAGAAGGCTCTGCTGGATCAACAGGAGGAAGTTCAAATCCTGTTTGCCTGTCTTCTGATAAGAAGAGTCTCCATTAATCTTTTCAGCAGCAACTTCTAATACTACTTCCTATGCAATGTCCTAGATGGAAGATCCATGGCATGTGTGAACAGAGATAGCAACAGTGCAGCTCTTCGACCAATCAGATTGAAGCACCCCCACTGATACCCGGAGTCTAAACCATGAAGTACATTTAGTACCATGTAAAATCACTTAGAGAAAGTGGAAAAATAAGATGAGAGAAACAAAGAAAACTTGACTGACTTTCAATTAACAAAAGGATTAATTAAATTATGAGTGAATGAGGTGCAAAACTGAGAAGATAATTTTTGAGGACCAGTATAGTTGTTTGGATGTTGATAACATATTTGCATGACTAAAAATTCCCCAACATCTGAAGATGCAGGTTACACATTTGCTGGATCTAATGAGTAACTGGTAGGTAAGCACTGCAACATCATACACTTCCAGGCTTGGAAATGCTCTTGCCTAGTGAAGCTTTTTATATGTTGCACAAAGTTTATCTCGATCTGTTTACTGAACATGATTGGTACTTTGTGTACACATGATGCACGTCCAGAAATTCAGCCTGGATCTTTTGTGCACTTTTCGCACAATCTAATGAGGACCAGTGATAAACAATCCTCGTGATCTTTAAGATATTGACCAAAATAAAATCACCATTTGGATCCTCTTGCACCAACTGGTGGGAAGTTGAGAAGCTTATACATGTAACATATATGGATTTCAGTGTGTCATTATTTCAGAATTTCCTGAATTGTGCAGCACAGAAGAAATTAATGGAAAAGCTGCAACAATACAATCTCCACAGAGTGCACAATGCACTACAACACTAGGTTGAATTACATTGACAGTACATTAGTTGTCCTCTGGGGCCTCATTATTGCCAGCCTCTCAAAGCATTACTTGTCACCTTTAATAGTCATCCACTTTGGCCAGTACTTCTCATCAGTGGTATAGTCTGTGGTGTCGACCTTTATCAGCAAAGTATTAACTTTACAGGGGCTTATTTACTTAGCAGCACCATAGTTGTTTTGGTCCTGCTCCTACAGATGATTAAACTTGATCCTCACTCTATGCAGTTCTCAATCCAGACTGCAACAACTAGTGAGTTTTTTTCCATTAATCTATGCAATGTGGGCATCACTTGCAACACTAGCATTTATCTTCCATCCCTAATGCTTTTGAGAAGTTAGTGGCACGATTCCTCCTTGAAATGCTACAGCCTTTCTGGTGAAGGTCCTCACACAAATGTTGTTGGATAGTAAATTCCAATGTTTAAGCCCAGTAGCAATGAAAGAAAGAGGATATATTTCTAAGTCAGGATAATATGAAGGGGATCCTATAGGAGGTAGTATTCTAGTGTATCTGCTTCCCTTGTACTTCTTATTGATAGATGTTTCGGGTTTGGGAAGTGACAAAGTAACCTTAGAGAGTAACTGCAGTGTAATTCATAGGTGGCACACAGTGTGCTGTTGTTAAAGGGATGGTTGAAGGGTCTGCAGGCTGCTCTGACCCAGAAGATACCAAGCTTCTAGAGTATCAAATGAAACAGCACTCAGCCAAGCAAATGGAAAGTATCCCATCGTTCTTCAGCTTGACTTGAGATGGTGGATGTTATGAAGTCAGGAAGTTAGTCAATTGCCACAGGATGTATAGCTTCTTCTGATGTGCTCTTATAGACTTTATTGGAAAATTCAGAAAAGTTTCAAGTCATTAGAAATCCCAGGATGTTGATGGTAATGTGATCGAAAAAGCAGGAAAAATCCAAATAACCTAAGTTCCACTGCATTAATTCACTCATTCATCAGCAAAATGATAGAAGTTCTTGATAGTGCAACCAAGAAGCACCTATTCACCAATGACCTACTCACAGATGCTCAGTTTGGATGAAGCTAGACCCTGTGTTTCCATGCTTCATTACACCCTTGATCCAAAAATAGTGAAAAAGAGCTAAATTCCATAGACAAAAGTGAAAGTAACTGCATTTGATATCAAGGCTACATTGATCACATGAAGCATCGAGGAGACATAGAACATAGAACATGGAACATTACAGCACAGATGTTGTGCTGACATTTTATCCTGCTCTAAGATCTATCTAACCCTTCCCTCCCACATAGCCTTCCATTTCTCCATCATTCATGTGTCTATCTAAGAGTCTCTTAAATGTCCCTAACGTATCTGCCCCCACAACCTCTGCCGGCAGTGCGTTCCACACACCCACTACTCTCTGTGTAAAAAATACATACCTCTGACATCCCCATTATACCTTCCCCCAATCACCTTATAAGTATGCTCCCTCATGTTAAATTGTTGGAGATCTGTTAATTTGTTGGTGGAAATCAAAACAAAAAATTCTCCACCAATTGGAGTCATGTCTCCGATAAGGAAGATGATTGTGGTTATTGTGCAAGAACGGGCTATTTCACTTTATGAAGACCTGTGAACGGAATTGAACATTGTGTAATCATCAGCATATATCCAAATTCAGCAGCGAAATATGGTTGGACTTGGGACTCTGCCCTCAAGAACTATAACAATGTCATGGACCTGAGATGATTTGGCCTCCAACAACAAAGGCATTCCTTTGTGCCAAGTACAATTCTAGCCAGTTTACCTTTCATCTCAATTGATTTCAGTCTTACCAGGGCTCCCTGCAGCCACACTCAGTCAAATGCTACCTCAATGTTAAGGGCAATTGCTCTCACCTTATTTCTAGAATTCAGGTCTCATGTCTATTTTTGGATGATGATTGGGGTTTTGGTGAGCAAATTCTACTTGTTAGTACTGTTGAAGACTTCTTCCATCACTTTGCTGATAATTAAGAGGAGTCTGATTACTTCATCTCTGGGATTTAACTCCTTTGCCCTTGCTTGGACCAAGGCCGTAAGGAGGCACACAGCTTTGTGGTCCTGGCAAAAAACAAACTGAGTGGATTATATATGACAGGATTTTTCCTGTTTTTGTGAACAGGACATAATGGGACAAGATTAACACCATTATTCTCGTAATTGTACTTGAATTATTTGACAAGAGGCCAAGGTTCCAATTGGAAATGGCAGAGGAGAGTGCTGGTTAAAACAAAAGTCATGACCGAGTGAACCCAGAGATTTCTTGGCCTTAAACTTTCCCTTTCGCTTTATTGTTCCCCAACCTTTCTTGACTTTCATTATTTTACTTAAAATGTGAGGTGACTATTCCAAATAAATTTTCCTTTTTGTTGATTATATCCTGCAATCAATATTCACCTGCCGCCTCGGTAAAGCAGCCAACATAATCAAAGACCCCTCCCATCTTGGACACCCTCTCATCGGGCAGAAGATACAAAAGCCTGAAAGCACATACCACCAGGCTCAAGGACAGTTTCTGTCCTGCTGTTAAAGGACTATTGGAAGGACCTCTTGTAGGATAAAATGGACTCTTAACCCCACAATCCACCTCGTTATGGCTTTGCTCCTTATTGTCTGCCTTTCTCTGTGACTGTAACACTATGTTCTGTATTCTGTTGTTGCTTTTCCCTTGTGCTACCTTGATGTACTGACGTGGTGAAATGATCTGTGTGGATGGCAAGCAAATCAAATCTTTTGTACATGCAACAATAATAAACCAATTACCAATTCTTTGCATAATATACAAATGGAACTCTTTCTCCAAACCTCAAAGTCCTTTGCCTCCTTATGTCTTCTTCTCATCCTATAAATTGCTTTTAACATCAAAGATTGCTGGAAGTTATCTATTAATACTTTATCTTGACATCTAGCCTACCTTGATGCCATCCTGCATTAAGGCCTTGGGATTCACCTAGATTTCCAAATTAAAAAGGACAGATTGAGCAATGAACATATGAAATAGCAGGATAGACCATTTGGGCCTCTGGACTTTTACCTCAGCACCAATTTCCTGCAGTAAACCCACAAGCCATGATACCCTTAATGTCTGAAAATCTATCAATCTCTGTCTTGAATATACTCAGCAACTGAACCTCCACAACGAGAGGCCATCAATTCCAAAGCTTCGCTTCCTCTGGGTAATTTCTTCTTATCTCTGATCTGAATGGCCAATCCCTTACTTTCAGACTGTGGCCCTGGTTCGAAACACCATAACCAGTGAAACATTAACCTTATCCACCCTGTCAAGGCCTGGGAGCAAGATGATCATATATCATCTCAGCAGCAAACATATCCACAACTGAGGCTAAGGATAATTCGGTGAAAAAAAACTTTAAAAACTAAATTCACTGTTTTTTATTAGTGTATTCACCCAAATTAAAGGTCTGTTTTGAAAGTTTAGTAACCTCATGATTGGGTTTCCAAACCTTTTTTTAAGCTAAGTACATACATTGAGGCATACAGTACAACAACAAAAAGATAATATTAAACAAAGATACAAAATACCGGAAGCATTCGGCGGGTTAAGCTGCGACAAAGACCAAGTTGATAGTTCAGATCAAAGACCCTTAATCAGAACTGGAAAAGTGAGAGAAAAGGAGTGTTTTAAGTTGCAGAAAGGGGTAGGAATGGCAAAAGCAGAGGGAATGTCTGTAATTTTAATTAATTTTTTTTATTGTTCTTCTCTTGCTATCTGCTGGCCTTTGGAGTCATTTTTATTTTGGATCTGCTCCCTATCACAGACATACCCTCTGTTCTCTCTCTTCCACTTTATGCATCTTAAAGCACTCCTTTTCTCTCACGTTTCCAATTCTGATGAAAGGTCTTCATCTGAAACTTCAACTCTCTCCACAGATACTGCTTCCCCTCCAGATTTTTGCTCCAAGAAGTAATGTTAATCACTTTAGATCACAGTGGAGAACATTGTTTAGGTCTCTGTAGCTGTTATGGAAGAATATGGGAGCAATGGGAAAAGATATTTTAAATTCTCAAAAATCATGGGTTGAATGAGATGTATTTTTGGCGGCTGGTCTTCTCACTGAAATGAACGAATCAGGCTTTGGCAGCTTTCCTCCAACAATACTGAAAACAAGTGCATTTAATAAAGGCGTGAGTGGATAGACTGCATATTACTCCAAGAACAATTTATCCTTGTATCAAATTCCCCTCTCTGCTCTTTTTACAATGGAGTGTGAATTTATTTTAAATTTTCCATTTCAAATTGCTTCTAAATAGCTAATGTTTCTGTGGAAATGGCTGAGAGGAGTTTAATAAATGTTAAATGTATATTATATATATTTCATTTTACAATGTTGTCAAGAGTAATTTCTACCCTTTCAACATTTTTTCCATTATTTCATATTAGTTTCTGATTAACTGTGATTTGCATTTTCCACTGTGTGATTCAATAGTTATGTAGAGCTGGATGGTTGCAATAAAACTGTTTCCCATGGGTCTCCTGCCACTGGAAGAGAGGGAAATTCAGTAATGCTGTACTACTTAAAACATCGTAACTATTCAAACAATTCAATTTATTTTAGTCGGCAGCAGCCAAATACTGAAGCGATGTGGCGGGGGGTGGGTGAAGACTTTCAGTATTGGAAGGAAGGGCTCAGAATTAGTCATGATACACTGAATGTCCTTCTGCCAGAAATAAGGTCCAGAAGATCATGTTGTATGAGGACTCCGAGCAAGAAGGGCAGGCAGAGTAGTGCAGCGGTTAGCGTAACACTTTACAGCGCCAGCGACCCGGGTTCAATACCGGCCACTGTCTGTAAGGAGTTTGTTCATTCTCCCCATGTCTGTATGGGTTTCCTCCGGGTGCTCCAGTTTCCTCCCACATTCCAAAGGCGTACAGGTTAGGAAATTGTGGGCATGCTATGTTGGCTCCAGAAGCATGGCGACACTTGCGGGCTGCCCCCAGAACACTCTACGCAAAGGATGCATTTCATTGTATGTTTTGATATACGTGCTGACGTTGGAGAGGGTTCAGAGGAGATTTACGAGAATGATTCCAGGAATGAAAGGGCTTAAGTATGATGAGCGTTTGTCGGCTCTTGGACTGTACTCGCTGGAGTACAGAAGGATGAGAGGGGACCTCGTAGCGACATTTAAAATGTTGACAGGTAAGGATAGAGTAGATGTGGCTAGGCTGTTTCCCTTGGTGGGCGTGTCCAGGACCAGAGGGCACAATCTTAGAATTAGAGGGTACAGTTTCAAGACAGAGATGAGGAGAAGTTTCTTTACCCAGAGGGTGGTGAAATTGTGGAACTCCTTGCCACGCACAGCAGTGGAGGCCAGATCAGTGGGGGTGTTCAAGGAGGAGATAGACAGATATCTAAATAGTCAGGGTATCAAGGGATATGGGGATAAGGCTGGCAAATGGGATTAGAATAGTTTTTTTTTCTCTCTCTTTTTTTCCCACCCCATTTCTTTTTCCCTTTTCCTTGGAGCAGACTCGATGGGCCGAATGGCCTGCTTCTGCTCCCTTATCTTGTGATCTTGTGATCTTGTGATCTTGTGATCTGATGGTCCTGACTCTATAGAGACAAACAGCACGGAAACAGACCCTTCAGCCCACTAAGCCTGGGCAGACCATCAAGCACCCATTTACACCAACCCAATTATATTCTCCCCACATTCCCTTCAACATCCCCCAGATCCTACCACTCATCCACACACTAGGGGTAATTTACAGTGGCCAATTAACCTATCGATCTGAGGTCTTTGGGAAGCGGGAGGAAGCTGGAGCACTCAGGGGAAACCCACACAGTCACAGAGAAAACAGCAAAACTCTCACTGACACCATCTGAGGTCAAGGTTGAACCCGGGCTGCTGGAGCTGTGAGACAGTGGCTCTGCCAGCTGTGGCTCTGTGCCATCCAGAAGACGGCAAAGATAAGAAGTGTGATTATCATCACTCCAAAGGCTGTTGTATTACATGGGAATGTTTTGCATAGTTGTACAAGGTTAAAGGTAGCATTTTGTATGACCTGTAAGCATGAGATAAATAAGGATCATTTCACTTCTCAAAGGGAACGCAGAAGATGCTAAATGGGAAAAAGACTATAGTACAACTAATTCATCTTTTACACCTCTACAGTCACTTGAAAGATTGCTGCTAAATTGCTTAGATTAATCATGGTATTCAACTAATTTACAATAGGTGGGAAAAACTCCATTGGTGGAAGGCTTTGGAAACATTCACATCAAGGTCATCTGCTCCTCCTATAGTTCCATGTATAACTACTGAAATTTCCCCACATAACTGTCAGGATATATAGAACACTTGCGTAAACACTTTTGACTGTAGATGTACTAAACTTCCTGAGCTGGTTATACTGCTGTCATTCTAACAGTGCTCTGAATCAGATTTCTTATGGAATTCAGCAGCAAGGCATCAACTTCTTGCAGTTTCCAGAAGTTATAATGGAAATCTGCGAGCTGAACCTACATAGTTTTGACTTGGTAAAGGTTCACCAACTCCCTTCATTACAATGGAGAGGAATAGCTGCAGGGGAGAAAGGTAACTTACAAGTAACTTGCATTTTTAATTGAGTCATTTTAATATATTTCTCTACTTCAGTATTTTCATTTTATTGTGTTTTAGTTTTTTTTAAATTTCAATAGTGTGTTTAACTTTTAATATCTTTTAAGTATTTGCGAATATTTGAGACACCCACAAACATTCAAGTTCTTTGACAACTTTGACAGCAATTCAACCAAGGACACTAAACTACTTGTCAAAACATTTCTGTGAGAAAATTTTGCTCTGTGCTTGACCTTTGTGCCAAAATCAGAGTCAATGTCATTGCGGAAATTGCAGCTGAATGGTCTGCACCAGGAAATTTGGGCTTAGCAGGTAGGGGAGTGGCAAGCATGGGCAGCTCACTGCTCCCAAGGAAGCACAGATCATTGAGGTTTCTCTTGAAAATGAGAGATCTAAATAAAGCACAGACAAACTTCATAATATTAGCATGTATGAAATGATGAGGATTATAGGATGCATCATTAAAATCCCTACTTACAAGTAAAAAGTTAACACAGAGTGATGGTAAGGCACAACAGGTTTGTAAATTTTGAGGTAAACATTTACCTGTGCCCATCTTAGGAACAGACATAGCATTGCATACCATACATCCTACCTCAGTGACAACAATTCTCAGGCAAGTCACAGCAGGTGTGTTGAAGTGGTCACTTTGTACAGCTGTGCAGTCAGACAACTACTGCACCTTCTAACACCACAAATAATGTTGTCAAAGGACTACTGAAAAATTCCATCCTTACACTTTCCACACTCATTGCTGACAAATTGTAATTAGGGTCCATCTCAAAATTAAACTTTTAAAACATCTCAACCACCTGGTCCTCAACCCCTTTTCAGCCAAGGAACCTGTTATGGGTCAGGACTAAGAACAAAGAAGGAACTTGATGCCAAATGTAGAGCTTGTGATAAGAAATAGACACAACAAAGGAAGTTGCAGAAGTCTTGGTTCTCTCTGTTAATTTTCATTCCGATCAGTTTGAACAAAACTTATCAGTGTCTGAAGATTTTGACTAATCATGGCATTCAACTAGTTTACAATAGACCCAAGCATGAGCTACAGAAACTCCACTTTTGGACTTCAGTGTTAGCTTATGCATAGCGTTGCAAATTTGTAAACATTTCTGAAGGCATCAAAATGTTACTTATGCATTATGGCCAACCAGTGCAGAAACCTCTCAGAATGGAGGTCTTTCTGAGTCAGCTATGAATGTTTGGTGGTAAAATTGGTGATTGAATTTTGTTTGATTTTCAAATTTAATTTAGTGAACACACTCAACTGCAGGTTGCTACTTCCACTCACTGTCTTCAGGCTGATGAATCTCTTGCTCTTAACTCTTTTTCCTGTACAACTTCCACCTAATGTGACATAGAGGACCCACTCCCTTTTCATCATTGCCATTCAATTCGGCTTCAGAAGATACTACATGATGATTTTATGCAGGTGCAGCAAGCTACAATTGTGGGGATTTTTGCTCTGAAGGGCTCCTTCACATTTATCAAACCATCACTTTAAAATGCCGATGGTCTGCTCTATTAAGGTTTTTGTAGTCCCATGGGCCTCATTATACTCGTTCTCTTCTTGTGTCTGTGGATGGATTACTAGAGTCATAAACCATGACTGCAGGGGATATCCCTGACTGCCAACCCACCATCCTGATACTTGGCTCTGAGTCACAAAGGCAGGCTTGATGAGTAGACACATGGTGAAAGCTTCTTGGCTTGCATGTATTAACATGAATAATAAGGCAATCACACTAATTAGGCATCTCAGACTGGCCAGATGTTTACTGAACAAAAGCCCTAGCTATTTCTGATATAAGGGTTGTCTTTTGGGTTTTCAATGTCACACACCACACATCAATTGCTCCTTGACCCCTGTGGGACAGTCTATCTAATTGAACAACTGGTTCCTTTTGCTTCGCAGGTCCCATTGAGAGGGTAATGAACCATAAGATTTGCCTAAGTAGCTTTATCAGTCACTTCTTCACACAGTTTTCTCTGCTACCTGACCAATGGGCAAAGGTTCATTGGCCAGATAAATAAGACATTAATCACTTTTGCTGCTGCAGTGTTGACGCCGATAAAGGGTCTTTGACCTGAGATATTGACTGTTTTTCTTTCCACAGATGCTGCCTGCCTCTTTAATGTTTCCAGCATTTTCTCTTTTTGTTTCAGATATCCAGCCTTCGCAGGATTCCCCTTCCCCTCATCTTCCAACCTACCTCCATAGATCCATAATTTCTGAAAGTTCCAACATGACCCATCACCAAACACATCATTCCCTTCTCTACTCTTTCAGCATGCTGGAGGGAGCTCTACTTCTATGACACTGGTTCACTTTTACATCCTCAACAACTTCTATTTTCTTATGATTATCCATATCTATTTTCCTACCTTAGCAACCACAGGAGACACCTTATCTATATTTTACCTCTTCCCTTTAGTGTAATGTAATTCCTCCTCACAGAATAATCTCCTCTATATCGGAGAAACCAAATACTTCTGTTCAGTCCGCAAATATGACCCCAAGTCTCCAACCCACTCTCTCTGACTTTGCCTTCCTACACTAATCTAATGAAGCCCACACAAGCTTAAAGAACAACACCTCATTTTATGATTTGGCACTTTACTGCCTTCTAGAATTAACAGTGAGTTCTGTAATTTCAGATTATCAGCAATTCCAGCCTTCTTATCTTCCTAAACCTTTCCCCTTCATCCCTCTTCTTTTCTTTGAAGGCACTCATTAAAGCAGTATTTTCTGAGCAAGCTTTTTGTCATAATGGCCTGGCAATATGTTTGCACCAATATTTTGGCATGAAAACAGTGTTAGCAATCTCCCTTTGATGGTATTGTAAAGCTCTTAAAACATAATAAAATTCATTAGTGCATCTATGAAAACAGATTTCTCTTGGCATTTCTAGCCCCAGCTTTTGAGGGTTTCTGGGGTGTGTTGATGGGGATCCCAGTTTATTTGAGGTCTGTTTTGTAGAGAGTTGAGGTACATTCAATCTATGAACACAAAAGGAATGTGTCTGTCCCTATAAATAATATTCATTTTGAGCCTAAACATTATCGTTCATGTGAGTGAACAGTGCCAATCTTATTAAGACAAATCTCTTGCCAAAAAAACCCAGTAATTAACATTAGGTGTTCTGGATGCCAGAAAAAAATATTACTGGTGTTAACTTCCAATTAGTTGTGCACAGAATTCCTTAATGTTGCACAAGCACCAAGTTTATTTGCTCAACACTGGATTTTTCTTCATTAAGCAGACAAATTTCCAGGCCAATATCTCCTTGTCTGACTCAGTCATAGGCTTTGTTTGAAAATATTCCTGTGCAGATCCTGGGATGTTTTACAATGTCAAAGTTTCCATACTAATGTACATTGTTATTCGGTTACCTCTTTAGATTGCTGTTTATTTTCTTTATCTTTCCATGAAGTTTTGGATATGTTTGTTCATTAAACCAGCCACATACATTCAAATGATTATGTTGTTCATTTCTTTACTTAATGCTGCATTTATCACAAACACATTTGATATTGTATAATTAATTAGCTCAGAGTTTCATCTCTTCAATCTTAGTTGGATTTAAACTCTAAAGCTGAAAAGGTGTAAATATAATACATTAATACATGGTACATAGAACATAGAACAAAGAACACTACAGCACAGTACAGGCCCTTCGGTCCACAATGTTGTGCCAACATTTTATCCTGCTCTAAGATCTAGCTAACCGTTCCCTCCCACATAGCCCCCATTTCTCTATCATTCATGTGGCTATCTAAGAGTCTCTTAAATGTCCCTAATGTATCTGACCCCACATCCTCTGCTGGCAGTGTATTCCACACACCCACCATTCTCTGTGTAAAAAACTTACCCCTGACATCCCCCTTATATCTTCCTCCAATTACCTTAAAATTATGTCCTCTCATGTTAGCAATTGTCGCCCTGGGAAAAAGTCTCTGACTGTCCACTTGATCTATGTCTCTTTTCATCTTGTACACTTCTATCAAGTCACCTCTTATCTTCCTTTGCTCCAAAGAGAAAAAGCCTTGTTCACTCAACCTATCCTCATAAGATATGCTCTGCAATCCAGGCAACATCCTGGTAAATCTCTTCTGCACCCTCTTTAAAGCTTCCACATCCTTCCTATAATGAGGTGACCGGAACTGAACACAATACTCCAAGTGTGGTCTAACCAGAGTTCTATAGAGCTGCAACATCACCTCAGGCTCTTGAACTCAATACCCCAACTAATGAAGGCCAGCACTCCATACGCCTTCTTAACAACCCTATCGACCTGCGCGGCAACCTTGAGGGATCTATGGACATGGACCCCAAGATCCCTCTGTTCTTCCACACTTCTAAGAATCCTGCCATTAACCTTGTATTCTGCCTTCAAATTCAATCTCCTGAAGTGTATCACTTCACACTTTTCCCGGCTGAACTCCATCTGCCACTTCTCAGCCCAGCTCTGCATTTTATCAATATCCTGTTGTAATCTACAGCAACCTTCAACATTATCTACATCACCACCAACCTTTGTATCATCTGCAAATATACTAACCTACCCTTCCACATCCTCATCCAAGTCATTTATAAGAATCACAAAGAGCAGGGGTCCCAGAACTGATCCCTGCAGAACACCATTGGTCACCGACCTCCAGGGAGAATATGCTCCATCTACCACCACCCTCTGTCTTCTATGAAAGAGCCAATTCTGAATCCACACAGCCAAGTTTCCCTGGACCTCATGCCTCCTGATTTTCTGAATAAGCCTTTTCAAACGCCTTACTAAAATCCATATACACCACATCCATTGCTCTACCTTCATCAATGTGCTTTGTCACATCCTCAAAGAATTCAATCAGGTTTGTGAGGCACGACCTGTCCCTCACAAAGCCATGCTGACTGTCCCTAATCAGCCTATGCTTTTCCAAATGCCCATAAATCCTGTCTCTAAGGATCTTCTCCAGTAATTTTCCCACCACTGAAGTAAGACTCACTGGTCTGTAATTCCCAGGGTTATCCTACTTCCTTTCTTAAACAAAGGAACAACATTTGCCACCCTCCAATCATCTGGCACTACTCCAGTGGCTAGTGAGAATGCAAAGATGGTCGCCAAAGGTGCAGCAATCTCTTCCCTTGCTTCCCATAATAACCTTGGATATATCCCATTCAGCCCTGGTGACTTATCTATCCTAATGTTTTTCAAAAGTTCCAGCACATCCTTTTTCCTCACGTCGATGTGCCCTAGCATATCAGCCTGTCATACGCCATCCTCACAAACGTCAAGGTCTCTCTCTCTGGTGAATACTGAAGCAAAGTATTCATTAAGGACCTCCCCTGCCTCTTCTGACTCCAGGCACATGTTTCCTCTTTTATCCCTGATCGGTCCTACCCTCACTCCAGTCATCCTCTTATTCTTCACAGAACACCTTGGGGTTTTCCTTGATCCTACTCACCAAACACTTCTCATGCCCCCTTCTAGCTCTCCTAAGTCCATTATTTAGCTCCCTCCTGGCTACCTTGTAACTCTCCAGAGCCCTGTCTGATCCATGCTTTATAAACCTCAGGTAAGCTTCTTTCTTCCTCTTGACAAGATATTCTACACCTCGTGTCAACCACGGTTCCTTCACTCTACCATTCTTACCCTGCCTCAATGGGACAAACCTATCCAGAAACCCATCCAAGTATTTCTTAAGCAACCTCCACATTTCTACTGTGCACTTCCCCAAGAACATCTGTTCCCAATTTACACTCCCAAGTCCCTGCCTAATAGCATCATAATTCCCCCTCCCCCAGTTAAATACTTTCCCATATCGTCTGTTCCCACCCCTCTCCAAGGCTATGGTAAAGGTCAAGGAATTATGGTCACTGTCTCTAAAATGCTCTCCCACCGAGAGATCTGAAGCTTAATCAGGCTCATTGCTTAGTACCAGATCCAGTATGGCCTCTCCTCTATTCAGCGTGACCACATACTGTGTCAGGAATCCTTCCTGTACACACCCAACAAACTCTGTCCCATCTATCCCCTTTACAATAAGGAGATGCCAATCAATATTAGGGAAGTTGAAATCACCCATGACAACAACCCTGTTATTTTTGCACCTCTCCAAAATCTGCCTCTCAATCTGCTCCTTGGCATCTCTGCTGCTACTGGAGGGTCAGTAGAATACTCCCAATAGAGTGATCGCTCCCTTCCTTGTTTCTGACTTCCACTCACAGTGACTCAGTGGGTGATTCCTCCAGGACATCCTCCCTTTCTACAGCTGTGACAATGTCCCTGATCAGCAAAGCCACTCCCCCACCTCTTTTACCTCCACCCGGTCCCTTTTGAAACATCTAAACCCTGGAATATCCAGCAGCCATTCCTGCCCTTGTGACAGCCAAGTCTAGGTAATGGCCACCACGTCATGGTTCCACGTACTTACCCATGCTCTAAGTTCATCACCCTTGTTCCTGATACTTCTCGCATTAAAGTAGACACACTTTAGCCCATCCAACTGATTTCAATTTTGCCCTTTCAACTGCCTATTCTTCCTCACAGTCTTTCTATACTCTGCATCTACTTGTACACTAAATGAACCAACCTCTGACCTATCACTCTGGTTCCCATCCCCCTGCCAAACTAGTTTAAACTGTCCACTTGATTCTTAAAGTAAAAAATATATGGCGAGTTGGTATTGGTATTGGTACTGGTATTGGTTTATTATTGTCATTTGTACCGAGGTACAGTGAAAAGCTTGTCTTACAAACCGATCGTACAGGTCAATTCATTACACAGTGCAGTTACATTGAGTTAGTACAGAGTGCATTGATGTAGTACAGATAAAAACAGTAACAGTACAGAGTAAAGTGTCACAGCTACAGAGAAAGTGCAGTGCAATAAGGTGCAAGGTCACAACAAGGTAGATGGTGAAATCATAGTCCATCTCATTGTATAAAGGGACTGTTCAATAGTCTTATCACAGTGGGGTAGAAGCTGTCCTTAAATCTGGTGGTATGTGCCCTCAGGCTCCTGCATCTTCTACCCGATGGAAGAGGAGAGAAGAGAGAATGTCCCGGGTGGGTGGGGTCTTTGATTATGCTGACTGCTTCACCAAGACAATGAGAGGTAAAGACCTCTAAGGAGGAGAAGCTGGTTTCCATGACGTGCTGGACTGTGTCCACAACTCTCTGCAGCTTCTTGCGGTCCTGGGCAGAGCAGTTGCCATACTAAGCCGTGATACATCCAGATAGGATGCTTTCTATGGTGCATCGGTAAAAGTTGGTGAGAGTCAAAGGGGAAAAACCAAATTTCTTTAGCCTCCTGAGGAAGTAGAGGCACTGGTGAGCTTTCTTGGCCATGGCATCTACGTGATTTGACCAGGACAGGCTGTTGGTGATGTTCACTCCCAGGAACTTGAAGCTCTCAACCCTCTCGACCTCAGCACCATTGATGCAGACAGGTGCATGTACACCGCCCCCTTTCCTGAAGTCAATGATCAGCTCTTTTGTTTTGTTGACACTGAGGGCAAGGTTGTTGTCATGACACCATTCCACTAAGCTCTCTATCTCCTTCCTGTACTCCGACTCATTGCTGTTTGAGATACAGCCTACATCGGTGGTATCATCTGTAGATGGAGTTAGAGCAGAATCTGGCCACACAGTCATGAATGTATAGGGAGTAGAGTAGAGGGCTGAGGAAGCAGTCTTGTGGGGCACCAGTGTTGAGAATAATCATGCCGGAGGTACTGCTGCCTATCCTCACTGATTGCGGTCTGTTTGTTAGAAAGTCAAGGATCCAGCTACAGAGGGAGGTGTTGAGTCCTAGGTCTCGGAGTTCGGTGTTCAGAATGTAAGACTAATAATTGCTGATATAAATTGATAAAATAGAAGAACTGCATAGAAAAACCGATATAGACCATCAGCTATCTCAGCTTAAGCAGCTTCCTGTCTTCCAAAAAGTACAGTCTTTTCGAAATTAGATCAAAACGTGGGTAAGAAAATTCAATTGTCAGTTATTAGTGTCACAACATTTCCAGAATATCTTGAGATTAAGAATCCCTGATAGATTTACAGAAAATCAAGAGCTCAGGATTCTGTGAGGTGACTTTGTCTTTTCAAGGTAATGGTCAATGTTAATTAAATAAAAATTTTGGCGAAAATGTATTCTCCCCTGTCGAGTGAAATTTTTTTCACCCATGTGTATGACAGGTTCGGTATTGAGCACAGCACTGAATCTCAGAGAATATATCTCCAAACACAGCTATTTAAAGGTTAGATTGAGAGTGTTTTGGAACTTGAGGGGTGGTATATTATAGAGGTCTGCTAGTCCATTTTTTCAGATACAGGGTAGTTAGGGAGTCTTGCTAATTCACCTGCATGTTTTTATTAAATGAACTGAATACTTAAAATCTTTTATTTTGGTGTAGCGATTAGCGTAGCGCTATTCCAGCGCCAGCGACCCAGGTTCAATTCCTGCTGCTCTCTGTAAGAAGTTTGTATGTTCTCCCTGTGTCTGCGCGAGTTTCCTCTGGGTGCTCCGGTTTCCTCCCACATTCCAAAGATGTATGGTTTAGGAAGTTGTGGGCATGCTATGTTGGCACCAGAAGCGTGGTGACATTTGTGGGCTGCCCCCGGAACACTCTGCGCAAAAGATGCGTTTTACTGTGTGTTTCGATGTCCATGTGACTAATAAAGATATCTTGTTAAACTTCACAGAATGAGTGAAGAACATTAGTCACTGGCAGTGAATACTGGACGTGCAGACATGTTCTGCACCTAACATTCCACCATATCACTGATAATACGACAACCTGAAGGAACCAATGCAATGTCTCTTCTGTAGGTCCCAGCTCAGGGAGCGATTACCTTGAAATCAAGAAGTCATGAAGATATAAGATGCTGAAAATCACCTGCATGCTTTAAATAGGACTAAATATCATATTTACCCCAACCTGTTCATTCCAGTGTTCCTGCTCCACTCTCCATTTGTTCTCAGGTAAATATATCAGGGTAATCTTCTATTAGCTTCACCTTCATTAACTTGTCCAGCCTTCCTTTAAACATATTTCGACTATTTTCCTCAACCAGTCCCTCTTGCTGCAAGTTCCACATTCAATTCAGTCTTTGGGTTAAGAAGTTTGTGCGAAGTTACCCTGGTTTGACTTCATAATGACCGTCTCATAAAGATGGCTTCTAGTTATGTATTTCCCACAAATGGAAAATTCTCTCCGTATCCCAGCTTTTCATAGTTTTCAAGATCATCCTCAGCCTTCTCTTCTCTAAAGCACCCCATCAGTGTAAATCTTCTCTGCCCTCTCTCCACTGCATCTATATCCTTTTTATATGCAGTACAGCCTGGCCTAACCAACGTTCGATATGAGGTTATCATTGCTAGCCTAATGTTAAATCAACTGTAAAAATGTGCCTCTAATAAAATGTAACAGGGATTGTGTGAATAGCATTGCATAATTAAACACTCAATGGCTTTAGAAGAACAAGCTCAATATTAGCCAAACCACTGCATAAAAATCCACTGAAAGGTAAGAATTACTGTCAACATTGTGACCATACAAATCCAAGGCTTTGCACCATATTCTTCTTGTTATTTTAACAAGGGTACAAACCCATTTCTGGTCTTACTAAAATTGCACACAGGCAAGCTTCATCCAAGTACATAAGGATTTGTGACATTGGCGACAGCAGTTCCTATTCCTAAAAGGAAAATAAGAACAACGTGGTAACTTCCAACTTGCACCTTAGAACCTTGTAAGATTAGCCAAAATTTGAAAAAATATAACGGGGCAGAAAATTTCTGAAAAATGCAGAAAGAAATGATCCAACATGACTTCTGAAGATAGGGATTCTGCGACCCAGATATCTCACCTAAAGCTGGTACTCATGGGACAGACCACCTCAGAACACAAGAGCTATAATCTGTCTTGGTGAATGGAAGCATCCCTTAACAGGCCACAATTATTTCCTTCCTTGAAAGAGAAGAAAATAGGGGAAAGAGGGAGAAAGAGAGAACATAAGAATATAAGTACATAAGAATTAGGAGTAGGGGTAAGACATCTGGTCCTTCCGGTCCCTTTGCCATTCATTAAGATCATCTTGCTGAACAGTCACCATATCACTTGATTCCCTTCCTGTCCTGAAATCTATTGATCTCTGATTTGAATAAACTCAAGGACTGAGCAAAAGATAATGAGAAGCAAATCACACAAAAAAAACTGAAACAAGCAGAGATGGAAAAGAAAAATATCACCTGCTTTCATTTCTCAACAAATGAGCTTTGAATTTGTTGGAAAATTATCTATACTTTTCCTTTCAAAAACAGTTTCCTTGAACAACAGCAACTGCATCAGATCAATAGGCGGTCTCCACTAGAATACTTTGTTGGGTTTTATGAGGGGGTTACTGAGAGGGCTGCCACAATGGTACAATATGAGGTTTCCCTCTTGTGATATTTTGGGAGCAATAATGCAAAATGGCTGCCTTCTTTGCTTGTACAAACAACTGTACCCTGAGTGATTTATTGAAAATGAAGGATCATAAGGTGTGTCTGCCAGATGTTATAGGGAACTACAAAATGTCAGCTTTTCATTCGTGTTTCATAAACCAGGATTGGTTTGGTTAAGTATCTAAATAACAGTCATTGCTATTCAATCTGAAATATTAACTCTGCATATATCACCACTAATATTGTCTGGGGTGTTAGAAACATCAGCATTTACTGTTTTTATATATCCAACATACAGAATATTTTCCCTATGCATAAGCCATTGACAATGTTACAGATTAGGTTTCTATTTGGTGAACGTCCCTTTAAGACATAGTGCAGGAGAGTATATGTGTGTGTGTGTGTGTGTGTGTGTGTGTGTGTGTGTGTGTGTGTGTGTGTGTGTGTGTCTGTCTGTCTGTCTGTCTGTCTGTCTGTCTGTCTGTGGCATCATTACGACAACAGCAGAAGATAACAACGTGCTGAAGTTTTGGTTCAGTCACAAAAGAGGGAGAGGGAGAGAGAGAGACTGCCTGCTGGTCTCTGTATCGATGGATGAAAAACAATAACTGTGTCTGTCACTACAATCCACGTATGGATTTTTGGAATAATCCAGTGGAGTCCACTTTGTCGTTAACCTGTAGAAGGAAACAGGTATTTGTGTGGACAACCATGTCTCGAATGCCTTTCGGGGTGGCAGATACTTCGGAACAAAGCAGTGGAGATCATCAGTGATTGAGGCGTCGTATGGGTTCCATCATGGAACATTTGGATTTTGTAATTTCTCTCTATTTTCTCTTTACATTTTGCCTTCAGTCAACAGTGGTTTTGCAAAAGCCTTTGCTCACTTTTCACCTTATGATTTGCTGAACTGAACTTTGAGAACTATTCCTGGACTTGGAGTTTGGGAATTTGCCACAAATACAACTTCGAGTTTAGTTTTGGGGTTAATACTTAATATCTAACATTTTTATTTTTCTTATTATCATAAGTAGTTAATAATAAAATAGTTTCTAACACTTATATATGACTCGGTGTGTTTCTTTTGTTGCTGGTACGTAACAACAGCTACAGGTGAGGGTTTAAATGGAGCTTTGATGAGTTCAAATGCATGATTAAATGAATCATGTCAGGTGCAGGTGAGTCTTCAAATAGTCCAATGCAGATGGAGGTGAATGTCTAAATAGATTATTAACATGTACAGTTGAGAGCATACATTAACTATTGAGTGGTGTGGGTGAACGCTTAAATGGATCATTGACGGGTACACAGGAATGTTTAAATAAGTCATTAACAAATGCAGGTTATTGTTTCATTAGGCCACTGTCATGAGCATTGGGGTGTTTAACTATATAAATATCAATGACAAGAGTAGAGGAGTACTTATCGAGTGTCTACAGGTGTAGGGAAGTGTTTAACTAAATGTAGATGCAGGACTATGATGTTTACATAGGTCATTGATAGCCGGTGGCCAGATGACGCATTAACACAAAAATTTAAACCCCAATCTGAAATTGCAAAGACCAGTCCTCTGAAACTGATGCCCCCAACAGAAAAAGCAAAAATGATTTGAATACACATCATTTGACCTTTCTCCTCAATCTTCCCAGTCCTCTCTTCATTCTCTCTTGTTCTTCCTCCTCATATTCCATCATTGTGTCCTCCATATTCACACATTGTCCCCTACAAATTTTCCTCCACTGTACTCTCTACAGACCCTCATTGGTCCCTCCTCATTGTCTCCTCAACATTCTCCCTCAGTGTCCTCTCACAATTCTCCCTCAGTCCACTCAACATTGTCCTTTATTTCCCTTTCACTTTCTCACCCGTTATCCCCTTCTCATTCACCTTCCCTGTTACCTCCACAACGTTCCTTTTGTCCCTCCACATTTTCCCCTACTGCCCCCTTTATTCTTCATTGCCCCCTCATCATTGTTCCCTCCACTAATCCTCCCCATTGTCCTCTTCAATTTCACTACCCCTCCTCTCACTACCCCTCTCTCTCTCACTACCCCTCTCTCTCACTGCCATTATTTCTCCCTTTCTCTCACTATCTCTTTTTCTATCTCTCTCTCTCTCTCTCCTACCCCTCTCTCTCACTACCCACTCTCTCTACCTTGACCTCGACCTCTCTCTCTACTCTTACTACCTCCTTCTCGCAGTCTCTCCTATTTCCTTTTTTAGTTCTCTTCTTCCTCACTCTTCTGGTATTTTCCTTCTTTCTCTTTCTCACCAACCATTATATCATACCTTGAAGAATGTAATCTTCCTTTCTTTGGGATTGTCAGCGTTGCGCACCATGATGGGTAGCAAGCTGCCTGGATTGATGAAAGTAATAAAAAACAAGAGAGTATGCTGGTGAAGTCTTCCTCCTGAGATCATTATCCTGGAAAGCTTCTCCCTGACTGATCAAGCTCTGGTGATCAGGAGGCAGCATCTTCCAGAGCTGCAGGGGAACTTCAGATAGTTGGCTCAGGCAAGGAAGAAAAAATGCTTGAACAGGAGCTCAGCACAGCATGGATCAAAGATGCTTGTGGCTGCAGTCTGCATCTCAGACATCACTAGGTCATGGAGAGTACTTACTGAGGTCTTTTGTAGAGGCAAATAAGATCATTGACATATAAAGCAGAATAGATCATAAGCATGCACGATTAAATAGATTATGAGCAAACACAATTGAAAGGATCACAGGCAAGACTGCATAGACCATCAGCAAGCAGAGTTAAGTGGATCACTGACAGGTGCAGTTAAATAAACTATTGACAGGTACCATTAATATGACCCACCGATGGCCATAGTAAATAGATCATGAAGAGGTGCAGTTAAATAGATCTTCAGCAGCCACAGTTAAATAGACCACTGACAGTCAAATGGCCCATTGACAGGTCCAGTAAATTAGACCATGAGGGGCACAGTCGCACAGAACATCAACAGGTGCAGTAAATTACAACATAGGCAAGCACACATAAATAGATTATTTACAGTTTTACGTTGTTATATCTTTAGTGTATTAGCAGGTACAATTAAATTTTTAAAGAACTCATTGACAGGTCCAGGTAAATGCTTGAATAGGTGAATGACAATTATAGGTACAAGTTTAAATGGACCATTAACCAGGTATATTCCCCTATAGAGAGAAAGAAGACAAGCATTAGTTTTCATGTCCTCAGAATTTCCCAAATCACTTTATAGCCAATTAAGTGTTTAAAGTTTAGTCAGTGCTATAAATTGAATGCAGCACAGTCTCACAAAAAAATTTGTGGTAATGCTCACATGCCTGAGTGGATAACGATGCAAACTGGAAACAAACTGAAGATTTCTTCAGTGGGAATTTGATGTGAGCAGGGATTAGATGAATCACAACAGTAGAATGGAATAAGTATTTACAGAAGAAGTTTGTACTAAGGGAAACCACACGGAAATAGATTACAGTGGATAACAACAGTTGTTGGCTGCCACCAGGACTGGCCTAATGGCTGAATGGTCTCCATCGTTTCCTGTGAAGCTCAAAAATAAAGTATCCTTAAGTGAGATACCCGAATGAAAGAAGTAAAGTGCTTAACCTTTAAACTTTATAAACTTAAAATATAATCTTCATGTTAAACACTCTTTGCATTACTTTCAGCTCATCTAAAGTGCTTTACAGTATTTTTACTGCACAGATCCACATTGATCATCAAGCTCCCATTTACACGAACCCTACGCTAATTCCATTGTAATTCTCCTCACATTCTCATCAGCTTCTCTCAGATTCTATCACTCACCTAGGGGCAACTTACAGTGGACAATTAACCTTTCAACCCCCACATCTTTGGAGTATGAGAGGAAACCAGAGCACCCGGGGAAAACCCATGCAGTATTTTTAAGTAGTTTTTTTGAAGTATGATCACTGCTGCAATGTAGGTAATGCAGTTGCAAATTTGCACACAGCAAAGGCACCTACAAACAGTAGCATGGTAACTGCTAGTTAATTTGTTTGAACAAAGTTAGTGTAGTAGTATGGAATAGATAGAGTGGACAGCCAGCGCCTCTTTTCCAAGGCACCAATGCTTAATACAAGAGGGCATGGCTTTAAAGTAATGGGTGGGAAGTTCAAGGGAGATATCAGAGGGAGGTTTTTTACCCAGAGAGTGGTTGGTGCATGTAATGCGCTGCCTGGGGTAGTGGTGGAGGCAGGTTCAAGAGAATGTTAGATAAACATATGGAGGAATTTAAAATAGGGGGATATGTGGGAGGAAGGGGTTAGATAGTCTTAGGCATAGTTTAAAGGTCGGCACAACATGGTGGGCCGAAGGGCCTGTATTGTGCTGTATTGTTCTATGGTTCTATAGATAGCTTGCTGGACCAATACCTTGAAGCATAGACTATTGATCCAGAGACTTGATTTCAAATCTCACTTTGGCAGATGAAGGACATATAAATATTACTGAATTGTTAATAAAAAATTTAGTTTCAATATTCATAGAGTCATCCTCACAGACACAGGTCTACAGCAACCATCAATTACCGATTTACATTAATCCTACACTAAGTCCATTTTTATTCTACCCATCAGCTTCCCACAGATTCTACCATTCAGCTCAGGGTAATTTACAGTGGCCAGTTTAGCTGCCAAATGGCACGTCTTTGGGATATTTGGGGGCACCAAGGAAAAACCCATGCAGTCACAACAACAACATGCAAACTGCACATAGACAGCACCGAAGGACAGGTTGAACTGGGTCACTAGAGTATGAGGCAGCAGTTCTACAAGCTGCACCACTATGACACCCCAGTGAACATAAAACTACTGGAGTGCTGTAAAGCCTATCTGGTTCATTAACATTCCTCCAAGAAGGGTATCAGCTATTCTGACTCAGTCTAGCCGATGAGGGGATCCAGTGGTTGACTCTTAGAATGTTCTCTTAGACCATCCAGAACAACTTAGCATAGCACTCAGTTCAAGGAAAATAAATATTGGCTTTTTCCATGAAGAAAAATTTTTTTAAGGCACTGGAGATAAGATCCCTGCCTTTTTTTGCAGTGGAAACTTCCATGTCCACCTGAGAGAGTGAGTAAGACCTTGGTTAACATCTCATCCAGTACAAAATGCCACCACCTGTGAAATGAAACTTCGTCAGGAAGCTGAACCTCAGAAACTGAGGGGGACCAGTACCTATGGGTGACTTTCAATGTGGTGCTGTTCCCTTAGGTTTCGTTGGAAATACGTAAAACTGCAGTGTGTTCTGACAGTAAAAGGCAGAGATCTTTCTGGCTTTATTTTCTTGTTTTTCAGAGAGTGGAGGCCCTTATTGCTTTCCAATTTCTTCATAATAAATAAATCTCTTAGACATAACATACCTCATCTCTTTCATAAAACCCTGGAGGATTTATGGAGTATATTGACAAGAAAGGGAGCTGCTGCATAATTAATATACCGGCCTCCTGACAGGAACCTGCAAATTGGCTTTTTGTTAAACATAAAACTGTTCTATATTTATTCCATAAACAATCTGTAAACAATTGTTATATACAGTCCTGTCACCGTTTGCCACCAGGGGATTGCTTTCTCTGTTCTTATTTTGTTGTTCCAGGGTGTCTTTTTTCCTAACATATCAATAAGAATTAGACTTTAAGGATAGTTTACCAAAGTTTGAAAACATGTTGTGCAATGTGATCTATTTGGCAAGATAATCGGTGAGATCTAGGGTAAATTCATCTTGCTGCACTACAGTTGTGTATTTGTTGGTAGCCTGAATCATAAGGTTCCTTTTTCAATCTCACTTCCAGGAGCACAATCCAACCTGCTACTACAGTGAACCACAGTAACAGCATTCATCTACAGAGGGATCTTGGGGTCCAAGTTCATAACTCCATGAAAGTGGCCACACAAGTTGACAGGGTGGTAAAGAGGGCATCTGGCATACTTGCCTTTATTAGTCGAGGCACTGAATTCAAGTGTCAGGAAATTATGTTGCAGCTTTATAAAACCCTGGTAAGGCTGCATCTGGAGTATTGCTTTCAATTCTGGTTGCCCCATTATAGAATGGCTGTGGAGGCTTTGGAGAGGGTGCAGAAGAGGTTTACCAGGATGCTCCCTGGATTAGAGGGCATGTATTATAAGGAAAGGTTGGACAAACTATGTGTTTTCTCTGGAGCGTTGGAGACTGAGGGGTGACCTGATACAAGTTTATAAAATTATAAGAGGTACAGATGGAGTAGATAGCCAATATCTTTTTCCCAGGGTTGAAATGTCTAATACTAGAGGACTTGCCTTTAAGGTGAGAGGGGGAAAGGTCAAAGGAGATGTGAGGGGCAAGTTTTTTACACAGAGTGGTGGGTGCCTGGAATGTGCTGCCAGGGGTGGTGGTGGAGGCAAATAGAAGCGTTTAAGAGGCTCTAAGATAGGCACAAGAATACGCGGAGAGTGGAGGGATATGGATTATATACAGGCAGAAGGGATTAATATAATTAGACATCATTAGCTTATTTTGTTTGGCACAATATCGTGGATGGAAGGGCCTGTTCTTGTACATCTCTATCAGAGGTACCAGATTTCAGATGAAGTATTAAACCAAGGATCCTTCTGCCTTAGTGCATGTAAAGGATCTTTTGACACTTCCTGAAGAGTAGGGAGGTCGACATGAGTGTCCTGACTAATACTTACTTCTCAATTAATTACCTCTCAATTAACTTCACATACAAGAAGTTATCTGTTCATGCTTGCCTTTATCGGTCAGGGCATTGAGTTCAAGAGTTGGGGTGTCATGTTACAGCTGTGTAAGATGCTGGTGAGTCTTCAGTTTGAAAAATGTGCGTAGTTCAGGTCATGGGAAGCATGTCAATAAGCTGGAAAGGGCGCAGAAAGGATTCACAAGGACGTTACAGGGACTGAAGGGCTTGAGCTATGAGAGACTGGATAGGCTGGGGCTTTCTTTATTGTCTTAAAAGAGGTTTATAAAATCATGAGGGCCATAGATGAGGTGAATGGTCACAATCTTTTTCCAGGATAGGGGAGTCTAAAACCAGAGGGCATAGGTTTAAGGTAAGAGGAGAAAGATTTAAAGGGGATGTGAGGGGCAACTTTTTCACACAGAGAATGGTGGGTAGATGGAACAAGCTGCCAGGGGAAGTGGTAGAGGCAGGTACAATTATAATATTTAAAAGACATTTAGACAGGTACATGGATGGGCCAAACACGTGGAAATGAGACTAGCTCAAGTAGACAACTTGGAAGGGCCTATTTCCATGCTGTATAAGAAAAGATAAGATATCTTTATTAGTCACATGTACATCAAAACACACAGTAAAATGCATCTTTTGCGTAGAGTGTTCTGGGGGCAGCCCACAAGTGTCGCTATCTTTCAACGCCAACATAGCATGCCCACAACTTCCTAACCTGTACATCTTTGGAATGTGGGAGGAAACCGGAGCACCCGGAGGAAACCCATGCAGACACAGGGAGAACGTACAAACTCCTTACAGACAGCGGCCGGGTTGCTGACGCTGTAAAGCGCTACGCTAACCGCTACACTACTATTGATGATCCTTGGGAACTTGTTATATGAAGAAAAGGATGATTACACTTTAAAAATACATCACTGGTTGTGAAATACTCTTGGAAATCATGAAGTGTTCTGTAGAAAGGCACCTATTTTATTTTTTTTTAAATAAATTTATGCAGATACTGAAAATTTGCATTATTAACAGAAAAGACCAGATGTACCCGGCAAGTCAGCAAACATCTGTGAGGAAACATTTTAGGTCAAGGTTAATGTGACTAACATTCATTACATAGAACATAGAACATAGAACATTACAGCACAGTACAAGCCCTTCGGCCCACAATGTTGTGTCGACATTTTATCTTGCTCTAAGATCTAACCCTTTCCTCCCACATAGCCCCCCATTTCTCTACCATTCATGTGGCTATCTAAAAGTTCCTAAATGTCCCTAATGTATCTGCCCCCACAACATCTGCCGGCAGTGCATTCCATGCACCCACCACTCTCTGTGTAAAAAATTTACCCCTGACAGGACCCCTTATACCTTCCTCCAATCACCTTAAAATTATGCCCCCTCATGTTAGCCATTGTCACCCTGGGAAAAAGTCTCTGACTGTCAACTCGATCTATGTCTCCCATCATCTTGTACACCTCTATCGTCACCTCTCATCCTCCTTCTCTCCAAAGAGAAAAGCCCTAAATTCATTGATTGTGATTTGTGTGAAATGGTGACAAGAACTCAAAGGGAAATCTGTGCCCTGCTTTAAATAGGATTCTACACACACCTGAGGAAATAAAGGGGCCTTGGTCTCACACTATGCCTTAAGGACTGCATCTGTGATACTGCAGCACAGCACTCTGAAGTGGAATCTTAGATTAGGCACTCAGATTTAAGTAAATTGGCAAATGAATCAAAGGGAAAATGAAAGGCTGTTGTGCACACATGTTCAATTGTCATTTTTCAAAGGGAATTTGAGATACATTGAAAAATAAAGTCGTTAAGGCTTATAGAGAAAGAAGGAGGAGGGAGACTAATTGGATGTGTCTTTTGAAGAACTTGCACAAGGTTCTTTCTACGCTGTAAGATTCCATGGTTCTAATCTACTAGCAAACTGAGAGCAACGGCATTTGACTGGTTCCATTCATATTAATTCATTCATAACCAGCAATGGTTTTTCCTCCTGTGTCTATACAATTACTACCAGTATTTGCACAATATCTGTTCTTGGTACCTTCTGTTACTCGTTCATCTGTTGCCTCTCAAGAGGAAATGAGTAGAGAAGAGGATAGGGAGGAAATTGGAACTGGAATCGGAATTGGTTTATTATTGTCACTTGTACCGAGGAACAGTGAAAAGCTTGTCTTGCATACTGTTCATACAGATGGAGTACAGGAAGGAGATAGCGAGCTTAGTAACATGGTGTCATGACAACAACCTTTCCCTCATTGTTAGCAAAACAAAGGAGGTCGTCATTGATTTCAGGAAAAGGGGGCAGTGTACATGCACCTGTCTACATCAATGGTGCTGAGGTCGAGAGGGTTAAGAGCTTCAAGTTCCTGGGAGTGAATATCACCAACAGCCTGTCCTGGTCAAATCACGTAGATGCCACGGCCAAGAAAGCTCACCAGAGCCTCTGCTTCCTCAGGAGGCTAAAGAAATTCGGCATGTCCCCTTTGACACTCATCAACTTTTATCGATACACCATAGAAAGCATCCTATCTGGATGCACCACAGCTTGGTACGGCAACAGTTCTGCCCAGGACCACAAGAAGCTGCAGAGGGTTGTGGACACAACTCAGCGCATCACGGACACCAGCCTCCCCTCCTTGGGGAAGAAAGTTTGAAGGACGTATAAGGGATGGGAGATGTTGCAACAACCTGACCTCTCCTAAGAAAGGAGTAGGGACTCGTTTCCTTTGACAAAGCCAGGATATTGACTTGATTCGCTGGGTGCTCTGTGCCGGCTGACATGGGATAGCAATTCCATCCTGCTCTCGTCCACTTTCCTCTGTCCCCACACTGCCACCCTGCTCCTCTCTCTCTTCCATTCTCCAGTCCTCCTCCCTCTACCTCCTCAGATCCTCTCATCTCACTCGGTTCTTCCTCCTTTCAAAGAGAAAACACTTTCCTCTTCCAATATTCAAAAATGTACTCCATTATTGTTTTACAATGTGATTAAATCCACAATTAACTCATGGTTTTGTTTAATAATTGCAAACTTAATTGTAATTAACATTTTCTTGACAACTGAGATTCTAATTTTATAAAGATATTTTTATATTGTGAACCATATTTTTTTAACAGTGATATTGAGTTATACTTAAAATTTGAAACTTGGCTTTTTAAGGCAAAGATCAATTTCTTAAAGGTTGGAGTCATTTCTTCAGGGCCTGAAAGCTCTTGCATACAGATTGGGTCCAGAAATCCTTGGCAAGTAAGTATGCTTTTGACATCTCCACAGAGTCTAGATTCAATACTGGATGAGCAGAAATTTCCTCTAAATATTGGGAAGGTCAATACTATTTACTTCAGTTTTGCTTACAATTCCCTTTCCTAATCATTAGTTCTATCCCTGTCCTGGCAACTGCCTGAAAGTGAAACAGACCATTTGCATCTTCAGTATCATATTTAACCCCACGTTAGCTCAGACCATACATCTACACCATCAGTAAATGCACTTTATTTCCAGCCCTGTAACATTGCCTGACTTACGTGCTGCTGAAAGCCTTATCTGTGGTTTAATTACTTCTAGACTTGCTTATTTCAATGTAATCCTGACCTGTCTTTTGTTCTATTCAAAGTCAAAGTTGAGTTTATTGTCATATGCATAAGTACATGTATGCACAGGTGCAATGAAAAACTTACTTGCAGCAGAATCACAGGCACATTGCATCATATAACCTGAATAAATTAAACACAAATTATACATAATTTTTACAAGAAATGAAACAGAATTAGAACAAAGTCAATTTTAGTGCAAAGTGATCAGAGTGGTCATAGTGTTGCTTGAGTATGAAACGATGTTGCTGCTAGCTGCCTGCAAAGAGTCCCTTTCCCTTTAAACTTTAGTCGATTTGCTAATGGTACCTGTGCTTTCAGCTGCCACGGCCTGTGCTCTGGAATTCCTTCCCAAGACTTTGACACCTCTCATTCCTCCTTCAAGATGCTCCTTAAAGCCTAAGCAGGCTCTTGGTCATTTGCCTTCGTATCTCCTTAGCCTCAGCTTTAGTTTGTGCCAGTATTCCTTAAGGCTTTTGTTCCTTCAGGTATCTGTTCCTTCATTAAAGGCACTGTATGTTAGAAATTAGATGCTTTTGTTCTCAGTCTTCTGGCCTAGAACAATAAACTCTCAGGTGAGCCAAGATGACACTGCCAGAGAGAACACAGAAGGTGTTCCTGGTATCTCAGCCAACTCCCTGAAAGCAGCTTGTAATCATCTTAGGTAAAGGAGAGAGGAGATATGCTTCACAGACCCTCTTTCCATCAGCTTCCCCCTATCCAGCTGAAGGGAACAGAAGCCTCATATACATGAAAAGAAGTAATTTAGTTTTGTTTGATAAAATGATAAGCTAGTTTCTAGAAATGTTAAAATCAGAGCAGGTTTATATTGACTCATTAACACTTACAGTCTGCCGCTAATGAGACACCACTGGCCTATAATAGAGGTCAATCCATAGTTTCTTGACAAACGGCGATTTGATCATCAGAGTACAGGTAATTTTTCTGTCCCAAAGTTCTAACCCTGCACTAATTTTGTATTCCGTATATACCGTTTTTTGCACTATTTGTACTTGCAAAATTTTTTTGTCTATGTTTATTGTATGTCCTCTGTTCTATGTACGTCCTCTGTTGTGTGAGTCTGGGGGAAACAACATTTTGTTTCTCCTTGTGTTCTTATAGCATATGGGTGAATGACAATAAAGTATAACTTGAACTTGAACTTCTTCATGGTTTAAGTGAAAAATGTTTAAATTTTATTTTTTGAATGTCATTGTTGAAAATAATGCATATTACAGGCTTTCATTTTTCTCACTCTGATGAAAGGTCTCAACCTGAAACACTGACTGTAATCTTTTTTCCTCACTGATGTTGCCAAACTGGCCATTATTTTTATCTTTTTCTGGTTTTAATTCAAGAGCACTAAATGGTGCAATGCCTCCCTCTAGTGCCCATTCAGCTGACATGATCTTCAATTGAATGAAGCCTGTTGAGACCATGGTGAAACATGGGGGGCATTTTAATTCCCCAAAACGAGCAATATTTTGATCAGTAGGAAGTAAAAATAGTTTTCAGAAAAATATTCAATATTTGCTTCCTGCTTTAACAAAGATGGGATAAGAATTGGGCAAACAATTGATAGGATGCAGAGCTGGGCTGAGAAGTGACAGATGGAGATCAACCCGGAAAAGTGTGAAGTGATACACTTTAGCAGATCGAATTTGAAGGCAGAATACAAGGTTAATGGCAGGACTCTTAGCAGTGTGGAGGAACAGAGGGATCTTGGGGTCCACATCCATAGATCCCTCAAGGTTTCCGCGCAGGTCGATGGGGTTGTTAAGAAGGCGTATGGTGTGTTGGACTTCATTAGTCGGGGTATTAAGTTCAAGAGCTGCCAGGTAATGTTGCAGCTCTATAGAACTCTGGTTAGACCACATTTGGAGTATTGTGTTCAGTTCTGGTCACCTCATTATAGGAAGGATGTGGCAGCTTTAGAGAGGGTGAAGAGGAGATTTACCAATATGCTGCCTGGATTGGAGAGCATGTCTTATGAGGATAGGTTGAATGAGCTAGGGCTTTTCTCTTTGGAGAGAAGGAGGATGAGAGGTGACTTGATAGAAGTGTACAAGATGATAAGAGGCATAGATCGAGTGGACAGTCAGAGACTTTTCCCCAGAGCAAAAATGGCTAACACGAGGGGATGTAATTTTAAGGTGATTGGAGGAAGATATAAGAGGGATGTCAGGGGTAAGTTTTTTACACAGAGAGCGGTGGGTGCCTGGAACGCACTGCCTGCAGATGTTGTGGGGCAGATACATTAGGGACATTTAAGAGACTCTTAAATATACACATGAATGATTGAGAAATGGAGGGCTATGTGGGAGGGAAGAGTTAGATAGATCTTAGAGCAGGATAAAATGTCGGCAAAACATTGTGGGCTGAAGCGCTGTAATGTTCTATGTTTTATGTTCTAAACCTACCTTTCATTCTCAGGAAAACCAGCAGCTGAAGGAATGCAATGGCTGTGACACGGAAGAGATAAATGTTTTACCAGTGATACTTGTGGGACAGTTGAGGTAAAGATAGCAAAGTTTTTAACATGCTTAGCGATCAGAACATCAAAGCTCTGCAATCCAATGCCTTCTCAACATTCTCTGTCATATAGGAACCCGCATGTCCTAAAAGGATCCTGTGCAATCTTCTTCCCTGACCTTTCTGTCACCTTCCATGATGTTCTCCCCTCCTCCCCTGTTGCTCCACAATCTTGACGTTCAATCCATCTTCCAGATCTCACTAAGCTCCCCAACATTTCCACACACGCATATCAGTGCCCATCCCTCACCACCACCTCCACTCCTCACCAATTTCATGGTGCTACTTAATCACCAGATAGCCACCCAGTTTCTCAGTCTAGTCAACTGTGTCCAGAAAACAAAATATTGCAAATACTAGAAATTGTAAATAAAAACAGAAATCGCTGGAAATACTCATCAAGTCAGGTAAATTCTGTGGAAAGAAAACAAATCACTAACCTTCACCAGGATTGTTCCAACAATAGGTCATTGACTGAAAACATTGAAACATTTCCCCACAGATGCTGCCCATAAGTGGTCATCACCTACTGGTACATTAGACAGGTCCTGAAAGACAGTTGCCCTTACAAATTAATCAACTATGAAACTATCCAGACAACCTTCCAATCACATCCTTCTCCTAAATATTGGGGTCATCAATTCCACCGATGGACAAATAACTAACAAGGGAGAATCAACTATGATTCAGTAATAGAGTCATAGAGAGAGGCAGCATGGAAACAGGACACTCAGCCCATCAAGTCTGTGCTAACCATTAACCACCCATTTACACCGATCCAACATTACACTAATCCTACAATGTTCGCCCCACATTCTCATCATCTACCCCCAGATTCTACCACTCACTTACACACCATGGACAATTTACAATGACCAATTAACCTACCAACCCCTACGTCTTTGGGGTGGGGGAGAAAACCAGAGCACCCAGAGGAAATCTATGCAGTCGCAGGGAGAACGTGCTAACTCCACGCAGACAGCACCCAAGGTCAGGAGTGAACCCAGGTCTCTGGCACTGTGAGGGAATGACTCTACTAGCTGTGCCACTGTGGCGCCCATGGACAGGGAATAAAAGATAATGTTATGTAATGCTTTGACACACAGGATTATCGCAGTATATCATGCTTTTCCCATGCTGCAATTGACAAATGACTGTCCTCAAATCATGTGACCAATTTTCTATCAGGCAGTCTGGGGTAAATAATTGTGTTGCAATACTGAGCAGGCAGTGTGAGGTGATGCACTTTGGGAGAACTAATAAGGTAGGATATACACAATAAATAGTAAGTCTGAAGAAGTCCGGAGGAACAGAGGGACCTCAGTGTACAAGTACAAGGATCCCTGAAGGTGGCAGCACAAGTAGGTAAGGTGGTGAAGAAGGCATGTGGGATATATTTCCTTCACTAGCCTAGGCAGAGAACATAAGAGCAGGGAGGTAATGGTACAACTTTATAAATCGTTGGTTGGCCCTCAGCTGGAGTACTGTGTGGAATTCTGGTTGCTGCATTATAGGAAGGACACGATTGCACTGGAAAGTGTGTAGAGGAGATTGACCAGGACGTTGCTTGGGATGGAGCATTTCAGTTATGAGGAGAAAATGGATAGGCTCGATTTGTTGAAGTGGAAGAGGTTGAGGGGAAATCAGGTAGAGATACTGTCTGTGAGGAGTTCACACATTTTCCCTGTGACTACCGAAGTTGCCCTCAGGCATTCCAATTTCCTCCTATGTCCCATAGACCTGCCAGTCAGTAAGTTAATTCACTATTGTAAATTACCTCGAGTGTAGGTGGGTGGCAAAAGAACATAAGAACGTGGCACAGGTGGGCCACTTGGTCCCTCTAGCCCACCCTGTCATTCAATATGATCATGGCTGATCTGCCCCAGGCCTCATCTCTTTTTCTGTGCCAGTTCCCCACAGGCTTCAATTCCCGATCTTTCAAAAATTTACCTCCAATGATCTCACCTCCACAAGCCTCCAAAGTAGAGAATTGAAGACGTTCACCACCCTCTGTGAGAAGTTTCTAAACACCTCACTTTTAAATGATCACCCCCTAATCTTTTAAGTATGTCCTCTCATTCAAATTCTCCCATTGGTGGCAACATTTCAACATCAATTCCGTCATGCCCCCTCAGGATCTTATACGTTTCAATAAGTTTGTGCCTTGTTCTTCTAAACTCCAAAAATTATAGATCTAACTTCTTTAGCCACTTGTGATAGGACAACTCTCTCATCCCAGAATTGGGGGAACTGAGATGCTATGAGACAGAATAGGTTACAGGAAATTAAGTGTGAAAATGGGGTTGCTCTGAGAGCCGGCATGGATTTAATGGACCAAATGGCTTTAATCTATGTTGTGGGCAAATATATGTCGGTAAAATGGTAAATTGGTTTATTATTGTCATGGCAGGCACGGTGGTGTAGCGGTTAGCGCAACACTATTACAGCGCCAGTGACCCAGGTTCAATTCCGGCCGCTGTCTGTAAGGAGCTTGTACATTCTCCCGTGTCTGTGTGGGTTTCCTCCGGGTGCTCTGGTTTCCTTCCACATTCCAAAGACATATGGGTTGGGAAGTTGTGGGCATGTTATGTTGGCGCTGGAAGCATGGCGACACTTGTGGGCTGCCCCCAGAACACTCTATGCAAAAAAATGCATTTCACTGTGTACTTCAATGTACATGTGACTAATGAAGATTGTGTGGTCAAGAATCCATCTTATCGTACTAGGGAACCAGTAGTCTTATCTTATAACAGCGGGATAGAAGCTGAGCTTGATGGTACAGGCTTTCAGGCTTTTGTATCTTCTGCCCAATGGCGGGAGGGGAGGGGGGAGATGAGAGAATGTCCCTTATACTGGTTGCATTACCAAGGCAGCAAGAAGTGTAGACAGAGTCCATGGAGGGCAGACTGGTTTCTGTGATGTACTGAGCTGTGTCCACAACCCTCTGCAGTTTCTTGCGGTCACAGGCAGAATAGTTGCCGTACCAAGCCGTGTTGCATCTGGATAGGATGCTTTCTATGGTGCATTGATAAAAATTGGTAAGGGTCAAAGGGGACATGTTGAATTTCTTCTGTCTCCTCAGAAAGTAGAGGCGCTGATGAGCTTTCTTGGCTGTGGCATCTACATGGTTGGACCAGGACAGGCTATTGGTGATGTTCACTCTGAGGAACTTGAAGCTCTCAACCCTCTTGACCTCAGCACCATTGATGTAAACAAGAGCATGTGCACGGACCTCTTACTGAAATCAATGACCAGCTCTTTTGTTTTGCTGACGTTGAGGGAAAGGTTGTTGTCATGACATCACGTCACTAGGCTATCTCCTTCCTGTACTCCAACTCATCACTATTTGAGATATGATCCACTAACAGTGCTATCATCTGCAAACTTATAGATGGAGTTAGAGCAGAATCTGGCCACACAGTCATGAGTGTATAGAGAGTAGTGTAGGGGGCTGAGGATGCAGCCTTGTGGAGCACCAGTGCTGTGAATAATTGTGCCGGAGGTGTTGCTGCCTATCCTTACTGATTGCCGTCTGTTAGTCAGAAAGTCAAGGATCCAGCTGCAAAAGGAGGTGTTGAGTCCCAGGTCTCGGAGTTTGGAGATGAGTTTGCTTGGAATTATAGTATTGAAGATGGAGCTGGAGGCAAAAAACAATAGTCAAACATGTCTTTACTGTCCTGATGTTCCAGAGATGAGTGTAGGGCCAGGGAGATGGAGTCCACCATGGACCTGTTTTGGTGGTAGGTGAATTGCAGTGGGTCGAGGTTACCTGGGAGGCTGGAGTTAATGTGTGCGATGACCAGCTTCTCGAAGGCATGTTACCTTGTTTTACTTAGGTACTGGGATGATAGTGGTCTTCTAAAAACAGGTGGAAACCTCATATTGAAGCAGGGAGAGATTAAACATGTCTGCAAATACCCCCGCCAGCTGATCTGCACAGGATCTAAGGACATGGCAAAGGGACACCATCCAGGCCAGATGCTTTCCGTGGGTTCACTCTCCAGAAAACTGATCTTACGTCTGCAACAGTGACTGTGGGTTCAGGTGCATTGGAGCTGTCGAAGTGAGTGGTGACATACCAATCCCCTTCTGTTCAAAACGTGCATAGAATGCGTTAAGCTCATCATGAAGGGATGCGCTGTTGTCGGCGATGCTGCCTGACTTCATTTTATAGCTCATTATGGCATATAACCCAGGCCACAACTGACGGCTGGTCTGAGACTCGATTTTGGACTGGCATTGTCTCTTGGCGTCCCTGATAGCTTCATGGAGGTTGTATCTTGATTTCTTGTAAAGGTCAGGGTCACCTGATTTGAATGCCACAGTCTTGGACTTCTTTAGGGAGTGGATCTCCTGGTTCATCCATGGTTTCCGGTTTGGGAACAGCTGGATTGTCCACTTTGGTACTAGTGTGAGATGAATAGAGGCAGGAAATCCAGGTCCCTGCCAACATTTTGGTTTCGACATTTCTTGGCACCAGTCCTGAGGACTCCTTACACAAATCCCAAGGGTGAACACAATGTCCCAGAGATCACTGAAGCTGCCTATGATTGGCATTCATTTATTTTACACTGCAGTGATTCAAAACCCCTAAGATGATATATCTTCTGTTCCTTGTACTGTATAAAGGCCATTAGAAACCAATAAAGGAGTATAAACACAGGGAAAATATACCTCAAAACTGAAGGACTACTGAACAAGAAGCTTTAAAGACCCATCTGAGGATACATTGATAAATTGGTAAATTGTGTTATTATTGTCACATGCACCAAGGTACAATGAAAAACTTTGTTTCGCATGCCATCCACACAGATCATTTCATATCTTCAGTACGCTGAGGTAGTACAAGGGAAAAGCAATAACAGACTGCAGAACAAAGTGTTACAGTTACAGAGAAAGTGCAGTGCAAGCAGACAGTAAGGTGCAAGGCCATGACGAGGTAGATTGTGAAGTCAAGAGCCCATCTTATCATACAAGAGGTCTGTTCAATAATCTTATTATAGTGAGATAGAAGCTGTCTTTGAGCCTGGTGGTACGTGCTTTCAGGCTTTTGCATCTTCTGCCCAATGGGAGGGGTAGAAGAGAGAATGTCCGGAGTGGGTGGGGTCTTTGATTATGTTGGCTACTTTATCGAGGTAGCGAGAAGCGTAAACGGAGTCCATGGAAGGGAGGCTGGTTTTCATGATGTGCTGAGTTGTGTCCACAAATCTCTGCATTTTCTTGTGATTACAGGCAGAGCAGTTGCCATACCAAGCCATGATGCATCCACATAGGATGCTTTCTATAGCCCATTGATAAAAAATTGGTGAAGGTCAACGGGGACATGCCAAATTTCTTTAGCCTCCTGAGGAAGTAGAGGCACTGGTGCACTTTCTTGGCCGTGGTGTCTGCACCCCTCAGAAAACTGCTAAGAATATTTAAAATTCCAAATGATTTCATCATGGAATTTTCCAGCCTAGTGCAATTAATGGTAACTAGTAACATTGATACTAGCCATTAGTTATTTATCTACTGACATCCTCTCCTCTTCACAAAAGCATTTGTGTTTTCTTACTTGCCAAGTCCCCTGTCCCACGCTCTGTGGGAAGGACAGTCCTATGGGTATGAAGGCGAGATCTTGGTAGACAGAATAATGTCTTCTTATTCTGGGTTTGTTCTTGTGTTCACAGTCTATGGAGATCTGTAGCATTTTTGTGACAGAACAACTTTGGTGAGTTGGAGTCAGGGGAGATGGTAACCCAATACCAATCTACCTCAAACCCCACTATATAGATTTAATGGACACAGGAAGACAAGATAATGGTTGGGTGAGTAACCAGTTCCCAGAAGGTTGGGTAGATACAATGAGGAGTTTGGGACCCTCACTGTATAATCTGCAACAGGCTTAGCTACAGTGTCATTGTTTTATTGAACACCAGCCTCTTTAGGATTGTCAGCTGCCATCTAACATTCAAAATTCAGAATAGAAGTAAGAGACAATTGCTTTGAAGCCATTTTGAAAAGGATAATGGTTCTGAACCTACACAACTGACCTTTGCAGGCCTCGGGACACTTGGCAGTTGAAGGGAATGAGGAAAGTTTCCAGGAAAAATCCAACGTCCTTCCACTCCTGTTTCTGTGACCCTCATTGACCCTCATATTGACCCTCATCTTTCTCCTGTTTCTTTTGGCTCAGTGGAGAAAGATGAGGGTCAGTAATTCAATCAAGCACCAATATGGTTAAGAGTAATTAGTTTTAACCCTCCACGTAAAGCTAATTCACACAGGTATTAAACCGAAAACTGTATTAATGGAAAGCGTTCCAGCATCTTTAGTTTCTCAGGAGGTTAAGGAGATTCAGCTTGTCACCGAACACTCCAACAAACTTCTACAGATGTACTGTTGAAAGTATCCTGATGGCTACATCATGGTCTGGTACGGAAATTCGAATGCACAAGAACATAAGAAGCTGCAGAGAGCTCTGCCCAATACATCACAGGCACATCCCTCCCCACCATTTGTAATATCTATAGGAGGTGCTGCCTCAAGAAGGCAACATCCATCATCAAAGATCCCCACCATCCAGGCCATGTCATCTTTTTGTAGCTACCATCGGGAAGGAGGTACAGAAGCCTGTACCACACCGCCAGGTTCAAGAACAGCTACTTCCCTTCAACCATTCAGTTCTTGAACCAACTGGCAAAACCCTAATCACTACAGTTTAGCAAAACTATGATCACTTTGATCACTTTGCACTGAAATGGACTTTTTTTGTCTTAATTATGTTGTGTATAATAAGGTTGTGTATAATTTAAGTTTAATTTATGTTTTTCTGGTGAATGTTGCTTATATGATGCTGTGTGCCTGTGTTGCTGTAGCAAGTAAGTTCTTCATTGCACCTGTGCATACATGTACTTGTGTATATGACAATAAACTCCACTATAGACTATAAACTCGACTATATATTATCTGCACATCATCTTAAAATACTCAGTTTTTCTATTGTTTATACCAAAGTGCCACGTCATGTCATGCCAGTGGTGGAATGGGAGAGCAATTTTAAGTTCCTGGACATCAACACCTCGGAGGATCTATCCTGTGCCCAACACATTGATGCAATCATGAAGAAGGCACACAAGCAGCTCTACTTCATTAAGAGTTTGAGGAGATTTGGTATGTTGCCAAAGGCTCTTGTAAATTTCAATAGATGTACAGTGGAGAGCATTCTGACTGGTTGCATCACCGCCTGGTATGGAGGCTCCAACGCACAGGGTCGAAAGAGGCTGCAGAGGGTTGTAGACTCAGCCAGCTCCATCACGGGCATAACCATCCCCACCATTGAGGACATCTTCAAGAGGCAGTGCCTCAAGAAAGTGGTATCCATCCCTAGGGACCCTCACCACCAGGGACATGCCCTCTTCTCACTACAAACATTGGGGAGGACGTACAGGAGTCTGAAGACCCACACTCAGTGCTTTGTGAACAGCTTCTTCCTCTCTGCCATCAGATTTTTGAATGATTCATGAACCCATGAACACAACTTCATTATTCTTTTTTTTCCACTATTTATTTATTTTGTAATCTATAGTAATGTTATGTCTTTGCACTGTACTGCTACCACAAAACAATACATTTCACAACATATGTCAGTGATAATAAACCTGATTCTGATTCTGATTCTGATTCTGAAACAGATATTGGGCCATGTTATCCAATTTCAGTTCTCTTTTCTTCTTTGTCCCAAGGAGTTTTATCCAGTGGTTACAGCATCACATTATTACAATACCACAGTATTCCATGATTCACACTATTCACAATCAGTAGCTTCAAATTACTACACAGTCATCTCTATCCAGAATGCACTTGAGCCCCTGTGGTGCCCACCAGTCCTGGAAAGCCCCCAATGTACCTGTAGATACCGTGTGCTCCTTCTCCAGGAACACACAGGCATAGACGTAACCCCAGAAGAGGGGCAGGTAATCAGCTCAAGCAGAACCCTGGACTGACAATTTTAGTTCAGGGGTGGGACCCTGTACCCCCTCACTGTTTATCAGGACTGAAGTCTACAAATTTATTCCTGTTGGGCCTGGCCGTGACTTTCCTCTTTCCCTGTTAGACTTTAAAGGGGAATTAGGGTTTGTCCAGCATTTTTGTCTTTTCCCCTATCTGAGAAGTTAGGCTCCTACCAATAGTCATCCCTCTCACAGCCTGGGACTGCTTTTTAGTTCTCATTACCAAGAAACTCTTTGTACAGTAAATATATACTAAAATTTCACCCTGTAATAAGCCATATACTGAGATAAAATTCATCATTACCCTCAAAGCTATCAAACAATGCAGTAAAGATGAGAACCAAGAAATTAGATGACATGGCTCTACTTAGTTTATAGCTATGCAATTGTAATTAATCTTCTGGTGAAGTGAAATCAAGTCAAGTTATAAACAACAAAGCCCAGGAACTAATCAGAAAGGGGAAGTAAGGAGACCACATGACAATTCTCATTGGTGGGTCAGAGGTGGAGAGTGTTAGCAGCTTCAAAGTCCTGGGTATTAACATCTTGGATGACCTGTCCTGGGCCCAGCACATAGATGCAATCACGAAGAAGGTGTGTCAGTTCCTCTATTTTCTCAGAAGCCTAAGGAGATTTGACATGACACCAAATACCCTTACAAACTTCCACAGATGCACTGTTAAAAGTATCTTGACTGGTTGCATCATGGCCTGGAATGGCAATTCCAATGCATAGGAAAGCAAGAGGCTGCAGAGATTTGTGGACACAGTGCAGTCCATCAGGGCACTGCCCTCCCCACAACTGAAAACATCTACATGAGGCACTGCCTCAAGGAGGCAGCATCTAACATCAAGAATCCCCACCATCTGGGCGATGCCTTCTTCTCGCTGCTACCATTGGGCAAGAGGTACAGAAACCTGAAGTCCCATACCACCAGGTTCTGGAACAGCTGCTTTCCTACAACCTTCAGATACTTGGACTGACCTGCACAAACCTAATCCCACCTCAGCAAAGGAACACTACGGCCATCTCTTGCACTACCATGGACTTGTCTCCAGTTGTGGTTTTTTTGCACTGTTTTGTGTAGTTTATGTGTAATTTATGCATAGCTTAAAGTTCTGTGTGTAGTTGTCTGAATCTACATGCCTGTGATGCTGCTGCATGAAAATGACCACTTTGGGGTTGTTTTGCAATCACAAGGTAAAGTTGACCAGACATTTCCTGGCGTGAGTTGCCCTTGCACATCAGATGCAACATTTGTGTAAGATACACATCAAGTTGTGCCGTTCCCTCTGCATTTCTGTTGCTGGAGCTTATTGTCTGCCTGCACTCCACTTTCTCTGTAACTGTAACAGTTTATTCTGCATTCTGTTATTGTTTTACCTTGTACTACCTCAATGCACTGTTGTAATGAATTGATCTGTATGAACGGTATGCAAGACAAGTTTTTCACTGTACCTCGGTACATGTGACAATAATAAACCAATTTACAAATTTACTAAATTTTATTTAATTTACATGTGAGAAATTGACACTTTGTCCTGAGAATGACCATCTGTCATCACTCCTGGGTAACTATGCTTTTATTTGCTGGACCATACATTTACATCTCATTTTTTTAAGTTCCTCCCCAAAGATATCAATCCTTTAACTCACCAATCGCCACAACTCTACTCACTCCATTCACCACCATGGCTTGAACCCACAGGACACAACCCACACACCCTCCAATTCCCTCAGACCCCCATCCCCACAGGCCCCCAAATCCCCTTAGCCCCCCAAACGAGTAAACCCCAGATTCCCAGCTCTCTGATCTCCCAAACTCTAATCCCTTGTTTTCTCAAAGGATGGTGACCCCAATCGCCACTCACTCCCCACCACCACGTCTGTTCATTCCTCCCCCCCCTTCCCATCCTCCTGCCCATTCCCTGATTGCTGGCCATCCCTCCAACACACGCATCAGCTCCGAGCCTAATTGTCATCCCACCAGCCCTTGACCCCTTACCTGATTACCTTACTGACATGATTGTACCTTCAACCATTTGTGAGGGCACAAAAATCAGTGGTGTTGATTAAGGTACTCTACTTCTCCTGACCCTCCCTCCTCCAAAAAAGTATAAGTTCACAACAGCTATTTTAAGCCTTTTTCTGCTTCATTTCTGCCAAGCAGGGAAAGTTAAGTTTGGCCCTGTTATTTCACTGGTGTCCCTGATTTCAATAACACATAGGTTTTTACAAAACAAGCAAAGATTCACCTAATCGTTATTACTTGCTTTATGTCTTGCATCGAATACTGAGATCCTTGATCTTTCAACTTATAGAATAAGATTGCTGGGAAGTGAAATATCTTTTCATGAATTTGATCTATTCCATTTTCCTGTACCACCAAAACAAAACTTTCAGGATGTTTTACAATCTAAATATTCACTGACGTTTGAGTTTTTTTCCAGTAACTGTTACTAGAAGAAGATATTGTGTTACCTTCAGCTATTGCTGTCAGTCTCTGCACTATGTTTTCTGGTTAACATGTCGTTGTCAGTCTGTTTCATGCAGGGACACCTTGTTAAATAAAAGCTTCAAATTTAAACCAGCTGGTATTTGGACTGACATATTTAAAACAAGTCATTGACAAATTTGTATCACACAAGATTTTAAAGACAAGAGATCCTGCTTTGGAGCAACAGCAGTGTTTTGATCTAATTCCTCTTACACTCTTAGCCTACCCACAGAGTTATGAATTGTCTTGTACTTAAGCTTGACAGAGCTTATTTATCTTGTGTTGTGCTTTGCTTGTGCTGTGCAGTAACCAGCTGCTAAAAGTTGTTCATTGCATCTTCAAGGTGACTTTCTTAAATGCATTCTCCAATGCTGTGGCTATGACCAGGCCTCCAATGGTAGTGCAGACAGGACTGGGAATTCACCTCATGAAGAACAATAACAATCGACCTTCCATCAACAGCAACAGGTTTTACTTTCCAACATTATTTATTTTTGGGTAAGATTTGCATCATAAGCCAATCTTTTGCTTCTTTTCTTTCTACTTGAATGCAATTTTTTTCTTTATTTTCTCCCTGTAATTGTCAGTCATTTCATCTCTTGCTCTGATTTAACCAAAATTTCTTCTTTTCTTTTCTGGTCCTTTGCCTTATTTCAATCTTCCTCCACTCCTTTATTTGAAGCTAATTTTATCTCTTCTCATTTGCTTTCTTCTCCTCCTGACTCTATCCTTTTTCTGTCTTGATAAAAATCCTTTTACTTTACTTATTCCTTTATCAGTCTCATTCTCTTTCTCTCTCTCTCTCTTCCTCTCTCTCTCTCTCTCCCTCTCTCCCTCTCTCTCTCTCTCCTCTTTCTCTTTTGCACTGGGATGGATGTAATTTCCTGATATGCTTGAACTTGGGATAGAGCTCCGGCAGTATGTAGGAAACCTATACATGAGAGCTGTGTATCTGTCAACGTCCCTTAGCTCACACACTCTTTACTAAATCATCTCAGAGTTTCCCAAGCACTCAACATGAGCTGGAATTATAGAACATAGAACACTACAGCACAGTACAGGCCCTTCGGCTCACAATGTTGTGTCGACATTTTATCCTGCTCTAAGATCTATCTAAACCTTCCCTCCCACATAGCCCCCAATTCTCTATCATTCATGTGTCTATCTTAGAGCCTCTTAAATGTCCCGAATGTATCTGCCCCAACAACTTCTGCCAACGGTGTGTTCCATGCACCCACCACTTTCTGTGTAAAAAACTTCCCCCTGATATCCCCCTTATATTTTCCTCCAATTACCTTAAAATTATGTCTCCTCGTGTTAGCCATTTTCGCCCTGGGAAAAAGTCTCTGACTCCGAAATAAGGTAAAAAAGGAAAGTCTAGGTTAGTTACTGAGACCTCAGCTTGTAGAAGTCCTAGAGCATATAAAGCGTAAAGGTAAAATTACAAAAGAAAATTAGAAGGATAAAGGGAAGCACAAACAAGAAATAGCAAGTGAAATAAAGAAAACAAAACAATCCCAAAGCAAAATACAGCAGGTTATGAAAATCTCAATTATAGACAGAAATGATCATAATTCAACTGGTCAGGAAGTATCTGTGGAAAAGTTTGATGACCTTTGGAAAGGTAATGAAAATGTCATGGATCTGAAAGATTAATTCTGATATGTGAGCCTTTCACATGTTGGGCATATGCCTCACACAACTGATGAAGAGACTGCAGCATCTCCTTTCATCTGTCAAGATGCTGGACGTTGGACAGCTTCTGATTAACCAAGGTCAGTCAACATGGATTTATCAAGGGAAGGTTCAACCAGTTTGTTTCAACTTTCTGTGGCCATAACAAACAGACTTGCTCAGGCTTTCATGTGTCACAGTAGACTGAATAGTAAGAGCCAAGATGATTGAAGGGAAAGGGTCAAGTTGGATCCAAACTTGGCCTAGACACAAAGGATAATGATCAATGGTTGTTTTAGTGACTACTTGAAATGGGGTTCCATGCTTTCTCCTTCCCTTTTGTGATATATAGAGAACCCATTATTAAGAAGTTGAAACAAAAATTGGTTGCATGGTTAATGATGAAGAAGGTTGTAGACTATAGGAATGTATTAATGGACTGGTTGTGAGACCAGAAAAATGGCAAATAAATTCTAATTTATTTCTTCCAGCGTATTATCTAATACTTGGGTATAAAAAAGCAGTAGGTAATGTGCTTGATAAATGGTAAACAAGACAAAAGAATACACAGTAATTGGTAGGGTACTTGGAACAGTAGAACTGAAGAATCTTGGAGTGCTTGTCTATATTTCTATGGACATAGTAGGATAGGTAGAAAAGGCAGTAAAGGTGGCATTTGGAATACTTTTCTTTCTTGCCTTAAGTATTGAATATATGAACACAAGTTAGACATAGCTAGTGCACTGTGTACAGTTCAAGTCACCATATTCCAGGAAGAATGTGATGGCACAAGTAGTAAAGAAGAGATTGAAGAAGATATTGCCAGGGTAGGAGAATGTTAATCATGCAGAAAGATTGACTAGCTTAAGGTTTGTTTTCATTCGAACAGGAAAGGGGAGATCTTATTAAGGTTTATAAAATTATTAGAGCCCTAGAGTGGATAGAAAGGACTTATATTCTTTAGCAGAGAGGTCAATAACCATGAGCATGAAAATAATTTGCAGAAAGATTAGAGGAGAGTTGAAGAAGATTCTTCTCATCAAGAGAAGGATGGATTCTGCTATTCATTGATGAAGCAGGAGTCTTACTGAAGCTTGAGAACAAGTACCACCAGGCTCAAGGGCAGCTCTTATGACTCTTGAATGGACCTTTTAAAGATGAACTCTTGATGTCTCTGTCTACCTCGTCATAGCCCTTGCACTTTATTTGTCTACCTGCACTGCACTTTCTCTGCAACTGTAACATTATATTCTGCATTCTGTTTGCTTTTCCTTTTGTACTACCTCGATGTACTTATGTATGGAATGATCTGTCTGGATAGCATGCAAACAAAAGCTTTTCATTGTATCTAGGTACATGTGACAATAATAAACCAATTACCATTTACTTGACTGAACTCATAATGTACCTTAATCTGTGAACTCATAATGTACCTTAACCTTAAGACTACGAACTGAGATCCTAGACGTGGGAAAAGGATGGACTGCTCTCTATTTGCCGGCATGGACACAATAGGCAAAATGACCTCCTTTTCTGCATTAATTCAAGGATTCCATGATTTATCAATTTCATCTCCAGTATTTAAAGGAACACTCCAGATAAGCAATTTGATGGATCTTGAATCTAGGAACATAACAGAAAGAGTTGGTAAAATCAAACCAGACATTTAACCTGGACTCTGGACTTCTTTTTTAGTAGTCTCCATGGATGTCATTTTGGATATTATTTTGGACCTGGAGGGAGGAATCAGCATCACTACTGATGAGAGAAAGAAGCTTGCCAGTGAAACAAAGCTGTGGCTGGTACCTTCCCCTGAGGTTAACAATAGCCACATACTACAATACTCCTATTTTTAGTGGCTAAAGCAAAGTTGAAAAGGTATGCTGTGTTACATTCAACTATATCCGGGTGGAGCAAACACTCCACCACCATTACTATTCTTCTCCCTCATACTGCATTCTCACATCTACTCCAGCACATTAATCCTCCAGGGTGGTTTACCTAGACCTAACAACTTCTGCATATTTACTTCCTCAGATCACCATCTGCCCAGCCGTCACTGGCATTGTGCTATGTCATACATCTCTCTCACAAATGCTCTCCATTCATCGTTTAAAGAATTATATTACTCCCACTCAGAAGCTTCTGCCTTCCTTGCCTAAAAAGGCAGAGAACTAGAGATAAGGATAGAGAACCAGAAGTGGTCCAGCAGTTTCTCGACTGAAAGGAGGAAGTGACGGTGTCTTTGCGGAATTGATAGTCAGAGATGAGAAGGCAAGTGTTCTCAGCAGAGGAAGACGATGACAGAATTAAATCTCAATTTAACTTGGTATCGATAGCAGATGAAGTATGATCATGTACTGAATGAACGCCAGTGATCTGTGCAACATAATGATCAGGACAACACAGAGATAAGGACGTTGCAGAGAATGGAGCAATAAAGAAATTATTCGAGCTGAAAAATATGGAAATCCTTGGCACATGGAGTTCAATACATAAATGGGGTAGGTGTGTGTGGGCAAAGTTAAAAGAGCTAACTAGAGTTGGAGAATATTTGTATGAAATTTGAACTTTCATTACTATTGGTGAGTGAATAATCTGCTCCTGTGCTTAAGATTCGACGTAAATTTATTATTTTATAGGAGTAGGCACAGGAATGAACCCTTTAAGAGGCCATTCATGTAGTTCTCCCTTTTTCTGCTTTTTCTCTCTCTTTTAGGTCTTCTGAGGGGCATTTTGATCTCCTAAAGCCAAAGATTTGAGATGGGTGGATTTCAATAATTTCAATTCAGAATCCAACTGACCTTGAATAAGAGATAGGTTATAAGACGAGACAGTCATTACAAGTTGTCACGTGGTGAGAGAGTCATTAATAAGCTTTAAGTGTATTACTGTTGTAACAAGCTTTCATAATAAATGCTTTCATATTTGCTTAACATATGAGGAGAGTTTGATGCCTCTGGGCCTGTACTCAATGTAGTTCAGAAGGATGAGGGGGGATCTCATTGAAACCATCTAGATACTGAAAGGCCTGGATAGAGTGAACGTGGAGAGGATGTTTCCATTAGTAGGAGAGTCTAGAATCTGAAGGCACAGCCTCAGAAAAAAAGAGACATCCCTTTAAGACTGAGATGAGGAAGAATTTCTTCATCCAGGGGGTGGTGAATCTGTGAAATTCGTTGCCACAGAGAGCTGTGGAGGCCAAGTCATTGGGTATATTTAAGGCAAAGATTGGTAGGTTCTTGATTGGTAAGGGGTTTAAGGGTTACAGGGAGAAGGTGGGAGAATGGGGTTAAAAAAAAATCAGGCATGATTGAATGGTGGAGCAGACTCAATGGGCTGAATGGTCTAATTCTGCTCCTATATCTTATGGTTTCATGTCTTATAGATCGTGTAGGCCAGGATCCCCAGTCTTCTGTCCTAGTAAGCTGCCCTTTAACCAATCTTATGATTGGTTTGGATGCCTTGACCTTTATGATGCCCCTAGTCTCCATATGATTGCCCACAACCACTAATACCTCTTACCCCTGATCATCTCTTCTCCCAGCTTTCATCATCTTACCTCCCCCACAGTCTCACTCCCCAGAACCTCTCATGTCTTGATCTGTCATTTCTTCTGTTATATGCTTCCACTGCAAGCTTTCCTGCCTAATAAGCTTGTACGTCAATCAAGCATGTTGCATCCAAACCCTTTCCCTCCAGTAGGTAATAAAGAAGCTGAATATTGGAGCATTTCTATAAGTTTTAATTATTCTTCTAAACTGAGGTTGTCTTCTTGCCTCATTTTAACAGGTGAATTTCAAGTAGCTTAGGAAGGTTGTGAATGCAAAGTCAATCTTAAAGGTGTGTTAAAATAGCACTCCTATTTCCCAAATAGTATATGTTAATAAGCAACCCAACTCACCTGATAGAATGATTTGCATCCATCCTAACATACTTTGATTAAAAATGGAAATCTGTAGCAGGAATTGACAGCCCAAAACACTCATTTTTTGTACTTTTACCACATTCCCATCATAAGCACTGAAATCCTCAGTAATAAGTCTCTCTATCCTACCTTTAATCTCTTCCTATTCTTGTTTTTTCATCAGTCAAATGATGAGAGAACACTATCAAAATTCACTACAGTGCACAAACATTATAACTATAATTAAGCAGTGCAAGATTGAAGCCATAAATAGGATTACCCTCCTACATGCTTTTTGTTTTAATTGAAGGGTTGTTATGTGATTGCTATGTTCCAATATACATGCACTTTCTTTGCTTGATGTAAGGAAATGAAAAACCTTGCTCACATTCTGAGATTCTCTTCGTTCAGGGATTTACTCCTAACTGAAGCAGTTCTCAAAGGATCATAACAAATTGTTAGGTTAATGAGGTCGCCTGAATTGCAAAGATGATCAAACCTGGGATTTTTTACAATATTTCTTCAGCTTTTTAATATGCAAGAGATCATTTGCCTTCTAAACTGCAACTTTACTAAATCCATAAACAAGAAATGTACAAGTAGTAGAAATCACGATCATTTTGTTTTCCGTCAAACTTTATTTGAAGATATAAAGTCAATGACGTATTGCAATAGCAAACCTTGCTGACGTATATGTAACAGTGACTGCTGTGTTCCTGTCCCAGTTGATGTGCACTGAGGATTGCAGCAAGAACCAAGATTGTCTAGAAGGTCCCAAAAAACCAAGCAACATCCCTCTCAAC